>NC_136068.1:1154494551-1155694551 GCF_964261635.1 Lissotriton helveticus
ACTAACTATATATGGAATTTCAATGGTTTTTTGTGAGTAAAATAAGGTTTTCTAAATGCTAATTCCTAACTATATATGGTCTATAACCTATGGTTTTTTCAGTGAATTTTCAAGGTTTTATAAATGCTAATTCCTAACTATATATGGTCTATAACCTATGGTTTTTTCAGTGAATATATATATATATAGAATCAATCACACTTATATATATATATTCACTGAAAAAACCATAGGTTATAGACCATATATAGTTAGGAATTAGCATTTATAAAACCTTGAAAATTCACTGAAAAAACCATAGGTTATAGACCATATATAGTTAGGAACTAGCATTTAAAAAACCTTATTTTACTCACACAAAACCATTGAAATTCCATATATAGTTAGTTGCACTAACTATATATCGCGCACTTGCAATCCACTGCGTATCATGTCACATATTACATCATTCATGACATGGTCAGTGACATCACTGATGACATCACTGATGACATCTCAAATGACATCACTGATGACATCATCCAGTGACTGTGTGTTTCTGTAAAGTTTAAATATGTTTTAGATATTGAAGAATGAGTAGATGTATAACTGTCTGGACGAAGGATTTAGTAGGTGCATGAGGGAATGTATGAGTGAGTGATTAAATGTGTCTCACTGAGTGCATGGGTTAGTGACTAAACTGTCTTAATTTGTGCATCATTATGTCTGTTGTTCTGTAAACTACTGCATGTGTTGATCAGTAGCTATATGATTAACTATATGGGTTATTGATTGATTGTCCAAGTATTTGTATGGGAGACTGAGTGTGTGTGTGGCTGGCTAGGAGGTGTGTGACTCTGTGCAGATCAATGTGTACTTGTATCAATGATTGTATAAGAAAGTAAGTATGTGTTACTATATGTTTGAAAATGTAAGGTGCTCTATGTTTAACTGTATAGACAAGAAAATGGAAGTGTGATTGATTCTTTACAGGACTGACTAGGTGTGTGAGTAACTCCATGGATGAGTGGCAGAGTGTGAGTGTCTGTATAGGTGTATGAGTGCATATGATAGTGTTGTAAAGATGAGTGATTGTATGTATGAATGATTGTATGGGTGAATGAGTGAATGTGTGTGTAGACGTAGGAATCAGTGAGTACGTATGTAGTAACTAGTATTGGTGTGTCAATGGTTTCAAAAATTATACTCTGTATTTACCACTGGGTGAAACAGAGGTTATATTAAAATGTGAGGAGATGCATTGTATTGTCACATGAATGATATCATCAGTGATGTGGTCATTGATGTCAAATGAGATGTCATCAGTGATGTCATCAGTGATGTCATTTGAGATGTCATCAGTGATGTCATCAGTGATGTCACTGACCATGTCATGAATGATGTAATATGTGACATGATCAGCAGTGGATTGCAAGTGCGCGATATATAGTTAGTGCAACTAACTATATATGGAATTTCAATGGTTTTGTGTGAGTAAAATAAGGTTTTTTAAATGCTAATTCCTAACTATATATGGTCTATAACCTATGGTTTTTCAGTGAATTTTCAAGGTTTTGTAAATGCTAATTCCTAACTATATATGGTCTATAACCTATGGTTTTTTCAGTGAATTTCAATGGTTTTTTAATAGCAAATATCATAAGCTGTCGAATGTCAAGTACGTGGTAAGTGAAAACATTTTCGTGTTTATGCACACTGATCTGCTTTGAATGGTGCCCCCCCCCCCTCATTTCTATTAGGAGTACTCTCTCTTTGCAGATAGTGAAAGGTAGTTAACGCAGGCCTTTGCCCCCGTTGTAATCTGTCGTGCCTGCTTCTCTCTCCATTTGATTGATTGTTATTCAAGTATTTACTGTTTTAGAATTAGTTCTCTTTGGTTCATTCTCTATTTACAAACAAACACAGAGTCGCAATACTCTGTTTAGTCTTTGCAGATAACGAAAAATCGTGTAAAAAAAAAGAAAAGGAATCGAGCAAAATCAGTAGGCCACTAATGGGATCTCTTTTTGACCTCGCTAAAATAGAAACATTAGGAACAACCCCTCATGACAAATACAAAACTAGTGAGATGAACTGAACTCCACACAATGATGGCTGCAAAACAGCTCGGCTCCGCCACCCACCCCGCCCAAAATAACGATAAAGAGCGGCTGCCATGATTGGTTGCGGAATGGCCACAACGGAGCTACGAAATGGTGCTGCTCTCATGCTAACCCCAGCTTCGGTCTGAAACATCCAGAAACACTGTAGACTACCAATTCGATCAGTTCCGGTAGCGCCCCAATGTAACCCGGTAGAGAAGAACTAGCCCTCCCCTCTTTGACTGATGGTTCTTGTTGCCTGTCCCTTCTGTTGTCATTTAACAGAACTATTTAGCCTGCTGAAAGGGGTTGTGTTTCGACCGCTGGTTGGTGGAGACATTTTGACTATATTCTGGACCTGCGTTGTCGCGTAATGCGTCATATGACGCGCCGCGTTAGCGCATCCGGAAGTCATCCGGGGCGCGCAGCGCGTAACGTAAGCATAACAAGTCATGTGACTTGTTAATAAAACTTTTCATTGGTTCATTTTACTTTTCTTATTCTAATGATGAAAGCCTTGGTCATATCACCTAAAAATTACGCTTTTAATTACTTCAGAACATTATTTTCTCTTAAATATATGTTATAATGTTCCAGGCTAATGTACTTTCCCAGAAATTTTACAACTGTCCTGCAAGTAAAATATATTCTTTTTTCGAGAAAAAGAGCGTTTCTTCGTCCCATGACGGAGCCGTTGAGCAAAAGAGGGTCGACCTGCTGTCTTAGTCGCCGATACGCCTGAATATGAGATTCTTATCGATCACTTTATGTTGCAGGAATAGAAAACACAACAGCCCTTGACCATTTATCTTTACTGCGTTCCTTCGTATTATACCTTTTACCCTTCATGTAATTGGTCTGCTTTATTTCACTTGCCTTTTAATGATTCTAAAACAGTGACTATTATTAAAAACTTTACCAATGTATACACTACTACCATGTTTTCTTTTAAAAACCTTTATTGTGAAAATTTCATTATACAAATACGAGCCTATAACCACGTGGGCCTGCCACGGAGCAAACTGTAATCGTATATGATGAATAGACATTTACACTGTAGAGGAACGTAACGGGCGGGCCATTAGGTTGCAAAAACTAAGGTGTCTAACAGTTACGGAATCGGTGGACGTACATTTTATAATTAAAATACGACAGGGCCAGTTACAATAAAATTATCTAGATATACATTTGCGGGCAAGTACCATGGGTGACGTTAATTCGAATTTTCAACAGTACAGTAATCAATAACACATCAGAACTTAATATCAATAGGGATGTCGAAATATTCAATCAATTCTCGTCCCCGCCCGCCATGTGCTTCAAAACTGCATACGTATCTCGTGATTTCAAGGTTCTGCAACCAGTACACAACAAGGAGTTACGAGTCCCATTTATTCCGGCGCCATTTTGGGCGAGGACGGGCAGGTCCAGGATATAGTCAAAATGTCTCTACCAACCATCGACTATGATGATGTTCATATGCTGTATTTATTAGAGTAACACTCATCTGCCCACATGAAATTAATTTACCACAATCTAAACATGTCATTTTAATCTTTCCAAAGTTCTTCTAAATATTTGGGACCGTTTCCCTTGCCTCTGAAGCTCTCAGTGCCACTTCTTTGATGAATGTACTAGCAGGTCAGGGGTTCTCCTCCAAATCTCTCTTTTATGCAGCACTATAATTAATTGGTGCCACCTCTCCATATGACAATGCATGGTATAGTTACCACAACTATATTTTTTTTCGGTTCCTCTGGAGAGTTCATCGTGGCAGATGAAGCGTGTAACATACCGGGCATTTACCTTTTTTTGCATGTACAGGAAAGGAAAAAAAAATCGAGCGTCCGAGTTCTAAGGTGTCCCAGGGCCATTTTAGTGGACCAGGCCCAAATCCAAAGAACAGGCCGCCATTTTGAGAGTCCTCTTGCAGCCGCCTGTCGCTGTAGCATCAAGAGCGGCCGAAACTCAGCTGAATGGCAACTGAAACGGTAAAGGGGCGCCCCACTACATTTCAGCATTGTAGGATGACCACACCAGTACAGCAACTTGCTAGACATCACCTCGGTGCCATCCGGATCTCGGCGCCCCACTGCAGATGAAGTGCCTCTCAACTATGAAACCACCACGGTGACATCCGGATCTTGGCGCGTTGTGCTGCCTTCGGCCTATTCGCACATCAGTCCGCTACTGACGCCATCTCACAGGCTAATGGGGTGACCCACGCCGAGTTTCAGCATTGTAGGATGACCACACCAACTTGCTAGACATCACCTCGGTGCCATCCGAATCTTGGCATCTCAACGCCTAGTGGTATCTTCCATACAGAAAATATTGTTACGCTGCCTTTGGCCCCATTCGCACATCAGTCCGCAACTTAGACATCACCTCGATGCCATCCGGATCTTGGCATCTCAGCGCCTTGTGGTGTCAGTCAGAAAATATTGTTGCGCTGCCTTTGGCCCCATTCGCACATCAGTCCGCTACTGACACCATCTCACAGGCCAATAGGGCGCCCCACGCCGACTTTTACCATTGTACGATGGCCACACCAGTGGCACAACTTGCTAGACATCACCTCGGTGCCATCCGAATCTTGGCATCTCAACGCCTAGTGGTATCTTCCATACAGAAAATCTTGTTACGCTACCTTTGGCCCCATTCGCACATCGGTCCGCAACTTAGACATCACCTCGGTGCCATCCGGATCTTGGCATCTCAGCGCCTTGTGGTGTATTCTCTTCAGAAAATATTGTTGAGCTGCCTTTGGCCCCATTCGCACATCGGTCCGCAACTTACACATCACCTCGGTGCCATCCGGATCTTGGCATCTCAGCGCCTTGTGGTGTCTTCTACTCCGAAAATATAGTAGAAAATATTGTTGCGCTGCCTTTGGCCCCATTCACACATCAGTCCGCTACTGACACCATCTCACAGGCCAACAGGGCGCCCCACGCCGACTTTTACCATTGTACGATGGCCACACCAGTGCCACAACTTGCTAGACACCACCTCGGTGCCATCCGGATCTTGGCATCTCAGCCCCTTGTGGTGTCTTCAAATCAGAAAATATTGTTGCGCTGCCTTTGGCCCCATTCGCACATCGGTCCGCTACTGACGCCATCTCACAGGCCAACGGGGCGCCCCACGCCGACTTTCAGCATTGTAGGATGGCCACACCAGTGCGGCAACTTACTAGACACCACCTCGGTGCCATCCGGATCTTGGCGCGTTGTGCTGCCTTCGGCCTATTCGCACATCGGTCCGCTACTGACGCAAACTCACAGGCCAACGGGGCGCCCCACGCCGACTTTCAGCATTGTAGGATGGCCACACCAGTGCGGCAACTTACTAGACACCACCTCGGTGCCATCCAGATCTTGGCGCGTTGTGCTGCCTTCGGCCTATTCGCACATCGGTCCGCTACTGACGCAAACTCACAGGCCAACGGGGCGCCCCACGCCGACTTTCAGCATTGTTGGATGGCCACACCAGTGCGGCAACTTACTAGACACCACCTCGGTGCCATCCGGATCTTGGCGCGTTGTGCTGCCTTCGGCCTATTCGCACATCGGTCCGCTACTGACGCAAACTCACAGGCCAACGGGGCGCCCCACGCCGACTTTCAGCATTGTTGGATAGCCACACCAGTGCGGCAACTTACTAGACACCACCTCGGTGCCATCCGGATCTTGGCGCGTTGTGCTGCCTTCGGCCTATTCGCACATCGGTCCGCTACTGACGCAAACTCACAAGCCAACGGCGCGCCCCACGCCGACTTTCAGCATTGTAGGATGGCCACACCAGTGCTGCAACTTGCTGGACACCACCTCGGTGCCATCCGGATCTTGGCGCGTTGTGTTGCCTTCGGCCTATTCGCACATCGGTCCGCTACTGACGCCGCCTCACGTGCCAACGAATTTTCTCCTAATTTTACACCCTATGCCGCATAACAGGTCATGTGACTTGTTTATAAAACTTTTCATTGGTTCATTTTACTTTTGGTGTCCTAATGATGGAAGGCTTGATCATGTGACCTAAAAACAACACTTTTCATAGGATGAAAACTTTTTTTTTTCCCCAAACGATGAAAGCCCCACCTTGTTTCTGGATGTTTCAGACTGAAGCTGGCATCAGCATGAAAGCACCACCATCTCGTAGCTCAGTCGTGGTCATTCCGCGAGCAATCATGGCAGCCGCTCCCCACCAGAAGCCTGCAGGAGTCGGAGCCCCCAAAACTTTTGATGAATTCTCAAGGCGGAGGGGACGCTTTCGAGAATGAGGTCCAAGACCTAGCAGACAAGCGTCCGATTTCCAAGGTGTCCCAGGGCAATTTCAGTGGACCAGGCCCAAAAAGGAAACAGCCTGCCGCCATTTTGAGAGTCCTGTGACAGCCGCCTATCGCTGCACCGCAAGAGTGGGCGCAACTCAGCTGAATTGCGGCTTTTGACACAGTGGACCAAAAACGGACGGAATGGCAACTGAAACGGTAAAGGGGCGCCCCACTACAACAGACGAGACTCCACCTGGAGAGGCCCGTTCACGCCGCCTCCCCCGGGGCGCTCCACGCCGTTATTCGGAGCAGCATTGTAGGATACCAAAACCAGTGCGGCAACTTACTGGACATCACCTTGGTGCCATCGTTCTGCTGCCTTGGAACTATTCGCGCAACAGTTTGCTACTGATGACCCACCCCCCGCGACGCCCCATGCCGTTATTTGCTGGGTGGCAACTTACTAGACATCACTTTCGTGTCATCTAGATTTCGGCGCGTTCTGCTGCCTTGGAACTATTCGCACAACAGTTTGCTACTGATGACCCACCCCCCGCGACGCCCCATGCCGGAAATCTGGACGTTGTGCTGCGTTGGGACTATTCGCACAGCCGACCGCTACTTCGTTGTTTTTCCCTAAAAATGTTTATATGTTATTACTATTTTTGTTTTCTTGTATATATTTATAAATTATTAAAGTTTTATAATCTTACTACTTTGTCGGAGTGCTATATATTTTTAATGTGACACATAATTGTAAAAACTTTGATGTACAAAGAGTCATCCCTGGAATCTTCCGCTTCAGGCTCGGTCCCCTCCCCAATCACAATACAGGATGGTTTTCAGATAATAGCAACGCTTCTGCTGTGACGGATCTCATCGAGTGTGGGCCTTGATCTACTATAACTCCTTTGAACAGGGGTGATTCTTTACAGCTGTGGCCATAAACTACATCTGCAGGGCTAGCTGATACCCTAGGACCAGCCTGGACAATCGGACACAGAGGAAAAGGAGTGTCAGAGGGTGCGGTAGTGAATAGGGCGAAAGGGAGGTGTCGGGCGGGCACAGGGTGTGATTCTCAGGGAACAGCAGCGCAGATGGGGGAGGTTTATTACCCATGCATAAGACAGAGAGCGGGGGTGACCACTGCCTGGGGGAGATGCTTGCGAGGGTGGGGAGCCATGCTAAGGATCGACAGCGTGCACAGAGTGGGTCTGGTCAAGGCATCTAAAATGGCTGCCGTGCACGACAAAAGTGTGGCATTTGAAAAAAGACAAGATGGCGCAGACAATGTTTTTCAACACTTCCTGATTTCCTTCGAATCGAACGTTAACAGACGTTGGGGCATATTACCAAAGTTAAGCGATATTTATCCCTAACGATGCTTAGCAACGATTTTTTTACCGTCAGAAATTATCGCAGATAAACCTTGCTATTATCAAGGTTTATCGGAAATACGATAAAAAACGACCGCAATGCATTAATATCGCTGAAAACTCAGCGATATTCATGCATTACCGAGCTAATGCTCTTAGCCATGTTATCCACCTCCCATTGGATAACATGGCTAAGAACTGCTCAGGGCAGGTGGTAGCTTTTAGAGATATTCGCCCTTATCTCGAATATTTCCAAAAGTTGATAATAGGAGATAGCGATGTTAGCGACTGTTTCCAGTCGCTAACATCTTGGCATGCCCACTTTGCATGTCATTAGTGATAAATATCACTCACATGCAAAGTGGGGCCCAAGATGGTCGCTATCTTCTACTAGCCGTCGCTAACTGGTGTTAGCAACAGCTAGGTAATACACATATAATTTTATCTCCGCGAAGCGGAGCGCTGTTACAGATATATATCTTGTTTCTGAACGTTAATTTCTCAAAATGCACTGAAGCACATATATTGAGACCTAGCAAAGGCACATCGGGCTACCAGTCCCTACAATTTTGCCAAGTTTCGTGCAAATCCATTCAGCTGTTCGATCCTACCGAGAGACAAGATGGCGGCCGCTACGGACTGTTTGGAATGTTTACAGACACCGGAGAGCCAATCAGCTTCGCTTCGCAAAGCTCCGTAACGCGAAAAGTACGCGAAGCGGTGCGCTGTTACAGATATATACCTTTTTTTGAACGTTAATTTCTCAAAATCCACTGGAGCACATATATTGAGATCTAGCAAAGGCACATCGGGCTACCAGTCCCTACAATTTTGCCAAGTTTCGTGCAAATCCATTCAGCTGTTCGATTATTATTATTTTTATTTTTTTTTGCCCCGCGGGGCCCTTTTAAAACCTCCACATCAAACCTAGGGGGTGAGCGACAATGTACTATGCCCCCTTATGGTAATTTGCCCCTTCGCTTTGGCCTCCTCTTGTCTCTCGATCCTACCGAGAGACAAGATGGCGGCCGCTACGGACTGTTTGGAATGTTGACAGACGCCGGAGAACCAATCAGCTTCGCTTCACAAAGCTCCGTTGCGCGAAAAGTCCGCGAACCAGAGCGCTGCCCGGTCCGCTGTTACAGATATATATCTTTTTTTAAACGTTAATTTCTCAAAATCCACTGGAGCACATATATTGAGACCTACAAAAGGCACATCGGGCTACCAGTCCCTACAATTTTGCCAAGTTTCGTGCAAATCCATTCAGCCGTTCGGGCTAAAAGTGAGGCCAACCGCCCTATGGAAAACTCAATGTTAAAAACACGTTTTGGGACCCCCCTTTTTTCTCGGCCCCCCCTTGACGAACCCCCCCCAAATTTCCAGGGGCTGCTCAGAAACAAAATGTTCCATTTTCCAGAAAATTTCAGCCAATTCCGTCCACAAACGCCAAAGTTATTAGACATAGAATTTTCAAAAATCCCATAGAGAAAAAATCCTAACTATATATACCTACTGGCGACTGCCAGTAGGTAATATATATATATATATATATATATATATATATATATATATATATATATATATAAATGTATATATATATATATATATATAAATATATATATATTCACTGAAAAAACCATAGGTTATAGACCATATATAGTTAGGAAATAGCATTTAGAAAACCTTATTTTACTCACACAAAACCATTGAAATTCCATATATAGTTAGTTGCACTAACTATATATCGCGCACCTGCAATCCACTGCTGATGATGTCACATATTACATCATTCATGACATGGTCAGTGACATCACTGATGACATCACTGATGACATCTCAAATGACATCACTGATGACATCACTGATGACATCTCATTTGACATTACTGATCACATCACTGATGACATCATTCATGTGATGATACAATGAACCTCTTCAGACTCTAATATAACCTTAGATACACTCAGTGTAAACAGACACTCACAGACTGTCACTCATCCATGGAGTTACTCACACACCTAGTCAGTCTTGCAAAGAATCAATCACACCTCGATTTCCTCAACTATATAGTTATACACACCTTACTTATTGGAACATATAATAACACATATTTACTCTGTTATACAATCCCTGATACAAGTTCACAATAATCCATACAGCCACTCACACATTCACTGGCTCTTATGCACAGTTATTTATATATGTCAACTATCACATGTACTGTGTTTTACATATGTACTTACTTTGACATGTAGCACTGAGATATCCATTCACTCACCAATACACTCATGCACACAGTCAACCGCCCATACAGATGTTTCCACATGCACTTTTGAACCCATACATCTAGTGAATCAACTGCTCACACATCTATGCACAGAGTCATACACCTCCCAGACACCCACACACACACTCAGTCTCCCATACAAATACTTGGGCAACTAATCAATAACCCATATAGTTAGTCATATAGCTAATGATCAACACATGCATCAGATTACAAAACAACAGACACAATGATGCACAATTTAAAACAGTTTAGTCACTAACCCATGCACTCAGTGAGACACATTTAATCACTCACTTATACAGTCAGTCATGCACCTACTAAATCCTTCATCCAGACACTTATACATCCACTCATTCTTCAATATGTAAGACATATTTTAACTTTACAGAAGCATACAGTCACTGGATGTTGTCATCAGTGATGTCATCAGTGATGTCATTTGAGATGTCATCAGTGATGTCATCAGTGATGTCACTGACCATGTCATGAATGATGTAATATGTGACATCATCAGCAGTGGATTGCAGGTGCGCGATATATAGTTAGTGCAACTAACTATATATGGAATTTCAATGGTTTTGTGTGAGTAAAATAAGGTTTTCTAAATGCTATTTCCTAACTATATATGGTCTATAACCTATGGTTTTTTCAGTGAATTTTCAAGGTTTTGTAAATGCTAATTCCTAACTATATATGGTCTATAACCTATGGTTTTTTCTGTGAATTTCATTGGTTTTTTAACAGCTAATATCTGTAGCTGTAAAATGTATTCTTCTTTAAATCCAAAAATATATTTTATATGTTTATGAATAATTTTTTTTTTAAATATTTTTTTTTCTTCGTTCCCGCTTCGCGAATCGGGAAGCTTCCCGTTAGCTGACCTTGATGCCGCGAAATAGACCGCGAGCCGGTAAACGTTTCTTTACCGCAAGTGCCGCGTTAGAAAACAACATCGTGACGCCTCCCGTCCGCATGACGTTCCACGTTGTCGCGTGATACGTCATATGACGTGCTACGTTAGCGAACTGGTACGCGAAGCGAGTGCCAAAGCGCAGGTTTCTGGAAGCAAACCGGGAGGCCCTGCAAAGCGCTTAACGTAAACACAGCAAGTCATGTGACTTGGTAATAACACTTTTCATTGGTTCATTTCACTTTTGGTTTCCTAATGATGTAAGACTAGGTCATATAATCTAAAATGAACACTTTTGATTGGTTGAGAACTCTTGTTTTTCCCAAATGATGAAAATCCCTCCTTCTTTCCTCACTCTGACTTTCATCATTGTGAGAGAAAGACCCTTTGTGATCACTGAGCAATGGCTTCTTTAGTAGCTTCAGCTGGTGCTTCCCCACCACCTCCACCACATCCAAGGAAGAGTGGACCACCTGCTCAAGTTGTAATTCAACAAGAAGAAGAAGAAGAGGAACAGGAGGACGAGCACGAAGAGAGGCAGTTTTTGCCTGAGCAGCCCAAGACGTCTCACCGGAAAGAAAACTTCATTTGGCAATTTTTTAAAATTCCCAAAGGTCAGAAAAAAGTAAATGCAAGATACGTAACTTGCCTTATATGTCAAGATAGACTGTCCAGAGGGACCGACAAAAAATACAGTTTCGGAAACTACACAATGCATCGCCATATGACTAGGTGGCATCCTAACAACTACAGTGCTGCACAGTTTCGGAACGACCTAGATAATCTCCCTATTATGGCCAGAAGATCTGTTGTACCGGAAGTAACGGGACCAGAGGGCAGGGAGATGGTGCCAAATATACAAATGAGATTTGGTGAAGTAAAACACACCTGCGTATTTTGCGATGGATTCATTTCCTACGGAGAAAGAAGCATCACTCTGATCAACAGAGCTATTGACTATCATATGCAAGTTTGTCCGAAACGCCCAAAATAATAAATACTTCTTTTTTTTGTTTTGTTGCTCCTGTTGAGCCCTTTACAATGAATCGTTTTCATTGCCCCCTCCAAGAAAAACCCAAAAAAATATAAAACTGTTCCGAAAAATTCAAAAACAGTAAAAAAATGTTCAGAAAAATAAAAAAAAAAGTTCTTTTCAGAACTACCTCCCCGTTATTAAAAAATTGGTACAATATTTGGAACTGTGCCAACCTCTATTTCTCTTAGTTCGCTTCCTAGTTCGCTCGCTGGTACGCGAACTGGAAGCGAACCAAAAACAGTAAGTATAAGGGAAGGAAACACACACTTATGTTAAAAGAAAGACAGCTATAGGGGAGTAAACTAGAGATACTATTACCCATAATCCACTACTGATGATGTCACATATTACATCATTCATGACATGCTCAGTGACATCATCAGCAGAGGATTGCGGGTTTTTTGGCAACATGCCTTATCCACGGTTTAATAACGCTGCCTTTTGCTTTATATAAGTTTTCAAATTGTATGAAATATATACCAATAGGTCTTTATGAACCTTTAGGTAGTGCTTTTGTTCATGAGGTCTGGTCGCTTCCATACACATACAGATGTTTCAAAGATGATCAAGAAGTTTATCTGAATGGAGAGGAATGCACTGAGACGCCAGATCATTCACTAATGTGTAGGCACATACAGTTACACGATTCATGCAACAAACACCGACCAAATATGGCTTGCGTGTTGCAAGGCACGCCAGTTCCTGCTATCATCCCCACGTTCAAGTTGTTGGAAAATGGTAGTTATTTGATGCTCAATAATGAAGATTGTTCTGAGTTAATTAAAAAGTATTCCTTTTATCGTAACAGTAAGTGAACGGGTTATTTGCTGCAGAAATGTTCTATTTCCTCCCACACATGAACATAGGGAGTTTTCAATCTGGCCACAAATACCAACCTTGGGACACGTTTCAACGGCATGACAAGAATAAGAGCTCTTTTGTCTCAGAGAGAGGTGGCCTTGAGTTCGGCCCGTGAAACTTTCGTACTTCACATAGCGAACACCCGTACACAGGTTTGCCTTTCAATTTCAGCAACATGTTTCCGACTATCTTTAACGCATCCTCCACAAAATCCCTGGCACACTTTTTTAAAGTTGTTACCAGTGGTCTCGTGACTTCATTTGAGAAAATCTTTGGAGTCATCCCTGCTCCCTTTCATTCCATTTTCTCCACTCTGGTTCGTGGATTGCATTTTTACTTGCATTACCAGCGGACGCTCTTGTGCTTTTTTACATTTTTAAATATGGATGTCCCTCCTATGCAACCTCCGACCCTGCAGCTGCTGACACTGTTCCGCAATCGCATGCTAGAATATTATGGCACAATGCCGTTGGCGATATTAAGCACGGCATATGGATTATCTTTTCGGTTCTCCTACTTCACCTGTGTCCAGCCTGTATTTCACTGCCTGACCTGTGATTTCGATTGGGCCATTGATTTGTGTCTCTGCGGACCGGTTTCTCCTGACGTCGACTTTAATCAGCTGATGACTCCTATCATTACTCACGAGTTGATTTGTCCTGGCGAAAGGATTATGGCTGTGGCATTGATGCATGGACTACTTGGTCCCTGGAATTTACTGGCGGCAGCACAGTCTTTCTTGGAACACAGCTTTCTTGAAAACCCACCGAGCTGTCCTCTGATGGTGATAGAGGATCCGGTGCTGGGAGAGCACGTATGTTCTTTTCCGCTTTTAAATTGGATGGCTGAACTGTTTTCGGATGAAGACGGTGACTTCCTATTGGAGGCTGTTGCAGCTTATTTTGCATACACAGTTATGTCATAGACCTTTTTCATGTTTGATATGCTGAGTACTAGCATTTCATTGACAATTCATTGACTTATTTGTCAAGTTTTTATTATTTACCTTGCCTATTGGCTTAAGACTCGATAAAGTACTTGGCTGTTTTATTTTTCTTTAGCATTGAATTTTCCTAGTTTTTAATGCTTTACCTTGCGGACCGTCCACATATAAACTTGCAATCTGCTCTCATGAGATGGCACTTCTATTATCTTATTCAGTTCGTTTCCGGATCATGAGGAGGTGTCATCTAGGTCCTGGATATCTTTACACCGTGTTAAGTTAGCATGGGCTCATTACCGGTTTAAACGCCATTTTTCCTTTTTTGCAACTTCTGCACACGACACTTAGTTGTTGCTTTAGCTTTCCACCTAGTAGTTCATCGTGGTTTACATGAGAATAATATGTTATTGGTCTACTATCTGCTTTACTTGTTAAACTATATCTGTACAGCGAGTGCTAAAGTTTCAAGAACAACACGATACAGAATTGTTATGAGGTCTGATCTCCACGACTTCATACTCATAACATAAGTGCAACTTCTGCCAATTCTGGGCATGAGGCGGGTTTTATATTGCTTTGCCGAACACACATACACAACAGTTGATGCGGTTCACATGAAGAGAGAGCTGGTGTATGCTGATGTGATTCCTTCAAATCTAAGACACTAAAGTATGGACACGCCCTAAACCAACACAAAGAGACCTTCTTAGCAAATAATATAATATGTGTATTAGGGAGGGTGAGATATAAGCAGCCGCGGGCCGTGGAGGGAGTTACGATGGGGCAGGGAGGCGGGGAGGGGGAGAAGCAGGGTGGAGCCCTCTCTACCTTGCCCCTCCCCCTCCCCGCCTCCCTGCCCCACCGTAACTCCCTCCACGGCCCGCGGCTGCTTATAAGTGTTGCTAACTCTTATTCATTTACAGCATGTTAACATACTGTCACCATTCGCTTTTTATGTACTAGTAACTATGCTGGTAATTTTGCTACTGATAATATGTGTACTTGTATTCTCCACCCTGCTTCTCCCCCTCCCCGCCTCCCTGCCTCACCGTAACTCCCTCCACGGCCCGCGGCTGCTTATAAGTGTTGCTAACTCTTATTCATTTACAGCATGTTAACATACTATCACCATTCACTTTTTATGTACTAGTAACTATGCTGGTAATTTTGCTACTGATAATATGTGTACTTTTATTATCTAAGGTACTACGCCTGAGAAGACGGCATTAGTAAATAAACATTTCAAATACACATGTGTTCTTCTTAACTCCATGTTCTGGTTTCTAAGAAATATATAACGACCGACTGTTCATGAGTTCCACGTATCCTGAGGTACTATAAGTTCATATTCTGGATTGTCTAAACATTGAGAGTTTGTTATATCCAATGTGACACTGTACCTAGCTTGCTAAATAGTTTTTGATTACTAACGTGAGTTTTGGGACACCCTAATTCGCCGAGGTTCCAATCCTCTGTCCACAGTTCTGTGTGAGAACAGAAACCCTGCGACAGGGGCACCCCCGACCCTTGCTGGAGCTTCATCACACTTGCGATACAACTCCAGCAATGCGCCACCTTTACGGCACAGATACATCACGCATCTGTGCTGTTTTTGCCCCATGATGCGCCGCATTGTAAATGCAGCACACCATAGGTGACGGAACAGCGGCACAGAATGACTAACACATCCCTGGTGATGCGCCAGTCATCATAAATCTATCCCTATGCTTCTTATCTTGTTAGAGATGAACCGCCATATGTATCATAAAAGTTATTTGCATTTCCTAAATAGCGAACTTTAAGGAATAAATAGCGATTCTTTACCATTCCTAGTTTGCGATGAGCTATTTGCTAATTAGCCGAATGTAGCCCAATGAAGCCCAATGTAGCCCAATGTAGCCCAAAGATGGCCGCCAGACACACAAAAAAACAAATGTAGCCCAAATATCAGCCAGATGTAGCCCAACTATAGCCCAGTGACAGAATGACCAATCAGCTTCGCAAACCTCCGTTACGCGAAGCGGAGCGCTGTTACAGATATATATCTTTTTTTGAACGTTAATTTCTCAAAATCCACTGGAGCACATATATTGAGACCTAGCAAAGGCACATCGGGCTACCAGTCCCTAATATTTTGCCAAGTTTCGTGCAAATCCATTCAGCCGTTCAATTATTATTTTTATTATTTTTTTTTGCCCCGCGGGGCCCTTTTAAAACCTCCACATCAAACCTAGGGGGTCAGCGAGGATCTACTATGCCCCCTTATAGTTATTTCCCCCTTTGTTTTGACCTCCTCTTGTCTCTCGATCCTACCGAGAGACAAGATGGCGGCCGCTACGGACTGTTTGGAATGTTGACAGACGCCGGAGAACCAATCAGCTTCGCTTCACAAAGCTCCGTTGCGCGAAAAGTCCGCGAACCAGAGCGCTAACCGGTCCGCTGTTACAGATATATATCTTTTTTTAAACGTTAATTTCTCAAAATCCACTGGAGCACATATATTGAGACCTACAAAAGGCACATCGGGCTACCAGTCCCTACAATTTTGCCAAGTTTCGTGCAAATCCATTCAGCCGTTCGGGCTAAAAGTGAGGCCAACCGCCCTATGGAAAACTCAATGTTAAAAACACGTTTTGGGACCCCCCTTTTTTCTCGGCCCCCACTGGACGAACCCCCCCCAAATTTTCAAGGGCTGCTCAGAAACAAAATGTGCCATTTTCCTGAAAATTTCAGCCGATTCCGTCCACAAACGCCAAAGTTATTAGACATAGAATTTTCAAAAAACCCATAGAGAAAAAATCCTAACTATATATACCTACTGGCGACCGCCAGTAGGTAATAAATATATATATATAATCAATCACTGGCATTTATAGAGCGCACTACATACCCGTAGGGTCTCAAGGCGCTGTATGTATATATACATATATATATATATATATATATATATATATATTCAGTGAAAAAACCATAGGTTATAGACCATACATAGTTAGGAATTAGCATTTAAAAAACCTTATTTTACTCACACAAAACCATTGAAATTCCATATATAGTTAGTTGTACTAACTATATATCGCGCACCCGCAATCCACTGCTGATCATGTCACATATTACATCATTCATGACATGGTCAGTGACATCACTGATGACATCACTGATGACATCTCAAATGACATCACTGATGACATCACTGATGACATCTCAAATGACATCACTGATGACATCACTGATGACATCATCCAGTGACTGTGTGTTTCTGTAAAGTTTAAATATGTTTTACATATTGAAGAATGAGTAGATGTAGAAGTGTCTGGATGAAGGATTTAGTAGGTGCGTGACTGACTGTATGAGTGAGTGATTAAATGTGTCTCACTGAATGCATGGGTTAGTGACTAAACTGTCTTAATTTGTGCATCATTATGTCTGTTGTTCTGTAAACTGCTGCATGTGTTGATCAGTAGCTATATGAGTAACTATATGGGTTATTGATTGGTTGCCCAAGCATTTGTATGGGAGACTGAGTGTGTGTGTGGGTGGCTGGGAGGTGTATGACTCTGTGCATATATGTGTGAGCAGTTGATTCACTAGATGTATGGGTTCAAAAGTGCATGTGGAAACAGCTGTATGGGCGGTTGACTGTGTGCATGAGTGTATTGGTGAGTGAATGGATATCTCAGTGCTACATGTCAAAGTAAGTACATATGTAAAATACAGTACATGTGAGAGTTGACATATATAAATAACTGTGCATAGGAGCCAGTGAATGTGTGAGTGGCTGTATGCATCATTGTGAACTTGTATCCAGGATTGTATAAGAGAGTAAATATGTTTTAGTATATGTTTGAATAAGTAAGGTGTGTATAACTGTATAGTTGAGAAAATGGAGGTGTGATTGATTCTTTGCATGACTGACTAGGTGTCTGAGTAACTCCATGGATGAGTGACAGTCTGTGAGTGTATGTTTACACTGAGTGTATCTAAGGTTATATTAGAGTCTGAAGAGGTTCATTGTATTATCACATGAATGATGTCATCAGTGATGTGATCAGTAATGTCAAATGAGATGTCATCAGTGATGTCATCAGTGATGTCATTTGAGATGTCATCAGTGATGTCATCAGTGATGTCATTTGAGATGTCATCAGTGATGTCATCAGTGATGTCATTTGAGATGTCATCAGTGATGTCATCAGTGATGTCACTGACCATGTCATGAATGATGTAATATGTGACATGATCAGCAGTGGATTGCGGGTGCGCGATATATAGTTAGTACAACTAACTATATATGGAATTTCAATGGTTTTGTGTGAGTAAAATAAGGTTTTTTAAATGCTAATTCCTAACTATATATGGTCTATAACCTATGGTTTTTTCAGTGAATTTTCAAGGTTTTGTAAATGCTAATTCCTAACTATATATGGTCTATAACCTATGGTTTTTTCAGTGAATTTCATTGGTTTTTTAATAGCTAATATCTATAGCTGTAAAATGTATTCTTCTTTAAATCCAAAAATATATTTTATATGTTTATTAATAATTTTTTTTTTTTATATATTTTTTGTTTCGCTCCCGGTTCGCGAACCGGGAAGCTTTCCGTTAGCTCAATTTGATGCCGCGACCCGGTCCGCGAACCGGTAAACGTTCCGTTAGCGCAACTGCCGCGTTAGAAATCAACATCGTGACGCGTCGCGGAAGCGCGACGTATCACGTTGTCGCGTAATGCGTCTTATGACGCGCTGCGTTAGCGCACCCGGAAGTGCTCCGGTACGCGAACCGAGGCGCGAAGCGCAGCGAACCGGAAGCGATCCGGGGCGCGTTCCGCAGCGCGTAACATAAGCGTGAGAGGTCATGTGACTTGTTAATAAAACTTTTCATTGGTTCATTTAACTTTTGGTTTCATAATCATGTAAGGCTAGGTCAGGTGACCTAAAAATAACACTTTTCATTGGTTTAGAACTATTGTTTTTCCCAAATGATGAAAACCCCTCCTTCTTTCCTCACTCTGACTTTCATCATTGTGAGAGGAAGACCTTTATTCATAGTAGAGCAATGGCTTCAGTAGTTGCTTCAGCTGGTGCACCCCCACCACCACCTCCATCTCCTCATGGGAAGAGAGGACCACCTCCCCAGGTCATCACCAACACAGAGGAGGAAGAGGAAGAAATAGAGGAAGAGGAGAGAGAAGGACCACAGTTCTTGGAAGAGGTGCCCCGGGTTTCCCATAGGAAAGCCAGTTTCATTTGGCAGTTTTTTTCAATCCCTACAGGGCAGAAGAAAGTGAATGCGAGGTATGTCACCTGCCTCATTTGCAAAGAGAAATTATCAAGAGGGACTGATAAAAAGTATAGCTATGGGAACTATACCATGCATAGGCACATGAACAGGTGGCATCCACTGAATTACAGCCGGGCGGAAATACGCGACATGGAACAAAACCCAACAGCAACTCCTGTGGCCAGGTCAACATCGTTAATATCATTGACCGCAGCAGAGGCACGGGAAACCGTGCCAAACATCCAGGAGAATTTTGGGCATATGAAATATACTTGTCTGCACTGCGGTGCATTGATATCATGTGGTAACATGAGTATTAATTCAATAAACCTAGCTTATAACAATCATAATTGCCCTAACCGCCCCAGACAGTAATTTTTTTTTTGCTCCTGTTGAGCCCTTTTCAATGCCTGTTTTTTGTTGTTTCCCCCCCCCAAAAAAAACCAAAAAAAATATAAAATTGTTCAAAAAATACAAAAAAAACAAAAAATATTCAAAAAATAAAAAAAACATATAAAACAACAAAAACATAAAAAAAAAGTTCTTTTCAGAACTACCTCCCCTTTCAAAAAAAATTGCTAGAATGTTTAGCACTCTGGCAAGCTCTATTTCTTTTAGTTCGCTTCCCAGTTCGCTTCCCGGTTCGCGAACCGGGAGCGAACAAAATATATATTTTTTTTTTTAAAAAGAAGAGTAAGTATAAGGAAAGTAAACAGAGAGTGATGTTAAAAGAAAGACAGCTATAGGGAGTAAACCAGAGATACTGTTTAATAGATCTATTTACCGAAGAAAAGACGGAAGAGGGTATAATTGTGGAAAACAAAATAGATAAGGAAGTGAAAGAAAAAAAAGAGAGTAGAACAATAACAAAGAAGAGTTTCTTGGAGAATGTGAGTGAATGTTCAAAATAAGATTAAAACATGGGGAATAACAGAGAGAAAAAATAGAAAACAGAAAACAAAAAATAACAGAAAAAGATTAATTGAAACAGCAAAGAAATGTAAATAACATAGAGCCATATCATCAACATAGGCAATAAAAGTTTTGCAGCTTTTATCGGCAGAAATATGTCACCAAAGCCGCTTTTGCGGCAGAAAACTGCCGCTAAAACCACTTTTGCACCAGTTTTCTGCCAATAAAAACAGCAATAATTTTATTGGCTGTGTTCATAATATGCCCCTTAGTGTGCTTCAACTACACAGAGAAAGCATTATGAACAAGTAGTGAAAAAGTGATCAGTCAAAGACACTAAGAGTAATAGAGACGGAGTGAGTGAACAAGAGTGAGGAACTATGAGAAGAGAGGGACTGAGAAAAAGAGTGGAAGGAGTTGAGTAAGTAGGTAATAGAGAAAGGAATGAGGAAAGTAGCAAAGGCAGGAAACTGAGGGTTAAAGAAATGAAGCTGTGGAACTAATAGTAGGTGAATGTGATAGAAATGTAACGAAAAGAATACAAAACATTAACCTTATAATTGTCGTTAAATTACTCACTTTTTGTTTTTATACTTTCAATCTGTGAAAGAGAGAACAAACATTTGGAAAATATTAAAACATGTATTTAAACATTACAAAAGACAAGGGAAAAGATTGAAGGACAAACAGTTTTTCAACAACTTTGACACTGACAGAAGCTTCTGCTTCTCCAGGCCCCCTACACAGTCCTAAAGATATACATTTTAAACTAACAGTATCTTGATGCAGATGAAGTGAGGCCTATCTTAAAACATGGTGCATCTTTTGCACTGCTGTTGTCTCAGAAAAGTGTCGCAAGACACTAACATTTTAAATGATTGCTTCAGGATGCCAATAAGATGTGTCCTATCCAGAGGTTTGTTTGAGGTGAGACCTACTCAGGGTTCCAAATGAAATTTCGAGTTGTTTGAAGAGAACAGAGGACATAATACATGTGAAGGCCTACCAATGAAGTAAGTCATGTCCACTTCACTCTTGAACAAAGGCCAGACCTCTTCTGTGTCCGTGGACAGACCTAAACTTCATCTGCACAATGTCATTCATAAACTTAGGAAACACAGGTGATGTAATTGAAAAATGTGGAGTTTCTTTTCCTCATTTCACAATCACATCACCTGTGTTGCCTTTGCTTAGGTATCTCATAGTGCAGATGTAGTCCAGCATATTAAACAGTACCTAGAAGTGCAGCACTGCATGCAACAACTTTGACACTTATAAAAGCTTTTGCTTCTGCATGCCCCCTACACAATGCTAATTATATACATTTTAAACTGATGGTATCTTGCTGGAGATGAACTGAAACCTATCTTGCAACATGGTGCATCTTTTACACAAAAGTGACCCACAATGGAGCAAAAGAGGCGCACGACCACCATAAATCTGACCCTAACATTTTAAATGATTGTTTCAAGATGCCAATAAGGTGTAACCTATCCACAGATTTGTTTCAGGTAAGTCCTACTCAGGGTTGCAGATGGAATTTAGGTTTGTTGAAGAATACAGAGAAGATAATACATGTGGAGGCCTACCAACGAAGTGAGTAATGTCCACTGCACTCTTGAACAAATGTCAGACCTCCTCTGTCTCCAGGAACAGGCCTAAACCTCATCTACACAATGTGGTGTGTAATGTTAGGAAACACAGGTAATATAATTGAAAAACATGCACATTTTTTTGCTCATTCCACAATCATATGACCTGTGTTTCCTTTGCTTAGGTATCTCATTGTGGAAATGTAGTCTATCATATGAAAGACTACGTAGAATATGAGCACTGTATGCAAGAACTTTGACACTTACAGAAGCCTCTCCTTCTCCATGCCTCCTACACAGTTCTAAATGTACATCATAAATGGAAACAGTACAGAATTAATTATACATGTTAAATGGTTTATTTTTGCTGTTCTCAGAATGTATCAAATTTCACTAAAAACAGTGACTTGAAGGTATTCATCATATAACAGCGGGGAAAAAAAAACACAATCAAAATGATTGTGTTTAAAAAACCCATACAACATAACAAATCAGAATTCAGAACTCCTTAAAGTTAACTTACTTTCCATGACGTCAAAGGATGTCCTATGAACAGCTTACACTCTGTTGTGCTGTTATTACTTTCAGCCCGCCACTTTCTGAAAGAAAACCTCCATCGTTTTGAAAAACATGTTACATACAATAAATCACTTCTTGCTCTCTACCACAAGTTTCCACAAGGCCAAATCTTGTCAGAGCCATTTATAACTCTTGGATTTCTTGTAAGCCAATCCCGTCATTTGGCATTTCCGCAACTTTCAGAATTAAAATGTTGAAGATCATTTTCACAATCCTGGACTAGTAATATCTTCCCCTTCTTCCTCAGTCATGTTCTACATTTCCTATGACACTGATACTGCTTACTATGAAGCAGACTTACACTACCTCTATGACTACTACAATTATTTAATTCTCTACATCACTTTTAATCACAAAGCAATGTAAAACAGTAGACAGCATTGCAGACTTACATTCCCTCTACTCTATGTTTTGATTGGCTGCTTCAATTAGCTTATAAAAAGAAATAGTTTTTCTGAACTCATTCAAAGTGCACTTATTTCTCCATGACGTCCAGTCTTATGGTTAGAAGTTATGTCTTTGAACTACACTTATCTTCAAGGCCAAATCGTGTAGGAGCCATTAGAACTTCTTGAAATTCCTCAGAGCACATCCCGAGATTCTTTCCCTAAAATTTTGGTTTTAAAAACACCAGGTAAGAGTTTTTAAGGTCATACGGCAATTTTTTTTTGAAAATTAAAACAGAATCATTGCAGAATGACCAGCCATTTCTAGACTTTAAATAAGCTGTGTAATGTCCTGATGTTGTTGAAGGACCGTCATGATATATAATTGCTGCAGTTACAAAAGTCCTTCCTGATATTGACAACTGCGAAGCCACAAAATTTTTAATTAAAGTTGTCAATTTTGTTCCATCAGGCCTACATCGTTGGAACATTAAAATGACATACTGGCCATATGTTTGTATAAATAATGTGGACATCATTTCAGATTTACATTGGCTACACTCCATGTTGTGATCAGCTGCTTTTACTAGCTTATTAAAGGAGACTGATTTACTGTCTGGCAAAGTTAAATATATAAATCTTTCTGAGTCTACACTAGTAGTACTTGATACCCTACAGTTCTCGCAGTCATGCTGCCATTGATAAGAAAGCCCAAACAGCTGATCTACATCTACACCTTCAGCATGCAATACATCAAGCATATACATTAAAAACTCCTGACAATCTTGCTGAATATTTTGAGAGAATTATGTTTGGCCTGAAAATCTGTCTAACAGATTTCGAATTTCAGACACACTTTCTATGTTTGTTCTATCAGTGCTATATTTTTCTAAGACAGAATTTAACAAACTGCAAAATCTTTGATCAGAATTGACCACAATCTCTTCTTTTACATTTTCTAGAGAAAACAAAACATTAACCACTACATTAGCATAGCAGTTGACACCAGAACTGTTTTCAAATTGAAAACCAACATCTTCAACAGAATCCTTTTTGTTTCTGCTTATAATTTCAGGTTCATCGACTTTTCGTCTTTTTGCTACAACCTCCCCAGTATTGGTCACATTTCTTAGTTTCCGGCCTACCACACGTTTCTCGAACAAAGGATATTGAGGCAAATGTGGCGCATACTCTCTTCTTAACCTATTGTATTCCTTAACACAATCTAGATCCGCACAAATGCTTGTGACATCACACTCAATCAAGTACAATCCCGATAAAGTTCTAACTCGTGACAATGCCACATATGCCATACCCTCCTTGAACACAGAACTGCCAATATTCACCAATGCACTGTCTACACTTAAACCTTGCGATTTATGGATTGTCACCGCATATGCCAAGCAAACAGGAAACTGCTTACGGCGAACATATAAGTCTTTTACAAGCAAAAATCTAGCAGAACAACGACCAATTAGCTGTACTTCCTCAATGCCATCAAATTTAATTTTTAAAAATTCAATTCCATCTCTATTTCTGTATTTTACAAAATCAACAACATTACCCATTGATCCATTTACCAGACCTCTTTCAACATGTAAATTCCTTCTTAAAATTATACGGCAGTTCAAGCACACATTCAGAGTCTTTTCAAAACCTGCAGTTTTAGATATACTCTTCTCTAATTAATCCAATTTTGTTTTCAGATTCTCAGACAAAATAATTGTTGATCCCATATGCTCTACTCTGTCAATAGCTTCCAGTTTCACAATCTCTTGCTTTTCTAAATGCAACATTTTGTTGTTGAATTTGGCACATTCTGCAAGAGTTGGCATCAAACATATTCCAGATTTCTTCTCAGTAATTTTCTGAAAAATATTCTCAGGCACAACATCTTGTTCTGGATATAAATTTGACAGTAATCGTGCATGTAAAGCTTCTTTCCCATGCTCGGTCACTTTTCCAATTCTAACATCTTGTAGAATAGTCTTGTAAACTTCATCCTTCGCCTGACGCATATTTTCATGCAGTTCAGCATAATTGAAGTTTAACCATATATTGACGTTGCCAATGCTGCCTAGGCACTTCCTGGTATCTTCATGCGTGAGCATTTTGAACACAGGTTGCCCTTTCAATGGTGTCAGCTGCAGAAGATCTCCGAAAAAAATGATGTGTTTGCCACCAAATAACACATCATACTCTGTTTTGAGAACTTCTTGCATTCTCAAATGCACAAAGGCAAGCATGACATTGGAAACCATGCTTACTTCATCAATGATAAGAAGTTTAATTTTCCTCAAGATTCTTGAAACTTCAAAACAAGCATCTCCAGATAGCTTGTGATATTGTAATTTGTTGTCATGCTCCACTGGCAGCATCAGTAAACGATGTAAAGTAATCCCTTTAATGTTATGTGCTGCCAGTCCAGTTGGAGCGGTGACAACACAAGACAGCGATGACTCTGTCCTTTCCTGCAAATAACATGAAATTGCTTTAATAAGGAAACTTTTTCCAGTTCCCGCTTCTCCACTCAAGTACAGTCGGACAGGCTTCAACAACGTACATGAGCACTCTTTCTTGTCATGACTTAATCCATGATCAATTTGCATGGTAACTTCGTCATATATTTTCCTCTGCTCAACGTTGAGTTGTCTTTCCAACTCTTCTAAGTTAACCGCATCCTCCTGAGCATGTGCCATGGCTCTTTCCACTTCATTCATAGCAGTGGCAGCTTCATTTTCGATAACAGGTCCTCCTAGTGGATCCTGACTCAATGAAGCAGAACTCTGACTGTCCTGAGAACTGTCTCTGGCAATCTCGGCTGCAATCATTGCTTCCTGCTCAATTTCTGCATTCAACATTTCTACATATTTGGGAAAAGCAGGACATTCTATGGTCTCCTTGGCGGCATTGAAAGAGTCTTCGTAACAGAGAAAATCTCCAAGCAGTTCCTCTTCTGCACGCCAAGGCTTGAAAAGTTGCAAAAGTGCTAAATAGAAAAACTCCTTTTTTTCAGGAGATTCGCCACTCAATTTTCGATGGTTTACCAAGTGGCATTTTCTTTGCTTGACCAGACATCCCTCACTTCCTATTACAGCATACACTCCTTTCTCAGTATCTTCTTTGATGTTCCTCTTGAATATGTAATTTTGAAGAACCTCATACAGACAAACATTCTCGAGGTGAATGCTTCGATTTGGATAATATGTATCCAACATGTTGGTCTTCAAAATGTCGGTACTGTTTGGCTCCTTTTCCGCCAAATACTCAATTTCCCGCACAGGTTTGAGAACTCGATTACGCGTTGCAGCAAGACCAAGACTCGCCCAAACGATACTCCTGGACTTGGCATAGAGACTTGCTGAAGACAACCGGTCAGAACATTCGTACGCTCCAATTTCTCGATGCGACAACATCTTCAGACTGAAACTGTACAACTTCTTGCTGAGGCTCTTTTCATGGGAAATGTCCTCCCACATATCCTTCAATTCTGTCTTCTCTTTTTTGGTGATGTAAGACGTCACATACCGAGCCACAGCCATACAGTTATCAGCCACAAACTGTATATCCATGTTAGCATTCCACATGGACAAAATCACCGGGTTGTAGTCGTTGATGTACTTGGACTCTTCGTTCCTCTTCAAATTGTATGTGTTTTTAGGTGATTTCTTCATCACATTATGTCGCAGCAAAGACATCAAACTGTTTACTCTTCCTTTAGAAATCACCGGTCGTGGAAAGCCGAAACGACATTTGGTGTAGAACTTGTCCTTGTTTCGGAATTTACGACGACAGTACTTTCCACATCGATGGCTTTGGAAACGCAGAACTTTTTCTCTTAGGCTTTTCTTCTCCTTTGCATTTGGAACAGCACACGTAGAATACTGTTGTATAAAACTCATCACTGAGTCTTCTGGATCTGTTCCAAATTTAGGTGCATCCTTGATCCACAGCAACATATGTATATGAGGAGCACCTCTTGCTTGGTACTCCTTTCTCCAGAAGAAATCCAACACCTCTCCAAGAGGTGGATTCTTCTTATTCATGATGAAAGACATCATAGCTTCAAATCTATGATTGAAGTACCTACATACATTGACTGGATCCAAAGAGCACAGTTCTCCGGGTGTCTTGAATTCGATGTTTTCTACATTAGCATTTGCCTCTCGTAGAAATTCAAGTAAGTCTTCCCAGCCATACTCGGCACAGCTCAGAGTGAGGAACCATGTGGGAGTTCCTAAGTTCCTCAGCATACATTTTAAATCACCATGACGACGGTACCAGTACTCATTAGTACCACGCTGACACGCCATGAGATTAATCAGGTGAGAATCCAAAATACTGTCTTGGACATTGACTTTATCCATAAAGTCACTTGCCGAGATGTTTTGCATGTGTATACCACTTTTCAAGATGTGGTTCACTGCATATGACAGTCCAGACAGATCGCTTTCAAACAGGAGATGAAACAAATAAGGAATGCATTGTCGAACCTAGCATCTCCTGCATACAATCGCAAAGTCCGGTATTCAGAAGCAGGAATTTGATGAGGTCGCTCATCATATCTTCCTCCCTGACCTGTTGGAAAAAGCTGTGGGAAACACCGAGCTTCCAAACTTTCCTCCCAAACACTAATGGGACTCCCTTTGGCTTGTTTCATTTGAAACAACTCAATAGCATTCCCCATGACTTCCTTGGAATGCAAAGGATGAACACTATAATGTTCATATATTTCTTCACTAGTAGAGGGTTCTACTTTCTCAATTTGACCAGCACACAAATCGCTATCCTCTTCCTCACTTACTTCCTCTTCTGCAACATATACATTCTTATAGTATTTATTATTTTTTTTCAAATACAATGTTGCCTTTTTAACTTTCCTAACATCCACTAAATCTTGCCATATTTTCTTATTCTTTGTCGGAACCCCATTTACTAAGATAACCAGAGGTTCCTCTTCCACTTTTTCTACTCCAATTGTGTTAATGTTTTTCTTCAAATCTAGAGGCAAATAAACAACTCTTCCCTTTAATCCTCTCTGTAAATCTGATGGAGGCAATTTCCCTGTCTTTGGCTCCATTCTTACAATAGCCTGAAAGGGATGGATACTTTGAATCAAAATAGATTCATAAGTATTTAAATCCTTCAATTCAGAAGGAATCTCAACCAATTCCAGATTATTATGAACTGCTCTAGCAGGCATCTGGTTTTGATTTAATTTGCAACAACAATAAGTACACACACGTTGATCCAATCCCAAATCAAAACAATTTTCTGCCATCAAGTATGTTGCGAAATCCTTCCATTCACTATTATTTTCCCTTTCACTTTTTGCATATAAATCCACTAACTTAGTCTGATTCTTATAATAAGTGCGTCGACAACACACACAAGTGAAATTTGGCCTCTCACTTGATTTGACCTGAAACGTCGCAATTTCCCTCTGGAAATTATCTGTACTGGAAACCTGTACACTATCTTCCACATTACCCGCTTCTTCTTGGTCAATTTCAACATTCTCCTCTTTACTTCCAAAGTAACAAAACTCAATTTCTTCACATATATTCTTCACATCTATTTCAGAACCATGCAAAAGAGCAGCGCATAATTGTTTAAGCATAATTGCTGGACTCTTAGCATAATACAACATTCTAACTAATTTCCTCACTTTATTATGATGCACTGCTAGCATCCTGAAATGATGAAAAACACTCTGGCATACTCTCCTGGAAAGACAAGCCAGTGAATGACCATGCAAACCTGTCACTTCTCTCACTCTGCAAGGATCTAATTCTTGCAACAACCTCATTTTCTGCTTCAAACTTTTCTTATTAAATGACCGTACAAAATCACAAAGCAAATTGATGGAATCCTGTCGCACACTGCAAATACTACTACACTTCCAGGTGTACACAGGACCCTTAGCACGTATTCCTAAAACCTCATTACCTAACACCTCTTCTGCCTCTGTTGTCACAAGTTTTTCTTTTTCAACTGGACAACCATCTTTCACTTCATAAGCACGATCACTGGTGTCAACTGCATGCACCAAATCATTATCCTGGAAATAACTCTCCTCATTAAAAAATGCCTCACAGCTTGAACTATGCATCCATTCTCCAGAAAAAACTTCACAAAAATTACTACGATTAACTATTCTCTTCCATCTACTATTTCTTTTGAAATCATAAATTGCCTTGTTTAGCTTCCTAATTCTATTGATTATCAAAATAAATAACTTACGTTTAATTTCAAATGCCTGATCAATAACTTTCTCAACTTTTTTTTTTCTCTTATAAAAAACCACTTTCTGTTGACCTTTCTTAATATTTTTTAACAAATTGCCAATTATCCTGTTGCGGAACATTCGTTTACGAATGTCCCTAAACTGTTGTTTCCTTCTACTATCATGCACAGAGTTATCTCTTGCTCTAGCAGTAACATTTTTCATTGGCCTTTCCTTTCCGTTTGAATTGCTTCTCTTTTTCTGGACTGAAACATTTTCTGTAGTAATATTTTTTTTACTACATATATTTCTTATGAATGTTTTTGTACTCTTACCCGGTGCTTTCTTGGTGACTTGACAAATCTTTTTGTTAGGACTGCTGCTTTTTTTCATTAACCTGCTGTCTTTGACGTTTTGCAGCCTTTCTCACTCTTTCTTTGGTTGGCATGCTGAAATCTTGAAATGATCTGCAGTTGAATCTGTGGTAAAATATAATAAAAAATGTTATTAACCACTATTACCCAACAGTAAATCAATAACAGTAATCAAAAACTTAAAACACTACTTGACATTTTTACATAGAAGATTTTTTAGTGCTTGGCAAATTTAGAATACAGAAATAGCAGAAAAGAAATGGAATTTATATTCATGTTACCTGTGCTATTTTATATGTGAATCTGATCTAATTTTATGAGCATATTTTAATATTTCATTGAAGACACTACACATAACCTGTTTTTGAAGGTGTCTTTATTTTTAAATTAAACGGTTTACATTTTTACTTTTTATTTATTATACATTTTTAAAATAAATGTTTATAGTTCCATAGGCTCAAGCACGTCAGCTTCCCATCCTATGTCATATAATTCGGACAAATCTGCATCCTCATCACGTTCTTCTTCATCCTCAGGATTTAAATCATCCAAGGGATCAACATCCACTGATGTTTCAATTACGAGTTCAATGATGAGGTCAAAATCAACTGATTGCTGATTGTCACTCATGTTGATGTTGTCTTTATCTTTAAAGAAAGATAACAACAATGAGATGTTGCAGAGTAAGAGACAAATCTCAGAGATTATAATAGTAAAATTGTTTAACAAGAGTAACATTTTGCAGCTATTATATAGCCATGTCCAACGATGCTGAGCAGGTGAAGCCTATGTCAAATTTTTCAGTGAACAGGACTCATCTCTTCTTAACCTTGGATAAGCCTCACCGACTCTGTGTCCCCTGCACATACTTAAATGTAAAGGGGCAGATTTATGTTAAATGGCACATCCCCAGGCATGCACCAGTTAACGTGCACCGCTGCTCTGCCACTCATGGTGTGCCGCATTTACAATCAGATAGGAGAAAGCTACGTCAAAACCCTGCGCCTGCTTGAAGCAGGCATAGGTCTTGACGCAACATTGTGGAGATGGGGCACCCCTGAGCCTTGCTGGAGCTGCATCACACTTGCGATACAACTCCAGCAATGCACCACCTTTACGGCACAGATGCGTCACGCATCTGTGCCATTTTTGCCCCATGCTGCGCCGCATTGTAAATGCAGCACACCATGGGTGGCGGAACAGCAGCGCAGGATGACTGGCACATCCCTGGTGATGCGCCAGTCATCATAAATCTATCCCTAAGCTTCTTATCTTGTTAGAGATGAACCGCCATATGTATCATCAAACTATTTTGCATTTCCTAAATAGCGAATTTTAAGGGATAAATAGCAATTCTTTACCATTCCTAATTTGCGATGAGCAAATTGCTAATTGCAAATTACCCATTCATTTCCATGGGCCAGGAGGCCCATAGGAATGAAGGTGCAATTTGCGATTAGCAATTAGCTCATCGCAAATTAGGAATTTTTCCAAAGGTGCAGGGGTGTCTCAAGAACACCCTGCTGCACCCCTGAAAAAGAAATTTGGGGGCATATGGCGCACATACATGCCCTAAGGGCATGTATGGGCGTCATATGGCACCTTTTGTTTTTTGGAAAAAAAGCTTTTTGAAAAGAATTCACAAATTACCACCAACTAGAAGTTGGTGGTAGTTTGCAAATCCTTAATGGCATTTTTTGCATATTTTTTGTTTGATACATTGCATTTAAGGAATCGCAAAATTTGCAAATCCTTCAGTGCAATCGCAAAATAAGGAATAGCAAATTTTGCTATTCCTTATTTTGCATCAAACTTGTTTGATACATACCATTTGTCTAATTAGCATTCGCAAAGGCTGAAATTCACATAATTTTGGCCTTTGCGAATGCTAATTAGCTTGATACATATGGCCCCAAGTGAGGCCTGTCTTGCAACATGGTGCATCTTTTGCATCACTGCTGCATCGGTTTCATGTGGCACGTTTTTTTTACACCATGACACATCTGCCTAAATGCATCAATTTGTAATTTTGTCGCCTCATAGCAAATCTTTTGCACCGCCGCTGCATCAGAAAAGTGACGCACAGTGGCGCAAAAGAGGCATACACCTATCATAAATCTGTCCCTAGCATTTTAAATGATTAATTCAGGATGACAATAAGGTGTGGCCTATCCAGAGGTTTGTTTAAGGTGAGGCCTACTCAGGATTGCAGATTAAAGTTACGCTTGATGAAGAATACAGAGGAGATAATACATGTAAAGGCCTACCAATGAAGTAAGTAATGTCCACTTTATTGCGCCAGTCATCATCAATGTATCCCTAAGCTTCTTATCTTGTTACAGATGAACCGCCATATGTATCATCAAACTATTTTGCATTTCCTAAATAGCGAATTTTAAGGAATAAATAGCGATTCTTTACCATTCCTAATTTGCAATGAGCAAATTGCTAATTGCAAATTACCCATTCATTTCCATGGGCCAGGAGGCCCATAGGAATGAAGGTGCAATTTGCGATTAGCAATTAGCTCATCGCAAATTAGGAATTTTTCCAAGGGTGCAGGGGTGTCTCAAGAACACCCTGCTGCACCCCCTGAAAAAGAAATTTGGGGGCATATGGCGCACATACATGCCCTAAGGGCATGTATGGGCGTCATATGGCACCTTTTGTTTTTTGGAAAAAAAGCTTTTTGAAAAGAATTCGCAAATTACCACCAACTAGAAGTTGGTGGTAATTTGCAAATCCTTAATGGCATTTTTTGCATATTTTTTGTTTGATACATTGCATTTAAGGAATCGCAAAATTTGCAAATCCTTCAGTGCAATCGCAAAATAAGGAATAGCAAATTTTGCTATTCCTTATTTTGCATCAAACTTGTTTGATACATACCATTTGTCTAATTAGCATTCGCAAAGGCTGAAATTCACAGAATTTTGGCCTTTGCGAATGCTAATTAGCTTGATACATATGGCCCCAAGTGAGGCCTGTCTTGCAACATGGTGCATCTTTTGCATCACTGCTGCATCGGTTTCATGTGGCACGTTTTTTTTACACCATGACACATCTGCCTAAATGCATCAATTTGTAATTTTGTCGCATCATAGCAAATCTTTTGCACCGCCGCTGCATCAGAAAAATGACGCACAGTGGCGCAAAAGAGGCATACACCTATCATAAATCTGTCCCTAGCATTTTAAATGATTAATTCAGGATGACGATAAGGTGTGGCCTATCCAGAGGTTTGTTTAAGGTGAGGCCTACTCAGGATTGCAGATCAAAGTTACACTTGATGAACAATACAGAGGAGATAATACATGTAAAGGCCTACCAATGAAGTAAGTTATGTCCACTTCATTGTGCCAGTCATCATGAATCTATCCCTATGCTTCTTATCTTGTTAGAGATGAAGTGAGGCCTGTCTTGCAACATGGTGCATCTTTTGCATCACTGCTGCATCGGTTTCATGTGGCACGTTTTTTTTACACCATGACACATCTGCCTAAATGCATCAATTTGTAATTTTGTCGCCTCATAGCAAATCTTTTGCACCGCCGCTGCATCAGAAAAGTGACGCACAGTGGCGCAAAAGAGGCATACACCTATCATAAATCTGTCCCTAGCATTTTAAATGATTAATTCAGGATGACGATAAGGTGTGGCCTATCCAGAGGTTTGTTTAAGGTGAGGCCTACTCAGGATTGCAGATTAAAGTTACGCTTGATGAAGAATACAGAGGAGATAATACATGTAAAGGCCTACCAATGAAGTAAGTAATGTCCACTTTATTGCGCCAGTCATCATAAATGTATCCCTAAGCTTCTTATCTTGTTACAGATGAACCGCCATATGTATCATCAAACTATTTTGCATTTCCTAAATAGCGAATTTTAAGGAATAAATAGCGATTCTTTACCATTCCTAATTTGCAATGAGCAAATTGCTAATTGCAAATTACCCATTCATTTCCATGGGCCAGGAGGCCCATAGGAATGAAGGTGCAATTTGCGATTAGCAATTAGCTCATCGCAAATTAGGAATTTTTCCAAGGGTGCAGGGGTGTCTCAAGAACACCCTGCTGCAGCCCCTGAAAAAGAAATTTGGGGGCATATGGCGCACATACATGCCCTAAGGGCATGTATGGGCGTCATATGGCACCTTTTGTTTTTTGGAAAAAAAGCTTTTTGAAAAGAATTCGCAAATTACCACCAACTAGAAGTTGGTGGTAATTTGCAAATCCTTAATGGCATTTTTTGCATATTTTTTGTTTGATACATTGCATTTAAGGAATCGCAAAATTTGCAAATCCTTCAGTGCAATCGCAAAATAAGGAATAGCAAATTTTGCTATTCCTTATTTTGCATCAAACTTGTTTGATACATACCATTTGTCTAATTAGCATTCGCAAAGGCTGAAATTCACAGAATTTTGGCCTTTGCGAATGCTAATTAGCTTGATACATATGGCCCCAAGTGAGGCCTGTCTTGCAACATGGTGCATCTTTTGCATCACTGCTGCATCGGTTTCATGTGGCACGGTTTTTTTACACCATGACACATCTGCCTAAATGCATCAATTTGTAATTTTGTCGCCTCATAGCAAATCTTTTGCACCGCCGCTGCATCACAAAAGTGACGCACAGTGGCGCAAAAGAGGCATACACCTATCATAAATCTGTCCCTAGCATTTTAAATGATTAATTCAGGATGACGATAAGGTGTGCCCTATCCAGAGGTTTGTTTAAGGTGAGGCCTACTCAGGATTGCAGATGAAAGTTACGCTTGATGAAGAATACAGAGGAGATAATACATGTAAAGCTCTACCAATGAAGTAAGTGATGTCCACTTCATTGCGCCAGTCATCATAAATGTATCCCTAAGCTTCTTATCTTGTTAGAGATGAACCGCCATATGTATCATCAAACTATTTTGCATTTCCAAAATAGCGAATTTTAAGGAATAAATAGCGATTCTTTACCATTCCTAATTTGCGATGAGCAAATTGCTAATTGCAAATTACCCATTCATTTCCATGGGCCAGGGGGCCCATAGGAATGAAGGTGCAATTTGCGATTAGCAATTAGCTCATCGCAAATTAGGAATTTTTCCAAAGGTGCAGGGGTGTCTCAAGAACACCCTGCTGCACCCTTGAAAAAGAAATTTGGGGGCATATGGCACACATAAATTTTAACAACATTCCTTTACCTCAAAAACGATTTTCAAGTCATAATTTGAAAACACTGCCCACGGGGAAATGACTTAAAATGTCCTTAAGACACATGAAAGTGTTTTTTTAAAGCCTTTGCAAGTTTTTGGGTCACTTTTAACATGGCTATGTAACTCAAACAGTCAAAATCTAAATTTACCATGCACAGGTGGGACCATATTTACAAGGAATGTGCCACACGGGGAAAGGTCTTTTAATGTAATATGGGAAAAATGACATCAGAGACACTGAAATGCCTTATAAAGAAGCATACACCATTATATCCTTGTCATAAATTTACAAACCATTCCTTTTCCCCAAAAACGATTTTCAAATCATAATTTGAAAACACTGCACATGGGGAAATGACTTAAAATGTCCTTAAGACACATGAAAGCGTTTTTTGATTGCCTTTCCAGCATGGTTGGGTCACTTTTAACATGGCTATGTAACACAAACATTCAAAATCTAAATTTGCCATGCACAGGTGGGAGCATATTTACAAGGAATGTGCCCCACGGGGAAAGGTCTTTTAATGTAATATGGGAAAAATGACATCAGAGACACTGAAATGCCTTATAAAGAAGCATACACCATTATGTCCTTGTCATAAATTTAAAAACCATTCCTTTTCCCCAAAAACGATTTTCAAATCATAATTTCAAAACACTGCACATGGAGAAATGACTTAAAATGTCCTTAAGACACATAAAAGCGTTTTTTGATTGCCTTTGCAGCATGTTTGTGTCACTTTTAACATGGCTATGTAACGCAAACATTCAAAATCTAAATTTGCCATGCACAGGTGGGAGCATATTTACAAGCAATTTGCTCCACAGAGAAAGGTCTTACATTAAAATGGGAAAAATAACATCAGAGACACTCAATTGCCTTATAATGAAGCATACACCATTATGTCCTTGTCTTAAATATTATAACCATTCATTTTCCTCAAAAACGATTTTCAAGTCATAATTTGAAAAGACTCCACAGCTCCTATGCACAATAACACCCTGTCAGTACTAATACTTCACATTTTCTCCAATTACATTTTCTCAAAGGAACAAAATCTATTTGTAAAACACTTGAGACAAAGCAACATTTGAAAAACACAACTTTCTTCATAATTTTCTCCTTAAAGCACACTGTTCTCTATCTAAATTAAAGAAATCTTTTCTCACCTTAGCAAATACTTTGAGTTTCAAAACAGTCTCAGAAACACACCAATTTGTCTTCAGCAGAGCAAAATGTATGCACTCCAGAGTCTGCAGCTATCAAAAGCACAGAAATGCTGTAATTCTTCACACATATCTCTCATGTCACCCAATCAAAACTCTTCCCTCACTTTTTTCCAAATGAAAACCCTTCCCCCCTCTGCCCTTTCTGCCTTTTTTGCATGGCAACCACGTCTTGGAAGACCTCTGGTGTTTGCAAGTTCACACAACAATGTTGCAATTGAACTCTGAACTCTCAGTGCACCTCATATCCAGTGCATTCTTTCATTTAATGATTTTTTCTTGACCACTCAAAATACATCTTTCAAACAACTCATCCATGCACCCTAACTTTCTGTTTTCAGCAATCAAAATCCACCAATCACTGTTACTGCTTCATTAACACAGAAACTCCACAGTTTTTTTCATTTTAAACTCTTATTTTTTCAACTGCCATTTCATTGCCACACTTCATCTGACTTCAGGAGAACCTTCTCTCACCATGTTTTCTGTCTGGATTGTTGGACATAGTTACATCTATTGGGCTCAGAGGTATGCTGAGAACAGGAATTTACCTAACCTCAATTTACAAGATGTGGAAATTAAGTGGTTTGGCCACAGAGGATTAAAATGTCACCAATTGATACCATTGGTGAAAACCTTTATGCATTTGCCAAAACCTGACCTGTTAATTGTGCACTGTGGAGGTAATGATTTGGGCACTTTGACTGGGGTAGGTCTGGAAATGCTTTTAAAGGACACCTTTGAGCAATTGATGGCACTTTTTCCTCAGACTGCCTTGGTATATTCAAATATATGCCAAAGACAGAAATGGAGGTGGTCAAACCAATTTTGTCCACAAATTGAGAAGTCGAGGAAGCATGTAAACAAATCTGTTTCAGCTTACATGAGAGACCATGGAATGGGCTCCCTGTACAACAATAACTTGCGTTACTACATGCAAGATATCTACAGAGGAGATGGAGTTCACTTCTCAGATGAGGGCAACAGAATTTTCATTCTGAATTTAAGACTGTGCATTGGTACCTACTTATAAGTACCTAAATGTACCATAAACCCAAAAGCTCTTCTCAGAGCTACCCTACATCTGATCACTCACAATTATTATTTTACTCTAACATTTTTCACTAATTTTCAACAAAGTACGCTCCCTGGGGCGCTACCCGGTACGTGAACCGGGAGCTAACCTCGCTAAATTAAAAAAAAATTTTTTCGCACATATGGGCCTCCTCAGCCACCCTCAGAAAACCTAGGGGGTCAAGATAAGTCTACCGTGCCCCCTTCTACCCATTCTGAACATTATTTGCCCTCCATCTTGTATCTTAATTCGACCGAAACACAAAATGGTGGACTCCCGTAACGCTTAAGGTTCGCGAACCGGGGCGCTCGCCAGTTCGCGTACCGGGTCGCTCCCTGGGAAGCGCACCATCAAAAAAGGTGGGAAAGTAGTTTACAGAAAAGCGACTGGAGACAATTTCACCAAATATAGATTAGCTCATACTACATACCAATGCCTACCATTTTCACAAATTTGATTGAAATTCCATTTAACCATTTAGCCTGTAGACCTCTCTAAATACCCTGAGGTAAATTACTTCACAAAACACATCTGAAGTGTTGGAATTGACAACCAATTAAAATGTTACTTTCATTTTCTACTTTTTTTACCTGACATTTGATTGGCTATGTACCTGAATATATATAAAGGAAGAGAGAGAAACACAGCCATTTTGACTACTACTTCCTGAACTACATTGCAAGATCATTTTCACTCACAACTTAAACTTGTTTTTAGAAGGTGAGATATTATTTTATAAATTTTAAAACATTTTCATATAGTTATATACTATCCCTCTGTAAGAGTTAGACATTGAGAAAGGCTTCTTTATTATAATTATGGATTGATTTAGGTTTCTGTGGTATAATTATGAATTTACTTAGGCTTCTTCACAGGCACTTTTTAATAGTACTACTTCACGCCTGAAACCATACAGTGCCCATAGATTACTTCTCTGTTATAAACTCACAAGTACCTGTCTGAACTTAAACCCAACAGTGCCCTATCTCTACTGATATATTTATTTTTTATGCAAATTACAGCAATAAAATGGAAGGTGAGCAGAATGTTTCCTTCAAAATTGTTCTGGAGAACAACACAGAAAAAGATATTGAGGACAATGATGACTCAGATTTCATGGATGAATCACGGGACCATGAATTAGTTCAATGTGTAGAATCTGTGGATCATTTACTTCATTATGATGACGGTCAAATGTGGGAACTTATGTTCACTCAACAAGAGGACATATCGGACAGTCAAATGCTAGACGTTCTATTAAATTTTGAAAAACAATCCGAAAAATAAAATTGTATGTAATATTAAAAAATTGTTTGTCTTTAATCATTTTTATATGTAATTCATAAACTAGTTAAATGTTAGAAATGTTATTAAATTTTCAAACACAATCACAATAATAAATAATTGCTTAAAAAATAAAAAAATTAAAAAATAATCAACAAAACCAACAATCAATTAACATACAGTATTTGAAAAGTCTATCATTCTTTTTTCCTTATAGTACGCTGCCCAGAACGCTTCCCGGTTCACGAACCGGGCGCTACCCACGCAAAAAAACAAAAAAATATTTTTTTTTTTTTTGCCCCGCGGGGCCCTTTTAAAGCCTCCACATTAAACCTAGGGGGTCAGGGAGGATCTACTATGCCCCCTTATGGTCATTTCCCCCTTTGTTTTGGCCTCCTCTTGTCTCTCAATCCTACCGAGAGACAAGATGGCGGCCGGAGGGCTGGAAGCTTGTCGTGTGCTCTCAGAATGCAAAGGGCATCTTGCTTATCTACATACCTTACACGGCGGCCCGGCCGTGCTGAGAAGCACCATCTCCTCCAGAAAGCTAAATGAAACTTTCGGTTGGATGAGGCTCAAGCCTCCAACTTTGTGAGACTCCAGGGCACAAGTCTTCCCTTTTTAAATCAGCCAACCTTTTCTGCGAAGCAGCCTACTCAAGGTGATAAAAGGACAATGCTAATCTTGTGAACGGACAATGGAACTTACTCAAAGGCAGCACTTTTTCGCGCATTATGGACTACATGTCCCACGAAGCATCAGTGGGGTCATGCACTCAGCAGACGCCCATTGAGGGGCTTGTAATTGAATAAAAGTCCGGAAATGATGTTTAATGCTTGCATCCATTGCCGTTCATGCAGCCCAGGATGAAGGGGCGTGACAGCCCCGAAACGCGTCGGCACAGCAATTAAATGTGGAGCATTACAGGCTGGCTGCAAATATATGCCGGAGGGCTGGAAGCTTGTCGTGTGCTCTCAGAATGCAAAGGGCATCTTGCTTATCTACATACCTTACACGGCGGCCCGGCCGTGCTGAGAAGCACCATCTCCTCCAGAAAGCTAAATGAAACTTTCGGTTGGATGAGGCTCGAGCCTCCAACTTTGTGAGACTCCAGGGCACAAGTCTTCCCTTTTTAAATCAGCCAACCTTTTCTGCGAAGCAGCCTACTCAAGGTGATAAAAGGACAATGCTAATCTTGTGAACGGACAATGGAACTTACTCAAAGGCAGCACTTTTTCGCGCATTATTGACTACATGTCCCACGAAGCATCAGTGGGGTCATGCACTCAGCAGACGCCCATTGAGGGGCTTGTAATTGAATAAAAGTCCGGAAATGATGTTAAATGCGTGCATGCATTGCCGTTCATGCAGCCCAGGATGGAGGGGCGTGACAGCCCCGAAACGCGTCGGCACAGCAATTAAATGTGGAGCATTACAGGCTGGCTGCAAATATATGCCGGAGGGCTGGAAGCTTGTCGTGTGCTCTCAGAATGCAAAGGGCATCTTGCTTATCTATATATATATATATATATATATATATATATATATATATATATATATTCACTGAAAAATCCATAGGTTTCACACCAGTTATAGTTAGGTGGAAATTTTACTCGCATAAAACCATTGAAATTCCCACGTTATAGTTAGTTGGACTCACTATAACTTGCGCGTGCAATGCACTGCTGATGACGTCACATATTACATCACTCATGACATGGTCAGTGACATCACTCATGACATCACTGATGATTTTTGGGAGCGCTTCCCGGTGCGCGCCCCGGTACGCGTACCGGCAGCGCTACGGGAGTCCTCCATTTTGATGTTTTGGTAGATTTGAGTCAGAAAATGGCAGACAAACAACGTTGGGAATGGGTATAAGGGGGCACGGTAGGCACTCCCTGACCCTCTAGGTTTTCTGAGGGGGTCTTAGGATGCCCATATAGGCACAACATTTTTTTTCTTTTTTTAAATTTTTGCGGGGGGAGCGCCCGGTACGCGCACCGGGGAGCGTACCGGGGAGCGTACTTTGGTGAAAAATAGTGAAAAAAGTTAGAAAAAGATAATCATTTGGAGTGATCAGAGGTAGGGTAGCTCTGAAAAGAGCTTTTGGGTTATGTGGCTGATTTAGGTACCTACAAGTAGGTACCAATGCACAGTCTTAAATTCAGGAGGAATATTCTATTCCCCTCATCTGAGAAGTGCACACCATCTCCTCTGTAGATATCTTGCATGTTGTAACGCAAGTTGTTGTTGTATATTGAACCCATTCCATAGTCTCTCATGTAAGCAGAAACAGATTTATTCACATGTTTCCGTGCTTTCTCAAATTGTGGACAAAATTGGTTGGACCAGTTCCATTTCTATCTTTGGCATATATTGGAAAATACCAAGGCAGTTTGAGGAAAAAGTCCCATCAATTGCCCAAAGGTGTCCTTTAAAAGCATTTCCAGACCTACCCCAGTCAAAGTGCCTAAGTCATTTCCACCACAGTGCAAAATTATGAGGTTAGGGTGTGGCAAATGCAAAAAGGTTTTCACCAATGGAATCAATTGGTGACATCTCAATCCTCTCTGGCCAATCCATTTAATGTTCTCCAGACAGAATACATGGTGAGAGGAGATTCTGGTGCAGTCAGATGAAGTGTGGGAAAGAAATGGCAGTTGGAACAATAGGAGTTTGCAAAAAAAAACTGTAGACTTTCAGTGCTCTTGAATCACAAGCAATGATTGGTAGATTGAGATAGTTGAAAACTGAAAGTTAGGGTGCATGGTTGTGTTCTGTGTAAGAAGTAATTTGAATGGTTAAAAAAAAGTCATTTAAAGAAACATTGCATCAGATAAGCTGGCGTATTTGCAGGTCAAACATCCTTGCTGAGGTGATTTGCCATATTGTAGAATAAACTTTTAAACCTGAGAGCTCAGTGAGGAGGGAGTTGCTATGGTAACAGGTAGAAAGGGCTGAGGGGGGAAGGGTGTTGGTTTGAAAATACAGAGGGAAGAGTTTTGATTGGTTACCATGAGCAATATGTGTGTAGAATTAGAGATTTTCTGTGCCATTAAGGTTTGCAGTGCCTGGAGAACATACCTTTTGCTCTGCTAAAGAAATATTGCTGTGTGTATCTGACACTGTTGTGAATCTCCTAAAGCATTTGTAAAGGTGAGTTATGATTCATTTAATATACATAGAGACTTGTATACTCTATGGAGAAGATTTGGAAGCAAATTGTGGTTTTTTAATGTTGCTTTGTGTCATGCTTTTTGATAATGCTTGGTAAAAAGTTTTTACTGCATAGAGGAATTGTATTTTGTAAAATTGTGGTTTTAGTAGTGACATGGAATGCTTGCACATAGGACCTGTGCTGTGTTTTTTAAATGTGATGTCAAAAACGATTTTGGGAAAAATGAATGGCTTTTACATTTTTTAAAAGGAATAAAGAATGTGTGCATGTTTAAAGAAATTAATTTGACTCTTTACAATGATGTTTCCTGTGTTAACTCAGTGTAGGAAGCATATTGAGTTTGTTTGCATAGAGGAATTGTATTTTGTAAAATAGTGAGGTTTCAGTAATGACATGGAATGCTTGTACATAGGAACTGTGCTGTGTTTCCTAAATGTGATGTCAAAAACGATTTTGGGGAAAATGAATGGCTTTTAAATTTTTGAGTATAATGTGGCGCAGAGGTTTAAAAAGTGACGCATCTACCTACATGCGTCACTTTTTAAATATGGCGCAAAAAGGTACATGTTTTATGCCGTCAACGCGTCACAAAAAGTGACGCATCAGCAGTGCAAAACTGACGCAGGGCCTCATAAAGGAGGTTCTTTTTTTTTTGCACACTACTCCAGTTTAGTCCTGTCCACTGCACTCTTGGACACAAGCCTCACCTTTTGTGCTCCCCTGGACAGTCTTCATCTCATCTGCACTCCTGCTTAGGTGTCAGAATCCTATCACATGGGGAAAGCTCCATGTGAAAGCGTTTGTCTCAGTCTTATCCCTGCTGTGAGGCAGATGCTTGTACATAGGATCTGTGCTGTGTTTCCTAAATGTGATGTCAAAAACGATATTGGGGTAAATGAATGGCTTTCAAATTTTTGACTATAATGTGGCGCAGAGGTTTAAAAAGTGACGCATCTACCTACATGCGTCACTTTTTAAATATGGCGCAAAAAGGTACATGTTTGGGCTTTCCTGGGGAGCGTAGGTGGTGAGGCTTGTGTCTAAGAGTGCAGTGGACTAGGCTTCATGAAGCCTATCCCCGACTGCACTCTTAGAGACAGGTGTCAATTTGACTCTTTACAATGATGTTACCTGTGTTAACTCAGTGTAGGAAGCATATTGAGTTTGTTTGCATAAAGGAATTGTATTTTGTAAAATAGTGAGGTTTCAGTAATGACATGGAATGCTTGTACATAGGAACTGTGCTGTGTTTCCTAAATGTGATGTCAAAAACGATTTTGGGGAAAATTAATGGCTTTTACATTTTTGAGTATAATGTGGCGCAGAGGTTTAAAAAGTGACGCATCTACCTACATGCGTCACTTTTTAAATATGGCGCAAAAAGGTACATGTTTTATGCCGCCGATGCGTCACAAAAAGTGACGCATCAGCAGTGCAAAACTGACGCAGGGCCTCATAAATGAGGTTCTTTGTTTTTGCACACTACTCCAGTTTAGTCCTCTCCACTGCACTCTTGGACACAAGCCTCACCTTTTGTGCTCCCCTGGACAGTCTTCATCTCATCTGCACTCCTGCTTAGGTGTCAGAATCCTATCACATGGGGACAGCTCCATGTGAAAGCGTTTGCCTCAGTCTTATCCCTGCTGTGAGGCAGATGCTTGTACATAGGATCTGTGCTGTGTTTCCTAAATGTGATGTCAAAAACGATTTGGGGGAAAATGAATGGCTTTTACATTTTTGAGTATAATGTGGCGCAGAGGTTTAAAAAGTGACGCATCTACCTACATGCGTCACTTTTTAAATATGGCGCAAAAAGGTACATGTTTGGGCTTTCCTGGGAAGTGTAGGTGGTGAGGCTTGTGTCTAAGAGTGCAGTGGACTAGGCTTCATGAAGCCTATCCCCGACTGCACTCTTAGACACAGGTGTCAATTTGACTCTTTACAATGATGTTACCTGTGTTAACTCAGTGTAGGAAGCATATTGAGTTTGTTTGCATAGAGGATTTGTATTTTGTAAAATTGTGAAGCTCCATGTGAAAGCGTTTGCCTCAGTCTTATCCCTGCTGTGAAGCAGGTGCAAGATTATGATGTAACAGTGTCCTAAAAGTGACGCAGTGAAATCTCATAGATTTTACTGCGTCATTATTACGAGGCTTTTTGCGGAGAAATGACCCCTCTGTGTACATTACACTTGACAGAGGTATAATGTGGTGCAGAATTTTTAAAATTACGCATCTAACTACATGTGTCACTTTTTAAATATGGTGCAACAAGGCACATGTTTTATGCTGCCAATGCGCCACAAAAAGTGACGCATCAGTAGCGCAAAACTGACGCATGGCTTTATAAATGAGGATCAATTATGTCATCTGTGTTACCTGAGATTAGGAAGTAGATTGTGCAGATGAGGTGAGACATGTCCAGAGGGACAGAGGAGGTGAGGTTTATGATCAAGACTGTAGTGGGAGAGAGGGCTTTCCCGGGAAGCATAGGTGGTGAAGCCTATGTATAAGAGTGCAGTGGACTTAGACACAGGTCTCATCTTCTTTGTACCTGTGGACAGAGCTGTCTTCCACTATACTCTTCAATACAGGCCTCACCTTTTAGGCACCCCTGGAGAATCCTCACCTGATCTGTAACCCTGAATAGATCGTTTGCTTTTTGTCATTGCTTTGTTGTTTGGTAATAGTGGTCTATAATGTCCTATTTTTTTCTTTAACACAGATTGAAATCAAGATTTCAAGAGTAAGCAAACATGCCCACAAGGGAAAGGAGAAGAAAACAACGTAACCGACAAAAATCAAAAACAGCAACGGAATTACAGCACTCTTCCATAACAAATACTTCAAAAAACAGGAACCAAGCTCCTGGTAAGACAACTAAGTCTTTTATACGGAACATATGTACTTTAAAAAAAAATGATGGACAGCATGTAGAAAAAGAGAATGAGATAGTAAATTTGAAAAGGAAGGAGAAAACCTCAAAGAATCCTACAACTGGAGCAGGAGAGAATAATATGTATAGGAATAGAAGGCAGAATCAGTTTAGAGACATTCGTAAATGAATGTTTTGCAATAGGGTGGTTTTAAATTTGTTAAAAAACATTAGGAAAAGTAAACAGAGAGCTGCTTTTTATAAGAAAAAGAAAAGTGTAGAGAAGATTGTTGATCAGGCTTTTGAAGTTAAGAAAAAATTATTTATTTTAATAATCAATAGAATTAGGACACTTAACAAGACAATTGATGTTTTCAAATCAAACAGTAGATGGAAAAGAGTAATTAATCGAACTCATTTTTGTAAAGTTTTTTCTGGAGAATGGATGCACAGTTCAAGTTGTGAGCCATTTTTTAATGAGGAGAGTTACTTCCAAGAGAATGATTTAGTGCATGCAGTTGACACCAGTGGTCGAGCGTATGAAGTGAAAGACGGTTGTCCGATTGAAAAAGAGAAACTTGTGCCTAGAGAACCAGAAGAGGTGTTAACTGATGAAGTTTTAGGGAGACGTACTAAGGGTCCAGTGTACACTTGGAAGTGTAGTCGTATTTGTAGTGTGCGACAGGAATCAATTGATTTGTTTTGTAATTTCTTACGTACATATAGTAAGAAAAGTCTAAAGCAGAACGTGAAGTTGTTGCAAGAGTTAAATCCTTGCAGAGTGAGAGAAAACACAGTTTTGCAAGGCCATTCACTGGCGTGTCTTTCTAGAAAAGTCTGTCAGAGTGTTTTTCATCATTTTAGGATGTTAGCAGTGCATCATACCAAAATGAGGAAATTAGTGAGAATGTTGTATTATGCAAAAAGTCCAGCACTTACGCTTAAACAATTAAACAGTGCTCTTTTGCATGGAACTGAATTAGATGTGAAGAAGATTTCTGAAGAAATTGAGATTTGTTATTTTGAAAAAAAAGAGGATAGTGTAGAAATTGACACAGCAATTCAAGGTAATGTGGAAGACAATGTACAGATTTCAAGTACAGAAAAATTTGAGCAGGAAATTACCAGGTTTAAGGTGAAATCAAGTGAAAGGTTGAATTTTACTTGTGTGTGTTGTCGACGAAGTCATTATAAGCATCAAACTAGATTAGTTGATTTATACGTAAAAAGTGAAACGATGAATAATTATGAGTGGAAGGATTTTGCAACTTATTTGTGGGTGGAGAATTGTTTTGATTTGAGTTCTGATCAGCGTATTTGTAAATATTGTTATGATAAATTAAATCAAAACAGAATGCCTGCTAGAGCTGTTCATAATAATCTGGAGTTGGTAGACATTCCCCCTGAATTGATGGATTTAAATACATATGAGTCTATTTTGATTCAATGTGTCCACCCTTTTCAGGCAATTGTTCGCATGGAGCCTAAGATAGGGAAATTGCCTCCTACAGATTTGCAAAGAGATTAAAGGGAAGAGTTGTTTATTTGCCTCTAGATTTAAAAAAAAATACTGATACAATTGGTCTAGAAAACGTAGAAGAGGAACCTTTAGTTATTCTAGTTAATGGGGTTCCGACAAAGAGTAAAAAAATCTGGCAAGATTTAGTGGATGTTAGGAAAGTCAAAAAGGCAACGTTGTATTTAGTCAAAAACAATGAGTATTACAAAGATGTATCTGTTGCAGCAGAGGAAACAGCTGCAGATGAAGACAGTGATTGTTCAGGCGGCCAAATTGAAAAAGTTGATGTGTCTGGAAGTGAAGAAATATATGAACATTATACTGTTCATCCTTTGCATTCCAAAGAAGTAATGGGGAATGCAATCGAATTGTTTCAAATGAAAGCAGCAAAAGGAAGTCCCGTTAGTGTATGGGAAGAAAGTTTGGAAGCTCGTTGTTTTCCACAGCTATTTCCAACAGGTCAAGGTGGACGATATGACGATCGACCACTTCAAATTCCTGCATCTGAATATCGAACTGTAAGGTTATATGCTGAAGATCCAAGGTTTCATCAATGCATTCCTTATTTGTTTCATCTACTGTATGAAAGTGACTTGTCTGGGCTTTCTTATGCAGTAAACCATATACTGAAAAGTGGAGCACATCTGCAAAATGTTTCGGCGAGGGACTTTATGGAGAAAGTGAATCTGCAAGATAATATTTTGGAATCTCATCTAATCAATCTCATGGCATGTCAGCGTGGTACAAACGAGTATTGGTACCGTCGTCATGGGGAATTGAAATGTGTGCTAAGAAACTTAGGAACTCCTACATGGTTCCTCACTCTTAGCTGTGCCGAGTATGCATGGGACGACTTACTTCAATTTCTACGAGAGGCAAATGCAAATATACAAAATATAGAATTCAAAACACCTGGAGAACTGTGTTCTTTGGATCCAGTGAGTGTATGCAGATATTTCAACCATAGATTTGAAGCTATGATGTCTTTTATTACCAACAAAAAAAATCCTCCCCTTGGAGAGGTTTTGAATTTCTTTTGGAGAAAGGAGTATCAAGCGAGAGGTGCTCCTCACATACATATGTTGTTATGGATTAAAGATGCACCCAAATTTGGAACAGATTCGGATGAGACAGTGATGAGCTTCATTGAAGAGTATTCAACATGTGCTGTTCCGAAAACTACCGAAGAAAACAGTTTAAGGCAACAAGTTTTACGCTTTCAATCCCATCGTTATGGAAAGTACTGTCGTCGAAAATTCAGAAACAAGGACAAGTTCTACACAAAATGTCGTTTCGGCTTTCCACGACCAGTGATTTCTAAAGGAAGAGTAAATAATTTGATGTCTTCTATGCGACATACTGTGACGAGGAAATCACCAAAAAATACATACAATTTAAAAAGAAACGAAGAGTCCAAGTACATCAACGACTACAACCCAGTGATTTTGTCCATGTGGAATGCTAACATGGATATTCAATTTGTTGCTGACAACTCTATTGCTGTGGCTCAATATGTGACGTCTTGCATCACAAAAAAAGAAAAGACAGAACTGAAGGAAATGTGGGAGGACATTTCACATGAAAAGAGTCTAAGCAAGAAATTATACAGTTACAGTCTGAAGATGTTGTCGCATCGAGAAATTGGAGCATATAAATGTTCTGATCGATTGTCATCAGCAAGTCTCTATGCCAAATCTAGAACCATCATTTGGGTGAGTCTAGGTCTTGCTGCAACACGAAATCGAGTTTTGAAATCTGTACAAGAAATAGAGTATTTGCCGTAGAAAGAACCAGAAAGTACAGATATTTTGAAGATTAACATGTTGGATACATACTATCCAAATAGAAGTAGTCATCTTGAGAACAGTTGTTTGTATGAAGTTCTGCAAAACTATGTTTATAAGAGAACCATCAGAGAAGATATTAACAATGGAATATATGCTATCATTGGGTGTGAAGGATGTCTAGTGAGACAGAAAAAGGCCATTTGATTAATCATCAAAAATTGAGTTGCGAAAATCCAGAGAAAAGGGAATTTTACTATTTAGCTCTTTTCCAATCTTTAAGCAATGGCGTACAGAAGAGGAACTACTTGGAGATTTTCTCTGTTACGAAGATTCTTTTAATGCAACCAAGGATACCATAGAATGTCCTGTTTTTCCAAATTATCTGCAAATGTTGAACGAAGAAATAGAGCAAGAAGCCACAATTGCTGCAGAGATTGCTAGAGACAGTTCTCAAGATAGTCAGAGTTCTGCTTCATTGAGTCAGGATCCACTTGGAGGACCAATTATCCAAAATGAAGCTGCCACTGCCATGGATGAGGTGGAAAGAGCTATGGAACAAGCTCAAGATGATAAAGTTAACTTAGAAGATTTGGTGAAACAACTAAACCTTGAGCAGAAACAGATATATGACGAAGTCACAGAACAGATTGAACATGGATTCAGTAATGAGAAAAAAGAGTGCTCATGTACATCATTTAAGCCTGTCCAACTGTACGTGAGTGGAGAAGCGGGAACTGGAAAAAGTTTTCTGATTAAAGCAATTGCAACTTATCTGCAGAAAAGGACTGAATCACCGCTGTCTTGTGTTGTTACCGCTCCAACTGGGCTGGCTGCACATAACATTAAAGGGATTACTTTACATCGTTTACTGATGCTGCCAGTGGAGCATGATAACAAATTGGAGTATCACAAGCTATCTGGAGATGCGTGTTCCGAAGTTTCGAGAGTCCTGAAGAAAATGAAACTTTTTATCATTGATGAAGTAAGCATGGTGTCAAATATATTGCTTGCTTTTGTGCATTTGAGAATGCAAGAAATTCTCAGAACAGACTATGATGTCTTATTTGGAGGAAAACATATTATTGTTTTTGGAGATCTTCTGCAGTTGACTCCAGTGAAAGGACAACCTGTGTTCAAAATGCTCACGCATGAAGATACCAGGAAGTGCTTAGGAAGCATTGGAAACGTTAATATATGGTTAAACTTCAAATATGCAGAACTGCTTGAAAATATGCGGCAGGCAAAGGATGAAGATTATAAAAATATTTTACCAGATGTAAGAATCGGAAAAGTTAGTCAGCAAGGGAAAGAAGCTTTACATGGACGATTAATTTCAAATTTGTACCAAAATGAAAACATTCTTCCAGAGAATATTTTTAAGAAAATTAACGAGAAGAAATCTGGCATATGTTTGATGCCAACTCTGAAAGAATGTTCCATGTTCAACAACAAAATGTTACAGTTAGAAAATGGAGAGATAGTGAAACTGGAAGCTACAGATAAAATAGAGCATATGGGAGCAACAATTATTTTGTCTGAAAATTTGAAATCAAAATTGGATTCATTAGAGGAGACTATATCTAAAACTGGTGGTTTTGAAAAGACTGAATGTGTGTTTAAATTGTCGTATCATTTTGAGAAGGAATTTAAATGTTGAAAGAGGTCTGGTAAATGAAGCAATGGGTCATGTTGTTGGTTTTGTGAATTACAAAAATAGAGATGGAATTGAAATTTTAAAAATTAAATTGATGGCATTGATGAAATAGAACAAATTTGTCGTTGTTCAGCTAGATTTTTGCTCGTGAAAGACTTATATGTTCGCTGAAAACAGTTTCCTATTTGTTTGGCATATGCGGTGACAATTCATAAGTCTCAAGGTTTAAGTGTAGATAGCGCTTTGGTGAACATTGGAAGTTCTGTGTTTAAAGAGGGTATGGCATATGTGGCATTATCACGAGTCAGAACTTTATCAGGATTGTACTTGATTGAGTGTGATAAAACAAAGATTTGTGCAGATCTAGATTGTGTTAAAGAATACAATAGGTTAAGAAGAGAGTATGCCCCACATTTGCCTCAATATCCTCTGATTGAAAAACGCGTGGTAGGCCGAAAAAGAAGAAATGAGAGTAATTGCAGTGAGGTATCAGCAAAAAGGCAAAAAGTAGATAAAAGTGTAATTGTAAAGAGAAAGAAAAAGGATTCTGTTGAAGATGTTGTTGGATTTCAGTTTGAAAACAGTTCTGGTGTCAACTGCTATGCTAATGTAGTAGTTAATGTTGTTTTTTTTCTTCAAAATTTACAAAAACAGATTGTCAAAAATCGGGAACAAACATTGTGCTGTTTATTGAATTCTGTGTTAGAGAAATGTAGTAGTGATAGAGCAAAAATAGAAAGTGTTTCCGAAATTAGAAATCTTCTAGACATATGTTCAGGTCAAAATCAATTTTCACAGAATATTCAGCAGGATTGTCAGGAATTTTTAATGTATATGTTTGATGTAGTGCAAGATGAAGGAGTAGATATAACAAATCTTTTTAGCCTTTCTTATCAATGGCAACATGACTGCGATAACTGTGCTTCATCAAGTACTACTAGAATAGACTCTGAAAGTTTTATATATTTGACTTTACCCGACTGCAAATCAGTGCCTTTTAATAATCTAGTTAAAGCAGCGGATCACAATATGGTGTGTACCCAATGTAAGTCTGCAATGCTGTCCACATTATTTCTACAAAATTATGGTCACTATGTCATTTTAATGTTCCAACGATGTAGACCTGATGGAACTAAATTGACAACTTCTATTAAAAATTTCGTGGCTTCTCAGTTATCGATATCAGGAAGAACCTTTACAACTGTAGCTATTATTTTCCATGACGGTCCTTCTACAACATCAGGGCATTACACATGCTATTTAAAAACTTCTAAAGGTTGGACTCAATGTAACAACACTCATTTGATTTTCAAACAACGTTTGCCTTTTGGCTTTATAAATTCATACCTAGTGTTTTTACAGCCAAAATTTAGGTAAAAGTAATTGGCCTATGAAGACGGGAGTAGTTAATAAAGGTTATTTTGCTGTTTAAAAATATATTCTGAGTAAAAGTGATCCAGGCAATATAAAAAGTGACTTGTCATATAGCTACTGTAAGTGGATCTCATAGTTATTAATATTAGTATTATACAAAATGATGAACATGAGTGAGTTAGAGATGGTTTTAGAAATACTTAAATATTGTGAAAATGTTGTAGTGCTTTATTTCAGAACGTCGGGAAAAAGGTCATTTCAGAGTGTCTGAGAATTAATTTCGAAATATACTCATACATCTGACACTATTTGGCCAAATGGAAAGGTGCAGGAATGAGTAAAGAGTCATGACTGGAAAAAAAGGAGTATATGAAAATATTGAAAATATTTCAGATGTTCTTGGAGCTTTTCTTTTAGAAAGTCGATGAAATGGATTTTTAAGTGAACAGCAAAGTACTTTGCAACGAGAAAAGGACCTCCATGATATACTATTTGGTCTCAAGGAAAAGTAAGTCAATCAAAGATTAGCGTACATTTGTCATTTGTCAGTATCTAAGGTTTTTTTAAAACACAATCTTTTAGATTGTGGTTTTTTTCCCGCTGTGATATGATGAGTAATTTGAACTCACTGTTTTAAGTGAAATTCAATATATTCTGAGAACAGCAAAAATAAACTATGTAACATGTTGTAGAAGTTATTCTATACTTTGGATTGTGTAAATTAAATTGTATTCCCATTCTCTGACACTCACTTTCCTTTTTCCATCCTCTTTCAGCTCTTTTAACTCACTTATAATGTCTTTCTTTCACTGACAACCCTTCATTCTCATTTCAACTGTCTGCATCCCCTCTCTCCCTTGCATAACTTTTCAGCTTTCAGTCTCTCTGCTTTACTTCCCTTTTCCGTATTTTCCTCCTTTGCTGTTTTAGTAATTTCTGTTTACTCACTCAGCAGTATTATTGCACTCTATCGCTATAAATCACCCACTCTCCCTTGCTTATCTTTGTTTGCTCCTTACTTTTGACCTCTTCTCTCTATTTTTCATTCACTACTTCCATGTCCTCAGTGCCTCACTCTCCTTGTCTTATGTTCACTTGTGTTTATCTACCTTCTATCATTTCTTTTACAACAACTTCACTGCTCCTCTCTCATCGTTCTTCATCCCATTTCTTTTACTGTGGTTCTATTACTATCCCTCATTTTCTTTCTTTCAATGTCCTTCTCTTTACTTTCATCACCAAATTATTTTCTCTCAGTACCACTGTTTTAGTGGTCTTCTCCTCTCTTTCCTTTTTTTTGCTCCCTTACTCATTTCCTTTTCTCACTCATTGTACTCCATCTCACTCAGTTTTTCTCTTAGTGTGTCTATCTACTAACTTCCTCAGTCCATTTCCCTCAATCATTGTATATTATCCTCTCTTCCTTCATCCTTTCACTCTATGACTGTTCTTCACTTACTCTCAGTTATCTTCTATTCCTCATTCTTCTAAATGCATCCTTAATTAGACTGTTTTCTGTCTCAGTCATTATCTTTTTACTTACTACTGTTTCCTGATTTAGTTTTGCTAACTCACATTGTTTTAGTATCTTTCTTACCTTCAGTTCATTTCTCTGTTCTTCTCTTCCTCTGTGTCAGTGAATCTATATGCCTTACTCTTAGTAATTAAATCTCATTCTATTTCTTTTTTCTCTTTTTATCCTTCTACCTTACTTTATTTCCCTTTCTGTGTCCTTCACTCTTACTTTATTTCTAAATACAGTGTTTTGATTTTTAACCTCTTCATTTGTATATTTTAATTTAAAATATACATTTTACTAATTATAACTTATTTTTTCTTCTCTCTTTCACAGATACAAAGTGTAGTAAAAAAGAATAATTAAAGTTACATTTATTATATGGTAAGTATGACTAAAAAAATGTAGTTTGTCATCACCCTTTGCTTAAAGCTTACTAATATTTTCTCAACCAACCTCACTCCTGTGTCTTTACTCTGCTTCCCTCACTTATTCTTATTCTCCATGTTTACTCCAATTTCCCTATTTCCCCTCTTATATTCAACTTCTTTCAATCCCTATTCTTTACTTCACTTACTCTCTGTTCCCTTCCTTTGCTGTTTCACTCATTTTGTTTTTCTTAATTTTTTACCTTACTCCTACACACACACCTCATCCCCGTCTCAACACATACACACACCTCTAACATACACCCCCCACACACACACCACACATACACCTCATACACACAAAAAATCCCCCCCACACACTCTTCACATACACACACACATTCCATACACACACATACATCACACACATATACACCCCACATCCATACACTCCTCACACATACTTCACACACTCTCACCTCCACCCACACCAAAACACCCCACACAGCCACACCCACAGAAACACCTTACACACCTACACCCTGACCTACACCCACTGACTCCCTATAAGTCACACACACTGCCTTACTTATCTTTCTTTGCTATTTCACTCAAACCCATTCAGGTACTGTTACCTTTATTCTCTCTGTCCTTTATCTTTGTCACTCCCCATCTCTTATCCTAATTCAATTTTTCACTCTCCTTCACCCCTCTTTACTTATACTAACTGGTCTTTTCTTACCCTGTCTCACCGTTCTTCATTTATCCCACGCCACTACCCTTCATTCTCAATTTTTTTCTGTCCTATCTTTTTCTTTCAACAACCACTCACATTCTCCCACTATCTCTACTTTAGTGTTCTTCCTCTCTCTTCCCTTCTTTCGCTCCTTTAGTGATTTTACTTTTCTCACTTTCACCCTATTACACCTTCTCTGTTTTTAACTATGTAATAAACAATCCCTCTGTGTTTCTCCCTCTAGCTCTCTTTCTCTTGAAATTACTCTCTTTGTGTTCTTCCCTCATGCTAACTCCTTCATTAATTTTTTTTTTCTTTTTTTTTTTTTGGTGCGCTCCCCGGTACGCGCCCTGGGGAGCGAACCGGTACGCGTACCCTGCAGAAAAAAAATTGACACAGATTCTTTAAAAATATAGGTTTATTTTTATAAAGTAAAGGTAGTTCTAAAAAGAACAGTTTTTTTCTTCTTTTTGTTTTTTTATATTTTTTTTATGTTTTTTTGAACATTTTGTACTTTTTTTGACTTTTCTGAACACTTTTATATTTTTTTTGTATTTTTTATGGGGAGAAACAAAAAACAGGGAATTGTAAATGGCTCAACTGGAGCATAAAAAAATCAGGAAAAATTAGTTTTTTTTTGGACACTTATGGTTATCACCAGCAACCATGATAAGTTTGATGCTTTGCTCACCATAGCAAAGTAACTTGTTACAATATTTGCATAAAATTTTGTGATCGTTAAACTTTGGTTGGATAGTAGCCAATGTGTCTCTTGCCCCCGGACCCGATGGAGTGGGTTGTTTTGATGTTGAGCGTCTAGACGTTGATGGGGGTAGTTTACTGCAGAGGTCCCTTAACTCTGCATTAGAGTAGTTGTTTGGATGCGCACGCATCATGTGGCGAATCATCGTGTGATTCCCGAAGGAATACTTTTTGTTAGGGTTCCCCCTGGATAGCTCAGCACCACAAATTAAGCAAGTCACCTTTGCTGCGTTGACTTTTTTAAAACCCCTTGGGAGTTTGTAGAACTGCCATATAAAGTGCTCTTTGGGTTTGTAGGGCTGTTTATCTTCTGGCAGGAACTCCCTTCTCTGTGCCTCCTCTTCATCATCCTCCTCCTCTTCCTCTTCACCACCAACGTAATCTTCTGGTGGTCTTTTAGATGGTGGTGGTGGTGGGCCAGATGCTCCAGCTGCTGATACTACTGTAGCCATTTTCTGAGATAGAACTCGAAACAGGTCTTCCTCAGTCAAAGGACAAAGTCAGAATAAGGAAAAAAGGAGGGGGCTTTCATCATTTGGAAAACAAAAGTGTTCTGGACCAATAAAAAGTGTTATTTTCAAGTCACATGATCCAAGCTTTCATCATTTGGAAACCAAAACTGATCTGCACCAATGAAAAGTGTTATTTTCAGATCACATGACCCGACGCGCTTACGCTACGCGCCCCGGGGCACGGCCCGGGGCGCGTCGCGTAAGCAATCGAGACGTTGCGCAATCGCATGCGATCGCGTGCTTCCGGATGCCCTTACGCAGTGCGTCATATGACGCATCACGTGACTACGCAAAATGTCATGATGTTGTTTTCGTTCACGGGAATAGCGCTCCCGGGACCCTCCCCGGTACGCGCCCCGGGGCGCTTCGTAACATTGCGCTTACCCGCACGTTCACCGGTACGCGCCCCGGGAGCGCCCCGGGGCAAACAATAAAAAATATATATATATATATATTTGCACAATTAAAAATTTGTTATAAAAATTATTACTTTTCATACCTATAGATATTTGCTAATAAAAAACCTATGAAATTCACTGAAAAAAACATAGGTTTCACACCAGTTATAGTTAGGAATTAGCATTTAAAAAACCTATTAAATTCACTGAAAAAACCATAGGTTTTAAACCAGTTATAGTTAGCTGAAAGTTTTACTCGCATAAAACCATTGAAATTCCCACGTTATAGTTAGTTGGACTCACTATAACTTGCGCGTGCAATGCACTGCTGATGACGTTACATATTACATCACTCATGACATGGTCAGTGACATCACTCATGACATCACTGATGATACCATCCTTGTGACAGAGTGACAGACCTCCTTTCACTGTAATGTAACCTTTGAAACACATATTCAAAAATAGAAACTAACATTTTCAAAAAAATGGAGATACCCATACCACTTACAACAACAAATTCAATAAGTTCAGTATCTATATACACATCCACTCATTCACCAACAGTTCTATATAGTCAGTCATATATATACTCACTCATCATATGTAGTGATATACCTATACATCCTGTTACACACCGACATTCATTCAAAAGTTATAGACACACATACTCACACATGCAAATAAACTATTGAACATCCATTTATTTGCATATACAGCTATACACATACTACCACTTTTCTTCTGAGGAAACTTACACATACTTACTCTCTTAAACAATCACTTATAGAAACACATACTAATTTAAACAGGAACTCTTACAATCCGTCACTCTCACATATACTCACTTATATATATCAATATTCACATATACTAGATAAAAACATATGTAGTTACTGATAAAGACACTAGTGAGATAGTCATTCACTCACTAACACACACATATACACACTCATCCACCCATACAGTCCAGCACATATGCTGTCTTCAAAACAGTTAGAAAGAGAGAGTCAGTCATTCATTCATTTATGTGTTAAGTAATACCCCCACCAAACCATACAGACACTTATACTGATACTAAAAAAAACATCTAATAACCCATATACATACACATGTAGCTACTCACCAACCCATGCAACCACGTATACACAAAGTGAAACACTAATCCATATATTTAAATATTTAAACATTACTCACTAATATATGTATTCACTAAGATACACTTAATAAGCCAGTTAACCAATCAATTTTTTTTAAAAAAAAACATCCATGTAAACACTTATTTAAACATTTATTCTTCCATCAACTTTTACATATACATATATAACACATATTTATTTTTCAGAAAGACACACATTCACTGGATGGTGTCATCAGTGATGTCATGAGTGATGTCACTGACCATGTCATGAGTGATGTAATATGTGACGTCATCAGCAGTGCATTGCACACGCAAGTTATAGTGAGTCCAACTAACTATAACGTGGGAATTTCAATGGTTTTATGCGAGTAAAACTTTCAGCTAACTATAACTGGTGTAAAACCTAAGGTTTTTTCAGTGAATTTAATAGGTTTTTTAAATGCTAATTCCTAACTATAACTGGTGTGAAACCTATGTTTTTTTCAGTGAATATATATATTCACTGAAAAAACCATAGGTTATAGACCATATATAGTTAGGAATTAGCATTTAAAAAACCTTATTTTACTCACACAAAACCATTGAAATTCCATATATAGTTAGTTGCACTAACTATATATCGCGCACCTGCAATCCACTGCTGATCATGTCACATATTACATCATTCATGACATGGTCAGTGACATCACTGATGACATCACTGATGACATCTCAAATGACATCACTGATGACATCACTGATGACATCTCATTTGACATCATTCTTGTGCTAATACGATAAACCTCTTCAGACTCTAATATAACCTTAGATACACTCAGTGTATACAGACACTCACACACTTCCACTCATCCATGGAGTTACTCACACACCCAGTCAGTCATGCAAAGAAACAATCTCATCTCCATTTCTTCAACTATACAGTTAAACACACCTTACTTATTGAAACATATACTAACACATATTTACTCTCTTATACAATCCCTGATACAAGTTCACAATGATCGATACAACCACTCACTCATTCGGTGGCTCTCATGCACAGTTATTTATATATGCCAACTCTCACATGTACTGTGTTTTACATATGTACTTACTATGACATGTAGCATTGAGATATCCATTCACTCATCAATACACTCATGCACACAGTCAACTGCCCATGTAGCTGTTTCCACATGCACTCTTGAACTCATACACCTAGTGAATAAACTGTTCACACATCTATGCATAGAGTCACACACCTTCCAGCCACCCCCACACAAACTCAATCTCCCATAGAAATACTTGGGCAAGCAATTAATAACACATATAGCCTCTCGTATAGCTAATGATCAACACATGCAGCAGTTTACAGAACAACAGACATAATGATGCACAAATTAAGACAGTTTAGTCACTAACCCATGCATTCAGTGAGACACATTTAATCACTCACTCATACAGTCAGTCACGCACCTACTAAATCCTTCATCCAGACACTTATACATCCACTCATTCTTCAATATGTAAGATATATTTTAACTTTACAGAAACATACAGTCACTGGATGTTGTCATCAGTGATGTCATCAGTGATGTCATTTGAGATGTCATCAGTGATGTCATCAGTGATGTCACTGACCATGTCATGAATGATGTAATATGTGACATGATCAGCAGTGGATTGCAGGTGCGCGATATATAGTTAGTGCAACTAACTATATATGGAATTTCAATGGTTTTGTGTGAGTAAAATAAGGTTTTTTAAATGCTAATTCCTAACTATATATGGTCTATAACCTATGGTTTTTTCAGTGAATTTTCAAGGTTTTGTAAATGCTAATTCCTAACTATATATGGTCTATAACCTATGGTTTTTTCAGTGAATTTCAATGGTTTTTTAATAGCAAATATCATAAGCTGTCGAAAGTCAAGTACGTGGTAAGTGAAAACATTTTCGTGTTTATGCACACTGATCTGCTTTGAATGGTGCCCCCCCCCCCCTCATTTCTATTAGGAGTACTCTCTCTTTGCAGATAGTGAAAGGTAGTTAACGCAGGTCTTTGCCCCCATTGTAATCCGTCGTGCCTGCTTCTCTCTCCATTTGATTGATTGTTATCCAAGTATTTACTGTTTTAGAATTAGTTCTCTTTGGTTCATTCTCTATTTACAAACAAACACAGAGTCGCAATACTCTGTTCAGTCTTTGCAGATAACGAAAAATCGTGTAAAAAAAAAAGAAAAGGAATCGAGCAAAATCAGTAGGCCACTAATGGGATCTCTTTTTGACCTCGCTAAAATAGAAACATTAGGAACAACCCCTCATGACAAATACAAAACTAGTGAGATGAACTGAACTCCACACAATGATGGCTGCAAAACAACTCGGCTCCGCCACCCACCCCGCCCAAAATAACGATAAAGAACGGCTGCCATGATTGGTTGCGGAATGACCACGACGGAGCTACGAAATGGTGCTGCTCTCATGCTAACCCCAGCTTTAGTCTGAAACATCCAGAAACACTGTAGACTACCAATTCGATCAGTTCCGGTAGCGCCCCAATGTAACCCGGTAGAGAAGAACTAGCTCTCCCCTCTTTGACTGATGGTTCTTGTTGCCTGTCCCTTCTGTTGTCATTTAACAGAACTATTTAGCCTGCTGAAAGGGGTTGTGTTCCGACCGCTGGTTGGTGGAGACATTTTGACTATATTCTGTACCTGCGTTGTCGCGTAATGCGTCATATGACGCGCCGCGTTAGCGCATCCGGAAGTCATCCGGGGCGCGCAGCGCGTAACGTAAGCATAACAAGTCATGTGACTTGTTAATAAAACTTTTCATTGGTTCATTTTACTTTTCTTATTGTAATGATGAAAGGCTTGGTCATATGACCTAAAAATTACGCTTTTCATTACTTCCGAACATAATTTTTTCTTAAATATATGTTATAATGTTCCAGGCTAATGTACTTTCCCGGAAATTTTACAACTGTCCTGCAAGTAAAATATATTCTTTTTTCGAGAAAAAGAGCGTTTCTTCGTCCCATGACGGAGCCGTTGAGCAAAAGAGGGTCGACCTGCTGTCTTAGTCGCCGATACGCCTGAATATGAGATTCTTATCGATCACTTTATGTTGCAGGAATAGAAAACACAACAGCCCTTGACCATTTATCTTTACTGCGTTCCTTCGTATTATACCTTTTACCCTTCATGTAATTGGTCTGCTTTATTTCACTTGCCTTTTAATGATTCTAAAACAGTCACTATTATTAAAAACTTTACCAATGTATATACTACTACCATGTTTTCTTTTAAAAACCTTTATTGAGAAAATTTCATTATACAAATACGAGCCTATAACCACGTGGGCCTGCCACAGAGCAAACTGTAATCGTATATGATGAATAGACATTTACACTGTAGAGGAACGTAACGGGCGGGCCATTAGGTTGCAAGAACTAAGGTGTCTAACAGTTACGGAATCGGTGGACGTACATTTTATAATTAAAATACGACAGGGCCAGTTACAATAAAATTATCTAGATATACATTTGCGGGCAAGTACCATGGGTGACGTTAATTCGAACTTTCAACAGTACAGTAATCAATAACACATCAGAACTTAATATCAATAGGGATGTCGAAATATTCAATCAATTCTCGTCCCCGCCCGCCATGTGCTTCAAAACTGCATACGTATCTCGTGATTTCAAGGTTCTGCAACCAGTACACAACAAGGAGTTACGAGTCCCATTTATTCTGGCGCCATTTTGGGCGAGGACGGGCAGGTCCAGGATATAGTCAAAATGTCTCTACCAACCATCGACTATGATGATCTTCATATGCTGTATTTATTAGAGTAACACTCATCTGTCCACATGAAATTAATTTGCCACAATCTAAACATGTCATTTTAATCTTTCCAAAGTTCTTCTAAATATTTGGGACCGTTTCCCTTGCCTCTGAAGCTCTCAGTGCCACTTCTTTGATGAATGTACTAGCAGGTCAGGGGTTCTCCTCCAAATCTCTCTTTTATGCAGCACTATAATTAATTGGTGCCACCTCTCCATATGACGATGCATGGTATAGTTACCACAACTATATTTTTTTTCGGTTCCTCTGGAGAGCTCATCGTGGCAGATGAAGCGTGTAACGTACCGGGCATTTACCTTTTTTTGCATGTACAGGAAAGGAAAAAAAAATCGAGCGTCCGAGTTCTAAGGTGTACAAGGGCCATTTTGGTGGACCAGGCCCAAATCCAAAGAACAGCCATCTCACAGGCTAATGGGGCGACCCACGCCGAGTTTCAGCATTGTAGGATGACCACACAAGTACAGCAACTTGCTAGACATCACCTCGGTGCCATCCGGATCTCGGCGCCCCACTGCAGATGAAGTGCCTCTCAACTATGAAACCACCACGGTGACATCCGGATCTTGGCGCGTTGTGCTGCCTTCGGCCTATTCGCACATCGGTCCGCTACTGACGCCATCTCACAGGCTAATGGGGCGACCCACGCCGAGTTTCAGCATTGTAGGATGACCACACCAGTACAGCAACTTGCTAGACATCACCTCGGTGCCATCCGGATCTCGGCGCCCCACTGCAGATGAAGTGCCTCTCAACTATGAAACCACCACGGTGACATCCGGATCTTGGCGCGTTGTGCTGCCTTCGGCCTATTCGCACATCGGTCCGCTACTGACGCCATCTCACAGGCTAATGGGGCGACCCACGCCGAGTTTCAGCATTGTAGGATGACCACACCAGTACAGCAACTTGCTAGACATCACCTCAGTGCCATCCGAATCTTGGCATCTCAACGCCTAGTGGTATCTTCCATACAAAAAATATTGTTACGCTGCCTTTGGCCCCATTCGCACATCAGTCCGCAACTTAGACACCACCTCGGTGCCATCCGGATCTTGGAATGTCAGCACCTTTTGGTGTCTTCTCGTCAGAAAATATTGTTGCGCTGCCTTTGGCCCCATTCGCACATCAGTCCGCTACTGACGCCATCTCACAGGCTAATGGGGCGCCCCACGCCGACTTTCAGCATTGTAGAATAACCACACCAGTACAGCAACTTGCTAGACATCACCTCGGTGCCATCCGGATCTCGGCGCCCCACTGCAGATGAAGTGCCTCTCAACTATGAAACCACCACGGTGACATCCGGATCTTGGCGCGTTGTGCTGCCTTCGGCCTATTCGCACATCGGTCCGCTACTGACGCCATCTCACAGGCTAATGGGGCGACCCACGCCGAGTTTCAGCATTGTAGGATGACCACACCAACTTGCTAGACATCACCTCAGTGCCATCCGAATCTTGGCATCTCAACGCCTAGTGGTATCTTCCATACAAAAAATATTGTTACGCTGCCTTTGGCCCCATTCGCACATCAGTCCGCAACTTAGACATCACCTCGGTGCCATCCGGATCTTGGCATCTCAGCGCCTTGTGGTGTCAGTCAGAAAATATTGTTGTGCTGCCTTCGGCCTATTCGCACATCGGTCCGCTACTGACGCCATCTCACAGGCCAACGGGGCGCCCCACGCCGACTTTCAGCATTGTAGGATGGCCACACCAGTGCGGCAACTTGCTACACACCACCTCGGTGCCATCCGGATCTTGGCATCTCAGCGCCTTGTGGTGTCTTCTACTCCGGAAATATAGTAGAAAATATTGTTGCGCTGCCTTTGGCCCCATTCACACATCAGTCCGCTAGTGACACCATCTCACAGGCCAACGGGGCGCCCCACGCCGACTTTCAACATTGTAGGATGGCCACAGAAGTGCGACAACTTACTAGACACCACCTCGGTGCCATCCGGATCTTGGCGCGTTGTGCTGCCTTCGGCCTATTCGCACATCGGTCCGCTACTGACGCAAACTCACAGGCCAACGGGGCGCCCCACGCCGACTTTCAGCATTGTAGGATGGCCACACCAGTGCGGCAACTTGCTACACACCACCTCGGTGCCATCCGGATCTTGGCGCGTAGTGAAGCTGCAGCAGCTGCAAATAAGCTTCAGACAGTGTTACAACCGCTGCTCAGAACTCTCAACTATGACACCACCTCGGTGCCATCCGGATCTTGGCGCGTTGTATTGCCTTCGGCCTATTCGCACATCGGTCCGCTACTGACGCCGCCTCACGTGCCAACGTATTTTCTCCGCATTTTATACCCTATGCCGCATAACAGGTCATGTGACTTGTTTATAAAACTTTTCATTGGTTCATTTTACTTTTGGTTTCCTAATGATGGAAGGCTTGATCATATGACCTAAAAACAACACTTTTCATTGGATGAAAACTTTTTTTTTCCCCCAAACGATGAAAGCCCCACCTTGTTTCTGGATGTTTCAGACTAAACTGGCGTCACCATGAGAGCACCACCATCTCGTAGCTCCGTCGTGGTCATTCCGCGAGCAATCATGGCAGCCGCTCCCCACCAGAAGCCTGCAGGAGTCGGGGCCCCCAAAACTTTTGATGAATTCTCAAGGCGGAGGGGACGCTTTCGAGAATGGGGTCCAAGACCTAGCAGACAAGCGTCCGATTTCCAAGGTGTCCCAGGGCCATTTCAGTGGACCACGCCCAAAAAGGAAAGAGCCTGCCGCCATTTTGAGAGTCCTGTGGCAGCCGCCTATCGCTGCACCGCAAGAGTGGGCGCAACTCAGCTGAATGGCGGATTTTGACACAGTGGACCAAAAGCGGACGGAATGGCAACTGAAACGGTAAAGGGGCGCCCCACTAAAACAGATGAGACTCCACCTGGAGAGGCCCGTTCACGCCGCCTCCCCCGGGGCGCTCCACGCCGTTATTCGGAGCAGCATTGTAGGATACCAAAACCAGTGCGGCAACTTACTGGACATCACCTTGGTGCCATCGTTCTGCTGCCTTGGAACTATTCGCACAACAGTTTGCTACTGATGACCCACCCCCCGCGACGCCCCACGCCGTTATTTGCTGGGTGGCAACTTACTAGACATCACTTTCGTGTCATCTAGATTTCGGCGCGTTCTGCTGCCTTGGAACTATTCGCACAACAGTTTGCTACTGATGACCCACCCCCCGCGACGCCCCACGCCGGAAATCTGGACGTTGTGCTGCGTTGGGACTATTCGCACAGCCGACCGCTACTTCGTTGTTTTTCTCTAAAAATGTTTATATGTTATTACTATTTTTGTTTTCTTGTATATATTTATAAATTATTAAAGTTTTATAATCTTACTACTTTGTCGGAGTGCTATATATTTTTAATGTGACACATAATTGTAAAAACTTTGATGTACAAAGAGTCATCCCTGGAATCTTCCGCTTCACGCTCGGTCCCCTCCCCAATCACAATACAGGATGGTTTTCAGATAATAGCAACGCTTCTGCTGTGACGGATCTCATCGAGTGTGGGCCTTGATCTACTATAACTCCTTTGAAGAGGGGTGATTCTTTACAGCTGTGGCCATAAACTACATCTGCAGGGCTAGCTGATAGCCTAGGACCGGCCTGGACAATCGGACACAGAGGAAAAGGAGTGTCAGAGGGTGCGGTAGTGAATAGGGAGAAAGGGAGGTGTCGGGCGGGCACAGGGTGTGATTCTCAGGGAAGAGCAGCGCAGATGGGGGGAGGTTTATTACCCATGCATAAGACAGAGAGCTGGGGTGACCACTGCCTGGGTGAGATGCTTGCGAGGGTGGGGAGCCATGCTAAGGATCGACAGCGTGCACAGAGTGGGTCTGGTCAAGGCATCTAAAATGGCTGCCGTGCACGACAAAAGTGTGGCATTTGAAAAAAGACAAGATGGCGCACACAATGTTTTTCAACAATTCCTGATTTCCTTCGAATCGAACGTTAACAGACGTTGGGGCATATTACCAAAGTTAAGCGATATTTATCCCTAACGATGCATTGCAAAGATTTTTTTACCGTCAGAAATTATCGCAGATAAACCTTGCTATTATCAAGGTTTATCGCAAATACGATAAAAAACGAGCGCAATGCATTAATATCGCTGAAAACTCCGCGATATTCATGCATTACCGAGCTAATGCTCTTAGCCATGTTATCCACCTCCCATTGGATAACATGGCTAAGAACTGCTCAGGGCAGCTGTTACTTTTTGGAGATATTCGCGCTTATCTCGAATATTTCCAAAAGTTGATAATAGGAGATAGCGATGTTAGCGACTGTTTCCAGTCGCTAACATCTTGGCATGCCCACTTTGCATGTCATTAGTGATAAATATCACTCACATGCAAAGTGGGACCCAAGATGGTCGCTATCTCCTACTAGCCGTCGCTAACTGGTGTTAGCAACACCTAGGTAATACAGATATAATTTTATCTCCGCGAAGCGGAGCGCTGTTACAGATATATATCTTGTTTTTGAACGTTAATTTCTCAAAATGCACTGAAGCACATATATTGAGACATAGCAAAGGCACATCGGGCTACCAGTCCCTAATATTTTACCAAGTTTCGTGCAAATCCATTCAGCCGTTCGATTATTATTATTATTTATTTTTTTTGCCCCGCGGGGCCCTTTTAAAACCTCCACATCAAACCTAGGGGGTCAGCGAGGATCTACTATGCCCCCTTATGGTCATTTGCCCCTTCGCTTTGGCCTCCTCTTGTCTCTCGATCCTACCGAGAGACAAGATGGCGGCCGCTACGTACTGTTTGGAATGTTTACAGACACCGGAGAGCCAATCAGCTTCGCTTCGCAAAGCTCCGTAACGCGAAAAGTACGCGAAGCGGTGCGCTGTTACAGATATATATCTTTTTTTGAACGTTAATTTCTCAAAATCCACTGAAGCACATATATTGAGACCTAGCAAAGGCACATCGGGCTACCAGTCCCTACAATTTTGCCAAGTTTCGTGCAAATCCATTCAGCCGTTCGATTATTATTATTATTTTTTTTTTTGCCCCGCGGGGCCCTTTTAAAACCTCCACATCAAACCTAGGGGGTCAGCGAGGATCTACTATGCCCCCTTATAGTTATTTCCCCCTTTGTTTTGACCTCCTCTTGTCTCTCGATCCTACCGAGAGACAAGATGGCGGCCGCTACGGACTGTTTGGAATGTTGACAGACGCCGGAGAACCAATCAGCTTCGCTTCACAAAGCTCCGTTGCGCGAAAAGTCCGCGAACCAGTGCGCTGCCTGGTCCGCGCTTACAGATATATATCTTTTTTTAAACGTTAATTTCTCAAAATCCACTGGAGCACATATATTGAGACCTACAAAAGGCACATCGGGCTACCAGTCCCTACAATTTTGCCAAGTTTCGTGCAAATCCATTCAGCCGTTCGGGCTAAAAGTGAGGCCAACCGCCCTATGGAAAACTCAATGTTAAAAACACGTTTTGGGACCCCCCTTTTTTCTCGGCCCCCACTGGACGAACCCCCCCCAAATTTTCAAGGGCTGCTCAGAAACTAAATGTGCCATTTTCCTGAAAATTTCAGCCAATTCCGTCCACAAACGCCAAAGTTATTAGACATAGAATTTTCAAAAAACCCATAGAGAAAAAATCCTAACTATATATACCTACTGGCGACCGCCAGTAGGTAATATATATATATATATATATATATATATATATATATGAAACAGACTCTCAGTGTTACCAGGAGTTCCTCGGATCTTTCCCCATTAATAACTTTGTGCCCCTTTGATGAATCACCACAAAACTTCCAGACCAATTTCTTTTTCTACATTGGCAGAGTATGGAAAGTTTTTTGCAGTGATTGGTCAAGGGGAGCAAGGATAAAATCAGTGTCTCTAAAACGTTTTTGGGCACTATATATATGTATATATATATATATATATATATATATATATATATATATATATATATTCACTGAAAAAACCATAGGTTATAGACCATATATAGTTAGGAATTAGCATTTAGAAAACCTTATTTTACTCACACAAAACCATTGAAATTCCATATATAGTTAGTTGCACTAACTATATATCGCGCACCCGCAATCCACTGCTGATGATGTCACATATTACATCATTCATGACATGGTCAGTGACATCACTGATGACATCACTGATGACATCTCAAATGACATCACTGATGACATCATCTAGTGTCTGTGTGTTTTTGTAAAGTTTAAATACGTTTTACATATTGAAGAATGACTGGATGTATGGAAGACTGAGTGTGTGTGTGGCTGGCTGGGAGGTGTGTGACTCTGTGCATATCAATGTGTACTTGTATCAGTGATTGTATAAGAGAGTAAGTATGTGTTAGTATATGTGTGAAAAGTATGGTGTTCTGTGTTTAACTATAGATGAGGAAATCGAAGTGTGATTGATTCTTCACAGGACTGACTAGGTGTATGAGTGCATATGATAGTGTTGTAATAATAAGTGACTGTATGTATGAGTAATTGTATGGGTGAATGAGTGAATGTGTGTGTAGACGTACGAATCAGTGAGTGTGTATGTAGTAACTGGTATTGGTGTGTCATGATGTCATCAGTGATGTCATTTGAGATGTCATCAGTGATGTCATTTCAGATGTCATTAGTGATGTCATCAGTGATGTCACTGAAGTATGGTGTTCTGTGTTTAACTGTATAGATAAAGAAATGGAAGTGTGATTGATTCTTTACAGGACTGGCTTGGTGTGTGAGTAACTCCATGGATGAGTGGCAGTGTGTGACTGTCTGCATAGGTGTATGAGTGCATATGATAGTGTTGTAATAATAAGTGACTGTATGTATGAGTGATTGTATGGGTGAATGAGTGAATGTGTGTGTAGACGTAGGAATCAGTGAGTGCTTATGTAGTAACTGGTATTGGTGTGTCATGATGTCATCAGTGATGTCATTTGAGATGTCATCAGTGATGTCATCAGTGATGTCATTTGAGATGTCATCAGTGATGTCATCAGTGATGTCACTGACCATGTCATGAATGATGTAATATGTGACATCATCAGCAGTGGATTGCGGGTGCGCGATATATAGTTAGTGCAACTAACTATATATGGAATTTCAATGGTTTTGTGTGAGTAAAATAAGGTTTTCTAAATGCTAATTCCTAACTATATATGGTCTATAACCTATGGTTTTTTCAGTGAATTTTCAAGGTTTTGTAAATGCTAATTCCTAACTATATATGGTCTATAACCTATGGTTTTTTCTGTGAATTTCATTGGTTTTTTAACAGCTAATATCTGTAGCTGTAAAATGTATTCTTCTTTAAATCCAAAAATATATTTTATATGTTTATGAATAATTTTTTTTTTAAATATTTTTTTTTCTTCGTTCCCGCTTCGCGAATCGGGAAGCTTCCCGTTAGCTGACCTTGATGCCGCGAAATAGACCGCGAGCCGGTAAACGTTTCTTTACCGCAAGTGCCGCGTTAGAAAACAACATCGTGACGCCTCCCGTCCGCATGACATTTCACGTTGTCGCGTGATACGTCATATGACGTACAACGTTAGCGAACTGGTACGCGAAGCGAGTCGCAAAGCGCAGGTTTCTGGAAGCAAACCGGGAGGCCCTGCAAAGCGCTTAACGTAAACACAGCAAGTCATGTGACTTGGTAATAACACTTTTCATTGGTTCATTTCACTTTTGGTTTCCTAATGATGTAAGACTAGGTCATATAATCTAAAATGAACACTTTTGATTGGTTGAGAACTCTTGTTTTTCCCAAATGATGAAAATCCCTCCTTCTTTCCTCACTCTGACTTTCATCATTGTGAGAGAAAGACCCTTTGTGATCACTGAGCAATGGCTTCTTTAGTAGCTTCAGCTGGTGCTTCCCCACCACCTCCACCACATCCAAGGAAGAGTGGACCACCTGCTCAAGTTATAATTCAACAAGAAGAGGAAGAAGAGGAACAGGAGGACGAGCACGAAGAGAGGCAATTTTTGCCTGAGCAGCCCAGGACGTCTCACCGGAAAGAAAACTTCATTTGGCAATTTTTTTAAATTCCCAAAGGTCAGAAAAAAGTAAATGCAAGATACGTAACTTGCCTTATATGTCAAGATAGACTGTCCAGAGGGACCGACAAAAAATACAGTTTCGGAAACTACACAATGCATCGCCATATGACTAGGTGGCATCCTAACAACTACAGTGCTGCACAGTTTCGGAACGACCTAGATAATCTCCCTATTATGGCCAGAAGATCTGTTGTACCGGAAGTAACGGGACCAGAGGGCAGGGAGATGGTGCCAAATATACAAATGAGATTTGGTGATGTAAAACACATCTGCGTATTTTGCGATGGATTCATTTCCTACGGAGAAAAAAGCATCACTCTGATCAACAGAGCTATTGACTATCATATGCAAGTTTGTACGAAACGCCCAAAATAATAAATACTTCTTTTTTTTGTTTTGTTGCTCCTGTTGAGCCCTTTACAATGAATCGTTTTCATTGCCCCCTCCAAGAAAAACCCAAAAAAATATAAAACTGTCCAGAAAAATTCAAAAAAAGTAAAAAAATGTTCTGAAAAATAAAAAAAAAAGTTCTTTTCAGAACTACCTCCCCGTTATTAAAAAATTGGTACAATATTTGGAACTGTGCCAACCTCTATTTCTCTTAGTTCGCTTCCCAGTTCGCTCCCCGGTACGCGAACCGGAAGCGAACCAAAAACAGTAAGTATAAGGGAAGGAAACAGACACTTATGTTAAAAGAAAGACAGCTATAGGGGAGTAAACTAGAGATACTATTACCCGTAATCCACTGCTGATGATGTCACATATTACATCATTCATGACATGCTCAGTGACATCATCAGCAGAGGATTGCGGGTTTTTTGGCAACGTGCCTTATCCACGGTTTAATAACGCTGCCTTTTGCTTTATATAAGTTTTCAAATTGTATGAAATATATACCAATAGGTCGTTATGAACCTTTAGGTAGTGCTTTTCTTCATGAGGTCTGGTCGCTTCCATACACATACAGATGTTTCAAAGATGATCAAGAAGTTTATCTGAATGGAGAGGAATGCACTGAGACGCCAGATCATTCACTAATGTGTAGGCACATACAGTTACACGGTTCATGCAACAAACACCGACCAAATATGGCTTGCGTGTTGCAAGGCACGCCAGTTCCTGCTATCATCCCCACGTTCAAGTTGTTGGAAAATGGTAGTTATTTGATGCTCAATAATGAAGATTGTTCTGAGTTAATTAAAAGTATTCCTTTTATCGTAACAGTAAGTGAACGGGTTATTTGCTGCAGAAATGTTCTATTTCCTCCCACACATGAACATAGGGAGTTTTCAATCTGGCCACAAATACCAACCTTGGGACAGATTTCAACGCATGGCAAGAATAAGAGCTCTTTTGTCTCAGAGAGAGGTGGCCTTGAGTTCGGCCCGTGAAACTTTCGTGCTTCACATAGCGAACACCCGTACAGAGGTGCACACACTTTTCAATTCAGATTTGCCTTTCAAATTCAGCAAGATGGTTCCGACTATCTTTAACGCATCCTCCGCAAAGTCCCTGGCGCACTTTTTTAAAGTTGTTACCAGTGGTCTCGTGACTTCATTTGAGAAAATCTTTGGACTCATCCCTGCTTCCTTTCATTCTATTTTCTCCACTCTGGTTCGTGGATTGGCATTTTTACTTGCATTACCAGCGGACGCTCTTGTGCTTTTTTACATTTTTAAATATGGATGTCCCTCCTATGCAACCTCCCACCCTGCAGCTGCTGACACTGTTCCGCAATCGCATGCTAGAATATTATGGCACAATGCCGTTGGCGATATTAAGCACGGCATATGGATTATCTTTTCGATTCTCCTACTTCACCTGTGTCCAGCCTGTATTTCACTGCCTGACCTGTGATTTCGATTGGGCCATTGATTTGTGTCTCTGCGGACCGGTTTCTCCTGACGTCGACTTTAATCAGCTGATGACTCCTATCATTACTCACGAGTTGGTTTGTCCTGGCGAAAGGATTATGGCTGTGGCATTGATGCATGGACTACTTGGTCCCTGGAATTTACTGGCGGCAGCACAGTCTTTCTTGGAACAGAGCTTTCTTGAAAACCCACCGAGCTGTCCTCTGATGGTGATAGAGGATCCGGTGCTGGGAGAGCACGTATGTTCTTTTCCGCTTTTAAATTGGATGGCTGAACTGTTTTCGGATGAAGACGGTGACTTCCTATTGGAGGCTGTTGCAGCTTATTTTGCATACACAGTTATGTCATAGACCTTTTTCATGTTTGATATGCTGAGTACTAGCATTTCATTGACAATTCATTGACTTATTTGTCAAGTTTTTATTATTTACCTTGCCTATTGGCTTAAGACTCGATAAAGTACTTGGCTGTTTTATTTTTCTTTAGCATTAAATTTTCCTAGTTTTTAATGCTTTACCTTGCGGACCGTCCACATATAAACTTGCAATCTGCTCTCATGAGATGGCACTTCTATTATCTTATTCAGTTCGTTTCCGGATCATGGGGAGGTGTCATCTAGGTCCTGGATATCTTTACACCGTGTTAAGTTAGCATGGGCTCATTACCGGTTTAAACGCCATTTTTCCTTTTTTGCAACTTCTGCACACGACACTTAGTTGTTGCTTTAGCTTTCCACCTAGTAGTTCATCGTGGTTTACATGAGAATAATATGTTATTGCTCTACTATCTGCTTTGCTTGTTAAACTATATCTGTACAGCGAGTGCTAAAGTTTCAAGAACAACACGATACAGAATTGTTATGAGGTCTGATCTCCACGACTTCATACTCATAACATAAGTGCAACTTCTGCCAATTCTGGCCATGAGGCGGGTTTTATATTGTTTTGCCGAACACACATACACAACAGTTGATGCGGCTCACATGAAGAGAGAGCTGGTGTATGCTGATGTGATTCCTTCAAATCTAAGACACTAAAGTATGGGCACGCCCTAAACCAACACAAAGAGACCTTCTTAGCAAATAATATAATATGTGTATTAGGGAGGGTGAGATATAAGCAGCCGCGGGCCGTGGAGGGAGTTACGGTGAGGCAGGGAGGCGGGGAGGGGGAGAAGCAGGGTGGAGCCCTCTCTACCTTGCCCCTCCCCCTCCCCGCCTCCCTGCCTCACCGTAACTCCCTCCACGGCCCGCGGCTGCTTATAAGTGTTGCTAACTCTTATTCATTTACAGCATGTTAACATACTATCACCATTCGCTTTTTATGTACTAGTAACTATGCTGGTAATTTTGCTACTGATAATATGTGTACTTGTATTATCTAAGATACTACGCCTGTGAAGACGGCATTAGTAAATAAACATTTCAAATACACATGTGTTCTTCTTAACTCCATGTTCTGGTTTCTAAGAAATATATAACGACCGACTGTTCATGAGTTCCACGTATCCTGAGGTACTATAAGTTCATATTCTGGATTGTCTAAACATTGAGAGTTTGTTATATCCAATGTGACACTGTACCTAGCTTGCTAAGGAGTTTTTGATTACTAACGTGAGTTTTGGGACACCCTAATTCGCCGAGGTTCCAATCCTCTGTCCACAGTTCTGTGTGAGAACAGAAACCCGGCGACAGGGGCACCCCGACCCTTGCTGGAGCTTCATCACACTTGCGATACAACTCCAGCAATGCGCCACCTTTACGGCACAGATACATCACGCATCTGTGCTGTTTTTGCCCCATAATGCGCCGCATTGTAAATGCAGCACACCATAGGTGACGGAACAGCGGCACAGAATGACTAACACATCCCTGGTGATGCGCCAGTCATCATAAATGTATCCCTATGCTTCTTATCTTGTTAGAGATGAACCGCCATATGTATCATCAAAGTTTTTTGCAGTTCCTAAATAGCGAACTTTAAGGAATAAATAGCGATTCTTTACCATTCCTAGTTTGCGATGAGATATTTGCTAATTACAAATTACCCATTCATTTCCTTCATTTCCATAGGGCGGTTGGACTCACTTTTAGCTCGAACGGCTGAATGGATTTCCACGAAACTTGGCAAAATTGTAGGGACTGGTAGCCCGATGTGCCTTTGCTATGTCTCAAGATATATGCTCCAGTGGTTTTTACGAAAATTAACTTTGAAAAATATATATTGGGCTACATTGGCCTATATATATGTTGGAGCCCAAATGTAGCCCAATGTAGCCCAATGTAGCCCAAAGATGGCCGCCAGACACACAAAAAAACAAATGTAGCCCAAATATCAGCCAGATGTAGCCCAACTATAGCCCAGTGACAGAATGACCAATCAGCTTCGCAAACCTCCGTTACGCGAAGCGGAGCGCTGTTACAGATATATATCTTTTTTTGAACGTTAATTTCTCAAAATCCACTGGAGCACATATATTGAGACCTAGCAAAGGCACATCGGGCTACCAGTCCCTAATATTTTGCCAAGTTTCGTGCAAATCCATTCAGCCGTTCGATTATTATTATTATTTTTTTTTTTTGCCCCGCGGGGCCCTTTTAAAACCTCCACATCAAACCTAGGGGGTCAGCGAGGATCTACTATGCCCCCTTATAGTTATTTCCCCCTTTGTTTTGACCTCCTCTTGTCTCTCGATCCTACCGAGAGACAAGATGGCGGCCGCTACGGACTGTTTGGAATGTTGACAGACGCCGGAGAACCAATCAGCTTCGCTTCACAAAGCTCCGTTGCGCGAAAAGTACGCGTCCTGGGCCGCTGCCCAGTCCGCTGTTACAGATATATATTTTTTTAAACGTTAATTTCTCAAAATCCACTGGAGCACATATATTGAGACCTACAAAAGGCACATCGGGCTACCAGTCCCTACAATTTTGCCAAGTTTCGTGCAAATCCATTCAGCCGTTCGGGCTAAAAGTGAGGCCAACCGCCCTATGGAAATTAACATGGGAAAAATGCGTTTTGGGACCCCCCTTTTTTCTCGGCCCCCCCTTGACGAACCCCCCCAAAATTTTCAGGGGCTGCTCAGAAACAAAATGTGCCATTTTCCTGAAAATTTCAGCCAATTCCGTCGACAAACGCCAAAGTTATTAGACATAGAATTTTCAAAAATCCCATAGGGAAAAAATCCTAACTATATATACCTACTGGCGACCGCCAGTAGGTAATATATATATATATATATATATATATATACGAGCAAGGCGCCAAGCGCTTCAGGAGGGCTACCCACAGCGTATCCAACCATCCAGTCTTTCTTTGCCCCATCAGCTACACAGCTTTCCTCCAGAGTGATAACAAGGAAGTCCGACGCGTTTCGGGGCAAACACGCCCCTTCCTCATGGACTGCTGCAATAAGCACACTCCACCCACCATGATGATTTAAATGCATTTTATTTAAATCGGGCCGCCCTGAGTGGGTGTTGCTCTTCATAACGCTACACAGCATGCTGGTAGCTGTAGTTCGTATGGCGAGTGTAATAATGTTCCTTCAGTAGGCTGTGCATTATTGTTTTTATAAGTCATCTTGATTCATTACCCTTTGTTTTCAAGGTCGGAGGTGGGTTGTGAGGCTGATGTTCATTAAAATTGATGCGCTGGGTAGCCCTCCTGAAGCGCTTGGCGCCTTGCTCGTCTATATATATATATATATATATATATCCACACAAAGAAAGCTCCGAACTCCGGACCCATGGCGCTTCTCGTTCCGAGGCAGAGCCTCGCCTATTTAATATGCACGCAAACTTCCTCCCATGGAGAAATAACTCTTCTTTATTTCTATTTTCATAAATAAATCAACTCCCAGGTCACAAAAAGAACCGGTCTTTTTGTGACCTGGGAGTTTTTTTAATGGAAATTTATTTAAAATATACAAACATTTGGTGACACGGAATGGCCATTTTAATGTATTTGTAACATAAGGCTATGAACTTACACTGCAAGCCTTTTAAAAAATGACTGTTTTCACAATATGGTGGTACTTATTTTGTGTATTTATACATTCATGTGTTCTAACAATATGTGTCGCCAATTGATATTAATCATTTACCCTAACTAGGATTACAGTTGTCCCCTTCTCAAATTTTGCACTTAACTGTTTGTTGTATATATGTATTTTTTATAATTAGCACGTAAGCACTTTATATTGATGCCTTTCCTCTCTAGTACATATTGAATAACATATGTTCAAAGATGGCCGCTGCATTCGGAACTTGTGCAATGATCCCTTTTAGATGTTTACGAAATCCTGAAAATGTCTGGAGAGTAGAAATGGCTGCACTTTACACACAGCAAACCAACACTGACGAAGCCGCAAGGCGAAACGCTTCTGTCGGGGGGGGTGAGGGGTCTTCAATAAACATCATTGGAAGGATATCTGTGTGCTCTCCGTCTTTGGCTGTATGAAGCTAATTGTGTTCGAACATATATATATATATGATCAAGGACTCGGACGAGTCTGAAACGTGTTGTGGTGGAGGTACGGGCGGTTGCTAAATAAACCCGTTATTTGCACATTAAAGCTGGGTCTGCCTTCGTTCTTTGGTGGAGAGGATTGTACACAACATCGTTTCCTGAAAATGCAAGCTGTTTATATATATTACCTACTGGCGGTCGCCAGTAGGTATATATAGTTAGGATTTTTTCTCTATGGGTTTTTTGAAAATTCTATGTCTAATAACTTTTGCGTTTGTGGACGGAATTGGCTGAAATTTTCAGGAAAATGGCACATTTTGTTTCTGAGCAGCCCTTGAAAATTTGGGGGGGGTTCGTCCAGTGGGGGCCGAGAAAAAAGGGGGGTCCCAAAACGTGTTTTTAACATTGAGTTTTCCATAGGGCGGTTGGCCTCACTTTTAGCCCGAACGGCTGAATGGATTTGCACGAAACTTGGCAAAATTGTAGGGACTGGTAGCCCGATGTGCCTTTTGTAGGTCTCAATATATGTGCTCCAGTGGATTTTGAGAAATTAACGTTTAAAAAAAGATATATATCTGTAACAGCGGACCGGGCAGCGCACTGGTTCGCGGACTTTTCGCGCAACGGAGCTTTGTGAAGCGAAGCTGATTGGTTCTCCGGCGTCTGTCAACATTCCAAACAGTCCGTAGCGGCCGCCATCTTGTCTCTCGGTAGGATCGAGAGACAAGAGGAGGTCAAAACAAAGGGGGAAATAACTATAAGGGGGCATAGTAGATCCTCGCTGACCCCCTAGGTTTGATGTGGAGGTTTTAAAAGGGCCCCGCGGGGCAAAAAATAATAATAATAATAATAATTGAACGGCTGAATGGATTTGCACGAAACTTGGCAAAATATTAGGGACTGGTAGCCCGATGTGCCTTTGCTAGGTCTCAATATATGTGCTCCAGTGGATTTTGAGAAATTAACGTTCAAAAAAAGATATATATCTGTAACAGCGCTCCGCTTCGCGTAACGGAGGTTTGCGAAGCTGATTGGTCATTCTGTCACTGGGCTATAGTTGGGCTACATCTGGCTGATATTTGGGCTACATTTGTTTTTTTGTGTGTCTGGCGGCCATCTTTGGGCTACATTGGGCTACATTGGGCTTCATTGGGCTACATTCGGCTAATTAGCAAATAGCTCATCGCAAACTAGGAATGGTAAAGAATCGCTATTTATTCCTTAAAGTTCGCTATTTAGGAAATGCAAATAACTTTGATGATACATATGGCGGTTCATCTCTAACAAGATAAGAAGCATAGGGATACATTTATGATGACTGGCGCATCACCAGGGATGTGTTAGTCATTCTGTGCCGCTGTTCCGTCACCTATGGTGTGCTGCATTTACAATGCGGCGCATCATGGGGCAAAAACAGCACAGATGCGTGATGTATCTGTGCCGTAAAGGTGGCGCATTGCTGGAGTTGTATTGCAAGTGTGATGAAGCTCCAGCAAGGGTCGGGGGTGCCCCTGTCGCAGGGTTTCTGTTCTCACACAGAACTGTGGACAGAGGATTGGAACCTCGGCGAATGCATTGCTGGAGTTGTATCGCAAGTGTGATGAAGCTCCAGCAAGGGTCGGGGGTGCCCCTGTCGCAGGGTTTCTGTTCTCACACAGAACTGTGGACAGAGGATTGGAACCTTGGCGAATTAGGGTGTCCCAAAACTCACGTTAGTAATCAAAAACTCCTTAGCAAGCTAGGTACAGTGTCACATTGGATATAACAAACTCTCAATGTTTAGACAATCCAGAATATGAACTTATAGTACCTCAGGATACGTGGAACTCATGAACAGTCGGTCGTTATAGATTTCTTAGAAACCAGAACATGGAGTTAAGAAGAACAGATGTGTATTTGAAATGTTTATTTACTAATGCCGTCTTCTCAGGCGTAGTACCTTAGATAATAAAAGTACACATATTATCAGTAGCAAAATTACCAGCATAGTTACTAGTACATAAAAAGTGAATGGTGATAGTATGTTAACATGCTGTAAATGAATAAGAGTTAGCAACACTTATAAGCAGCCGCGGGCCGTGGAGGGAGTTACGGTGAGGCAGGGAGGCGGGGAGGGGGAGAAGCAGGGTGGAGAATACAAGTACACATATTATCAGTAGCAAAATTACCAGCATAGTTACTAGTACATAAAAAGCGAATGGTGACAGTATGTTAACATGCTGTAAATGAATAAGAGTTAGCAACACTTATAAGCAGCCGCGGGCCGTGGAGGGAGTTACGGTGGGGCAGGGAGGCGGGGAGGGGGAGGGGCAAGGTAGAGAGGGCTCCACCCTGCTTCTCCCCCTCCCCGCCTCCCTGCCCCATCGTAACTCCCTCCACGGCCCGCGGCTGCTTATATCTCACCCTCCCTAATACACATATTATATTATTTGCTAAGAAGGTCTCTTTGTGTTGGTTTAGGGCGTGCCCATACTTTAGTGTCTTAGATTTGAAGGAATCACATCAGCATACACCAGCTCTCTCTTCATGTGAACCGCATCAACTGTTGTGTATGTGTGTTCGGCAAAGCAATATAAAACCCGCCTCATGCCCAGAATTGGCAGAAGTTGCACTTATGTTATGAGTATGAAGTCGTGGAGATCAGACCTCATAACAATTCTGTATCGTGTTGTTCTTGAAACTTTAGCACTCGCTGTACAGATATAGTTTAACAAGTAAAGCAGATAGTAGACCAATAACATATTATTCTCATGTAAACCACGATGAACTACTAGGTGGAAAGCTAAAGCAACAACTAAGTGTCGTGTGCAGAAGTTGCAAAAAAGGAAAAATGGCGTTTAAACCGGTAATGAGCCCATGCTAACTTAACACGGTGTAAAGATATCCAGGACCTAGATGACACCTCCTCATGATCCGGAAACGAACTGAATAAGATAATAGAAGTGCCATCTCATGAGAGCAGATTGCAAGTTTATATGTGGACGGTCCGCAAGGTAAAGCATTAAAAACTAGGAAAATTTAATGCTAAAGAAAAATAAAACAGCCTAGTACTTTATCGAGTCTTAAGCCAATAGGCAAGGTAAATAATAAAAACTTGACAAATAAGTCAATGAATTGTCAATGAAATGCTAGTACTCAGCATATCAAACATGAAAAAGGTCTATGACATAACTGTGTATGCAAAATAAGCTGCAACAGCCTCCAATAGGAAGTCACCGTCTTCATCCGAAAACAGTTCAGCCATCCAATTTAAAAGCGGAAAAGAACATACGTGCTCTCCCAGCACCGGATCCTCTATCACCATCAGAGGACAGCTCGGTGGGTTTTCAAGAAAGCTCTGTTCCAAGAAAGACTGTGCTGCCGCCAGTAAATTCCAGGGACCAAGTAGTCCATGCATCAATGCCACAGCCATAATCCTTTCGCCAGGACAAACCAACTCGTGAGTAATGATAGGAGTCATCAGCTGATTAAAGTCGACGTCAGGAGAAACCGGTCCGCAGAGACACAAATCAATGGCCCAATCGAAATCACAGGTCAGGCAGTGAAATACAGGGTGGACACAGGTGAAGTAGAAGAACCGAAAAGATAATCCATATGCCGTGCTTAATATCGCCAACGGCATTGTGCCATAATATTCTAGCATGCGATTGCGGAACAGTGTCAGCAGCTGCAGGGTCGGAGGTTGCATAGGAGGGACATCCATATTTAAAAATGTAAAAAAGCACAAGAGCGTCCGCTGGTAATGCAAGTAAAAATGCCAATCCACGAACCAGAGTGCAGAAAATACAATGAAAGGAAGCAGGGATGACTCCAAAGATTTTCTCAAATGAAGTCACGAGACCACTGGTAACAACTTTAAAAAAGTGCACCAGGGACTTTGTGGAGGATGCGTTAAAGATAGTCGGAAACATGTTGCTGAAATTGAAAGGCAAATGTTAATTGAAAAAGGTTTTGCACCTCTGTATGGGTGTTCGCTATGTGAAGTACGAAAGTTTCACGGGCCGAACTCAAGGCCACCTCTCTCTGAGACAAAAGAGCTCTTATTCTTGCCATGCCGTTGAAACGTGTCTCAAGGTTGGTATTTGTGGCCAGATTGAAAACTCCCTATGTTCATGTGTGGGAGGAAATAGAACATTTCTGCAGCAAATAACCCGTTCACTTACTGTTACGATAAAAGGAATACTTTTAATTAACTCAGAACAATCTTCATTATTGAGCATCAAATAACTACCATTTTCCAACAACTTGAACGTGGGGATGATAGCAGGAACTGGCGTGCCTTGCAACACGCAAGCCATATTTGGTCGGTGTTTGTTGCATGAACCGTGTAACTGTATGTGCCTACACATTAGTGAATGATCTGGCGTCTCAGTGCATTCCTCTCCATTCAGATAAACTTCTTGATCATCTTTGAAACATCTGTATGTGTATGGAAGCGACCAGACCTCATGAAGAAAAGCACTACCTAAAGGTTCATAACGACCTATTGGTATATATTTCATACAATTTGAAAACTTATATAAAGCAAAAGGCAGCGTTATTAAACCGTGGATAAGGCATGTTGCCAAAAAACCCGCAATCCTCTGCTGATGATGTCACTGAGCATGTCATGAATGATGTAATATGTGACATCATCAGCAGTGGATTACGGGTAATGGTATCTCTAGTTTACTCCCTTATAGCTGTCTTTCTTTTAACATAAGTGTCTGTTTCCTTCCCTTATACTTACTGTTTTTGGGTCGCTTCCGGTTCGCGTACCCGCGAGCGAACTGGGAAGCGAACTAAGAGAAATAGAGGTTGGCACAGTTCCAAATATTGTACCAATTTTTTAATAACGGGGAGGTAGTTCTGAAAAGAACTTTTTTTTTTATTTTTCTGAACATTTTTTTACTGTTTTTGAATTTTTCGGAACAGTTTTATATTTGTTTGGGTTTTTCTTGGAGGGGGCAATGAAAACGATTCATTGTAAAGGGCTCAACAGGAGCAACAAAACAAAAAAAAGAAGTATTTATTATTTTGGGCGTTTCGGACAAACTTGCATATGATAGTCAATAGCTCTGTTGATCAGAGTGATGCTTTTTTCTCCGTAGGAAATGAATCCATCGCAAAATGCGCAGATGTGTTTTACATCACCAAATCTCATTTGTATATTTGGCACCATCTCCCTGCTCTCTGGTCCCGTTACTTCCGGTACAACAGATCTTCTGGCCATAATAGGGAGATTATCTAGGTCGTTCCGAAACTGTGCAGCACTGTAGTTGTTAGGATGCCACCTAGTCATATGGCGATGCATTGTGTAGTTTCCGAAACTGTATTTTTTGTCGGTCCCTCTGGACAGTCTATCTTGACATATAAGGCAAGTTACGTATCTTGCATTTACTTTTTTCTGACCTTTGGGAATTTTAAAAAATTGCCAAATGAAGTTTTCTTTCCGGTGAGACGTCCTGGGCTGCTCAGGCAAAAACTGCCTCTCTTCGTGCTCGTCCTCCTGTTCCTCTTCTTCTTCTTCTTGTTGAATTACAACTTGAGCAGGTGGTCCACTCTTCCTTGGATGTGGTGGAGGTGGTGGGGAAGCACCAGCTGAAGCTACTAAAGAAGCCATTGCTCAGTGATCACAAAGGGTCTTTCTCTCACAATGATGAAAGTCAGAGTGAGGAAAGAAGGAGGGATTTTCATCATTTGGGGAAAAACAAGAGTTCTCAACCAATCAAAAGTGTTCATTTTAGATTATATGACCTAGTCTTACATCATTAGGAAACCAAAAGTGAAATGAACCAATGAAAAGTGTTATTACCAAGTCACATGACTTGCTGTGTTTACGTTAAGCGCTTTGCAGGGCCTCCCGGTTTGCTTCCAGAAACCTGCGCTTTGCGACTCGCTTCGCGTACCAGTTCGCTAACGTAGCACGTCATATGACGTATCACGCGACAACGTGAAACGTCATGCGGACGGGAGGCGTCACGATGTTGTTTTCTAACGCGGCACTTGCGGTAAAGAAACGTTTACCGGCTCGCGGTCTATTTCGCGGCATCAAGGTCAGCTAACGGGAAGCTTCCCGATTCGCGAAGCGGGAACGAAGAAAAAAAAATATTTTAAAAAAAAATTATTCATAAACATATAAAATATATTTTTGGATTTAAAGAAGAATACATTTTACAGCTACAGATATTAGCTGTTAAAAAACCAATGAAATTCACAGAAAAAACCATAGGTTATAGACCATATATAGTTAGGAATTAGCATTTACAAAACCTTGAAAATTCACTGAAAAAACCATAGGTTATAGACCATATATAGTTAGGAATTAGCATTTAGAAAACCTTATTTTACTCACACAAAACCATTTAAATTCCATATATAGTTAGTTGCACTAACTATATATCGCGCACCCGCAATCCACTGCTGATGATGTCACATATTACATCATTCATGACATGGTCAGTGACATCACTGATGACATCACTGATGACATCTCAAATGACATCACTGATGACAACATCCAGTGACTGTATGTTTCTGTAAAGTTAAAATATGTCTTAGATATTGAAGAATGAGTGGATGTATAAGTGTCTGGATGAAGGATTTAGTAGGTGCGTGACTGACTGTATGAGTGAGTGATTAAATGTGTCTCACTGAATGCATGGGTTAGTGACTAAACTGTCTTAATTTGTGCATCATTATGTCTGTTGTGATGTAAACTGCTGCATGTGTTGATCATTAGCTATACGAGAGGCTATATGTGTTATTAATTGGTTGCCCAAGTATTTCTATGGGAGATTGAGTTTGTGTGGGGGTGGCTGGAAGGTGTGTGACTCTGTGCATAGATGTGTGAGCAGTTTATTCACTAGGTGTATGAGTTCAAGAGTGCATGTGGAAACAGCTACATGGGCAGTTGACTGTGTGCATGAGTGTATTGATGAGTGAATGGATATCTCAATGCTACATGTCATAGTAAGTACATATGTAAAACACAGTACATGTGAGAGTTGGCATATATAAATAACTGTGCATGAGAGCCACTGAGTGAGTGGTTGTATCGATCATTGTGAACTTGTATCAGGGATTGTATAAGAGAGTAAATATGTGTTAGTATATGTTTCAATAAGTAAGGTGTGTATAACTGTATAGTTGAAGAAATGGAGGTGAGATTGTTTCTTTGCATGACTGACTGGGTGTGTGAGTAACTCCATGGATGAGTGGCAGTGTGTGAGTGTCTGTATACACTGAGTGTATCTAAGGTTATATTAGAGTCTGAAGAGGTTTATCGTATTAGCACAAGAATGATGCCAAATGAGACGTCATCAGTGATGTCATCAGTGATGTCATTTGAGATGTCATCAGTGATGTCATCAGTGATGTCACTGACCATGTCATGAATGATGTAATATGTGACATCATCAGCAGTGGATTGCGGGTGCGCGATATATAGTTAGTGCAACTAACTATATATGGAATTTCAATGGTTTTGTGTGAGTAAAATAAGGTTTTCTAAATGCTAATTCCTAACTATATATGGTCTATAACCTATGGTTTTTTCAGTGAATTTTCAAGGTTTTGTAAATGCTAATTCCTAACTATATATGGTCTATAACCTATGGTTTTTTCTGTGAATATATATATATATATGTATATATATGTGTATATGTGAATATATATATATATATATATATATATATCAATGTGGAAACATTTATAAAGTTATACTGAAAAATAAATACAAGACCAACAAAACTAAACTTTAATTTAGAAATTACAAAAAAATCACTTTTTATATATACATAATAAAACAAATATTAACAATCCTAAATAAACAATAGTATTTCTCGATGAAGGAATCAGATTTACTATTCACACTCCAACGTAATAAAAGTAGGAAAAGCATTAGACTTTGGAGGGAGATTTACTTTTCACATTCCAATGTAAAAATGAAACTGTGAAACCTTGATGGGTCAAATTTATTATTCCCACTCCAATGAAAAATATACTAATATACTACTCCAAATTGAGCAACAGTAGGGAAAGTATTGAATATTCAAATTTACTATCCCAGCATCAACATAAGCAAAAGAATGAAAGGCTTTGGACTTGTTTAGATTTACTATTATCACTCAAATCTGATCAACAGTAAGGAAAATGTTGGATTTTATAAAATCAAATATACTATTGCCACTTCATCATAAGAATAGAAGGGAAATTGTTGGTCTTTGGTGGGGTCAGATGTACTATATCAACTGCAATCTAAGCAACAGTATGAAAAGTGTTGGACTTTGAGGGGTCACATTTACCACTCCAACATAGAAAAAAGCAGGGCAAGTGTTGTACTTTGGAGTAGTCCGATTTACTATCCCCACTCCAATCTAAGTGAAAGCATGGAAAGTGGTGGACTTTGGAAGGGTCAGATTTATATTTTCAACTCATAATCTTTTGTAGAAAAACATTCAAATATGAAAAAGTACAAATATTTAAACATATTTGAAATTCAAACTATATTTATTAAAGAAAAATCAAATAAAATAAAATATACATGGTATATTACACAGACTATGAAATAGAAATATTTAAAATAAATACACCCAGGAAAATGAAGATAATAAAAATATGAACTATGACATTAATTATATTACATTATTTAAAAGAGCAATTGAAGTTAAAACTAATATTACATATGAAATGAATGAACATAAATTTGATAGTTGAACTAACTAACCATTACCAATTAATACAAAAGTAGGAAATAGTAATTAAAATAATAAATAAACAATTAGCATACTTATGAAAAAAAAATCTAATTTACATAAATATACAATAGAAGAATTGAAAAGCAATATTTTATCAAATTATAATCACTGCAGCACCACTTCCCCAGGGCCTGTAAATTTAGACTACAATTAAATTACATGTTGTGTAGCTTCTATTATACAGATGTCCCCTCAGTTCAAACATCCAATATATGGTCTTTATGTCACTGTTGATACTGTGTATGCTTGTAGCATATGCTTGCAGGTGACTTTTTCATTCTATAAGCAAACTGATCTTACTAACAATAACTTTTCCATTTTTTCCAGATCAAAGTTCTCTCCCAACTGCGTCTCTCTGGCCTCTTCCCTTCCGCATACTGGTGTGGACAGGCCATGGTGGATATTCCACTCTTCTGGCTCCTGCTCATGATAATGGCTGTCATTCTGAAAACTTTTACAGTCAGCAATTCACTGACTCCCGTTGGATGGACTGAGCTGGTAATTCCAATTGAGTCATTAATTTCCTAACTAGTATCGCTCTTGCATTGGAGTGTTCCACCACACAATCACTGTGTATCTGCCAGGAGGCCTAGGAGTGTTATCAATCTATTCAATGTAGTTCAATATGCCTCTCCACACTCTTGTTAATGTCTTACATCCATCAGCTTTTTACTAGTGGTGAGTGAAAAGAATTTTGTTTTTGTGAAATTTCATTACAATGTTGTGAAATTACACTTTTGTAGTGAAATGTAGTTTGGGGAAATCTTGTGTTGCTTTTTTTACTCTATTACGCACATTGAATACAAACGTCTTGGGAGATACTGGGTGGAGAATAGTTCAAGCAAAATTGTCTCTTAATGAGGCATTTGCAGCATGAAACAGTCTCCTTTTGGTATCTTGCAAGGCTTTCTTTCTATACAAAGTTATATAAGTAATGTGAAATTCTAAGGAATTTCATATATTTTTAGTAAGGTGGAATTTGGCTGATGAAATTAAGATTCCGCCCAGGTCTGATTTTACAGAGAATATTATAAAAAAAACGTGCTCTTTGAAGCTGTTTCTGCCACTTCATTGATATTGATTATGTATACTGATGGTTCTTTCCCTTTAGTGCAGGCAAAAGGTGACTATTTTACTGGTTCATGCTGCTTCTAATTGTTTGGTTAGGAAATCACTATTAACATTGACTTCCTATATTTGCGCATTACTTTTACACAAAGCTGACAGTTGTGATAGGCCTTTTTCAAGTACAAAAATATTACCGTGAAAAATAAAAGGGCTTATACAGTCTTTTGTGACTAATGAGTAAAGGGATATTCTAATAAATTGTGTTACTGATTAAGGGGGGGGGGTGAAACCCTTCTCAAGCAGCAACCAATTCTTGTCAGGGTGAATTCATACACAAAACCTCAAATTAAACTGTGCTCAACCCTATGGTAGCTTGGCACAGAGCAGTCAGGCTTACCGTAGATGCAATGTATAAAGTATTTTTTCTACACTTCAAACAGTAATAAAGGGAAAACACCACACAAAAATGGATCCCATGGCAGATTAGAAAAATAGAGTAATTTGTTATATATTACAAAATACCAAAACAGCATCACCCCAATCAGTAGAACCGGGAACATGCCGTTTTTAAGATTTTAGTGGAAGAACAAAAAAGCACAATGTGCAAATTGTGGACATCTGGTCAAGTTTGTCTGGGACAAAGTCACAAGTTCAGGCCAGCCACGATGGAGTGCGGGACAGCTACAGGGATCAAGGTAGGCCTGTTGAAGTGAGTACTCTAAACAATGGTTGTGGGGCATTGTTAGAATTTGCATCGAACATGTGCTGCACAGCCGAAGCAATGCATCAGTTCTGAAGGGTTGTGTAGCTGTAATGAGAAGTCCGGAGTCATTGTTGAGGATCTCATTGATGAGGGGCTTGCAATGTGAAGCCTGGCTACAAGCATACGTTGCTCAGTCAGAAAGATGCACCGCCTCCAAGGAGCTGTGAGGCTGCGATTTCTAGTCCATCATCGAGACTGTTGTCAATGAGGGATGCAAGGGTCTGCGTGACGGATGCCTCCTGCAGCTATGATTCGAGTGAGGCAGGGGGCAGAAAGCCCACAAGACCACTAGGGATTATATTTGGAAGGGGGAGCAGCCCCCCTGGCAATAAAATAATGCTCCCCCACCCCAAATGTATTTCTGCACCTAGAGGCATATTGGAGGTTATTACTGCCAATTTGCCCCTGGGGGGAGAGAGTCCCCGAGACAGCAGGCATGATTCTGCAAGACTCCCATTGACCTTGGCTTGATGCTTGCCTATCACATGAGCTACATAGGGGAGGTAGCATTTTTTTGGCATAAGTGGGGAAAGCTGGGTTGTTGAAATTTTTGGGGATTCCTGCTGATTCCAGAAGATTACGTCACAAAAACATTTGCAATTTTAAGTGAAGTTTGGATTTTGAGGGTATTGTGGATATGAACGTTTTTAGGGATCCACATGAGGCATACCACCCTGGCTTCCCCCTGGGTGTCTTGTTTTCATACATTTCTGGTAGGTTCCCTTGGGTGGACGTCGAGCCCTGGTTAAAAAAAACACACATCTACCATCATTGACAAATCAGATAATTTTTGTGAAAGGAAATTTTAATATCTCAACATTGTATTTTGTGTCCTTTCCTTTTGCAAGCACTGGGCCAACCCGCACAATTGAGATATCACTTTTATCAGAAGACTCATGGGAATGCTGGGTGGAAGGAAGGCTGTGGCTCCAGCAGATTCCAGAACTTTCAATCACAGAAATGTGAGGAAAGTTAGTTTTTTCCTCAAAGTTTGAGGTTTGCAAGGGATTCTGTGTAAAACAACCTGGTGTGAGCTTCCCAAGGCACTCCATCCCAGGTTTCCCTAGGTGCTGGCTGAGCAAGGGATAGGGCGCCTTTCCTCCCTATAAGAAGGAAGAAAAAACTTCAGGTGCTGTTAACAGTAAAAAATACAAAAATAAAACCTTTTGGGGATATTCAACCAATAATTTCACCTGTGTATTAAATGTTCAAAAAGCAACTAAAATTCCCACTAATTTGACTTTCTAAAAGATCCAGCATGATCAATGTTGTTTAATCAAGAGAATATAGTTTTTTTTTCCTACACCGATCACACCAATGATGCACTTCAAAATTACTATGGACCAAACTAATGATATTACAAACTGGTTGGGATACAACCAAGTCAGGAATTAATAAAAAATAAAGATCCTCAATGGGGTACTTATACAGACCTGGAGCTACTTGTATTAAGAGCTCATTCTCCACAACCCTCGACTAGTTTATACTCACCTCAGAAGTCTCCTAAAAAACAAAGATCATTATTAATATCCAGTGCCCCACAACCAATTGAAGTAAATGTAAATATAAACAATAACCACAGAGATGTAGAGGAATTAATGGATTCTAGTTGCAAAACAAACCAAATACACCATCTGGCAAATACTCAAAACGAGCAAAAGTCCTTAAAAACCACCCAAAATATGTGTATTCAGCTGTTGACTCTTGAAACTCACAATAATACAAAAAAGGTTGCATTGTGTTGTGATAATTCAATCCTTGGATGGCTTGCTTGCTAGAAAACAAAGGAAGAGCCATTGGATGATGGTATTCACAACAGTAATGATATTACACAAATTAGATTGGAAGCAGGGAGTCAACCAGGTCCAACAGCAACAAGCAAAATCTCTGTAAATGCAATAGTGATCTTTAGCAAAATCATAAGTCCAATTACTCTGCACCAATTACTGATTCAGGAGCCATATAGAACATCTTTTTTAAAACATCGCACCTCACATTGGAAACTTTGACTTAGCAATCAAGGAGACCTTCTTAACATCATGGAAAAAGCAGTTTCAGGAATCAATCAGAAGCTGTCTGAACGAAATATTATCTTAATAATGGAAGTATAAATCATGTAGCTACATTGTATACGGAGTGCACTTGTTGCCCAATGATTGATAATTTAGCATGCCATCTGTAACAAAATTCCTATTATAACTCTGCTAACAATTAGAAAATGGCTTGAAGCGATGGTAGTAATAATGCGGGCTTAGAAAACAATAGTTGTGTGATAGACTTAAGAGAGGAGAGGAACAAGGTAGGTACAGAAGAAGCCACAGCTCAGATGTTCCCAGATGCTGATCCCCAACTATCCTCTCCAACGTACACAATGACAAAAAAGCTTAAGAAAAAGACAATATGAAGCAAAACATATAACAAAATCTAGCGCAGTAATTACTCCTGGTGTAAACTTACAACGACTCAGAAAGTGCATAATGAAAATAGTTAGTCAGGGAAAGCCCAGAGCCTGGGATGTGAAGAAATCTTGGGGAAGAAGAAATGCTATCCGCTAATTGATCAAAAGCAAGGGAAGAGCTCCTGAAATACGTCTTACCTTGATGAGAGAGAATCATTAACTCATGCAATAGTCACAACGCCCATAGTCCATCCGGGAGGTTTAGTTCAGTAGACTACCTCCTAGACCCACCGACAACCAAATAGGAAATATTTGGACCTCTCAAATGGCAGAGGAGCATACAGAAAGAGTCTTTCGTCTGATAGGCTATGGCTCATCCTTCACAGAGGGTTATGCCAAAGGTGTCTTTAAAAATACCTAGGACAAACGGAATTGAAAGTTAAGTTAAATGATCAACATAATCCAGCTGCGGACTGTAATAGGCCAACGCCAATAGACCCATTTGTTGATGTAACCCTCGCTCCTGTGGATGAAACTGACCAAATAATATTTGTTCCAGAATATCATTCTAGAGGGAGCCACAATATTCTTAATCGCTGAAACATTTTAAGATTGCTCATTACAATTCCATCTCTTGATAAAGGCACTGCAGAAGATATTGAATCTATTAAGGTTTTACCCCAGCCTGATGGTAATACACAAGAATGTACACTGCTAACTTGGGCTTCAAAACACCTAGTTGTGAAAGTGATACGAGAAATGGAGTCCTTATTAAACTAGGGAATTAAAATCAGTAAGGCTCCATCAATCTCTTACCCAATCCCTTTGTTCTTCCAAAAGAGTATATAGTACTAACAATAATATACAAGAATATATATTCAGTATTGAAAACCCCAATTGGCAAAACATTAATTACATCTGTGAATCCAAGATAAGGAACGCAGAGCGTAACTCAACTTAATTTAGGCTGGTTAGCTATGGTCTTACACAATGGCTTCTGTCCCTGACAAACTATAAAAATGTGTTCATGAAACATTAATGGTATGAAAAATAAGAAGTATAGCAGAAACATAAATGCATTGTTTAAAAAATGTCATAATATACTATTACAAGAAACCAGGGAAACAGAGCCATTTGTGATAGAAGGCTTAACTGGGTATTTTAATCCAGCTATTACAATTAGAAGATGAGGTCGTCCAAGGGGGTGGGGGGGTGTGGGGTTGGCGACTTTTCTAGCTATTGGTCTAAATATTAAAAGTGAACAGGTGATTGCAGACAATAATAACATCCTAATAGTACAACTGAGGAACTGACATAAAAACACCAGGAATACACTCTTCTTCTGATTAATATTTATATATATCTGGACTCAAAGGCAAGGAAGTCGATGTCCCTTATACTAACAAGCATTTTATCAGAACTTCTCATTCATGAGGAATTTTCTATGGAAATTATAATATCAGAGGACTTTGATATGAATGAAACTTCGGGGGGCTTGCTAAGATCCTCAAGAAAAGAACCCATTAAGTGGTTGGCCCGGTTATGGAAATCTATAAGACACAAGCAAGGGGGGTGGCCTTATATGGGGCAGAAATCTGGGGCCATCAACCATCTGATCCCTTCTCTAGGAATGAAAATATTTTTATTAGACAATAACTAGGCCTCCCGAAAAGTACACCATTGATGCCACTCCGTATGGACCTCGGGGTTGGCCCAATTACTAAGGAAGTTGTTCTCAGACCCCTTCTCCACTGGTGAAGTCTATGGTGCACACCAGAGTTAGTGGCATTTAAGGATGAGATGAAGGAGGTCTTAAACTTGCAGGGGGCAGGCAAAATCCCATGGTTAGCCTATATTAAAAATAGCTTAGTTGCTCTAAGGAGGGGTAACTTATGGGTCAACGCTGAAGTATCCTGCCCGACCATTCCCAGGAAGGCTCTTTTAAAGCTTTTCAGAGAACAGAAGGTAAATTAGATCAAGGGAAGTTCCATCACTGGTACACTGACTGCACAATTTTTAGAAGTCAAGGACCAATACAAATTAGAACCTGTTCTTGACATTATTCAGCCCCCCCCCCCCTAGCTAAAAAACTTTATTTGCAATTTAGGCAGGTATAGTACCACTCCGTGCCTTCACAAATAACTGGGGGGTGCACAGTCCAAGGGGTGTCTGGTTTGTGATAACACCCCAGAAACGGACCAACATGTCTTGTTTGTTTGTCCTGTATACAAGAAGATTAGGCACCGATGGCTCCAGCAGGTCTCCCGGAATCTCAGAACAACTCATTGTGTGGAGGCTTATAGGATATTAAAATATGATCCCAGCCTCCCTATAGTGTATTCAGTTTCCCAATACTTCTTCTCTATGTGGTGTGCCCGTTTAACTGTATTAAAATCTAGCCTGGTTTAATTTGATTTTTAACTTTTTAAACAATTTGGACCCTTTTTACTGTATAAAAATAGAGTAGTTTTATATATACTAATGCCTTTTCTGAGACCTTTTAAATGTTGCACTTTATTTCATTTTGCACAACCAAACTGTATGTAATGTGTCCCATTTTTAAATGTACTTTTAGGGCCAGAATGGCCGAAATAAAGAAATTTGAATTGATGTGAATTTGCTAAGGCAATTTACCCAAGAGGAAAATATAATACAATAAGATTATATATGGTCTATCCTAAATGAATACAGTATCCTTGATTGAAACGGTTCAAGAGGTTTGGATCTAGTCAAAGATCTTGAATGCTTCGGCTTAAGGGTATTGATGGGAAGGTACCAAAGCAATGCTCCACCTGCATGGACCTATCAGGCTACAAGTTGGCAATCAACAACTGATTCTGCAGCAGCAACTCTATCTCTATTTCAATTAATAACCTCCTTTCAGATTCATAAAACAGATGAAAGCGACCATGGCCAACAAATCATCAAGATCTAAGCCAAACAAAAGTATCATAAAAAATCACTTCTGAGAGAGATAGAAACAACAAATTATAGGATATCATGCGGGGTCAGAAGGATCGCCATATGCCGTAAGTCTGATGTCTTCGCTCCTGGTTAAAAATGGTTTCTCTGTTGAGTCAGGGTTTACGGTGGTGCAGTGGACTGAATTTATAGAAAGGTTATTAAGTGTCTACCCCTCAGAAAATAAATTGACTAACCTGTAGTTTAAAACTCAGTTACAGGATCTAAACAGGATTACAACATCAGTATCATGTATAATTTTGAATAGAAACCATAATAGAATTATGTGTCAAGCAAGGAATCACCTAACTAAAGTCAAGACAATAAATAACGATTACCAGATGAAAATCTAGGAAGATAAGTTAAAAACAAACAAACCCTCGGGGCTAAGGCTCTGCTCCTCAATAATGGAAAACATTCAAGGGCTTTTTGGAGAATGATTAATAATTTGAACCAGGCCCCAGTGAATATTACAACTTAAATCATAACAGCATCAGCCTGGTTAGGGATCTTAACAAAGCATTTTAATCATTAAACAAAAATTAAACTTTACCTAATCAGTGAAATAGAGAGTAATGCAGTGATGGAACAGATAGATCCAGGGGTCAACGAAATTATAAGTTCAGAAAAACAAGTTTGTGACCTAATCAAAAGCAGTAGAAAAGATGGTGTACATGGCCTGAATGATACCCCGCAAGCCCTTTATAAAACAGATGCAGTTTTCTGGGCAGGGTACCTATCAAAAGCTTTTAACAACCCTCTACAATCAGACCCAATCCCCAAATCATGGGAAGGCTCTATAATCGCACCTATATTTAAACAAGTGGAGTGGTCACAACTGGAATACTATTGCCTAATCATGCTCCAAGGCACCGAAGCAAAACTTTTTGCAAAGATAATTCTGAATGAACTATTAAATTGGGCAGAGGAGAAGCAGATTGTTCCCGCAAACCAATCTGAGTGTGTTCAAGGAACAGGCATCTCAACTAACATCTTAGTGCTTTCAGTAATATAAATTAAGCAAACAACCAATCTACCATTGTTTTGTAAATTTTAAATCTGTGTTTGATTATGTTCTGCATCATCTCATTTGGCAAAAGCTGGCTAAACTAAAAATCCCTATTTGCCTCTTAAAAGCAATTCAAATGTTATATTCTGATAGATGATAGTGGTGAAAATAGGTGATGTTGCTTTTGTCAAGAAAAATTAAAACCTCTCAGAGACGGAAGCAAGACTGTGTTCTTGAACTTTATTTGTTTAATCTGTTTTTGGCTGATTTAACTCAAGCGCTGGATGAAGTCAACGCATTTTCTCCAAAGTTAGGAGACACGTATATATCAAATCTGCAATGCGCCGATGGCGTGATTTTGCTGAGCCAAAGAAAGGTTGGACTGCAGCGACTAATGAATAAATTATCACATTATTTGTTACTAAACTGTATGGTAATAAAGGAAAAAAATCAAAAGTGATGGAAGTAAGTAAAAAGATTCATAAAAAATATAAGTGGTTCCTACAAGCACGACAACTGGAGCTGGCCAAAACATATAGATATATAGGAGTAATGTTTGATGAAAAGGGCTCCTTCCAGCATTTTAAGATAGATCAGCAGATGAACGGAAACACTCTCCTCTTCGCATTTCACTTGTTACAGAGGTCATTGAGTGGTCCAAGCCATCTACCACTACTAAAAATAATATCTGCAAAACTTCTACCAACTCTCTCGTATGGAAGCGAGGCAATGCTGGGAAGAGATGCAGCAATGGTAAATACAATTGTCGCAAAAATATTGAGATCTCTTTTTCATCTTCCATAAAATGCCTCGGTGGCCAAGACAAGGTTAGTTAAATCAATTCATTGCACGAAAAGAAGCATACATTAAAATCTGGAAAATAATAAAATCAAATACCTCAAATCAGTTATGTCAAGCTCTTTGGCACAAAGTTGAAGCAAACCCAAATTCTCCAACATAGAAGTATTTAAATGAGTCAATAGAGGATGTGTCTGTGTGTTCTTTATGGGAAATGCCTTCACCTCCAGCAATTAAAAAAAAACATCAATGGATTAATGAAAAAAAATTCAATGTTAAAGGACAAAGATTTACTTGCACTTGAATCACATGCCTGGATGGTTATAAATGAATACAACACTCTCAAATCACAGTACAAATTAGAGACTGAATGATCCCCACAACAAAAAAAGCAGGTTGGGAATACTTCCAGGGCTTTCACTACGATGCCCTGGTTGCGACAAGCAAGAACTATGTGTTGTAGACTGGGTAAATCAGGTGAAGAGAACATTATTCATTTAATTTGTATATGCACGGCCTTATTGGAAAATAAGACGTAGGTTATTAAGGATACCATTTAACCAGCGGGGTATTCGCTCATGCAGACAAGCTGTGATAGCATGCTTTAAAACATCTGATACAGCATAGAACTGAATATTTGGAAAAATTCCTGCGGCCAGTCAAAATGAAAATGGATGTATGTGATGCTATCACAGTCTGAGTTTTAGCAAATGACTGTTATTTTAAATAACCAAGAATTATGATCTAGCAGTTATGGAGTAATTGTGTAGTAGGGAATTAACTATTTGTGGTGCTTTTTTCAATAACAGGCTATGATGTAGATATATGTAGGACAATTACTTTTCTCAGACTTTGATAATTGTAAAAATGTAATAATTATGGGGTATATTATCAAGGGGTTTTATCTCCGCTTTTTAGGCTTTAAAAGCCAAGAAAGCTGAGATAAAATTATCTCCCTATTACCAAGCTGTCGCTAACACCAGTTAGCGACAGCTAATAGGAGATAGCGACCATCATGGGCCCCACTTTGCATGTCAGTGATATTTATCACTAATGACATGCAAAGTGGGCGTGCCAAGATGTTAGCGACTGGAAACAGTTGCTAACATCGCTATCTCCTATTACCAACTTTTGGAGATATTCGCGCTAAGCGCGAATATCTCCAAAAGCTAACACCTGCCCTGAGCAGTTCTTAGCCATGTTATCCAATGGGAGGTGGATAACATGGCTAAGAGCATTTGCTCGATAATGCATGAATATCGCTGACTTTTCAGCGATATTCATGCATTGCGGCCGTTTTTTATCGCATTTGCGATAAACCTTGCTAATAGCAAGGTTTATCTGCGATAAAAATCGCCGATTTGCGGCGATAATTTTTGTCCCTAAACAAGTTAGAGACAAAAATTATCGCTAGTTGTTGGTAATATGCCCCTATGTTCTTAAATGTTATAGTGATTTTATAATGTTAGCTTAATTGAATATTTGATAGTGCTTTTTAAATGTCATTTATATTGTAAGATTTTAAATAATCCACAATAAAATATTATATACACCTCAAACCATTCCTTCATTACATTTTTATGGGGAAAAACAGGCACTTTTATCCAGAGCACATTTTTCAATTTTTTCCCCATTAACTCCATATTTTGCTATATTTGGGCTATTTTCTCAATCCCCACTTGGTGAATTCACAAACCCTGATGGATAGCTATTTGGACAAAAAGTAATGGAAGCCTAGGTGCGTAGTACCCCAAACAGCGAGAAAAAGGCCTAGCACTGGAGGAGAGGCCAGGCAGTGAAAGGTTTGAGGAGTCAGCATACGCACTTTAGCCTTAGGTTGGTCTTCCTCAACCTTTTTAAGTTATCCATCCACTTTTTGCATATCTAAGTCTCTCTGCAGGTTACCACTGCTAGCCAGTGCTGCAGTGCTTGTGCTTCCTCCTCTGAGCATGGTAAAATTGAGTTATGCCTGATTGAGCTAATTATTAAACTTATAAGTACCTTGTAGAATGGTGCACCATATACCCAGGGTCTATAATTTAAATGTCCCATGCCTGCCATTGGAGCCTGAATGCAGTTATAAACTGACAATTTGATTCAGCAATATAACCCCCTTTCCAACCCTTTAACACTCCTTTAATTGCATGTAAGTCACACTAAAGTAGGCCCTAAATACCCCAGAGGGCAGTGTTCATCCTAATTAAAAGGTTGGACATGTAGCTTTACTTATTACACGTCCTGGTAGTAAAAATCTCCTAAATTTGTTTATAACTACTGAGTTGGATAACATGAGGTTGCCTTATTATATTTAAAAAGTGCTTACTTTTGATTGGGAACAGGTGAGAATTTAATATTTGGTGTCTGAAAATTGTAATTAAAGATCCTACTTAATGGTAAAGTTGGATTTTAATTTTGGAAATAAAATGTTTAGAAAGTTGGAATTTTTTCCTGCCATAGCTATTTGGTGGCTGAAGCCTGCCCTGGGTCACATGACTAGGTGTAATTTGCAGAGGGACTTTGTTTATTCCTCTGAGACAGCCACACAATATAGGGATTAGGTGTGCCACGATGAACCATTAACTGACAGGCCGTGGGTGGAGCTGGGCACAGCCCCACTTGCAAATGAGTAGGCTGTGTTCTGCCTACAAAGGACTTGTCAACCCTGTTATGTTTAAGCAGCCTGTTTGGAGCTGGGGCAGGAGAAGCAGGAAACGTCAGGAGCTTCAAAGGGAATCTTCTTGAAACTTTTCCTACTTCAAAGATGGAACTGCAGAAGGATTCTCAAAGGACTGCCTGCTGCTGTCGCCTGTTGTGAACTCCCCAACACTGCTTCATTGAACCAGAAAAGGGCTGCTTTGCTGCCTGGAGATTGCCTTGAAACCACAGAGGGCCATCCTGCTGCTTGAGCTGTGTTTTATTACTTAAACCCAGTACTACTAGAGTGATTACAAGGGCTACTTGGCTGGCCTGCTGACCAGAACCTCAGGGACATAAATGACACCTACCATCTTGAACCTTCACCTGGACTCAGCCCGAGTGAATCCTAAGCCCTCAAGTAGTGTCCCTCCAGCCCTGCACCCCTGATTATGATTTCAAAGGTGCCCAGATTTGTTTGGCTAAAGACTGCTCTGAGAACCTGGGGGCATATTATCAAGTCCGGTGTTAAAATTATCGCCATTTTATCAGCAGGAAACTGCCGATAAAACGGCGATAAAGGGCTTGAAAATACGCCCTTGTTAATTCCCATTGAAGCCCATGTTCTTGTGTTAACATGGGCTTCTATGAGAATTAACAAGGGCGTTTTATCAAGCCCATTATAATTTTAAGACCGGTCCTTGGTAATATGCCCCCGAGTGAAGACCAGGGCCAACTTGTTTATCTGTCTTGCCAAGATGCATTTACATTCTACTCTGCAGATGCAAACCCTGTTTAGCAGTACGTTTTTAAAGGGGTATCTGGCATCTTGGAACTCTTGTTGTCTACAGCCTCCAGCCTCATCCTGCTAGAGTTTTACAACTTCCAAAAAAGAGACTAAATCAGTACATAGAAATCTTCACTGAAACTTTATTCAGCAGTTCCTTGATGACAACACTCCCTCCTCAGACACGGCCTGCAGCCTTGCCCTTCTGAACTTTCCTCACTCAGAACATTGTTCAAAAATTCTTCTAAGTCTGAAGGAAAGCACCGACCGGACCTCTACTTCTTGTATCTAACTCTCGCTCCATCATGGTAGGTCATATTTTTCAACTTTAACCTGGTCTCGTGTGAATAAATGTCCATGGTTGCTTTGATCTTTTAGGCAACCATTTTTAGATTGAACTTTAAAAATTCATAACTCTGGTTCTACTAATTGGATCCTTTCCATTTAGGGGTCAAATAATGTATTGCAATTTACTTTTTTTTTAAATGGTATAGGATTTTCTGGTGTTGTGTTTTGACTTTATTACTGTTTCAAGTGCGGCATAAAAGCTTTAGACATTGCCTCTAAGTTAAGCCTGTCTTAAGCTTTGTTCTAAGGTACCAGAGGTTCAAGGTTCATTTAGGGGTTGCTTGGGCCTCACCTGACCGGGATTGTGGCTGCTATTTGGCTAGCGTTAACACCCCAGTCAACCAACAACCCAATTTCTCACAGCTAGCAACAGACAGGATACTGATTTTTACATGAGGAATGTGTTTTTACATATTATTTCCATAAAGAATCATCTGTACCTCTTCTCTCACTGATAAACAAATATGTGACATACTTTTTGTCCATTGATCATTTGAATATAAGGTAACATAGGAGTTCTGTTCCTTACAGCATATAAACAATGCCTTCTCCTTTTAAGCTTTTGTAGATACTGTTGTCTCCATTTATAGAAACGGGTTAAAGAACTGTACGCGAAATAACTTCACTGCATAATTCTGTTATTTTCCATGTTTTTTTGTCTCTCCGTTATGTGTTTCATCTGTGAGAATGGAGCATAATGGGGCATGCATGGTCTGGCCATGTACAGTGATGGCTCCCTGATTTCAGAAGTCTGAGAAGGAGGGGGCCAGGACAGTGACAGTAACGTCCTCACTGCTGTGGGGGCATCAGGGGTGAACCCCTGAAGTGTCGACCCAACTGCTGTCCTGCGCACCAACATTCAAGAGCTGAGGAATACACTTGAAATCCGGACTAGGCATGAAGCCTGTGACAACACAGGCGGCCCCGTCCCATAGCGAGGGGCGGCACCCATATACACGGCCATAGGGGAGTGACCCCATCAACATCCTACCAATGCACTCAGGTGCTCTCTCCTCCACCCACCTGCTGCTCCTTGCTCATCATGGGGGCCCATTGCCAGGACTCCGGCAGCAGGACCCATTCCCCACAGCAAATCGGAACTAGCCTGGACTGCCAATTGTCAACATGACAGCAGAGAAATGCAGCTGGAAACACGTAGGGGGAGTGCATCTGCGGCCTCGGGAGGTTGCATATGGGGGAGGTAACTGAATTCCAAGGTGTTCCTTGTGCATGGGTGGAGAAGCAAGCTGTAGCCCACAGCTGGAGCCGACATCAACCGGGCTGACTGGCGGTGAGTGTTCCCACCACTTACAGCTATATCCAACATACCATGGGGGGACTTCACAACTCAACCCCCCATCCCCCGGGGCCAGACCAAGTGATCGATGAGATCCTAGCGGCAGTCTCAGCATCTGAGGCCTCACTCCAGGATGGGGGAAGTGCCTACAGACTGTAACTACCACGCCCTGCCACTGGGTACTCACAGATGCCCTGTGGATCCAGCCACCCCCACCTATTCATCCCCAGCATGGATGTTCCCCAGGTTAAGAATGCGACCCTTACTGCTGTCCTGAAGTGGTTGCACATGAGAAGTGGATCACCCCTTATATGCCTTCTCATGCCCTGAAAGGGTACAGAACTTTCCCACTCTTCTTGGGTTCTTGTGCCTATGACTGTATAAAGCCACCCGTAGGAGCCCCAACTCCCCAGGCTTGCTTCATCTTCTGCCGAAGGCCATAGCTTCACCTGGCGACTAACATGCCCTCTATAGCGAACAAGACAAGCACACTATCAATGGGATGCTCCTTAGACTTAGGAGATGGGGGTGGGGTCCCTCCCCGGGTGGGGTCCCTCCCCCCTATATTTCCCCTGTTGCCCCTAACCCAATATAGGATCCCTAGGCACTCTCCTTAGCTTGTCAAGAACCAAATATCCTGGCCCTATCTCTGATCTATCCATTCCTTGTGCCCCCGCTTGTCCAGCACTCCATGAAGTGCCCTGGTACATCCCACATAGTCAAACACCCCCCCTTGTTCCATCCATCCTGGGTGAGCCACGGTACCATGCACCACACTCCAATTCCATACCCCCATGACATCACTCTTTTTTCCTACATGGGCAGCATTGGCACAGTCACTAAATAATTGTTCGGTGCTCGCGGCCTCTGAACCGTCACTTTGGATCACTGCTCACCTGGCTGCCCGCGCCTCTCTCCCCCCACACACACTTCACCCCATAATCAGATGCTCTCTACAGACACTCTCCCCCGCTCATGCGGGCCATGTGAACCTCCCAACAATCACCCCATTTGTATCTCCTGACAATCCCCCCACCTCCATTGCCAGCCCCGATCACGTGGTCAGGCTTGTATCCAGTCGCTGTCATCCAAACAGGTCTCCACCCCTTCTTGACATAGCCCGTAAGCCTAGATCCACAGCAAACAGCCCCAAAAGGTTAGCCTTATCTCCTGTCTCCACTCAGGCCCCTTCTTTACCTCTGTTCGTCCCGTGTTGGACCTCCCCTTTGAAACCAATGCCAACGCCAACTACCCTTAGGCACGCTTCCACAACACCACTGAGAGACAACAAGCGGCCTCTCAGCCTACGCGACCACATCCCACTCAACCCGCCCTAAGCTATCCTCTCCCCCTTCCTCCCATCCCCTTCCTATTGTTTCCAATAGTATACTCCATCCCTCATTCCACCCAGTCATCTCCTTCTACACCTTACTCAAAATACCCTTCCTATGCCCCCGAGGGATTCCCTTTATTGTCAGTGAGCCGAGTTTGGGCTCGTTGCTAATTACCGGCCTTAACCCCCCCCCCCCGGCGCAGACTGCGGGCGCCATATTACGGGAGGACCAGGACAGCGGTCTAGTGCTCAGGCCGATTTGGGGCCTAGGCGCCATTAAATGAACGTCATTTCCCGTCCGCGCAGCGGGTGGGCGCAGCGGGCGCGCCGATGGCGCGCCGGGGGGCGGCCCAGCCTGGGCTTAGGGCCAGAAACTATGGCCGTTTCATTTGAGCACCGCATAAGGTTCTCTCGGGAAGAGCTTCTTCAATTAAGACCTAGAAGGCTCCCCTTAGAACAACTGACATTTAGCCCAGATGATCCCCTCTTTAAAGGCAATCCATTGGCCTGCCTCACCTCGGATAAGAGAACCTCCGAACAGACCACGAGGTATGTTAGCTTGGCACTGCTAAACTGTAGATTGGTACCGAAACACTGCTTAGAAATCAATCTTTTGATTCAGGACATTAAAGTAGATATATTGTTCCTAACAGAAACACGGTTGTCTCCTAATTCAGAGGCTGATATCGTCAGTTTGCTGCCTCAAGGATTCCTTATGCAGTATCAAAATAGAACCCATGGGAAGGGAGGCGGGTTGGCCACAGTTTATAGGGATAGGTTCACTTGTAGGATACTTGAGGGCGGAATCACCGATTGCAAAAGCGTCAACTTTAGTCTTCAAATTACCCCTAACAAATCTCTATCCGGCCTTCTCATTTATCGCCCCCCCCGGCAGCCTTGGGCAATTTGTTGGCTCTTTATTAGAAAGTACAAATGCCCTCACTTCGGCATCATCTAATTTCATCCTATTGGGGGACTTAAACCTTCACTTTGACGACCTATCTGACAAGGCAGCATCTGACCTTAAATTGGAGCTAAATTCGTTTGAGCTCCATCTGAAAAAAAAGAGGCCACGCACACTAAGGGGCATCTTCTTGACCCTATTTTCTCAAACATTTTACAACTAGAAGCATATCCCCCTCGTCCTCTACCCTGGTCTGACCATTTTCTGGTCTCGTTTGCCTGGCAAACTAATATTGACTGTCCACGGGCACAGGCGCCATGTACCCTTGAAAGAGCATGGTCTAAGCTCTCCTTTGAGAACTGGACCCTCATACTAGAGCAGACTGCTCCCCTCCCTGATTCCGACCCATCGGAGGTGGATACAAATTTTACCAACTGGCTGAACAGCTCCCTCGACTCTGTGCTACCTAGGAAAAAAACTGAAAAGAAGAGCAGGGTCTTTAAATCACCATGGTATTCCCAAGAACTTAGAGATCTAAGGAAAACCTGTAAAAAATTGGAACGCATGTGGAGGAAAGACTGGGCCTCCCATAATAAAGCTAAATATAAAGCGGCCATGAGGACCTACAAATCAGCTCCGAAAATGGAACAGGCCGCTTTCTTTGAGGAGAAAATTAGAGGCCCAGAGAGACATACAAGATTGTGAAAGATCTCCTCAAAATTCCTAGCCCCCCGATGGCGCAAGACGCGTCAGAATCCAGATGCAACCAATTAGCGGTATTTTTTTAAAACAAAATATTAAATATACTACATACTTTGCCACAAATCTCCCATACTTTTGACCCTGCTTAATGTAGTGTTCAGACCTCTGGCCCTTTTTTAGATTCGTTCGCCCAGGTATCAAGGGAAGACTTCCAAGCTGTTTTGTCGTCTATGAAGAGTGGATCCCCGAATGATCCTGCGCCTATGCACATTCTGAAATGCGTGGCTTTCACCATCTCCCCCATGGCCACGGACCTTATTAATGCCTCGTTTGCTCAGGGTGTTGTTCCCCCTGGCTGGAAGCAGGCTATAGTAAAGGCACTGTTAAAGAAGCCAGAACTCGATCCTCTGGAGATGGCTAACTTTCGACCAATTTCATTGCTGCTAGGTCTCAGTAGGATTGCGGAGAAGATTGCTAATCGGCAGCTCTCCTCTTTCTTGGAAACCAATAGGCTGCTACGCAACTCTCAAACGGGTTTCCGCCCAGGGCAGGGTACGGAGTCCGCCTTGATAGCAGTGGTCGAGGAGGCATGGTGCATCTTGGATTCAGGAGGATCAGCGGTGGTGATCCTCCTGGATCTAAGTGCAGCCTTTGACACGGTGGACCATAAGATCTTAATCCAGCGCCTGTCTAATCTAGGGATAGCTGGTACAGCTCTGCTGTGGCTCACGTCCTTCCTGAAGAACAGAACCTTCCAAGTGTGGGAAGGCAGCGCTCGCTCTAGGCCAACCCCCCTCCAATGTGGGGTCCCCCAGGGCTGGTCACTGAGCCCTACTTTATTCAACGTGTATATGGCCCCTCTAGAGGATGTGGTCACTCCCTTTGGGATGAAAGTAGTCACTTACGCAGACGACACCCAACTTGTCGTCTCGCTCTCCCAAGAGAAAGATTGCACAGAAAATCTTTATGGCTGCCTTTCGGAAATACATTCTTGGATGAGCAGCGCGCGACTTAAATTGAATGGTTCCAAGACAGAGCTTATGCTCTTAGGCCAGCAGATACCATCTCTGCCTAATTCCATCTGGCCTTCATGTCTGGGGGTGTCCCCCGCCCCTAAGAACGAACTTAAAAGTCTGGGGGTATGGCTTGAGCAGGACCTCTCCTTTAGGACACAAGCAAAAAAGACTGCCAGTATTTGCGTGGGACTACTTCGGTCAGCCCGTAAGATCCTTGACCTATTACCGGCACAGTCCAGGAAGCTGGTTATCCAAGGTCTAATCCTGTCTAGATTGCAATGCTCTCTTCTTGGCCGCCCCAGAATCGACCATTAACACCCTCCAACATGTTCAGAATTCGGCGGCGAGGTTGCTTACAGGCACATCCCTGAGATCATCGGCTAAACCTTCGCTCAAAGCCCTCCATTGGCTGCCAATCCGGGAAAGGATTAAATTCAAGTTCCTGTGCATTGCCTACAAATCCCTTCAGGACAAGGGCCCCCCCATTCTAGGGAGCTTGGTCCGCCCCTACAGGGCCGGCAGGGCTCTGCACTCTGTCCACGGAAATTTGGCAATAGTCCAAAGAGTCAAGAAGGCTCGGACTGGGGGCGCTGTTTTTCGGTCAACGCGGCGACCCTCTGGAATGCCCTCCCTATTAGGCTTCGCACTGAACCTAGCTACTTGAGATTCTGAAAGCTTCTTAAAACGTTCCTGTTCCCCAGGATGTTTAAAAAAAAATATATATCTATATAAATACCAGGGCCTTTCTCAGTTGTCCGTTGTTCTTTAGCTCTGGGACGCTCCCGGGCAGCCATGCGCTTTACAAATCTTATTTGATTTCTCATTTTTCATATCCATCACCACCACTCCCCTGTCCTTGTAATCCCCTCGCTGCTACACCCTCCTCCTGCATCACCCCATACCCTCCCCATACTGCCCCCAGCGCATAGACACCCGGACGCTCCACATACACCCTAGAAAACACATGGCATCATGCACTGCTTTTCTCTACACCAGCTGTGAGTCCTTACCTTGAACGTGATTGGCCTCACCCACTACATACAACGGTAAAAAATACTCACCTATCTATAAACTAAAAAAACTACATTGAACTCCTACAGAAGAGGCACTTCGATGCCTTGGAGTAAACTTTGATGCAAACGGGTGGGCGGAATGATACACAGCAGCGTAGCAGCGATGCCTGCTCTTGGTGGGGGTGGGGGCAACCACAGAAATGCAGAGTTGCGATTCTTCTTAGCAAATCACTGCCTGTCACAGTCACAAAAACCTGGTCCGATCCTTGCGGATGATATACATTTGTCAAACTTAAAATGGGAGACAGGCACCTCTGCGTGGAATCAGTATATGCTCCCACAGGGACTAAGCGCTCCTTTTTCCTTCAAATTAATTGTCTCCTTGTAGCGATAGGAGCCTCTGGATACATTGTAGGGGGTGACTGGAATTTGGCCCACGACGCAGTGCTGGACAGGACACGACCCTTGGACAAGATGAACAATGGTGAGAGGGCTCTGCTAGGGAACATAACCCTGAATCATGGTCTGGTAGACCACAGCTGACAAGGAATACACATATATGTTGCTGGTGCATGTGACCCAATCCAGGCTGGACTACTTTCTTGTATCCCACTCAGTGGTTCAACTTGTAGGTGAATCCTGCATATTAGAATCCAGCCTCTCTGACCACTCCCTGATTCTGATGGCCCTAGACATGGGCCTCACCTCTCAGGCCGCAAGCCTTGGCTTCTTAGCATCCAGAGGTATTGCTCCCCTCAGGGCAAGAATCTACTGTGTTCTCACTTCGCCACCTACCTTGCAACCAACAATGAGTCTGTGGACTACCATAGGACATAGTGGGTGGCAGCTAAAGCAACCATCTATGGACTGCTCATGAGAGATGAAGCAGTAGCTAACTAACAGGCACCTCTCCACCGCACCGAACTAGAATCCCAGATTGCCTCTCTCACTCGTCTTTATTCCAGTCAACCGTCACTACCTAGAAATGGCACGAATGGCCCTCAATAACCTCTTCACTCTCAAACGCCTAAAGGTTGACATTTTGAACAGGGTGAAAAAAGCAGGGAGCTTGTTGGTGACACAGCTTCAGCAACAGGAAGCCGCAATGACCATCCCTGCCATACACTTTGAGATGGGGAAGACCCTCACTAAACCCCAAGATATAGTTAATGAATTTGCCTTCTTCTATGCACGTCTCTATAAGCCGGAAGCACTGGCCAATGCGGAACGGATAGGCATCGAACTTCCTTGCTTGACAGATAAAAGCAGAGAACTTCTTGAAGGGGACATCAGTAGGGATGAAATACTGGCAGCCATTACTAACTTGCCCTACCATAAGGCGCCAGGAGAGGAGGGCTTTCCAGCAGAATTTTACAAATGGTCTGTGCAGAAGCAATCAATTCCTTATACGCCGTCCTGCAAGAGGCCGAAATGACAGCCTCCTTGGGTCTCCCCTTCAACAGAGCATTGATTGCGGTCCTAGCCAAACCGTGGAGAGACTGGCTACTATGTGGCCGCAACCACCCCATCTCCCTTCTGAATGGAGACAGTAAAATACTGGCCAGCATCCTAGCTGCACGCCTGAAGAAGGTCATCCCTTCTCTCATACACCATACTCAAGTTGGCTTTGTCCCAGTCCGCTCCTCTAGAATCTTTCTCCGCACACTAGCCCACACATTATGGACCACAAAAGATCTGCCGGAGGATGCGATGGACCTCTCCCTCGATGCAGAAAAGGCGTTCGACTGCATAGAATGGAGCTACCTCTTTGCCGCCATGAAACTATTTGAGGTCAGCAACCAATTCATATATTTGATATTTGATATTTATGGGATTTTGTAAAGCGCGACTATCGCTCCGGAAGGAGCATCTTGGCGCTGAGCATGCAGGAAAAGAAACATAGTGATCGACAGGTCAGATGGCTGCGAAGACTGAGGAGTCAGATTGCTGGAATACCCAGGTTTTCAAGAGTTTCCTGAAGTGGCTCTCAGTGGCGGCTAGCCTGAGGTTAACGGGAAGGTTATTCCAGGCTCTAGATGCTAAGAAGGAAAAAGTCTTCCCCCCACGCGTTTTTAACTTGAATCTTGGGATAACGACAAGGTGGGTTCCTGAGGATCTCAGGCAGCGCGTAGGATTGTAGTACATAAAGCGCTTGGTAAAATACAAGGGACCAGTTTTTCTAGTGGCTTTAAATACAGTGAATAGGAGTTTAAACAAGATTCTTTTGTGAAGAGGTAGCCAGTGGAGGGTGTTGAGGGCTGCTGAGGCTGAGGACCTTCTGGGGAGTTTAAGAACGAGTCTAGCAGCCGCATGCTGAACACTTTGCAGTTTCCTCAAGGTGGACTTCTTCACTCCTGCCATTAGTCCGTTGCAATAATCGAGTCGGGAGAGGACTAAGGCAACCACGACCGATTTTCTGGCTGAGATGGGGAGGAAGTCGAAGAATTTCTTCAGTGTTCTAATAAGACTAAAACAGCTCCCAGCAGTGATGCGAACATGGTCATCAAAGCTGAGGGATGCGTCAAATTGGATGCCGAGATTGCGTGCCGAGGAGACAGCACTAGGAGGGGCTTCTGAGTTTTTTGGCCACCAATCTTTTGGGGAAAAGGACAAGTCTTTCCCTAGGGGTATGATCTCAGTCTTGGCACTGTTACATCTGAGGTGGTTACTATTCAACCACAGAAAGACCTCGGAGAGACAGTTCTTAAATCTAAAGACTGCATCCGTGCATTTTTTAACGATGGTATCGACAAGCTGAGTGTCATCAGCATATGATGTAACGAGGATTCCGTGGGATTCTATCAGTTCAAGGAGGGGGGTCATATAAATGTTAAAAAAAAGAGGGCTAAGTATAGACCCCTGGGGGACTCCTGATGTAATTGGTCTTTCTCTGGAGGAGTAGGGACCTAATGAAACCGTTTAGGATCTATTGGAAAGGAAAGATGTAATCCATGTCAGTACAATATCTGTCACACCAATCTCGCGCATTCTGTTGATAAGAATGACATGCGAGATGGTGTCAAATGCTGCTGTTAGGTCAAGCAGAATGAGTACAGCCTGTGTTCCCTCATCCTGCAAGAACTTGATGGAGTCAGATAGTTCAATCAAGGCGGTTTCAGTGGAGTGGCCGGGACGGAATCCTGATTGTTGGGGGTGCAGAAGATGATTGTTCTCTACAAAGGTTTTTAACTCGCCATATACAAGGTCAGTTTACTATACGACTGCCCCATTGTTTAGGTCAGATGAGTTTAGAGTCCAGAGAGAAACCCAATAGGGTTGCCCACTCTCCCCCTTTTGCTTCTATTGGCCATGGAACCATTGGTCTCTGTCATTTGTAACTCACTGAGGGTAAAAGGCATTCCTATCAAGAGCGGCCTCTCTAAAATATACCTGGATGCTGACGAGATATTCTACCTACTCTTAGAGATCTACAGCGCTCCTGAACATCATAAACTAATTTGCAGACCTCACGGGGTACAAGGTAAATTGGAATAAAGGCTAGGGCCTTCCACTTTCCTCGGGCATTACAAAGGCAGCGATTCATGGCTACCCATTTAGGTGGAAGTCCTCACAGCTAAAATACCGGGGGTGCTGGTCAATAGAGGCCTGGATGGAATGGGGATGGATAACTTGTCACCCCTTGGAGCGCATATGAAAGCATATTTTTAGAAATGATCCCTACTAGGATTCTCCATGTGGGGTAGAGTCCAAGCAGTAAGAATGGACACACTGCCGCGCTTCACCTATGTCGTAGGAATGCTGCCCATGATGGTATCCTTGACGACTCTACGCCAAATTGATGCACCCAAAATGGCCTTCATCTGGGGCTCTGCACACCCACCTGGCCACTTCCGAACTCATGGCCCACCGCTCCTATGGCAGTATGGGATTGCCATTGGTGGAACACTATGCCTAAGCACTGCACCTCTTGCAGCTTCCCTTTCTGCTCCCAGAGAAGCCAAACCAGCAATGAGAGGCAACAGAAAGGTTACTCCTCGGTCAAGTTGAAGGTTTCAACCCTCTGTATGGGAGTCCCACCCCAATCGCACTAGTTCTGCATCCTGTGGTTCAAGCCCCACACAAAGCATGGCACTGTGTGCATTGTCTTATGGGCATCAACCATAGCCTACACACCAAGGTGCAGATATGGGACAATGACTGCATCAGAATAGACAAACAAACGCTTCACTGGCCTGTATGGAAATCTTTGCACATGCGATCACTGTACCAGGTGATACCAGATGGTGACTTAAAGTCTTTCGCTCAGCTGCAAGAGGAATTTGGACTACCCTCGCAGCAGGCCTCGGCTCCCAGCACTGGTACCTACTGACCTCTCCAATAGTAGGATATTTAATTGATGTGGGGGAGATACAAAGGCGTTATGTCTGGAGTCTATAGCACCCTGACAAATCACGTGCTCTCGCAACCCCTCCTACACAGCCTTTGAGCCAAGTGGCAACTGCAGCTACAATTCACGGTTTAGGATGAGGACTGGACAGAAATAGTAGAAGCCCTGGATGGGGGAACCTGAGAAGCTCGACTGAAATTCTGTCTCTTCAAAACCCTTCTTGATTAGTGTTGGACCCTAACGAAACTGCACAAAGCCTGTCTACCCCCTCTCTCAAGATGCTGGAGGTGCCCGGACATGCTCTATGTCCTTCCCCATATACTTTTTAAATGCCCTTCTATCCTACCTTTCTGGTCTCACATTGGAAACACCATTGGGGAGGCAATCTCCCTTCACTTGCCCCTCCAGCCTCCAGTTATCCTTCTGCATGACACCAGAGGCATCCCGGACATCATGCGACCACAGTGCCACCTCCTTCACACGGCGCTAGCCACAGCCAAGCTCTATATCCCCCCAAAATGGAGGTCAGCAGTGCCCCTTCAAGAGAGGACTGGATGGTGGCAATGATCCAAACGGCGTCCCACGAATGCGTTATATATGGACTACAAGATCAGATGGAGGGATTCACACAGGCATGGGCCCCATTCTCCAGAGGAACTACACACTAGCGCCCTGTGGTTCTATACAGCCAACTTAAGTCACCAGTCCAGTGCCCGGTACTCTTCCTCCTCTCTTCTTATTGCTTGCCTGCCCATCCCTTTTCTCTCTTCTCTTTTCCCTCCCCCTTTTCCCACTGCCCACCCCCCTCCCTCTCCTTCAACCTGGATAGCCCCAACCAGAACTCGGTCATGTAGGCTGGTACTTCTTGTCTCTTACCGCCTAACCACAGAGGTTGGCTATCACCCTCTTTTCAAAAGCTGATCTATTAATTCTCCCTGTGGGGATGCAAATTGCTCTGCCCTTTCTAGTAGGGCACCACCACCATACTTATCTTTACATACAGTTGTACAACCCCTCATCCCTCTACATGGTACACCAGCTCCGTCGCCTTACAGCCTATCAACACCTATCAACACCGCCCATTATCTGCAATATAACCCACACCTGGAATAGAACAGGGACTGCCCCTTCCTACTACCTGCACTCTTCCCTTCCCCTCTAACACCCTGTCCAGACCACCTGTCGACCTCCCCCACCACAAGTTATCTCTTTCCTTTCCCCGTCTTGAGCATACACTGCTACGACCACAGTACAGATTCTCATAGATTACACCTGGTAGACAACACTCATGAAGCAGGCTGCCATCAACCAGAAGCTCACCACACATTGATGGTTCTACATTCCCCTGCTATGGATATCGAAGATGGACCAATTTGTACAAGTCCCCCTATCCCCCATCATTTCCCTTCTATCCACCCCTCTGTATATCCCTTCCACACCTCTCCTCCCATTAACACCCAGAGGTGCCCACCCACCACCATCGCGACGTGCTGCTGTATCATTGCTTTGTTGCAATGTTTTTCCCTCTTGTGAAATCTAAGAAAAAATTACCACACAAAAAAAAGAGAGTGTGGAGTAACGTGCAAAAGTATTCCACTCTATACACATTTCTACCTGTGCAAATGACACCAGGCAGTATCTTATACACAACCCATAATTATCTTCTAAAAAACTCTTAATTGTAAATCAATTGCTCTGAATTTCAATATTACTGCATCATTTCAATTGAACTTGACTAAGGACGTACTTCAAGTACCTTTGTGTCTAATTTTCATTCATAGGGCTGATAACTTACTCTTGCTGTCCTCCTGGTGGCCCAGGGTATTTACACCTCTAAAACCCTTTTTTAGTAGGAGAGCAGAAATGTGTTTATGTTGTAGCTTGCACACAGGCACAAACTACGCCACCCAATATGGGTCCGAGGCTACTTGCAATCAGCATATTGAGACAACTAAAATCAGTAAAGAGGTGGGTGGTCTTCCGAATACACTGGTGAAGTGGGGAATCCACCACCACTCAGTCAACTGCAGGCTGCCAATGTAATTTGATATAACCTGCACTGTTGCTGTGTCATTTCAGACATATCTGCTGCCACAGAAGCACTTTCATCACAAATGAATGCAGAGGGAGGCTGCCCTTGTCACAGTGAGGAGTGCTGCACATATTTGTTTTTCTAAGAAAAAAATCCTCCATGCAGGGTTTGCTTCTCAGAAACAAAACAATCAATGGCCTTATAGCAGGAGGTATAATCTCCCAATGGGTTTGGGGCCCTTTTTGTATTTTCTCAGGCAGGGAAGTTATGCATCTGGCAGGTTTGAGTTAAAAACTTTATAAAAGTAGAAACCACAACTATATGTCAATGGCCACAGTTGAATGGGACCTCGGTGTTGTATCACTTCTATACTGAGTGAGTGTAGGTCAGGTTCACCTCGAGAGTTGTGGAAGTCAGAAGATTAAGAATGGGACTCAGTCATCATATTGAAGTCTACTTTCTCCAAAGTTGAAAAGTCAGGATTTTGTAGCTGGTGTGGGCTCCCCCGAAGTGGGATAGGGCACGTTTGAGCTCTGCAAAAGCCTATAGTTTTGCTGTCAAAAGTTTCATCACCACAAGGTTGTTCTGCGGCAAGGGTAACGGTGCAAACTGGTCCCAGTTCCAGGGTTTACCTTCAGGCACTATATCTTATTTAGCGTTTTATGGGTGGGATACACTGTAAATGGTATGCAGATGTCCTGTACACTGTACTACAAGTTCAATAGGTGAAAGTGCAATTGTAATACGACAGACAGGACATCTGCCACTTTTCTGATTTGTGTCCACCAAACTCCTAATATTGGCCTAGAAACGTCTTTGGTGCGCTAAATATTTCAGTGTAGGAAGGCTGAATGCTGTAGAAGCACGGAGGTCTATGCGGCCACATACCTAGCTCGGAGGTCCTTCTTCTAAAGCTTGTCTCTTTGTGACAAAAAACGACCAGCTTTCTTGTGCACACTGTCCATGTATATATGTCCGAAATGAAAATGTTGTAACTTTTGCTTAGTGCTAGAAACATCCCACTCCCCTATTTTAGGTCCAAAACTGGGAATTCTATAATACATTGTTATTAACAACTTAAACAGGTAGTGGAACCTTCATAATAGTATATTTCATTTACAGCTGTAGTTGTTGAAGGTTACGTGCCTTGTTACTCTGTAATTCATTATCTAATGTGCACTGTTTGAGCAGGTGTGCGCAAATATAATGACAAAATACATTATCACACATGCTATGGAGATCACCGCCTCTCCGTAGTCCAGGTGATCAAGGCTCCACCCACCACAGGAAAGACCGCAGTCGAGAGTGGAATGGAGACCGCTCCAGAACGAGGAGTAGAACGGATTCCCCAAGGGCATGTACTTGAAGCAGTGAAGAACTAACGAAAGTGAGCAGGAACCAGCAAGGACCGTGAAAAGCCTAAGAAGAATGCTGCCTGTCAGAGTCGTGAGAGACGAGAGACGGGAGAGTCGACTGATTTAACCGCTACCGGAGGCTGACAACAGCGGCAAGCTGAAGACCTAATGCTACAGCTTTCGACCTGTAAGAGCGCGGCATTCTTGGCATCCGGAGGTCGCCTGAGGTACAAGTCCGAGCCTAAGTAGCAGCCTATGCTCAGACGTGAGTCCCGTGCTCTCCTCACCACTGAAATCAAGCTATCCTGGCTGAAGAGGGGTGAAACCCCGAAACTGGTCCTAGGATGCTTGTTTCCAGTCTATGGATGACCTGGCTTGGCAGTTCGGACTGGACTGTTCCCATGAGGCACAGGGCCAAGACTGATTTGCATATGGCTGGGTTCAAACTGGAATGGCATGGTGAGCAAAAAAAAATTGATTTAGGCCCAGATCTCTGTCCTGGGGTGAATCTCTGAGCTTGTTCTGCATTCTGTCCATCAACTGTTGTTTTTGCATTTGTCACCCCGAGTGGAACGGGTATGCCCAGACGGGAGTCCCGTGCTCTCCATGCGACTGGAATCAAGCTATCCTGGCTGAAGACGGGTGAAACCCAGAAACCGGTCCTAGGATGCTCGTTTCCAGTCCAGGGAGGACCTGGCTTGTTTCCAGTCCATGGAGGTTCTGGCTTGGCAGTTCAGGCTGGACTGTTCCCATGAGGCACAGGGTCAAGACTGATTTGAATATGGCTGGGTTCATACTGGAATGGCATGGTGAGCAAAAAAACGATGGATTTAGGCCCAGATCTCTGTACTGGGTTGAATGTATGACATTGTTCTGCATTCTGTCCATCAACTGTTGTTTTTGCCACCCCGAGTGGGAAGGCTATGCTCAGACGTGAGTCCCATGCTCTCCATGCTACTGGAAGTAAGCTATCCTGGCTGAAGAGGCGTGAAACCCCGAAACCGGTCCTAGAATGCTTGTTTCCAGTCCAGGGAGTACCTGGCTTGGCAGTTCGGGCTGGACTGTTGCCATGAGGAACACGGTCAAGACTGATTTGCATATGGCTGGATTCAAACTGGAATGGCATGGTGAGAAAAAAAACGATCGATTTAGGACCAGATCTCTGTACTGGGGTAAATGTATGACATTGTTCTGCATTCTGTCCATCAACTGTTGTTTTTGCATAAGCAGCAGCCTAAACACCAGTGTCCCGGCTAATTGATATAGATGGACACCCCAGGGGGTGGACTTTAAAGGAGCTAAGTGCAGTCTTGGACAGCAGCGGCAGCAGAGGAGCTGTTGAGACAATAGGGTGATAAAGAAGACTGCTGTCTGCCATTTTACGAATGTGGTGAAGTTGGGAAGTTTGTAATTCGGTAAAGTTGGTAAACTTACAGGCAGTCTGAAAACTTGAGGACTTTAAAGGACTCTAGAAGTAACTTAAGGTTGGGAAGACACCTGAAGCAAACTAATGCAGTAGCCAGGGTTGATGCAACAACTGGAATGAAAGCAAAAAAATGCCTAGTTCAAGCTGAGGGGGCTTCATCTGTGGCAAAGGTCTTGGGCGCGACAAACCGTTTGGAGCTAAACTCCAGTTTTGAAAGCTCGACAGAAAGGCCATTTGAGCCACAATCTGAGTATTCTGTTCATCTGCTAGGGGGCGAGGACCCCATGCTTGAAGCCGACAGTTCCCACAAGGTTAAGAATGGAACGTCTGGTGAATGAACGCCCGGACAAAACAGGGTAGAGATAAAGAATTATAAGGACTTCCAATTTTTCGCAAAAAAAAGTACTCAGCCGCCAGCGACTCAAAGCTCACCATATGGAAGCACATCTCCATCTTCTACCCCAGAGGAAGACATTACAATTAATCCTCTCGGAAGGTTGCATATTTCACCAGCCCGAGGCTCCACCATTAGCCCTGATACGCACGGGTGCCATTCATCAAGAGGAGGGAAATTCTTCGCCTTGTCTCGATAATTCACGTGCCGTAGTTGAGCAGCATCTGTCCCCCTAGCAATCCTCTACTGTAGAAAACATTCCAAAACAACAGTTAGAGAGCGGGCAGCAACTCCAAGAAATATCTGGCGCATTAACTGAGAAGGTCTTGGAATCTTCAAGTCAGATCACTAATATTTCGCAAGAGAGCTCTTTCAGGGCCAACTCGCAACAGATGGAAATGCAAACTTTGCTTAACCTCATACTAGAGGAGATCAGGGAGATGAAAAAATCCTAGGGGCATGAGACAGCCGTTCCCCATCTTAGGCTGGAAAAAATTGAAGAAGCAATCTCAGTCATACCCGCAAGGCTTGAAGAAGCAAAATCAATGATAGCTCCCTTGGAGGACCAGATGAGCTCCACAATAGAGAAAATCAGTGAATTGACGGCAGACAAGATCGCTCTTGCGACCAAACTGGAAGAACTGGAAAACCACTCACTCCGCACGCATCTTCGAATCGTGGGGGTTCCAGAGGGGAGTGAGGGAACCAATACCCTTCGCTGGGTTGAAAGATTTATTAAACAAAATGTGCTTCAGGACTACTCTGGGGATCTAACATTAACTAGGGCCCATCGAGTTCCCGCCCATCCCATACCTAATTTCAAATACCCTCGCACTGTCTTAATTAACTTTGTCGACTATAGAATTAAAGAAAGTATCTTAACGAAAGCAACTCAGCAGAGACAGTTTGCCATCAATGAGGGTACTAAATGGCAGATTTTTTCAGACATGTCAGCGGGGGCTGTGCGAAGACACAAAGAATTTGTAAAGTTTTTTTTATTTAAAGCTCAGGGGGCGCAGGCATCCATTGCCCAGCAGTCTAAGTTAAGCGTGCTGGTCAAAGGAAAGTTTCATATGCTCTAATGGGTGGAGGAAGCTCCGGAGCATCACTGTTTTAAGAAGAATTTGTTTTGAATCGAAATGAATAATGTTTGACATTTGTCTGTTGGGGTTTTTCCTCTGTGTGGGGGCGGTAGGTCACCTAAGGTGCTGAACCAGGGCACCCCAGGAACAAGTAGGGAGGGTGAGATGTGGGTTGTGGGCCAGAGGGGACTACCACATTTGGGGGGGTCCCAGGGGCAGGAGGGGTGTACAGTAGAAGCAGTAGTAAAATGAGCAGTAGTAGGAGCATTTTGGTAATGTTAGTCAGGATTGTGGGCTTTGTTGTGTATTTTGCTGACACACTGTAAGAACGATGAGTAAGTGCTGTATTATTTCAGTGAACATCAATGGGATACTTAACAAACAAAAGTATGGAGCATTAATTAGGTGGTTAGCCTCCTCATCTCCCTAGGTTTTATTTCTCCAGGAAACTCATTTGAAAACCAACTCCCCAAAGTTATTCCTTCCAAGATCATTATCCCATGCCTTTTTTTCCTCTGCTGGGTTGGCTTAAAGAGGTGTTGCGGTATATTTCTGTAGACGTCTCCCTTGAGAATTTGGCCAAATTCGGAGAGATCACCTGGGAAGGTGCATCTGGATAAAGGCCAACTTGAATGGCACAAAATTAAATTTGATCAACTACTATGGCCCAATAGTAGACGATAGTGCAGCCTTACTTAAAATCAGCGAGATACTCAGGGGGTACAGGGAAAGATAATTTTGGGTGGGGATTTTAATTTTATCCAAGATTTTAAAAAGATACTTCTAACAAAAATAAAAAAAGAGCTGAAACCCAAAACTAAAAAAGTCATAAAGGCGTTAAGACAGGAACATCTTTTGATAGACCCCTGGCGCAATTCCAACCCAACCAAATATACATTTACTTGCTACTATAATCAATTCCATATGGATTCCCGTATTGATTTCTTTTTGATATCACAATCTCTGAACTATTCAGATATCGAAGTAGGGGCAAATCCATTCTCTGATCACTGTCCCTCATAAAACTCCAAATGGAGATCGAGGAGTGCAGGAGGATAAGATCCAGGTGGCAGATGGATTGTCTCCTCCTGCAGGATCCTCAATGGGTTGCCGACACAAAAGAATGGATACTAGAAAGTTTTATGAGAAATGAGAACACAGCAGAAATCTTCTCAGGCTGGGGTGTTGTTAAGGCAGCCCTTCGTGGGCAAATGATAGCATTTTCAGCCGCCCAAGCCAAGCTACGGCGAGAAAAGATCACTTAACTCCACCAGGCAGTGGAAAATGCAATGAGTGCGCATAATACACAGTCTCAGGGGACCGGGGACGCCAGAGTTCAGATTGAAAGGGCTAAGCACTAATTGAAGAGATAACGAGCTCTAGAACATATCAACAGCGAGTGTATGAGGAGAGCCAAATGGTGGGTACAATTCTCGCCGGTACAACTAAAACAAAATAGGAAGCATCCCTGATATCTGAGATTACGGATCCCAAGACTAGAGCCACTATAATTGACAAAAAAGGTATAGCCCAAGTTTTTTTAGAGCACTATTCGCAGCTATACGCCACCAGATATGAGGTAGGATTGGATCAAATTTTTAATTATTACGACAAGGTAAATCTTCCAAGTCTTTCAGGGCCTTTAGCTGAACAAATCCAGGATTATACAGCTGAATTAGAAATTGTAAATGTAGTGAAGTCAATTGCAGGGGTAAAAGCCTGCGGAGCTGACGGGCTCCCAAATGCATTTTATAAAACCTTCATTAAGGAATTGACTCCCTTTTTGGTGAAATTGTTTAACACCATCAAACAGGGAAGGTGTGTCCCCCTGAGTGTCAAGGAGTCCATATTGGTTAGTTTTGAAAAAAAAGGGCAGAATTGTAAGAACGTCAACTCGTACAGGCCGATCAGTCTCCTGAATGCAGGTTTTAAAGTTTTTATGAACGTTTGGGCTCAACGCTTTACTCCAATTGCAAGGGGTCTAATTCATAGAGACCAGACCGGGTTTGTTGCGGGGAGGTCAGTGTCCTCCAATACTGGGTTTTTAATCCAGGACCTTGACTACTCAACTAATAACAAAATGTCAACCCTCATTAAAATGGTCAACTCTGAAAAGGTGTTCAACTTGGTCAACTGGGATGCACTCATTTTTGGACTGGGAACATTTGGCATCATTGTCCAAATTATAAATATGTTGAGAAATATCTATCAAGGTGCGTAAGCCCGGGTCATAGTAAATGCGGATATAATAGGCACAGTGAATATAAATCGTGGAACCAGACAAGGCTGCCCGGTTGTTCACCTTTTTCATCAAGCCCTTGGCCATCAGAATCCGCAGAACCCCCCAAATTAAAGCTCCAATGGAAGGGATGGCCAAATTAAAACTTTTCGACGACCACATAATTTTGTACTTATGCCCGGATAGTCAGAATTTAGAACAGGTTCTGGAAGAATTTAGTAGATTTGAGCAAATAGGGGGATACAAAATAAATCAAAATAAAGCCGAGATATTAACACTGAATTTAGACTGCGACTTTTTACCCCCAAATTTAAATACTCATGCACTAAAAGCAGAACCAATCAGATATTTGGGCATCTACGTCTCTAATGAAGTAGAACAATTATTTAGCCTGAACTACTTAGCTATGTGGAGTAAAATAAAAGCCCTGCTATACAAATGGACGCTTCTACCTTTAATTTTAATTGGCCGAGTAGCACTTTAAAAAATGTCTATTCTTCCCCTATTAATGTTTCTTTTTTACTAATGTACCATTGAAGATTAAGTCTTTGTTAATCTTCAATTGGACTCAATGTTTAGGGAATTTGTGTGGAACATGAAGGCTTCTAGCGTTAAATTACCCATACAGCAGCTGGAAATAAATCAGGGGAGTCTAGCCTTACCTAAAGTCCGAACTTATTATGAAGCAGCTATTCTCGATCTTACAGTACGTTTATTGGAACCTAATGGTTTGATAGATGCATTTTTTTTAAAAGTATGATTCGGGAGTCTGGCTCTCAAATTCCAGTCTTTAAAAAACATCTAAACTACCGGAAAAGTCCAGATACAAGACGATTCGCGACTTTTCCGAGAGATTGCAGTCTTTCTTTCACCACTAATTAGAGATCTTGTTCGCTTCTACCCTTAGTTATGGAGTGCTTAGCGAGCATACAGCCAAATAGCTCTCTAAATGAGCGGTGAAAACTTTATTACAATGCTAACATTAAAGTGCAATTGTGCCTTGATACAGAAACATAAAGTACAATGTGCTAAAGTATTAAGTTTCTCTCATTGTTGCCCAGTTATCAAAACCTCCAAACAGTTGTAAACTTGTTTATTTCACCAATCCTTTTGGCATAGGCTTCTTCAAACCTCCTTTTCCTTTATATTTTATTCAGCCATTTTGAGAAGGATGGTACCTCTTCAGATCTCCAGTTTTGCGAATTACAGAATGAGCCACTAAGGAACAGATTGCCGTAAATGTCTCTTCGGTTTTAGTCAAATCCGGCCTCGCTTTAGAGATGCCAAAAAGGGCTACCTCTGCCTCCGGGTCAAGCCTCTTTTTAATTGCATGACTTATTGATGAGACGATCTTACGCCAGAAATCCTCAAGCTTTGGACACGTAAAAATATATATGAAGCCAATCTCCCTATTCTTGAGCCTGGCATCCATCAATCAATCAATCAGTGACACTTATAAAGCGCGCTACATACCCGTAGGGTCTCAAGGCGCTGGGGGGGGGGGGGGGCCGCTACTGCTCGAACAGCCAGGTCTTCAGCTTCTTCCTGAAGGAGAGGTGGTCTTGGGTCAGGCGCAGGTCGGTCGGGAGGGAGTTCCAGGTCTTGGCGGCCAGGTAGGAGAAGGACCTTCCTCCCGTAGTCGCTCTTCGGATGCGGGGGACGGCGGCGAGGGCGTGGTTGGCTGATCGGAGGTGGCGTTTAGGAGCGTAGAAGTTGACTCGGCTGTTGAGGTAGCTCGGGCCTTGGTCGTGTAGGGCTTTGTGTGCGTGGGTGAGGAGGCGGAAGGTGATTCTTTTGTTGACGGGGAGCCAGTGAAGGTCTCTCAGATGTCCGGAGATGTGGCTGGTTCGTGGGATGTCGAGGATGAGTCTGGCTGAGGCGTTCTGGATCCGCTGGAGTCTCTTCTGGAGCTTGGCGGTGGTACCGGCGTAGAGTGCGTTGCCGTAGTCCAGTCGGCTGGTGACGAGGGCCTGGGTGACGGTCTTCCTGGTCTCGGTGGGGATCCACCAGAAGATCTTCCGTAGCATGCGTAGGATGTTGAAGCACGCCGAGGAGACGTTGTTGACTTGCCTGGTCATGGAGAGGGAGGAGTCCAGGATGAAGCCCAGGTTGCGTGCATGGTCTGTCGGTTTGGGTGCGGTGCCCAGGGCGGGAGGCCACCAGGAGTCGTCCCAGGCGGAGGGTGAGGAGCCCAGGATGAGGACCTCCGTCTTGTCCGAGTTCAGTTTCAGGCGGCTGGTCGTCATCCACTCGGCTACCTCTTTCATCCCTTCGTGCAGGTTGGCTCTGGCATCGAAAACATTTATTATCCACTGTGTTTATTTAGACTTTTCAGGGTGTAGTAAGCCAGCCAATGAGACAAAACGGCCATCCTTTTGAAATTGGTGGCTCTTAGGGCCTTGCTTTCTACCTGGGCTATCGATTGGCATTCCTGGTGAGAGAAAGAGCAATTGGTTTCCCGAGTTATTTTTCCCGAAAATTCTTCGACCAGGAGGACCACCTTGCACTTTCTCAAAAGAGAGTACCAGTTTCCCACCCCTTTAGTTTAGCCTTAAATAACGCATTGACCGGATTAGTTGACACACCACTTAATAGTAGCTTATATTTGTTTAGAAAATGTACAATCTGCAAGTACTCTAAAAACCCAGGCTTATTTTGATTGCCACTTCTATTTTGAACCTCTTGCCAAGAAAAAGTGGCCCAATTCCTCAAGACCACAGCCCCTCCATCTTTTAAGCCGGCATCAAACGAATTTCATTGCGCGCACTGCATTGCATTTGGGGATGCAGTGCGCGCAACGAAATTCATTTGATTTATTTAAATGTTTACTTACCTTCAAAACCTCCATTATCCATACATTACTAACCCCCACCCTGCCCCTCCCCCTCCCCATGTCACCGCCCCGGCAGGTACTCCCCTACCGACCGCGGCTGCTACTTGTATATGACTTTTACAGCATTTTCTTCCTAATTTTGAGCTCTATGTCTCCCTTAATGCAGCTTTACTGGATTTTGCGCAGTTTATCTCCTCAACATGTTCCTTGAACTGGTTTTACCGCCAATTTGACTGTCTTCTTAATGTTCTCTTCATTTTGAACAACTGGAGTTCTTTGACATTGTTTTTTTTTGTGGCACATAGAATAGATAATAATAGCCTCTTTCCAAATGATCTTTTGCTTCTGTATGGGGAAACTGCGTAATCTTAAGCTCTCTGCTGCTAACAAGTCAACTGTATGCTCAAATTCTGATTCCACTCTACAGGATACGGAGGATAATCCTACACCAAGAGTATCTACCAAACACCTAAAGAAGGACCCCCCTTCACCGAGTTATGCTTCATCCTCATCCTCTATGGATCTCATTCTGGTGGAGATACGTGCCCTCAAACCATTCATGGAAATGACCAACAAAACTCTACACGATAAATGGTCTTCACTGGAATCTAGTGTTCTGTTTATAGAACAATCAACAGAATCTCTTCAGTCCTCTTGCTCTCGTATCTCTTCTATGGAGGTGGATATACTTAAACTCAAACGTCAGGTGGAGGATTTGGAAAATCGAAACCGCAGGAACAACCTTCGCCTTTATGGTCTTCCCGAACTTTCGGAAGGGTCAAACCCTACTGCTTTTTTCTAGTCCTTTCTCCCTACGATTCTGGACTTACCCGCTTCATCTTCCATCAACATTCAGAGAGCCCATCGTCTTGGTCCTAAGTTATCTAACAAACCCCTTGGTGTCATTATGTTGTTTCTACAATATACCGATCTTTTACAGGTTCTATCAACTGCTAAAGCTAAAAAGCAAATTATGTGGGAAGGTCATTGACTATTCCTGTCACAAAACGTAGCTAAAACAACAGATGACCGTCGGAAAAAAATTCTGGATATACATCCTGAGCTACGGGCTCTCAACGCCAGATATGGTCTGCTTCATCCTTGTCTCTTCAAGGTTACTTACAAAGACAAGACTACCACGTTTGAAGATCCAGTGGCTCTTCAAGAGTTCCTTCGTCATCATGGAGTGGATGTTATGGACACCTCAGGAGTTGTTTAACTGGTTCTCCATAGAGTTGGTCCACAGGACCAACTCTATGGAGTCACGTTGGTCTGTTAATGATTGTCAATATATTTTCCCTTTGTCTAATTATATGTTGATCGTTGCTTGTTCCTCCCTTTTTTCCATGTTTCCTCCTCTTAATTAATGTCTTTCTCTCTCTTTTTACAATGTCACATTCCTCCTACCTCTCCCGATGTGTCCCATAAGTTTCGTACACTCCTGTTGTTTTTACAGCGGTTGTTCGGTGCTTGCTCTCGTTGTCTACCGTCGTCGTCTTTTGGCGCCGTCACCCTCGTTTTTCGTGTATTTCCGTAAGTATGTTTTTCAGTCGTCTGTATTTGACTTGTACGGTCTTCTTGTTCCTTATCCCTTTCTCTTCTCTATGCATCTCATCGTTTTTTTCTCTCCTTCTTCCTTTCTTTGCCTTCATCTTCTCTTCTCTTTTACTCTATCACTCTTCTCTTTACTTTCTCGTGAGCTTAAGTTTAATGTTCATACTTTTTTATTGATTTGCATTCCGAGTTACTACATGGATTGTTAAAGGCTTGAATAATCCAATTAAAGGGCAGCGGGTGTTGTCTCATCTTGCCAAGCTTAAGACTGATGTTACCCTACTTCAAGAATCCCACCTTTCAGATAATGAAGCCTTTAAGCTTAAGAGATGGTGGGTGGGTCACGTATTTAATTCTAATGGTGTTGTGATTTTATGTCATAAAAAATTAAATGTTTCTCTTGTTTCTCATGAATATGATCCTGATGGTCACTGGGTGATTGTTAAATTACTTGTAGATAAGATTCCCAAAGTTATTTTCAACGTTTACGCCCCTACTGGTGTTGATAAATCTTTTTGGCCTAAAATCTCTGAAAAATTGTACTCACTAAATGAAGATTACCATATTCTTGGTAGTGACTGTAATCGAGTTCTTGACCCTATACTTGATCGACATTCCAAAGTTAAATTTTATACGTCCAAAATGCGCACTCAATTTACTACTTCCATACATCATAAAGCTTTAGTAGATATTTGGAGACTATGTCATCCTGACCTTAGAGAATATAGTTTCTACTCCCCTTCCCACCATTCCCAATCCGGTATAGATTACCTTTTCCTAAGTAAATCATTAGCGCAACATGCTACTTCCTCTGACATTGGTTCCATTTTAATTTCAGACCATGCTCCCGTTCATGTGGATATTGATCTCATTCCTTTTTCCCCTCATCCAGGCCGATGGAGGTTTAATAGTTCCTTGCTCCTGGATTCCAATTTTTGTACTAAATTCACTGACTTTGCCACTGAATTTTTTCTGATTAATCATACCCTAGACTCCTCCTTTGATATGGTGTGGGACTCTTTTAAGGCAGCTGCTCGAGGTTTTATTATCTATTTTGTCTCATAGAGGAAAATGCTCATGGAAGCTAAATCGGCCCAACTTCTTAATAAAATTGAACTTCTTGAATATACGTATTATGAATCCAACACTGAATCCTCCCTTAAAGAACTTATTGATGCCAAATTTACTTTTAATAAATTAACTACGGACGCGGCCTCCAATTTCTTACTAAAATGTAATTCCCGCTATTATGGAGGGCAGAATAAGATGGGAAAATTGCTTGCCAATTACTTGAAGGTACGGAAAGAGCGGACTAGAATTGAATCTGTTAAAAGTCCTACCGGTGATGCTCTATTTAATGACAAGGATTTCGAAAATGAATTTGTTGCCTTTTATCAAAATCTTTACAGCCCTGAATCCGTCCCAAATTCGGCTGATATTCTTTCCTATTTCCAATCTATATCTTCACCCCCTTCCACCCACGTTGATTTTGGGTCCATAGAATTGGACATTTCACTTGCCGAGATTTTGCATGGCGTTTCGGTTTTACGTCGTGGGAAAGCACCTGGTCCAGATGGATTTACCATTGAATTTTATAGTCATTTTGCTTCTCTTCTCCTACCAAATCTATTACTTTTGTTTCAATCCTTTCTAGATTCCAGCTCCTCTCGAGGCTCGTTTCAAGAAGCTATGATTTGGTTAATCCCTAAAGATGGTAAAGACCATACTCTCTGCAAAAACTATCGCCCTATTTCTTTGGTTAATACTGACTATAAAATGTATGCCAAGATCTTGGCTCTTAGAATGGATCCACTGTTACCAGATTTAGTTGGTCCGGAACAATCGGGTTTTGTCAAGGGGAGACTTTCTTCTGATAATTCACGCGTCTTTTTTAATGTTCTAAGTAAAGCCTCTTCGCTCAATTATCCTTTAGCCGCTATCTCTTTAGATGCGGAAAAAGCATTTGATAGGATTAGCTTGGATTTTATGTTTAATGGTCTTCAATGGGCTGGAAATTTATTTCTCTTATCTCATTGCTTTATTCTGGTCCTCAAGCTTCTATATTTGCAAATGGTATGGTCTCTGATTACTTCTCCTTACACAGAGGTGTTAGACAAGGTTGTCCATTGTCCCCTTTATTATTTTTTTTAGCTTTGGAACCTTTTCTGACCAAAATTCGACTCGATGATAATATTTCTGGGTTTCATTTTGGCTCTCAACAAGTTAAACTTTAGGTTTATGCTGATAATATTCTTTTATATTGTTCTAAACCTCAGTCTTCTCTTCCTTTCTTCCTTCAACAGGTCTCTTCATTCTCTCAAGTCTCTGGTTATCGTCCTAATGTTTACAAATGTGAAATCCTTCCTTTAAATAATTTATGTCAAAAACATCTTTTCGAACAATCTGGCTTCTCTTGGCAACCCTCTAAGATTAAATATCTAGGAGTTTCGTTTGCTCCTCTTTTGTCTGATACTCTGAAAATAAACTTTGATTCTATAATCAAACAATTGGATTTGGCGATTACCCGATGGAATCCTCTCTTCCTTTCCTGGTGGGGTTGCCTTGATTCTATTAAAATGATGTTATCACCGACTGTACCATATACCATTTCCATGATTCCTGTTCACATTCCTGGTTATTATTTTAAGAGATCGACTCTACTTTGCAAAAATTTCTGTGGAAAGGCAAACGTTCTAGAATAGCTCTTGCTACTCTGAAAAAGGATAAGTCTCATGGCGGACTTCGTTTCCCTGATTTTAAAACATATCATTGTGCTTTCTCATTGAAGCAAGCTGCCCGTTGGATTTCCACTGATCTCTCGTTTTATCCCCCCTTGGCTAAAAATAGAGACTTCCTTTTTCTCTCCTTTTGAGTTTCGGGAAATTCTATCTTTTTCTTCCAACTTCTCTTCGAAACCCTGTTATTTCACATTCTCCAAATCTTCTTCTACCTTTTCTATTCTCCTCTTACCCCTCTTTTAATTCCATCCATCTTCAACCTATTTGGCATAATAAACATATTCGTAATCATACTCTATACTGGAAGTCATGGCATTCCAAAGGATTACAATGGATTTCTCAACTTTTTTCTCATAATCAACCTCTTCCCTTCTCGGATCTTAGATCTCAATTCTCCCTTCCTTCGTCTTTTCGTGCCCAGTATGACTTGCTTTGTCCTGTCCTTGTTCAATATATTCAATCATTACCCGTTACCACTGATATACCCACTATATCTCAATCCATTTCCTCTGCATTAGATCATTCTCCTTCTGCTTCCTTTCTCTATAAATCTTTTCAATCTCTCATAGATAGACCTAAAACTAAAATTGAGTTAGCTGGGAAAAAGATTTATCTCAAAGTTGGTCGGTTCCTTTTTGAGATAAAACATGGTTTAAGAATTATAAGACCTCTAGAGCTGCCAATACCACACAAACTTTCTTTTCATTTATAATCGGATTTTACTTACTCCACTGATTTTGTCTACCTTCTCATCAGATTCCCCTTCTACTTGTTGGTCATGCTCAAACCCTTCTGCTTATTTAAAACACATGCTATTTGAATGTCCCCCTATTTCCAAGTTTTGGAAACTCGTTTGGTCCCAAATCAAACAATTTTCCATGTTCAGACTCCTTTCTCCATTATCCATGTCTTCCTGGGTACTCTCTCCCCTCTTTGGTCCCAATCTTCACAACATTATAAGCTCCTTGACCTATTAATAGCTATTGCATTCCATCTCATCACCTCTAACTGGAAAGATGCAAAGAATGTGACTTTTCGCTCTTGGTGGAACGCGGTTTTTTCATCATCGGTTAGACACTAATTATGTTACTCCCATTTCCTTAGCAATTAAAAGAGACCTCCTGTGGCTACCTCTAACTAATTATTTATCCTTAATTCCTTCCCCATCCTCCTCCTCCAAATCTCACTCTGATGGTTGTGCAAACCACCTTAAATTCCTCCCATTGCCTTCCTTATCACTTCTTTAATTGCTTACTATTTTTATCTTTAGACAATGTTATGTTTATCTCCTTATCTTTTGATATGGTTATGCTTACGATGCTATTTTATTTTTGTAAATTTTGACTGATTTCTTCTATGTTTCTCTATACCTTGTATAGTTTTTTACCAATTAAGTCGTTATCATATAATTTGTATGGCTGTATCATTTACCTGTTTTCTTCATTTTTGTTCCTGTTTTGGTTTCAATAAACTCAAACTTAAAAAAAAAGTAAATATGCATATTTTCAATTCTCAAGGCCAGTATTGAGAGTAAACAGTTGCAATCTGCTGACTCATGAAGCAGTCCATGTCATTGTATTTGATATATTAAGATGTACCCCAAAAACACAGACAGACATATACATATACCAGAAAAACACATCTCCATGTTCACGTTCTGAAACCTAGAAAAAACACTTTTGCACCAACCAAATACTTTAATCATTAGTATATGAATATATACAATTCTGGATCCAGGGTGTATAGAGAATCATACAAACCTTAACAATACGTAAATCCAAATATTTGTTATGCATCAACATTCAGTTCGTACATTTGTTGTTCATTCTTCACTACCAAACCCACGAGACTATCCCATCCACTGTGTACAGGTGTACAGTACACATGTATTTCTCCTAAAAAGAGATATTGTGACAATCTCTGGCTTTGTGTTTGGAGCAAAGCCCCAGAGCCTGTGGTGAATATTTCAATAGGAAGTTAATCTCTGCTGACATAACTTAACATGAACGCATTGGCATCTTTTAAATCTATCACAAAACATTTTACATTGTATTAATTGGTGGCCATCACTTTTTTTTTAATTGATAGGGAACTTTGTGCCGACGGTCTTTCGAGCAGACCATCATCATGTAGAACGACAGACGAAGCATGAGATGACGATGTTCCCTCTCATATGCTTCTTTTTTGCTGTTAACTGCGACACACACTGAATAGTTGCATCGAGGCTAGAGGGACTGGGGCCAGGGAGGCATCGCTAGTGTCGGATGCCACTTTCCCTTTTCTACAAGCATGATGTGGCACAGTTGCTCCTTTCTCATGCCTTGAAGCTCAACAGAAAAAAAAACGAATAGCACAAGCACCACAAAACAGCTAAAGCTTGAAAAGCATTCCAAAAATTATTTTATGGATGTTTTAACACGAATGCAAATGCATTATGCCAACTCTAACTGCCCTAAATTCTTTGAAATGGAGAATAGCGTTCTTCTCCATTAAGAACAAAGGCAAGTGTCCTGTTTGTTCACTGTCTATTTCTCTCAATACCAATGTGCCAGGATGTACTAATTCCTGTATTTGTAAATGAAGTATTTTGTCATAAAGGTCTTGAATACACTTCCTAAACATTTGTAGTTGGACTACAGCCTGTCGAAGGTGAGACACTATATTTGCTGAATCCCATGTGTTTAACTCACCATTGGTAAAATAAAACACCTTAGAAGACAAGTTATACTTATCAGGCATGTTCTAGTTTCTAAGGTTACACTTCAACAACACACCCAATACTCTGACGTAGTGGTGATAGAGATCATAGAAATGAGAAGAGTATTCTTCCAACCAGTCACATGCGAGGAACAGTAATTCAGCCAGCTGTTCTTTGGAACCCACAGATGAGGGCCATTGCGAAATTTAAAGTTGTAAATCAGTTAATTTATCTAACAGTTCTGCACATTTATTTTTGGCTTTACTGTCAAGCATTTGTATGGGTAGAGGTTTTGTAATCTCATTCTAGTCCCTTTTATTATGGTGAGCCTTTTAAAACTCATTGAATACATTCTACAGATGCGTACACCACTCTCGAACTTTAGGGGCCATTTCCAAAATGAGACAATTAAGTGCAGAGGCTATCATTGGGAATAGGAAATAAGGATCATTGTATAATGTTATAAACAGCTTGAAATATGCTGGACAATGTATCCTGATGCACTAAAAGCTGGAAGTCACAGGTTACAAGACTTTTTGGGCTAATTGAGAAAACACATTTGCTCAATTCAATTCTGGCACCCTAGCATAGGGCGGTGGTCTCTTTTGTGCCACCAAATCACCTCAATTTTTGTATCCCAAACCCTGTGCACATGAAGTTGTGAGAGGAGAGCAGATTGGTGCAACAATGTCCTCCGTTTGCCACATTTTGAAACTGGCTGTTAACTAAATGAACAGTGTGCAATGTTCGAAGAATCAAGCCAATATTAAATGTTCAACAGTCAACTCACTACAGCAGCTTAAACAATCGTTTACCCTCAAGTCAAGGTTCTGGACAGTACTTGCTATTGACCAAATCCCCTTCAATTATTTGTTGACCCCTTTTGCTTCATAATATAGTGACAGTCCCTAGAGCATAAAAATTCTTTTCACCAATACTGGATGAAGAATGCGATAGGATGTCTCTGCGACTATTTCCCATATTCATGGATGACAAGAGGAAACCACATTCCCAAACATGCCATATACATTCAGCCCTGCAGAATATTAGTAGTTGGAAGCAACAGGAGTGCTCAATCAAACCAACATTCTGGAGACACGGTCTTGCGATATTAGTCCACCTTAGGCACACATACTTGACATAAGGATGAAGATGTCTATAGAGACAAGAAGTGCCATAGGTGCTGGTTTCCCACTGTCCTTTGTGCCAGGAAAGTCAGAATGAGTGTAGTGTATGAAGCCCCTTGCTTTCAGCCAAAGGCTCAAACTAAGAGAAAGGCAAGTGCGGCTGAATTCATGCAGAAAACGTCCGGAATCCACCACTGGTAAGGCACTCAGAAACACTTGCAGACAGTGGTGAACCTCTTTCAGTCAGATATGCATTCAAACACAGAAAAGCAAAAAAAATGCCCTTAACAACCTAGGTGTGTCCTACCAACACACAATAAATGCCCACATCCATATCTTGGGTTTAAGGATGGGGAAGAAGAAATTGCAAAATTATCAAGAAGATAGGGAGCCCTTTCCATACTACAAATGCAATACAGGTGAAATGAATAACCCAACAGAACAGCAGTAAAAACCCAAACATAGTTGTCCACAATGGCATTGTCACTGCATTATGATATTAAAATAAGGAAGCAGCATGCACACTTGTTGCATGGCTAGAATTGCAACACGTTAACTATGGCCAGGACAAAATCAGCAAGGAACATGAATGGTACCAAATGACAATCGACAATATGCATGCATTAACTTGGGGATCGCTCCAACACAGAATACTTGTCTGGGACCACCCAATGCGAAATGCTAAGTCAGAACCACCAGACCCACTGAGATTACCCATTGCAAACCTCAGGGACCACCTTGACATAGACCCATGGACTACCCCAGTGCAAAATGCTGAATACTAAGTCAGGATCACCCAAAGCAAAATCCCAAATCTCCCTCCTCTTGCAACAATTGGGGCCACCTCCTCATGACAACTGGAGACCTGAGCCTGGTAAGAAAGAAAGCAGTTAGTCACAAAGGAGAGTGAGGAGACAGCCCATCTAACAAGAAAAATGTAAACATCATATATATCAAATAAACAAAAGAAAACTATAAATCATAGCCAGGATAAACAGAAGTACAGCTACGTGGGAAACATGCAATGTCAAAAATTGATATGATAAACAAAACTGCAAGAGAAACACTTACACGTGCAACCATTTGCTGTGGAGAAGTGGAGAGATGCAAAAAACAGATGGATCTCATGCTGCACTGGTAGGGAGAACACAGCAGGCACCGCAGAACACAGTGCCGTCGCCAGTCCATCAATACAGAGTGATTGAAGGCCTTGTTCATTGCTCAGTCTGGCCACCAAGCCTAGGACCGAATCCTTGCACCAAAATGTGGAAGCTGAGTTAATGAAACACAGAAAAATGTTAAGTTTCATAGGCAGCATTTAATATGTCCAAATCTGTGAAACTTTAACCAGTTGATTTATACATGAAGACCTCAAATGGCATGTAAATACAAATTCAGTCATGTTACAGAAAAGAATACTTATCTAACATTATGAACAAATACTTGGTGTGTTGCTGACCACAGAAGGGAAGAATTACCCAAGCCTTTAGATTACAACCAATCACTGTGGAATAACATCTTGGGATACAGGCTTGATGCAAGATGGCGACAGGTAAGGTGTCTATATATCCGGGTGACTCGGATCATTAAATGTGTCAATACAGGGGTTTACACAAAATCTGTCCAATGAAAAAAAGGCTCCTGGCCCTAGCTATATGTGGCCGTTGAAATGTCTGGCTGTTGCTGAGTGACTGAAGCAACAGGTGTCACTTGAGGTACTTTGGAGTAAGCCTTGTGTTACAAGTTATTCAACCAGGTACTTTATCTGAGGTCATCCAACTTCTGCACACAGTTTACAGGCCTTTGTCATCATTGAATGTCACAGGATATGACTAAGACAAGCTGGACTCCACACAAAATAAAACATTTGTGGCCGGAATCCCGAGGATCGTACGTTGATAGTATGGTCCACCACTCAACAACCCCTGCTTCTGTACATAGAAAGAAACCAGCATGACTCCAAGCAAATAATGAACCAAGGTGCAGTATAAAACAGAAAGATATATCTTGCCTTGTACCCCAAGGCTACTGTGAAGATAAGGATCCACTAGGTAAGTTTCCTCCTGGTAAGTATATAGGAAATACTTACTTAAAAGGCCCCCAGGCAGAAGTCAAAGTAAATGCTTTAACACCAAAGAAACAATAAACGCCTTCCCGGCATGAACCGGAGGCGGTTCGCCAACAGGGAAAGCAAGTTAGGGCTAACTTGCCCCCAGGTAAATACACAAGTGCGTTTATTTCCTGCAAGAACCATAGGCGGCTCGCCAACAGGAATAAACACCAGGAAGGGGTTTGTCTGCTCCTTGCAGACTCAGGGAAATCGGGAAGATACTGGCAATCAACAAATAGTTTGCTCCGCAAGAACCAGTACCGGTTCCGCCAACGGAGCAACCATCTGGAAAGCGCAGACCAACAAGGCTGCCACACAGAGCTGTGTGCGAGTCATGGCAGATGGAAGACTCAGGGAAATAACCAATGTTGGTGCAAGAAGCACCCTTATCAGCCTTCTTCCTCGCAGCGCTCCACACGGGATGAAGTAATCGGCAGCACCCAGCTGCCCCGGAAATGTTTTATTGCATCCAATGCCTCGCACCCGTCATGACGTCACCAACGTCATAACGCTGAGTCTCCTGGGAAATGTAGTTTCGCGAACAGTTAGGTTCTCCTAATGCGCTGCGTCAGTGTTCTCCTGAGGCCCTTCTGGTGGGCTGTAACAAAAACGGCTTCCACAGAAGCTTCTAAGGATCATCTCTTATTTATTTATTTATTTATTTTGAAGCTTGTAGAGCGCACAGCTACCCCCAACGGGGGTGTCCCGCAGCTAGAGACAGCAACTAATGAGGTATGATAAAATCCAGGGAGATTAAGTGTGCTGGATCAGGGAGAAAAGTTCCATCTGTGAGAAACAGGCTCAACTACTCTCTCCAACCAGGGCTCCAGCATGATCCAGGGGAGTCCAAATCGATCTGGTTAGTGGATTCTTACCAACCTTTGAAATCAATGCCAAACTGGAGTACAATGAGAAGTAGGTTTTCCTTAATCCTTCTCCAGGTAGTCCAGCAGTCAGCAGCAGATGTCCTCTTCAGGTTTCGTCCAGGTGTTTTCTGAGGAGCTAGTCATAGGAAGCCATTCTTATAATGGATATTATCTGAGATTGGTGATGGCACTCAATCCAATCCTAATAGAATTTTCACAGTCCTAATAGAATTTTCATAGCTCCGCTTGACTACTTTTGAAGCAGTCCGATGTGTCTATCCCAAAATACCTTGTTGTGCAAAGTCTTCCAAGTTAACAAGATCTCTGTCTTATTAAAATGAGGCTCCACACCTGAAAAACCATCACTGATTCAAATTGGGAAAAAAACACCCCCACTAGATGCCAGGTCAAAAGCCTTCCAGACACTAGATGTTCTTTAGTATGAACATATGAAAAGCCTGAACCTTTGGCTTAGCATCTATGTTCCTATACACTTCCCTCAAATAATATATATGCCTCTGGTCTCGACATCGTCACAGGAGGCAGTACTACTGAAAGCGGAGGCGGGGGATTTACATCTACAAAAGGAGTGACCAGAGTTATGCTCAGGACCCTGATTATCCCCAGCTGTGAGGCTCTATGAGGAAACGAGAACCGGCACTGATGAAAGCTAAGACACTCGCTAGAAACGCGTCTGCCTGACGTTTCCTGGACTTTGCTGTGATTTTACGCGTAATAAATCCAGGTGGGAGCCAGCATATGTCAGGCTCATTCTTTCTTTTAGGGTGAGCGTGGTGTTCATATATATATATATATATATATATATATATATATATATATATATATATATATATATATATATATATATATATATATATATATATATATATATATATATATATTCACTGAAAAAACCATAGGTTATAGACCATATATAGTTAGGAATTAGCATTTAAAAAACCTTATTTTACTCACACAAAACCATTGAAATTCCATATATAGTTAGTTGCACTAACTATATATCGCGCACCCGCAATCCACTGCTGATGATGTCACATATTACATCATTCATGACATGGTCAGTGACATCACTGATGACATCACTGATGACAACATCCAGTGATTATGTGTTTCTGTAAAGTTTAAATATGTTTTACATATTGAAGAATGAGTGGATGTATAAGTGTCTGAATGAAGGTTTTAGTAGGTGCGTGATTGACTGTATGAGTGAGTGATTAAATGCGTCTTACTGAATGCACGGGTTAGTGACTAAACTGTCTGAAAGTGTGCATCAGTATGTCTGTTGTTGTGCAAGCTGCTGCATGTGTTGATCAGTAGCTATATAAGTAGCTATATGGGTTATTGATTGGTTGCACAAGTATTTGTATGGGAGACTGAGTGTGTGTATGGCTGGCTGGGAGGTGTGTGACTCTGTGCAGATCAATGTGTACTTGTATCAGTGATTCTATAAGAGAGTAACTATGTGTTAGTATATGTTTCAAAAATGTAAGGTGTTCTGTGTTTAACTGTATAGATGAGAAAATGGAAGTGTGATTGATTCTTTTCAGGACTGACTAGGTGTGTGAGTAACTCCATGGATGAGTGGCAGAGTGTGAGTGTCTGTATAGGTGTATGAGTGCATATGATAGTGTTGTAAAGATGAGTGATTGTATGTATGAATGATTGTATGAGTGAATGTGTGTGTAGACATAGGAATCAGTGAGTGCGTATGTAGTAACTAGTATTGGTGTGTCAATGGTTTCAAAAATGATACTCTCTATTTAACACTGGGTGTAACGGAGGTTATATTACAGTGTGAGGAGATGCATTGTATTATCACATGAATGATATCATCAGTGATGTGATCATTGATGTCAAGTGAGATGTCATCAGTGATGTCATTTGAGATGTCATCAGTGATGTCATCAGTGATGTCACTGACCATGTCATGAATGATGTAATATGTGACATCATCAGCAGTGGATTGCGGGTGCGCGATATATAGTTAGTGCAACTAACTATATATGGAATTTCAATGGTTTTGTGTGAGTAAAATGAGGTTTTTTAAATGCTAATTCCTAACTATATATGGTCTATAACCTATGGTTTTTTCAGTGAATTTTCAAGGTTTTGTAAATGCTAATTCCTAACTATATATGGTCTATAACCTATGGTTTTTTCAGTGAATTTCAATGGTTTTTTAATAGCAAATATCATAAGCTGTCGAATGTCAAGTACGTGGTAAGTAAAAACATTTTCGTGTTTATGCACACTGATCTGCTTTGAATGCTGCCCCCCACCCCTCATTTCTATTAGGAGTACTCTCTCTTTGCAGATAGTGAAGGGTAGTTAACGCAGCCCTTTGCCCCCTTTGTAATCCGTCGTGCCTGCTTCTCTCTCCATTTGATTGATTGTTCTCTTTGGTTCATTCTCTATTTACAAACAAGCACAGAGTCAAAATACTCTGTTTAGTCTTTGCAGATAGCGAAAAACCGTGTAAAAAAACAAAAGGAATCGAGCAAAATCAGTAGGCCACTAATGGGATCTCTTTTTGACCTCGCTAAAATAGAAACATTAGGAACAACCTGTTGAAAATAGCAATGCGTATGTACATAAGCGGCGTTCATTTGTGTTCACAGTACCCCTTGTTGATTGTTTGAATCGAGCATTGAATTGTTCGAAGTTGGTTCTCTTAAGGATCTTCTCTACCTGCAAACGAGGAAGAATAGGAATATTCTCTCTCCCTTTGCAGATAGTGAAGGGTAGGTAACGCAAGCCTTTAACACGTCGTACCTATTTCATTCCTCATTGATTGATTGATTGTCCGAACATTGACTGTTTGGGAATTAGTTCTTTTTGCAGGTATTCCCTGTTTGCAAATAAACGTAGGAAAATCTTTGCAAGTAGTGAAAGGGTACGTAATGCGGACCTTTCTCCCCCGTTGTAATCTGTCATGCCTATCTACTCCCCACTGATTGATGCACCTGTTTCACCCGGACCATTTACTAGACATACGTCATCTGGCCCGACCAGAGAGCACCCCTAGTGAAAAGGACATATGCAATAATAACGAAGTGATCACTGTATCCTGTTAACAGAAACTTTAGCATGAAACAACCTGGAAAGAAAAGAATAGGAAATCGAAAATCAGTAGGCCACTGATGAACATGAACTTTTATTAAACAACGAACAAAGAAACGATAACATAACGTAATGATAAAACCTATTAATGTCCTAGAAACAAGAAAACGTTAGAAATATGCCAGTGGTGAGAGACCAGAAAAACAGTAAGAGAAACCAAATCACCCCTTGCTGTCCCACCGCCTGCCACGCCAAAAAAATCGATAGACTAGGGAAAATGCAAGTCAGTAGAACATCCGCCCCCACTCTGGAAACTTCCAAGGTGGGGCAGGGTTCCGGCTACGCCCAGCCGGGAGCAGCCCATATAAGGCAGGTCCTGCTGCCACGCCTCGGCCAGGAGATCCTAACGTAGGGTGTAGCCGGAGGAGAGGCCGAGACCAGCGGGACCCGGCCAGGGGATTGCCTTTACAACGCTGAACAGTTGCAGGGGGGGGGAATGTCTCCTCGACCCTCTCCTCTCTCTCCCAGTCCGGCCGCGGTGGCCCTTGAGAGTTGCAGGTAGTCCCGCCACATGCTCTTCCGGTCCGGCCACCAACGGTCGGGGGGCCGAGGCCGACGGGATCCGGCTGCAGCCAATAAACCAAGAAACCCGTTCATGGGGCCAGAGCCAGGGGCGTCCGGCCGACATCTACCGGAAGCCCGGCCCGAAGACGGACGGGACACTTCTTCTTTCTTGTATAATTGCTGCAACAACCCTGGGGGGGGATGTCTTGCACATGCCTCCGACCCCCCCCCCCTCGTCCTCATCGCCTGGTCCGGCCATAACAAATCTCAAGCGAGACGCCGTGGGGTGCACTGGGAGGGAGAGACGGTGCGAACAGGCCTCTCCCGCCTCCCCAGGTGGAGGCTTCCCAGCTGCACCCTCAGCGCTCCAGGCGCCCGGAAAAGGGTTCTTCCACTGTGGCCATGCTGCAACGTCTCGCCCGGCAGGGTGGAGCCCGTCCGCTCATTTGACCCCGCGATCGCCAGTAGCTACCGAACTCTCAAAATGGCGGTCGACCTGGCAAGAGCGGGCCCAGCATAAAGAAATGGCCCGGTCACTGGTTGACTCCACCACCGTAGTCCTCCACGACCTTGAAGATTCTAGAGGAGCCGCGGGAGTCTCCGACCCCCGATGGGGAATGACTGCCATGATCACCCGTGGAGTGACGAAACTGTATCCGCGGGACGTCGGCGCCAGCCTCACTTTGAATTACTAGAATCCTGCAGACCTCACTTCCGGTGAAAGCACAGTGTGACCCGGTAGGAAAAATTGTTGCACCCCCTCCCCTTTTTGACTGATAGTTCAAACCACCGATCCTTTCCTTTGCCCTTTTAACGGAACTTTGGACTGCCTCCCCCTCTTTTACATTTTCTAGAGAAAACAAAACATTAACCACTACAATAACATAGCAGTTGACACCAGAACTGTTTTCAAATTGAAAACCAACAACATCTTCAACAGAATCCTTTTTGTTTCTGCTGTGACCCTGCTACAGCACAGGCATTGTCCCCAGCAGTAATTCTGCAATGCCGGTAAGAATAGCTGTGGTGCCTACTGGACTCACTCACCCCCGCGGCGCCCCACGCCGTTATTTGCTGGGCGGCAACTTGCTAGACATCACTTTCGTGCCATCTAGATTTCAGCGCGTTCTGCTGCCTTGGAACTATTCGCACAACAGACCGCTACTGACAAGAATATTTCATTATTGGTGCTGTCAATTTCAATAAATCTATTGGATAATTCAAAAGAAATTGCCACGGTCTCTTCGTTGTTTAAATGTTTTTACTGTTTTTGTTTTGTTGTATATATTTATATGTTATTAAAGTTTTATATTCCTACTACTTTGTTGGAGTGCTATATATTTTTAATGTGACACATAATTGTAAAAACTTTGATGTACAAAGAGTGATTCCTGGAATCTTCCGCTTCAGGCTCGGTCCCCTCCCCAATCACAATACAGGATAGTTTTCAGATAGTAGGAACACGTGTGGTGTGACGGATCTCATCGGGTGTGGGCCTTGATCTACTATAACTCCTTTGAAGAGGGGTGATTCTTTACAGCTGGGGCCATAAACTACATCTGCAGGGCTAGCTGATAGCCTGGACAATCGGACACAGAGGAAGAGGAGTGTCAGAGGGTGCGGTAGTGAATAGGGCGAAAGGGAGGTGTCGGGCGGGCACAGTGTGATTCTCAGGGAAGAGCAGCGCAGATGGGGGGAGGTTTATTGCCCATGCATAAGACAGAGAGCGGGGGTGACCAGTGCCTGGGGAAGATGCTTGCGAGGGTGAGGAGCCATGCTACGAATCGACAGCGTGCAGAGAGTGGGTCTGGTCAAGACATCTAAAATGGCTGCCGTGCACGACAAAAGTGTGGCATTTCAAAAAAGGCAAGATGGCGCAGACAATGTTTTTCAACACTTCCTCATTTCCTTCGAATCGAAGTTAACAGACGTTGGGGCATATTACCAAAGTTAAGCGATATTTATCGCTAACGATGCTTACCAACGAATTTTTTACCGCTAAGCATCATCAGAAATTATCGAAGATAAACCTTGCTATTATCAAGGTTTATCACAAATGCGATAATAAACGGCCGCAATGCATGAATATCGCTAAAAACTCAGCGATATTCATACATTACCGAGCTAATGCTCTTAGCCATGTTATCCACCTCCCATTGGATAACATGGCTAAGAACTGCTCAGGGCAGGTGTTACTTTTTGGAGATATTCGCGCTTAGCGCGAATATCTCCAAAAGTTGGTAATAGGAGATAGATATCTTGCATGTTGTAATGCAAGTTATTGTGGTATATGGAACTCATACCTTAATCTCTCAGGAAAGCAGAAACTGATCCTTTTGGGACCGCCTAAAAAGGCCTAGGGGGTGAGGAGTACTCTACTTTGCCCCCTTTTCACGTTCCGAACTATTTTATTTTACTCTCTTCTGTAATTACACAAAATAGCAGCGATAAGATGCATCGGCGACACACAGTGAGAGAAAGGAGGCCGGAGATGAAGAAGAGATGTCAAATACACATTGGAGATAATATAGTGGCAGAAGGGAAGTAAATATGAGTAAACTTACCATGTAACATAAAAATGTTGCACTCTATACTATAAGTCTCATTTTATACTACAATCACTTCGCTACAACCTCATAAATTAAAAATAAAAATGAATAATGTCTCAAACAATTTTTGATTTCTAAATATAAATTTATTCTTCAGAATTTCTAAATTTGAAAGAACTAGTAACATGTCCTCATCAGCAATGTCCTCATTAAAAGTCTCCAATGATGATTCTTGTAACTCTATGGTCTCCAAACACTCGATAAATTCGCCATCAAGAGATTGATCAAAAAAATCATTCAAGTCATCTCCTCCTTGTGACAATATTTCATTATTGGTGCTGTCAATTTCAATCAATGTAGTGGAATCATTCAAGTCATCTCCTCGTGACAATATTTCATTATTGGTGCTCTCAATTTCAATCAATGTAGTGGAATCATTCAAGTCATCTCCTCCTTGTGACAATATTTCATTATTGGTGCTGTCCATTTCAATCAATCTAATGGAATCATACAAGTCATCTCCTCCTTGTGACAATATTTCATTATTGGTGCTCTCAATTTCAATCAATGTAGTGGAATCATTCAAGTCATCTCCTTGTGACAATATTTCATTCTTGGTGCTGTCCATTTCAATCAATCTAATGGAATCATACAAGTCATGTCCTCCTTGTGACAATATTTCATTATTGGTGCTCTCAATTTCAATCAATGTAGTGGACAATTCAAAAGAAATTGCCACGGTCTCTTCATTGTGAGCCATTTTATTTTGAAATTGCTTGCTGTAAATTGCAGAAAAAAATAATCACTTTCATTTATCGTTTTTAGTAATACATAATATAAAACTAACTTTATCAAGTATTTAGTATAACAGAAGGACTGCAAATAAATAACAGAAAACATTTTTCAAATTATCTTCAAGTGTACAACATAGTTCCCCTTACAAATTAACAACTCACCTTTTTAAAAGTAGCAGAAGTGTTAGTACTGTGTAAATCAAACACCAGAAATTCACCACCAAAAATTCCTCACAAATGTACCTCAGACAGTAGTATCACAAAATGGCTGTGGTTTCCTCTCATTTGACATATATACATAACCAATTAACTTTCATCACACACAAATACAAAACCAAAGTAACATTTTAATTGGTTCTAAATTTCAACACTTTCAAATGTGTTTTCCCCATGCAATTTTCCATAGGACATTTACATACGTCTACAGCCTGAATGGCTGAACGGAATTACACCAAACTTGACAAAATGGTACATCAAACCTAAGAGGTCAGGAAGGATCTACTATGCCCCCTTATGGTCATTTCCCCCTTCGCTTTGGCCTCCTCTTGTCTCTCAATCCTACCGAGAGACAAGATGGCGGCCGCTACGGACTGTTTGGAATGTTGACAGACGCCGGAGAACCAATCAGCTTCGCAAAGCTCCGTAACGCGAAAAGTACGCGAAGCGGAGCGCTGTTACAGATATATATCTTTTTTTGAACGTTAATTTCTCAAAATCCACTGGAGCACATATATTGAGACCTAGCAAAGGCACATCGGGCTACCAGTCCCTAATATTTTGCCAAGTTTCGTGCAAATCCATTCAGCCGTTCGATTATTATTATTTTTTTTTTTTTTGCCCCGCGGAGCCCTTTTAAAACCTCCACATCAAACGTAGGGGGTCAGCGAGGATCTACTATTCCCCCTTATGGTCATTTGCCCCTTCGCTTTGGCCTCCTCTTGTCTCTCGATCCTACCGAGAGACAAGATGGCGGCCGCTACGGACTGTTTGGAATGTTGACAGACGCCGGAGAACCAATCAGCTTCGCTTCACAAAGCTCCGTTGCGCGAAAAGTACGCGTCCTGGGCCACTGCCCAGTCCGCTGTTACAGATATATATCTTTTTTTAAACGTTAATTTCTCAAAATCCACTGTAGCACATATATTGAGACCTACAAAAGGCACATCGGGCTACCAGTCCCTACAATTTTGCCAAGTTTCGTGCAAATCCATTCACCCGTTCGGGCTAAAAGTGAGGCCAACCGCCCTATGGAAAACTCAATGTTAAAAACACGTTTTGGGACCCCCCTTTTTTCTCAGCCCCCCCTTGACGAACCCCCCCCAAATTTTCAAGGGCTGCTCAGAAACAAAATGTTCCATTTTCCTGAAAGTTTCAGCCAATTCCGTCCACAAACGCCAAAGTTATTAGACATAGAATTTTCAAAAAACCCATAGAGAAAAAATCCTAACTATATATACCTACTGGCGACCGCCAGTAGGTAATATATATATATATATATATATATATATATATATATATATATATATCACCAAAAAACTCCTTGACACCGATTCTCCCTTGCAGGATACGGAAACAGAGCACGGACCACAAAGCGATAAAATGCCTTCAGTTTATTGCAGGTTCAGCTTACAAACAAAAGCAGGCAGCCATGCCGCGTTTCGTCCCTGCTAGGGGGATTTGATCACATGACGCCATACTACCAATAGCATTCCTTTATATACTCTTTCACTTTTCTTTTTTTCTGTTTTCTCACTTTAACAAAACTAAGTTTTCATTGGTTTAAACACATACCATGTGATTTAAAGTGCAAATGTAACGTACTTCCGTCGGTCCAGTAATTCAAAACCCACCATGAGCTTAGTAATTCACAGTCAGATTCACCAATGTCAAACAGTTATAGACATCAATCATTAAATACATATCGGACATAATTAATTTGGGCATAAATGCACCAATATTTCAATCCTAACTTAGGCCATCCAAATACAGAAAAAAGCTGATCATAGGATATGTACCTTGATACGCATATATAAGTGAATTTAAATATATGACTATCTAACATAAATAAATTGATGAATGAATACCAATATAGATAAGTGCTTAAAAGCTTGGCAATATGGATGTACATATTAATTTAAAAAAAGCATCCTTTCTAAAAGGTATATGTTAACATAAATAAGTATCTGTATATACATCCAATGAATAATAGGTACCATGTAACACACCTATCTATATATATCATGTTAACAATTACAAGAGTATGTAAATGTGTATCTACAATCTAATTCCTAATCTATACTAACTTCTATGTATCAGTTTATGAATGGTAGACCCGAAATTGCTGGTCTAGTAGGTAGGTAGATCCAAAGTTGTTCAACATTCAAATATAATCCAAAGAAAAATACGTTTTTTTTTTTATTTAATACAAAGGAGATATCCAGTCTATGTCCATCTACTTCTGATAATTTAGACCTGGTGACCTCAAACACAAGCTATCTCTAGTGGGTGATCAAAAACTAGACCTTCCTATACAAAAGTGCATGTGCAAACCACTAGGTTTTTTTCATTTTTTTACCATTTTTTATAAAAGAAGAAATATTGCTTTATTTGTTTAAAAAAAACGAAAAGGTGAAAAGTGCAAAATGTGTATTGTAATACATGGATTAAGGGTAGTTAAAAAAGAGAAAAATATGGGAGGAGTTAGGCGGACAGCTGCCATTTATGGGATAAATCCCCATGTATAGATTTTAAGAACAGATATGTAATTCTGGCAGAGTAAATAATCTAGATATATCAAATATATCGAAAGAGCACTCCAGTAAGATATCCCAGTCTACTAACAAGATTTTAAAATCTCGGAATCAGCATTACATTAGGACCGGAAACCCCTATGTTTATAAACTGGCATGCAGTTCCTCCGAACTGTTATGGCCATTGTGGTGCTTACTGTGAAGATTAAGAATGTAATTCATCTCCAGTAATATAAGGTTCCTTTCTCTGTCACCTCCTCATTTATTTTTGGGGACAGAGCCAATAAGAAAATATTTGAGGTCCTTAGGATTACCATCGTGGTGTTCATGGAAATGTCTGGCCACTGGATATGACTAATCGTTGTTCTTAATAGCTCTAATGTGTTGGAGTACCCTCTTGTGTCCAGGTAAGATGGTACTACCTATGTATCTCAGTCCACACGGGCACTCCAACACATAGACCACATGATCAGTTTTGCAATTAAGACTTTTGGTGATTTCTCTATTGGGTCCCCCAAATGGTGTTGAAAATTCTGTGGTGTTGACTCCATGTTGACAGGTTTTACATGCCTTGCACTTATAAAACCCCTTTCGTTGCATAAGCCAAGAGCTCTTGGCTTGTTGTCCACATGGGTCACTAGGGCATCTTTCATTGATGCTTCCCTTCTATAGGTAATCATAGGATTCTTGGGGACAGTCATACCTATCATGGGGTCCTGCTTGATGAAGTGCCAGCTCCTTTTAATAATCCTCCTGATGGCTAAATGCTCTTTATTGTAGTCCAGAATGAACCTAAATGTATTGGAAACCTAATTTTTAGATTTTGGCATCTTTCTGATCGATACAAGGGTTTCCCTATCTACCAGATCACATTTAGTAAGGGCTTTTTTAAGGCATGAATTACGGTATCCTCTTTCCCTGAACCTAGACATACATTCAGCTTGCGCTACTTGCAACATCTCCTTGTCGCTGCAAATTCTTTTTATGTGTAATAGTTCTCCATAGGGAATGCTTTGTACCAGGTGGGTAGGGTGGGCACTACTAGCATGGAGAATTGCATTGCCCGCCGTGGGATTGCGGTGTAATTTTGTTTCTAGTCTGCCTTGGTCTATGTAAATCTCAACATCTAAGAATGTAACTGATGTTTGACTAATGGTTGCAGTGAAAGTCAGATTTAAATTGTTTTGATTTAGAGATTCAATAAAATCAATTGCCCCACATTCACTGCCATGCCAGTCTAGAAAAAGATCATCAATATATCTCCACCAACCTTTCACATGTTTGGTCATTGTGACAGAGTATTTAGCCATAAGGACCTGCTCTTCCCACAGGCCCATGTGTAAACATGCATAGCTGGGGGAGAAGCTGGCCCCCATGGCAACTTCCCTTAGTTGTTGGTACATACCATCCTGAAACATGAAAATATTGTTGGTAAGACATAACTCAACCATATTGACAATCATTTTGTTATGCTCCTCGTATAGGGGCCTTTTCTTGCCAAATAATAGTTAATAGCCCTTAGTCCATCGCTGTGCTTAATAGATGTGTAAAGAGCTGTAACATCTAGCGTAATCAAAAGGTATTCATTGTCCCACTCAAAATCTTTCATTTTTGTTAAAAAATCACCAGTGTCTTTGATATAAGAGGCCAGATTTTGTACAAATTCTTGAAGAAAAAAATCCACATAAATTGATGTGTTCTCAAAGATACTATTCCTGGCCGATATGATCAGCCTGCCAGGTGGATTTGTTCTGTTCTTATGCACTTTGGGAATAAAGTACAAGATTGGAATGGTGGGGTGGGGTTTCCATAGAAACGTGAATTCATCACCGGTTAACATGCCTTGCTCCCGCCATGCCATTAATTTGATTCGATAGGCTGCCTGGGTATTGTTCCATATTGTTCTGTTAATTTTACCATAAAAGGATTCATCACTGAGTTGATTAGTCCCTTCTTGGAGATAATCTTTTCTTTTCCAAAAGACTACGTTGCCGCCCTTATCGGCATTGCGTACTATAGTCTCTTTGTCATTTTTGATCTTCTTCATATGTTTATGGTACTGTAATGCCTTTTTATTCTTGTGGGTTGGTACTTTCTTAATGGTGGCTCTGTTAAGATTTTTTAAATCAGCGATGACCTGTTTTTGGAACATATCAATATTGTCTTTAAGCATGAGGGGATACAACTTAGAGGGTGGTTTAAAAGGTGTAACACAATGTGTTTTAGGTTGGTATTGAGCAACTGCAACTATTTCCCCAGATTGACTAGGTTCTTGCATCATTTCCAACAGTGTTTCCACCACCTCCTGTGAATTTTGATTTTGATTTTGACTGCTACTAATCATTTCAGAATGTGGGGTTTGAATGTTAATAATCTCTGATGTTTCCCCACTTGGTGCTATTTTAGATTGAACATGAAACTTTTGGATCTTGAGTTTTCTCATGTTTTGGTATACATCAACTCTAGATCTGGTGTAGTTGAATGTACTCTCAGGACAAAACGATAGCCCCAGAGCCAACAATTGGGTTTCTGCAGCATTGAGGGTCATGTCCGATAGATTAATAACGGTTTTAGCGCTACTCTCCCGGATGTCCAACGGTGTTATTTTTTCCAAACTTTCTTCTGTTGTTTTTTCTGTTGCTGCTTTTTGTTGGACACTCCTCCTTCTGCAGGCCTTTCTCCTCTCCCGCCTGCTTTTGTTCCTCCTCTGTTGTCGCCGGTTTGTGGCTTTCTCGGTCTTAATGATTGGAGGCGCTCCCAGCATAAAAAATCCACTTCTTCAGTGAGTAAGAACCAGCGTCCCTTAGTTGGCTTTGGGCTGCTCCGTGTGTCAGTCTCAGAGCCGCTTTCCACTGCAGAACTATCTTCTGATGCTGATGTCAGCTCAGACGGTTGATTTTCATTCACTGCCACCTGTTTGGATGCCCTGTTGTCTGCCTTCAATGCATCAAACTTGCGAGCGAATGTAAAAATTCTCCCCTGTTTATAGTCACAACGATCACGGTGGAATTTGTAAGTTTTGCGCTCTTTGATTATATCCTCTTCCTTCTTGAGGCGTTTTTTCATGTAATTTTTTAATTTTGAAATTTCCTCCTGCTGTTCCATTAAATCAAGTTCTTCGGTGAGGATTTCAATGTCTTCCGCTAATTTAGTACAGTCTTTTTCTGCATATTTCACCAGGATGAACAGTAATTTGCGCGAGGAATCTAAGTTTGTTTCTGCCCATTCGCACATCATTTCACGATCAGGCGCTTCATAGCTGGGGGCGATTAAAATTCTTAAACCGCGAGGTACGCGCCTCACCTCGATATACCGCTGCAAAGATTTAGCCTCCCACCACCTCTTCTGTTCTGTTCTCATAAGTTTTTCCAATTCCTTGCATTTTTCTTTAATCCCCGTATTGGTGTTGGTTACTGCTGCCTTCTGGGAAATGTAGTCCTTGTCTGGTGTTATTTCGTCATTAAACATTGCTGCTGCCGCCTCCTCCCTTTCTTTTCTGGCGTCTGCTACCGACATTTTGTCTGTATGTGCTGTGTATACCTCTCAATAAAGGTTACTGGCAAAATTTGGGCTCGATGAAGGAGTCTTCAAACAGCCTCACAAGCCGTTTTGGTGCCTCAAAATCGCCAGACGTGCTGATACCCCACACCCAACAGTGAGCCTCAATTCCTAAGACAAACGGACTCCTTTCCCTGTCGGTGCACCGGTATCGTGCAAGTTGAGTCCTCCGACACGCCTACCGCTTACCTCCGTGCTTCCGCCGGATCTGGAGTCATCAGCCCTATCCCTCTTCAGCTTCGTTGGGGGGCCTCGTATGCTGTAAATCCTTTCGGAATTGCTTTGGTACTCGTCGCCGAGCAGGAAACTCCTTTGCAGCAGGTGAGCCCGTTGCGTGGTGGGGTCCGTGAAAAGACAGGAGGAGTCAGAACCTATATATATATATATATATATATATATTCACTGAAAAAACCATAGGTTATAGACCATATATAGTTAGGAATTAGCATTTACAAAACCTTGAAAATTCACTGAAAAAACCATAGGTTATAGACCATATATAGTTAGGAATTAGCATTTAAAAAACCTTATTTTACTCACACAAAACCATTGAAATTCCATATATAGTTAGTTGCACTAACTATATATCGCGCACCCGCAATCCACTGCTGATGATGTCACATATTACATCATTCATGACATGGTCAGTGACATCACTGATGACATCATCTAGTGTCTGTGTGTTTTTGTAAAGTTTAAATACGTTTTACATATTGAAGAATGACTGGATGTATGGAAGACTGAGTGTGTGTGTGGCTGACTGGGAGGTGTGTGACTCTGTGCATATCAATGTGTACTTGTATCAGTGATTGTATAAGAGAGTAAGTATGTGTTAGTATATGTGTGAAAAGTATGGTGTTCTGTGTTTAACTATAGATGAGGAAATCGAAGTGTGATTGATTCTTCACAGGACTGACTAGGTGTATGAGTGCATATGATAGTGTTGTAATAATGAGTGGCTGTATGTATGAGTGATTGTATGGGTGAATGAGTGAATGTGTGTGTAGACGTAGGAATCAGTGAGTGCGTATGTAGTAACTGGTATTGGTGTGTCATGATGTCATCAGTGATGTCATTTGAGATGTCATCAGTGATGTCATTTCAGATGTCATTAGTGATGTCATCAGTGATGTCACTGAAGTATGGTGTTCTGTGTTTAACTGTATAGATGAAGAAATGGAAGTGTGATTGATTCTTTACAGGACTGACTTGGTGTGTGAGTAACTCCATGGATGAGTGGCAGTGTGTGACTGTCTGCATAGGTGTATGAGTGCATATGATAGTGTTGTAATAATAAGTGACTGTATGTATGAGTGATTGTATGGGTGAATGAGTGAATGTGTGTGTAGACGTAGGAATCAGTGAGTGCGTATGTAGTAACTGGTATTGGTGTGTCATGATGTCATCAGTGATGTCATTTGAGATGTCATCAGTGATGTCATCAGTGATGTCATTTGAGATGTCATCAGTGATGTCATCAGTGATGTCACTGACCATGTCATGAATGATGTAATATGTGACATCATCAGCAGTGGATTGCGGGTGCGCGATATATAGTTAGTGCAACTAACTATATATGGAATTTCAATGGTTTTGTGTGAGTAAAATAAGGTTTTTTAAATGCTAATTCCTAACTATATATGGTCTATAACCTATGGTTTTTTCAGTGAATTTTCAAGGTTTTGTAAATGCTAATTCCTAACTATATATGGTCTATAACCTATGGTTTTTTCAGTGAATTTCAATGGTTTTTTAATAGCAAATATCATAAGCTGTCGAATGTCAAGTACGTGGTAAGTAAAAACATTTTCGTGTTTATGCACACTGATCTGCTTTGAATGCTGCCCCCCACCCCTCATTTCTATTAGGAGTACTCTCTCTTTGCAGATAGTGAAGGGTAGTTAACGCAGCCCTTTGCCCCCTTTGTAATCCGTCGTGCCTGCTTCTCTCTCCATTTGATTGATTGTTCTCTTTGGTTCATTCTCTATTTACAAACAAGCACAGAGTCAAAATACTCTGTTTAGTCTTTGCAGATAGCGAAAAACCGTGTAAAAAAACAAAAGGAATCGAGCAAAATCAGTAGGCCACTAATGGGATCTCTTTTTGACCTCGCTAAAATAGAAACATTAGGAACAACCTGTTGAAAATAGCAATGCGTATGTACATAAGCGGCGTTCATTTGTGTTCACAGTACCCCTTGTTGATTGTTTGAATCGAGCATTGAATTGTTCGAAGTTGGTTCTCTTAAGGATCTTCTCTGCCTGCAAACGAGGAAGAATAGGAATATTCTCTCTCCCTTTGCAGATAGTGAAGGGTAGGTAACGCAAGCCTTTAACACGTCGTACCTATTTCATTCCTCATTGATTGATTGATTGTCCGAACATTGACTGTTTGGGAATTAGTTCTTTTTGGAGGTATTCCCTGTTTGCAAATAAACGTAGGAAAATCTTTGCAAGTAGTGAAAGGGTACGTAATGCGGACCTTTCTCCCCCGTTGTAATCTGTCATGCCTATCTACTCCCCACTGATTGATGCACCTGTTTCACCCGGACCATTTACTAGACATACGTCATCTGGCCCGACCAGAGAGCACCCCTAGTGAAAAGGACATATGCAATAATAACGAAGTGATCACTGTATCCTGTTAACAGAAACTTTAGCATGAAACAACCTGGAAAGAAAAGAATAGGAAAACGAAAATCAGTAGGCCACTGATGAACATGAACTTTTATTAAACAACGAACAAAGAAACGATAACATAACGTAATGATAAAACCTATTAATGTCCTAGAAACAAGAAAACGTTAAAATATGCCAGTGGTGAGAGACCAGAAAAACAGTAAGAGAAACCAAATCACCCCTCGCTGTCCCACCGCCTGCCACGCCAAAAAAATCGATAGACTAGGGAAAATGCAAGTCAGTAGAACATCCGCCCCCACTCTGGAAACTTCCAAGGTGGGGCAGGGTTCCGGCTACGCCCAGCCGGGAGCAGCCCATATAAGGCAGGTCCTGCTGCCACGCCTCGGCCAGGAGATCCTAACGTAGGGTGTAGCCGGAGGAGAGGCCGAGACCAACGGGACCCGGCCAGGGGATTGCCTTTACAACGCTGAACAGTTGCAGGGGGGGGGAATGTCTCCTCGACCCTCCCCTCTCTCTCCCAGTCCGGCCGCGGTGGCCCTTGAGAGTTGCAGGTAGTCCCGCCACATGCTCTTCCGGTCCGGCCACCAACGGTCGGGGGGCCGAGGCCGACGGAATCCGGCTGCAGCCGATAAACCAAGAAACCCGTTCATGGGGCCAGAGCCAGGGGCGTCCGGCCGACATCTACCGGAAGCCCGGCCCGAAGACGGACGGGACACTTCTTCTTTCTTGTATAATTGCTGCAACAACCCTGGGGGGGGATGTCTTGCACATGCCTCCGACCCCCCCCCCTCGTCCTCATCGCCTGGTCCGGCCATAACAAATCTCAAGCGAGACGCCGTGGGGTGCACTGGGAGGGAGAGACGGTGCGAACAGGCCTCTCCCGCCTCCCCAGTGGAGGCTTCCCAGCTGCACCCTCAGCGCTCCAGGCGCCCGGAAAAGAGTTCTTCCACTGTGGCCATGCTGCAACGTCTCGCCCGGCAGGGTGGAGCCCGTCCGCTCATTTGACCCCGCGATCGCCAGTAGCTACCGAACTCTCAAAATGGCGGTCGACCTGGCAAGAGCGGGCCCAGCATAAAGAAATGGCCCGGTCACTGGTTGACTCCACCACCGTAGTCCTCCACGACCTTGAAGATTCTAGAGGAGCCGCGGGAGTCTCCGACCCCCGATGGGGAATGACTGCCATGATCACCCGTGGAGTGACGAAACTGTATCCGTGGGACGTCGGCGCCAGCCTCACTTTGAATTACTAGAATCCTGCAGACCTCACTTCCGGTGAAAGCACAGGGTGACCCGGTAGGAAAAATTGTTGCACCCCCTCCCCTTTTTGACTGATAGTTCAAACCACCGATCCTTTCCTTTGCCCTTTTAACGGAACTTTGGACTGCCTCCCCCTCTTTTACATTTTCTAGAGAAAACAAAACATTAACCACTACATTAGCATAGCAGTTGACACCAGAACTGTTTTCAAATTGAAAACCAACAACATCTTCAACAGAATCCTTTTTGTTTCTGCTGTGACCCTGCTCCAGCACAGGCATTGTCCCCAGCAGTAATTCTGCAATGCCGGTAAGAATAGCTGTGGTGCCTACTGGACTCACTCACCCCCGCGGCGCCCCACGCCGTTATTTGCTGGGCGGCAACTTGCTAGACATCACTTTCGTGCCATCTAGATTTCAGCGCGTTCTGCTGCCTTGGAACTATTCGCACAACAGACCGCTACTGACAAGAATATTTCATTATTGGTGCTGTCAATTTCAATAAATCTATTGGATAATTCAAAAGAAATTGCCACGGTCTCTTCGTTGTTTAAATGTTTTTACTGTTTTTGTTTTGTTGTATATATTTATATGTTATTAAAGTTTTATATTCCTACTACTTTGTTGGAGTGCTATATATTTTTTATGTGACACATAATTGTAAAAACTTTGATGTACAAAGAGTCATTCCTGGAATCTTCCGCTTCAGGCTCGGTCCCCTCCCCAATCACAATACAGGATAGTTTTCAGATAGTAGGAACACGTGTGGTGTGACGGATCTCATCGGGTGTGGGCCTTGATCTACTATAACTCCTTTGAAGAGGGGTGATTCTTTACAGCTGGGGCCATAAACTACATCTGCAGGGCTAGCTGATAGCCTAGGACCGGCCTGGACAATCGGACACAGAGGAAGAGGAGTGTCAGAGGGTGCGGTAGTGAATAGGGCGAAAGGGAGGTGTCGGGCGGGCACAGTGTGATTCTCAGGGAAGAGCAGCGCAGATGGGGGGAGGTTTATTGCCCATGCATAAGACAGAGAGCGGGGGTGACCAGTGCCTGGGGAAGATGCTTGCGAGGGTGAGGAGCCATGCTACGAATCGACAGCGTGCAGAGAGTGGGTCTGGTCAAGACATCTAAAATGGCTGCCGTGCACGACAAAAGTGTGGCATTTCAAAAAAGGCAAGATGGCGCAGACAATGTTTTTCAACACTTCCTCATTTCCTTCGAATCGAACGTTAACAGACGTTGGGGCATATTACCAAAGTTAAGCGATATTTATCGCTAACGATGCTTACCAACGAATTTTTTACCGCTAAGCATCGTCAGAAATTATCGAAGATAAACCTTGCTATTATCAAGGTTTATCACAAATGCGATAATAAACGGCCGCAATGCATGAATATCGCTAAAAACTCAGCGATATTCATGCATTACCGAGCTAATGCTCTTAGCCATGTTATCCACCTCGCATTGGATAACATGGCTAAGAACTGCTCAGGGCAGGTGTTACTTTTTGGAGATATTCGCGCTTAGCGCGAATATCTCCAAAAGTTGGTAATAGGAGATAGATATCTTGCATGTTGTAATGCAAGTTATTGTGGTATATGGAACTCATACCATAATCTCTCAGGAAAGCAGAAACTGATCCTTTTGGGACCGCCTAAAAAGGCCTAGGGGGTGAGGAGTACTCTACTTTGCCCCCTTTTCACGTTCCGAACTATTTTATTTTACTCTCTTCTGTAATTACACAAAATACCAGCGATAAGATGCATCGGAGACACACAGTGAGAGAAAGGAGGCCGGAGATGAAGAAGACATGTCAAATACACATTGGAGATAATATAGTGGCAGAAGGGAAGTAAATATGAGTAAACTTACCATGTAACATAAAAATGTTGCACTCTATACTATAAGTCTCATTTTATACTACAATCACTTCGCTACAACCTCATAAATTAAAAATAAAAATGAATAATGTCTCAAACAATTTTTGATTTCTAAATATAAATTTATTCTTCAGAATTTTCTAAATTTGAAAGAACTAGTAACATGTCCTCATCAGCAATGTCCTCATTAAAAGTCTCCAATGATGATTCTTGTAACTCTATGGTCTCCAAACACTCGATAAATTCGCCATCAAGAGATTGATCAAAAAAATCATTCAAGTCATCTCCTCCTTGTGACAATATTTCATTATTGGTGCTGTCAATTTCAATCAATGTAGTGGAATCATTCAAGTCATCTCCTCGTGACAATATTTCATTATTGGTGCTCTCAATTTCAATCAATGTAGTGGAATCATTCAAGTCATCTCCTCCTTGTGACAATATTTCATTATTGGTGCTGTCCATTTCAATCAATCTAATGGAATCATACAAGCCATCTCCTCCTTGTGACAATATTTCATTATTGGTGCTCTCAATTTCAATCAATGTAGTGGAATCATTCAAGTCATCTCCTTGTGACAATATTTCATTCTTGGTGCTGTCCATTTCAATCAATCTAATGGAATCATACAAGTCATGTCCTCCTTGTGACAATATTTCATTATTGGTGCTCTCAATTTCAATCAATGTGTTGGACAATTCAAAAGAAATTGCCACGGTCTCTTCATTGTGAGCCATTTTATTTTGAAATTGCTTGCTGTAAATTGCAGAAAAAAATAATCACTTTCATTTATCGTTTTTAGTAATACATAATATAAAACTAACTTTATCAAGTATTTAGTATAACAGAAGGACTGCAAATAAATAACAGAAAACATTTTTCAAATTATCTTCAAGTGTACAACATAGTTCCCCTTACAAATTAACAACTCACCTTTTTAAAAGTAGCAGAAGTGTTAGTACTGTGTAAATCAAACACCAGAAATTCACCACCAAAAATTCCTCACAAATGTACCTCAGACAGTAGTATCACAAAATGGCTGTGGTTTCCTCTCATTTGACATATATACATAACCAATTAACTTTCATCACACACAAATACAAAACCAAAGTAACATTTTAATTGGTTCTAAATTTCAACACTTTCAAATGTGTTTTCCCCATGCAATTTTCCATAGGACATTTACATACGTCTACAGCCTGAATGGCTGAACGGAATTACACCAAACTTGGCAAAATGGTACATCAAACCTAAGAGGTCAGGAAGGATCTACTATGCCCCCTTATGGTCATTTCCCCCTTCGCTTTGGCCTCCTCTTGTCTCTCAATCCTACCGAGAGACAAGATGGCGGCCGCTACGGACTGTTTGGAATGTTGACAGACGCCGGAGAACCAATCAGCTTCGCAAAGCTCCGTAACGCGAAAAGTACGCGAAGCGGAGCGCTGTTACAGATATATATCTTTTTTTGAACGTTAATTTCTCAAAATCCACTGGAGCACATATATTGAGACCTAGCAAAGGCACATCGGGCTACCAGTCCCTAATATTTTACCAAGTTTCGTGCAAATCCATTCAGCCGTTCGATTATTATTATTATTATTTTTTTTTGCCCCGCGGGGCCCTTTTAAAACCTCCACATCAAACCTAGGGGGTCAGCGAGGATCTACTATTCCCCCTTATGGTCATTTGCCCCTTCGCTTTCGCCTCCTCTTGTCTCTCGATCCTACCGAGAGACAAGATGGCGGCCGCTACGGACTGTTTGGAATGTTGACAGACGCCGGAGAACCAATCAGCTTCGCTTCACAAAGCTCCGTTGCGCGAAAAGTACGCGTCCTGGGACGCTGCCCGGTCCGCTGTTACAGATATATATCTTTTTTTAAACGTTAATTTCTCAAAATCCACTGGAGCACATATATTGAGACCTACAAAAGGCACATCGGGCTACCAGTCCCTACAATTTTGCCAAGTTTCGTGCAAATCCATTCAGCCGTTCGGGCTAAAAGTGAGGCCAACCGCCCTATGGAAAACTCAATGTTAAAAACACGTTTTGGGACCCCCCTTTTTTCTCGGCCCCCCCTGGACCAACTCCCCCCAAATTTCCAGTGGCTGCTCAGAAACAAAATGTTCCATTTTCCAGAAAATTTCAGCCAATTCCGTCCACAAACGCCAAAGTTATTAGACATAGAATTTTCAAAAAACCCATAGAGAAAAAATCCTAACTATATATACCTACTGGCGACCGCCAGTAGGTAATATATATATATATATATATATATATATATATATATATATATATATATATATATATATATATATATATATATATATATATATATATATATATATACATATATATATATATCTAAATAGTTACATGGAAGTTATAGTTAGGCTCAGATTTTACTGGTACAAAACAAGTGAAGTTCAACAGTTACAGTTAGTTAACTATAACTAAAGCCCCACAATGCACTGCTTATGACCTCACATATTACATCACTAATGACATGGTTAGTGACATCAGTCATGACATCACTGATGCCCTCTCAAACACATCACTGATGGCATAGAGTCCCTTTTGAATGAAACTGGCAAACAATTTGTATAAAATGTGTGTAATGTTACAGTTTTCAGACTTCACAATTCGTGTTGTCTTAGCCTAATTCCTTATAACCCAACATTGAGAATACTAAGGGAAAGGCTTAACACAACTATTATTTCTATTTATGGAAATATTCGTAGCTAAAATAGTTTATCTTTCTTTTTCTTGCAACATTAAATCACAGTTCTGTTATAAACTGTTAAAATGGTCTTTTGCAATATGATCAAATGTACTAACGCAAAAAGCCATTCAAACTGCATGCTTTCTTTGTTATGCGGAATGGTCAGAAGAATTACTTTTTTTTTTGTCCTTGTTTTCACAGCTAATTTGCCTGACTGGCTACTCTGCATCTGCAGTGCTCCTGGTTTATGTGATTTCATTTGTATTTCGTAAAGGGCGAAATAACCCGGATTTCTGGGCCTGCATATTCCTGGTGGTAAGAAGAAATTTGCTTTCCCAAATATATTTACTACATAAAAGTCCATGCTGTAAAACTTGTGATAGGTCACTGGTTCACATAATTTCTGTGTAAATTGCAAGTCACCCGTTTAACTTCTAACAAAATTGGTTGATTGTTTTCTATACATTGCACATACGTCTTATTGTAAACATCAAATCACAATTTCTCATTCTAGTGAGCTAGATTGGTGAGCCTTTTTCATGTTCGCAAATGGGACAATTCTCCGAATCGGCCTGTTTGCGAATGGGAAAAAGCCTTTTGGGATGTATCATCCTAAAAGGCCATCTCATAATAGAGAATCACAAAATTTGCGATTGTCTATTTTACGAATGCAATTAAGGTGGTAATTCGCGATTTTCCAGAAAAAAACACATTTTTGCTTTTTTCAAAGTGCCATTTGCCACACATACATGCCCTTATGTGTGCAAAATGTGCACACTTGCATATTTCAGGGGAGCAACAGGGTGTTCTTTTGGCACCCTTGCAACCTTGAAATTGCATTCTCAATTTGCAATTCTCTAATTAGTAATCGCACATTGAGATTGTCTTCCCATTCATTCCTATGGGCCTCCTAGCTCTTAGGAATGAATGGGAGGGTATTCCTTAATTGCGAATCTCAATTTGCGATTTGCAAATAAGGAAAATGTAGGATTCGCAAAATGTTTTGCAAATCCTACATACATTGCATTTTGCGATTCTCTAATTGTGGTTCACTAAAAATTGCAATTTTAGAATGGCAAAACTCTTTTGATACATATGACCCCTAGCATTTATACTGTAGGGAGCCTTCTATGATCTGTAGTAAACAAATTCCTACCTAAAGATCCAGTGCCCTTTATGTAATGCATGCAATATGTGGTCTCCCCATCAGCAGAACACTAAAGAAAATTGAGAAAACTTAACATTATTTAAACATTTGGGCCCAAAAGGTATTGTTACTGTACTCACGATTGCACTACTCACTGCTGACACTAATCCTCAACCTAAATCCATGCCTCCAACCTCCGGGCTCATATGACCCTCAATTAATCATGCCTGCACGACCCTTACCTTACATTTGCTGCCCTTTCCACCACGTTGTCGTATTATTTTTTGGGATGCAATTCAGTACCTGGCTGAATTGATGTTTCTCAATGAAACTATAACTACCATGTTGTTTGCCTGGCTCTCACTGAACGTAGCTATTGTGAATACCAGATTCTAAATGTAGTTATTCACTGCAATTATGTAGCAACAGTTGGAAATACAAGTTGGTTCCCACTGTTGCTACATTATAAACTAATTTACAGCTTTCTTTGATAGGGCTCCCTGGGAGCCTGCCAGTGCAGCTCTTGCTCCCTACTCGAGTGGGAGCTTCTAGAAGGGAGGGGAGGGAAGGCACAGGGGGTGGCTAGTGTTGGTGACAGTAGACCAGGTATATTTATTTTACTACTCCTCTGCCCTTTTGTAACAGCAGAGTATGCATAGATGAGTGTGGGTATTCTACATAACTTATAATTATAGATGGATAAAATGTCAATAATGGAGATAATTTTCACCTGGTTGTTTAGAGTGACATCATAGACAACTTGAGCTTCATTCTATTTCTTTATTTGATGTCACTTAGAACTCTGTTGAAAAACATCTGGTATTCAATGTTCCCATGCATTTTCCATTGAAGCAGCATCAGTTATGATCTCGTACAGTAATCTAAAAACACTTTAACTGTAATCATTTAAAAAATTGCCCACACTTTAAAAAGAAACATGTCTTAATTTTAGATGTGAAAGCTATCCTTTCATCTCCAGAAGGACTAGTTTAGAAAGTTTATTGATCCAATACTCTGGGAAGGTGCATGTGAGAATATTGTTGTTCACATATAGCTTTTAAAATAAGTATAGTGTCTTCAACATCCTTTATAAAAATGTCCCATCTACAGCACATTTCCTAGTATTAACTACAAGTGAAAGCTATAGTTATACACTATATGTAGGATACAATATTTATGTCAGACTATATTTTGACAATGATATGCAGGTAGCACGTTTTTTATTTTTTAGAATCAGCTTTTCTCTCAGTCTTATTCATTTAGCCCCTAATCTCTGCCAACTGCCTTTTGAAAAATATCCACCATTTTATTTTATTATCAGTTTTATATAGTGCGAACTAGACTTACGAATGTGCTTTATGTAGGATCAAGGTGCATATATACATGCATAGGTATATGTATATGGTAGACCTGTCATCATTAGGGTGGTGTTACTCCAAGTTTTTGCATGCTTACCTCCACATTTTGCACTATCTTTTTGTTGGCCTTTGGAGTCAGAGCACTTTACCACCGCTAACCAGTGCTAAAGGGCATGTGCTTCTCCCTTAAACATGGTGACATTTGGTACACCTGATTTGCATATTTATTTACTTATAAGGCCCATGTAAAGTGGTATAATATATGTCCAGGGGCTGTAATATAAGTACTACCAGTGGGATTGCAACACTGATTGTGCCACCCGCACAAGTAAGCTTTCAAACCTATCTCAGGCCTACCTCTGCAGTGCCTGTTTGTGAATTTTACTGCCACTTCGACTAGTCATTCAAATCCAGTTGTCAATCCTTAAAGTCCTATTTTATTATACGTTGGTCACCCCTAAGGTGGGCCCTAGGCAGCTCTAAGGGCAAATTGCTGTGTAAGTAAAAGGAAGGACATGTACCCTTTAAGTTTTACATGTCTTGGTGAAGTGACAAACAGCTAAATCTGTTGGCTTCGCAGTAAAGATCCTTTGTTAAGCCTTAAACTCCTCGCTTATGACACATATATCACCGCTAAGGTAGCCCATCGGCCCAGGCACTGCGTAAGTAAAAGCTAGAACTGAAAGCGTGATTCGGAGTTGAGGTGCGTCCCCCACTTGCACTCAAAACACTGTGTTCAAATAACCACTGTCTTTGTCAATCAAGTTTGTTTCACAATTCAATTTATTAGTGTTATTCACCGATATTTATAATTGAAAATTCATAATTCCTTCATTATGATCATTGGTTTCTTATATTATTTTTCATTTCTATATTTGTATGTACAACTGCCCAATGCATTTCGGGCACTAGCCCTTCTTATGGAGCAAATGCACTGTTAGAATAGAGAAAACGTAAGGTCAGCACAACACTATAATAGCTTTCAATGTCATGTGCAAACAATCAAAAATCTGATTACAATGTGGTTTACAAGCAACTTGTACTAGGTAATTTATGCCATAACAGTGTGTTTGACTGATGTGCTAATAAGCTCATAATATCATTGTTGTGATTTTGACAAATAATAACTTAATTTCTTGTAGGAGCACGCTTGATTAGCCAGGTAAAAAATGGTCTAATTTAGAAATCCATTCTATAGAGTGTTACTCCGTGCATGTTACAATGAATCTGTGTTACAGAGAAATAGCACGTTGATGTTATGGGTAGATATACACCAATTCCCTTAGTGTAGCTCGAAACATGTTAGAAAATCGTGCCGACTTAAACTGAGTTATTATATCCTAAGGTTAAGCGATAACCGATGTGCCATGCGAACGATGGTATAAATAAAATCAAGAGATGCTTACATGACCATGCACGCGTGCTGAATAACGTTTCAATGCGATAAAGTGTGAATGGCTGTACAAAAAATGATAAGTGATCACAGTGCTTGAAAAATGAACTAATGGTGAGGAATGCTAAGAGGAATATGTTCTTACCCAGTATTGCTTCGTAGACGATAACAATTTGATTTCATACAGTTCACTGCATTAAAGAAACGTAAGGTTAACACGAGTGAGTGATAAAAATCACTGTAACATAGGCTGTGTTTGATTTCTACGTCAAAAGCGAGATACCTTACCGGCGTGCGTGCAGATGTCGGCGTTCGCATGGTTTGTTCAAGAAGTGTAACCTGGTTTGGCGCTTTTCAGGTTAAAGGACCGACGGTGCCCGTAAGCCAATGAAATCAGTTCTGTGTCTAACTATCATAGACATTAAAGATGTACTGTTGTGAGTTATCGAAATTAGGGTGAAAGAACGAGGGAGGATTCCTATATTGAGAAATTTCAAAATATTGAGTTACCATAAATATGGTTTTCCATGATGTATTAATTCCATGGTTACACAAGATCAAGCAAGAGTGTCATTAAATAGATCATTGTTAGATTAAATTCTTTTTAAACGTAACAGTCGAAGTATGGAAGATGTTTCTTGAGTGATGGTTGGTGAAATGAATGAAAGTGTAACAGGTTGTTTCTATCCGTTGGCTTGGTGTGAATTCCTGTAGTTAGTTGTCCATTAATGTTCGTGATACATGTATCCAAGAATGTTATCTGGTGAGTACTTCTGGTAGATGTGAATTCGATCCTTTCATCGACTTTATTTAGGTTGGCAATGGCTTCTACTAGTTCTAACTCAGGTCCTGCCCACAATATAAATATGTCTTCTATGAATCTCTTGTATGTAAAGAGATGTTTCTTCCAAGACTCCTGATTCAGAACGTGATCTAGTTCGAAGTGGTGCATGAACACATTTGCATACATTGGTGCGACACAATTGCCCATAGAAGTTCCCGATGCTTGGATGTAATAGGTATCTTTCCATTTTAAATAACTATGGTAGAACATGAAATGTAGTAATTCCATAAGAAAAACTTTTAATGCTTCTTATTACATCCAAGCATCGGGGACTTCTATGGGCAATTGTGCCGCACCAACGTATACAAATTTGTTCATGCATTGCTTCGAACTAGATCACATTCTGAATCAGGAATCTTAGGAAGAAACATCTCATTACATACGTAAGCCTCTCTTGAATGTATTTATATGATCGTTCGCATGGCACATCGGTTCCCGCTTTACCTTGGGTTATAACTCGGGTTAAAGTCAGCACGATTTTCTAGCATGTTTTGAGCTACACTAAGGGTATTGGTGTCTAGCTACCCATAACATCAACGCGCTATTTCTCTGTAACACCAATTCATTGTAACATTCACGGACTTCTAAAGAAGACCGTTTTTTTACCTGGATAATCAAGAGGGCTCTTACAAGTAATTAAGGGTATTATTTCTCAAAATCACGACAATGATATTATGAGCTTATTAGCACATCAGTCAAACACACTGTTATGGCTTAAATTACCTGGTATAAATGGCTTGTAAACCACATTCTAATCAGATTTTTGATTGTTTGCACATGACATTGAAAGATATTATAGTGTTATCCTGACCTTACGTTTTCTCTATTCTAACAGTGAATATCCCCCTGAAGAAGGGCTAGTGCCCCAAATGTGTTGGGCTGTTGTACATACAAATATAGAAATGAAAAATGATATAATAAACCAATGATCATAATGAAGGATTTATGAATTTTCAATTATAAATATCATTGAACAACACTAATAAATTGAATTGTGAAACAAACTTCATTGACAAAGACAGTGGTTATTTGAACACAGTGCTTTGAGTGCAAGTGGGGGACGCCCCTCAACTCCGAGGATCGCGCTTTCAGTTTTGGATATTATTCATCCTCATACTCAGGAGGATTTACCTTCTTGCACCACCTACCATCAACCAACAGAAATGTATCCAAACTAGTGCGATTGTCCATCCATACAATACTAAGTAAAAGCTAGGACATGTATTTTCAGGTTTAGCATGTCCTGGTAGTGACAAACACCCCAATTTGTTTTTCACTACTGTGTGGCCTACTCCTCTCAGAGGCTAGCATTGGGAACTCTTCAAAACACTTTTAAGCTGTAATTTCTAATTAGAAAGGAGTAGGTACGTCATGTTTCATCTCTTTGGAATGGTAATAATAACTACTCTTTAGTGGTAAAGGTGGATTTGATGTTCTATTTAGAAAGTGTACATTTCTCTGCTCCTATCTTTGCCTGCACCCTGTCTCCAATATAAGTCAGATTGAATTTCTTCTGAGTCCCAACATTTCTTTATTTACCCTTCTGAGCAAATAAGATATACACTTTTGTTGTCTGTAAAATTTACCAGCACTGGTCATTAGGGCTGCTAAAACCTAAAATGGGGGAATAACTGCATAGTCTAGCAGGGTTAACGTAGCAGGACTTCTCATATATACTGTTTTTGACGCTCCCAATGCAGTGCCTGTTTTTAAAGGCACCGCCTTTAGAGTGCCAAAAAAGCCCACCAGACACGAGTAACACTCTTAATCTGCCAGGCGGTCTCACCGCAGGTTTGGCAGTGCAGCAGTGGGGTGGGCCCAGCGCCGCACCGCCAAAACTGTAATTGGGCCCATAAAGTATTTTCTCTCTCATCGCTCTCATCAGCTGACCTGTCAGAGTAATCTAGTAATGAGAAAAACGTATCCCAAGAATCAATTTCAAAACACCCTTTGGAGATGACAGCAGGAGGACTGTGCTGAAGTTAGGTTTGCTGCATATTGTCCTCTCTTGTTTTCCTCTCAGAATTTAACTCTGCAGTCAGGACAAAGGTATAGCCTCCTCTTCCACCATCCCATAACCGTTTCCCCAAGTTACTCATGTTAATATTGTATCTTGCGAGGTGAGAGGCTCCACTTGCTTCGTCAAGCTTCCAGCCACCATCACTTGCTTCCCTGACAGAGAAAGTTCAGTTCCTCCCTCTCAAAGTGTCTTTTCTACCACATTAAACCCTTTTTCCACCACTTTAAACCCTTGAGTTTCTTGCTTATTTGGGGGGCTGAGCCCGCTGCAGTTTCAGTAGCATTTGTCACATCTGAATCAGATTTCAAAGTCACAGCTTAAAAAGGCTTTTTAAACATATTCCCCCAGGTCCTAAGCACCTGCTACTGAAGGCTCCCGTCTCCTCTTCTCCACAACTTTTCTTTGCCTCAATATTATCTGATTTTAATCCAGCTGGCTCTAGTCGTGTTGCTCTCATGGCTCTTTAAAGCTCTTGTCATTTGCGGCATAGGCACTGCTGACACCTGCTTTGTCCTCTGTAAGCTAGCAGCACCAGCTGCCTAGTGTGTTTGCTCCCAGGCCAAGCCACCTTCAGGTGCAATAAGCTGCAAGGAAAGCCAGACACCCAAGGCACTGGCGAAGTTAATGCCTTACTTCATCCCCTGTCAGCGTTCGCTGAGGAAACATCATTCAGAGCAATAGGCTGGGCATACGGGATGATAGAAACAGCCGTCCTCAAGCAGACACCATATAGCCTCTATGAGCCATTTGTATGCTCTGAATGTATTATTGAATGTTAAGATACTTAAACACACAAAAATGTATTTTATTCCCTATGCACACAAAACACATTATTATGCAGCAAAGTAAGTGTTTACTTGCAGTAACTTATTTAATGTATCTTGTCTATTTGAAAAATCATTGTTGAACCACATATTTCTTTGTCAATCCAGCCTTTAGGGGCCCATTAGGATGGCGGGAAATCCTAGCGGGAATGGGACAGCCTGCCTGCCATGCGGCGGTCCCGCACCACTGATCATAACGTGACTGCCACCGCGGTGGTCACATCTGCCATTTTAACATTGCAGCGGGTGCTGCTGGCTGCAGAACCCGCCGCAATGGAAAAATGCCATGTTGTGAATTTCCATGCACAACGTGGCAGATACCGCGCGGTGCATGCCACCTTGTTCATGGACATGTACGGGGTACCATAGGTATAGCCCAAGTGCACCCCACACCCCACGGCCTTTTCATTGGGGCATCGCCACCATGGAAAGTCCTTGAAATCTGCACATCATAATATGGATGGCGGCACCGCCACCATATATGAGCCCCAGCTCTGCCCGGCCAGCAATCGTATTGTTTGTCGACCAGCGGAAAAGCAGCAGGCGGACTTTCCGTCCGCTGCCATACCCACCGCCATCGTAATATGGTGGTGGGTAATTCACTTTACGATGGCCTGACGGTCGACACCACCGGGATGGCAGTGGCGATTGTTACGCCATTGTAATCACCCCCTAAATGTGTAATTCAAACAATATTAAACATTGTGGCTCTATTCTCAAAACTGTATAAAACATTATGCTTACTCACTTTAAACTTGAAAGACGTTTTCCTGACTTCATTACTGTTCAGACTCTGTGCTAGTCTGCCATTTGATTCATACTTACCTTGTCTTTTAAATTGAGGCAAATTGTCTACGCTTGCTGAACTATATTTTGGATTTGGCTATTTGTTTTACTTGGATGAAGAGCTTATGTTGATCCTCTTACGTTATTTAATTTTGATTCAAATGCTAATTTGCAAAGATTTGAATATTAAACTTTTTGCCTTCTATAATGATCTTAATTTCATGTTTTGTAAAGATTTGAATAATTAGTAATAGGATTTAGACTTTCAAAAACATAGCATTTCTTACAAAGAAATTAGGCAGCTCCGTTCCTGTGCATCAATCCTCTATTTAGAGTGTAAACAGTATCAGCAAGAGACCTGGAAGAACAGCAATGTTTTCCCCCAAAAATTGTAACTAGAATTTCACAGTATTTACAGTTTGTAAAGAGACTTGCTTCAATGAGTAAATAATGTGGTGACGAAGAGCTGGGTTTGGAGAGCAATGAAAATTACTCTTAATAAATTGCCTCATCCAGATCAACAGCATTCACAATTTAAATTGTTCACAAATGTCTAGAGCTAATCTTTTTTTAAGGCTAAGTTGTGGTTAGTCATATGAAATAGGAATGCAGAATAATCATGATGAAATGACTATTAAGTTATTTGGACATAGATATTTGTTCATATGGAGACTCATTTCTTTTACTTTTTTTTAGGTTTCTGTGATTGGATTCATAATCGAGATCATAGCGGCTGTTCATATAGCATTGCCCTATTTAACTCCTATTCTTCTCAGTGTTTTCCTGCCCGTCTTTCCATTACTTGGGTGCATAATACGTTTAGAGGTAAGGCACTGTTTCATTTACCATACAAGTGATTTTGGCTTTCTTATGCTATCTTATACAGATGTGCGTAGCATTGCAGTGCTATTAGTTGGCCTACCAGTGTAGTTGTACTTCTGTTTTTGAGAGTTAAAAAGACAGACCAGTCATGAGTTGGATAGTCAGTTGTGTGGATGTGGTTATTATGCTTCTTCCAAATCAATTTTTGATTGCATGTGTGTTAAAATGGCTAGGGTGTGTTACATGAGGTCTTTATCAATTCAGGAACATGTAATCAGGGAGAACTGGTGTATGCATTGCCCAGCTTAAGTGTTGGTTTTGTATTTAGTATTTTATGGCATGTCAAGATGTGGTATATTGTTTTATGAACAGTGGGATGAATTGTTTGTGTGTGTTTGACTTATTATGCCAATCTGTTCTTTGTAGGGCTGTGATTGCTTGCTATAATAACCACTATTGCAGTTTAAATATTCTTTATTGTCCGATTAATTAAAATCAATACAATAAAACAACAGTTCATAAAGCAGGGCAATTTCTTACATTCCTAAAAAATAATAAGGAAGTATTAACATATCTTTATAAATGTTAGAAGTACATAAATATCATAAAAAGGTATTTTGTTCATAACCAAATATAAACTTTATTATTCAACATACATATTAATAAACCAATTGGTACAAATAATCTTTGAGTCCCTTCTCTGTTTTTTTTTATTTTATCAGGCCCTTAAAAGAAGCAGAGCATACAGTCAAAAAAATGTTTAGTCCAATTGTGATCTTAGTACATAAAATATTAAGTGCATCCACGCTTCTTAAAATTACCCGAACCTTGGATACTTTAGAAAATGTATCAAGTTATATTGCCAGTATAGGGGAAAACAATATAATTGGAATCATATCCGGTTTCAATTCTTTTTAAATGACCACAACATCGTCCTGAGTCAGTTTTTTCTCAGCTATAAGAATACATTTGACAAAGTTAACTGTTAAATTGATGATATGCCCTTAAAGGCACAGTATTATCGCTTGGCGACATGTTCTCGCCCCTTGTTTGTTGAATATTGGTTTTAAAAGTGTTAATCTTTCTTGACACAATTTGGGGCAAATGCATACAATGTGCAATAACATTTCATTAATATAAACGCATAATCTACACTTTTGTTATTGCCAAACTTGTACCCATCTAGGTGTACCATCTTTTGTTGGGTAGTGTCTAAACCTAAGCTTGAGCAATATATCCCTTACCGCCGGTTTCAAGCAAGAAGTTAGATAGAATTGGGGTTCACTTTTATTATATGAATTGATAACAGACCAGGCATGCTTTTTTTTATAGTCAGCTCCTGATCCAATATTAATGATACCAATTTAGTTGATTGATTTAAAATCTGTTTTAGAATGGTTTTATTTCTAATCATATTATCAAAAGGTTGGAGCTTAAAAGTATTCAAACTTTCCGTTAAGTATGACCTCCATGGTCTTGTATACTCCTTCGTATTCATTTCTTGCCAACACATATATGCAAGGGACTCAGGGTCCGATAAATAAAGTGAGAATAGACACTTTAAAAATGCAGCTTGTCGAACCAATGTTTGATTTTGCAAAACAAATTCCAGTCTAACTGTAGCATGTCCAATATTTTTTGAAATCCTAAAAATTGACTTAAAATCTTTTATTTGTAATCGATCCAACAGTTTGCTATCTTTTCCTTTAAAAATTATTGACCCATATGTAAGCGCAGGGATAAGTTTTGCCTTAATTACTTTTAGTAAATGATTGTAACTAGGGCATGAATTTGTCACGCAATGATCTAAAGGCAAAAGACAATGAAGTTGCCTTGGCCTTTAAATTATCAAAGTGTGGCCACTATTGTTGTGATCTCGGTGATGCCAAACTCATTTGGATTTCTGAGCCGTATTGCCTCTGAACTTTGAAGGATGTGTGTGCTTTGCTCTGGCTTATGTGTTTAGTTGCAGTTGTTATTGTATTTCAGTGTTGCAGCTGACACTGTTATATTTGGAATATCAGAACTGTGTTAGGCTTGTGCCCAATGTCCTGTGTTGCCACACCTGACAGGCACAAGATTTTGAATTATAGTCAACAAATCAGAATAGGAAATAGCATTACTTTTCTGCTTTTCATCATCTACATGTAATATATGTATTGCTCGACAACAAATGTGATTTGAGTGTTTTCTGTCACACTAACATCATAATTTTGAGTCAGTTTCAAATCTGAATTCAGTTGGTAAAAGGAGTAAGTAAGTAAGTAAGTAAGTAAGTAAATATTTTATTGTATGTGGTTAATTAAAACCTTTACAAAAATTAGCAAAGAGAATTTTACATAAAATCATTAAAATAAAGAAAAATAAAAACAATTTGGCATTTGCTGAAATCAGAGTCTTTTGTTATCCTCAATCCTTTAGTTTGGTACCATTATTCACCATTTTTTCAGTTTTCATTAGTAGGAGGCTCGCCTTCTGAAGGAATCTGGTGGCCCTACACGCTGTCTGTAGCTGCTGGCTGTTCAATGCCAGCATGACTGCCGGCCGACATGTTCTGATTTGGAATGAGCGAAATATGTGCAAGAGATAGTAACGTCTCAGGTTTGTGAGGGATGGGCAAATGCACAGGAGATGAATCAAAGTTTCTTCTGCATGACCGCAGAGTCTGCAGAGTGATGTTGGCCACGTTTGCTTCCATGCAGGGGTCTGGTCTTTTGAGATGTAAGTTCCCAGCCGTACTCGTAGGAGCATCTGTTGTGTAGATGGTGTTATGTGGTTAACTAAGTATGGCTGCGGGACACACCTCTCGTATGTTGCAAGTACCATCCAGCCGTGTTTTTTCTTTGCTAGTGCGGCTTTGTCAGCAATCCAAGATTCTAGTTTTGCCGCACCATTGGCGGCTTTTTTGAAGGTCGCAAAGGTGTGACCGGTGTTCCAGGCCTCTTGCATATTGAGATTTGACAGACCTTCTTCAAGTTTTGCTTTCCATGCGTCTTTTCCTTTTGTTTGTTTGTTTATTTCGGTCCAGCAGAGACCCATCAGCGTGTCCTCTTGAGCTGCTCTTAATTTCCAGCACATTTTTAGTATTGCCGCTTGTCTGGCTTGGTGCTGATTTAATAGCCCAAATTGGTTGGTAAAAGGAGTCACTGGCTGAATCGAGATTACAAGTGATGCAGTGCTGGGCCAATCCTCTTACCATTGCTTATCCGATAGATCTTTTTCAGGTAACTGAGAGGAAAATTAGTTAGTATTCAATCAATCAATTTAAATGACAGGGCAGCCCATTGGGTTACCCATTAAGGACCAGAAACCAGTGCCAATAGTTAAGAAGGTTTATTGCAAGCTAGCAGTTAAGTTGAGATAAACGCATTTTAGGACTATGCTATAAAGGTGCAGAATAACAACCAGGAAACCCAACCTCCTAATGAAGTTTAGGCGTACCAGTATTAGACAAACAAGAAGTTCAGTCACAGCAATACAAACGATCAACAACAGAATTTGGTGCTCATAAAAGAGTTTCAGATTCTCTGTTCTAGTCGAAGTCCAAACTAAGGAGGATAGTTCAATAAACTAAGGGGATCTAAAAAATCAGGGAACTGCAGAAAAATGTGAAAAATTCAGGGAAGTAGGGGAAGGTGTCATCATTTCAGAAACTCACTTCAGAGTCTTCTTGGGATAGGGAAATAAGTGTTAGCCTAAGCCACATTCAGTAAAAGAATAAAAGGGATAGAATAGAGGTTCGCACCTCTCAAAGTCCAAAGGAACGTAGCATAACCTCAGACAGTGTGAATAACCGTGCCAGGATTCCTGCCACAGTGCACCTCTAAAAGCTTTTACAATATACCGGCATGCCTCATATCAATCCTCATAACATTTATAAATGAACAAACATCCTGTACCCTGACTTTACCATATTACATGCTGTTGCTAATAGTTTGCTGCAGCTGGTGTTTCCCAGTTTGTTTGAAAAGGCTTAATAGCTTTTACAAATGTTTTACCATGCATATGCAAGATGTGGTTTCAGGCACCACAGAAATATCAAGAAAATCCCCCAGAATAATCATCAAGCAACAGCCATAAAGTGACCTCAACATGAACCTTCCAGAAGATGGCCCTCATCAAATTAATCCCTTGTGCCTGTTTCTTGCTATAAGCAATAAGAATGTGAAAATTCTAAAACACCTTCTGAAAGACTGTCTCATCAAGTTAATCATCTGTACCTGTTCCTTGCTATCAGCAATTAGAATGCAGCCTTTCTGAACATTCTAAAGCACCTTCAAGAAAGCTTCCCCATCAAGTTAATTATCTGCACCTGTTACCTGTTACAAACTATTAGAATGTGACCTTTATGAATGTTCTAAAGCAGTCTTATTGAAAGACCATCCACACTCCTCCCCTTCACTTTGCCTCTTCGCCTGCCACTTACCTGCTTCCCAGCTTCCAGGACTCTGTCTTGCCAGTTCCCTTGATCTTCCTGATTTGATCTCACTGCAAAGAAAGTCCTGGATGGAAAAAAGAACACGAGGAAAAGGAGCGATGTGTAAACAGACTTGATTTTACTACACGCAACATTATGCTGCAAACAAAGGTAACCAGGTTTTTTATTCAACTTGTACAGACTATTGGCAGGGTTCTGCCAAAGGGGACTACGGGGGAGCTAACCCTGTCCAAATTTGCTTTTGCATATGATGCTGAAATCATACTCACTACCGTTTTGAGAACTTTGAAGAAGGGGCCTCTACAGACAATCTAAATGAAAACAGAACAATTACAAAACTAGATGTTGGTTGAGATTTGAAAAGCTTTTGTGAGGTGATACCTCAACCCCTTCACTGCTCTGTATTGTCCCCCCTTTTCGGATATTTGGGGTAGTTTGTGATTAGGCTCTGTAACTTTTTGTCCACATAAGGTATCAATGCCAAATGTGTTTCCTTTTCTTCCAACACCCTGAGGATTCTAAAGGTACCTAGGGTTTGTGGATTCCCCTAGATGGAGCCCAGAAATTAGAAAAAATAAGCAAACCTTTTTGTTTTATAAATGGGGAAAAAGTGCTGTAGAAGAAAGCATCCGTTATTTTCCCTGCAAATGGTATGAACAAAGGTTTATAGTGCCGAAATCACCGTCTTCCCAGCTTTCAGGGACAACATGTTCTACGCAGTTTTGTCATTTTACTGGGACCTAGCCTTTTTTCACTATTTCTCTTGCTTTCAACCATCTTCCAGTTAGTGGTAAAAATGGGAGTGAAAGCAATAATCGATCCTGAAAAGCTATACATTTCAGAGAAGTAGATAATATTCTGAATTATTCAGGGGTCATTTGTGTAGATCCTTCAAGGTTTTCCTATAGTAACTAACAGTTGAAATAAAAAAATATTGATATTGAGTTGAAAACAACAGCTGTTTGTGCCAAAGTTACATTCACTGGACCCTTCTGATTGTGGTGATATAAGGATTTGTAGGTTCACCAAGAACCCGAGGTAACCCGAGCTAATAACTGAGCTACACCTGCAATGGCTTTGAATTGTGTACCGTTTATATTGCAATTCATTTGGTAAAATAAAAAGAGTGAAAAATAGGTATCAAGGACACCTATGTATTTCCATAATGGGAACAAAATATAGAGTTTAGAAGCAGTAGTTATTTTCCCATCTCTGAAATTGTGGGTACCCATAGTAGCATGTGAATAAGAAGACATTTTTCAAAAGTGACTTCTTTTACACACACTGACTTACATTTGGAAGGCAGAAATGCATAGAAAGTCAATATATAATAACACTTGTTCTACAATGATGGGTTTCCCTAAGTCACCTGATAAAAATGATATCTCACTTGTGTGGGTAGGCATAGTGCCTGTGACAGAAAATATCCCTAAACACAACATGGGCACATACAATTTTTCCAGTGAAAACTGACCCTTTGCTTGCAGTGTGTCTAGCTGTGGATTTTGGATCTTAGCTCAGCTGGCACCTGGGGAAACCTTGAAAACATGTATATTAAAATAGACATTCAGGGGTACCCAGGATGTGGGACTTGTTTGGCTCTCTCCAGGTTCTGCTACCCAGAATCCCTTGTAAACCTCAAACTTTGTAAGAAAAAAAACACATTTTCCTCACATCTCTGTGATGGAAAGTTCTGGAATCTGTGGGAGCCACAAACTTCCACCCACCCAGCATTTCCCCAAATCTCCTGATAATAATGGTACCTCACTTGTGTGGGTAGGCCTAGTTCCTGTGACATAAAGCAGCTTAAAATGCAACATGGGCATATCACATTTTTCCAGGGAAACCTGACCTTTTTCCACAATGTGTCTAGCTGTGGAATTTGGATCCTCGCAAAGTGGGCACCTGGAAAAAACTTACCAAACAAAGCTGGACCTTTTTGAAAAGTAGACATCCAGGGAAAACCAGGGTGGGGTGACTTGTGTGGCTCTCACCAGGTTCTGTTACCCAGAATCCCTTACAAACCTCAACATTTGAAAATAAAAAATCCTCACATTTCTATGATGGAAAGTTTTGGAATCTGTGGGTAGCCATGAACTTCCACCCACCCAGCATTTTCCCAAGTCTCCTGATAAAAATTGTACCTCATATGTGTGGGTAGGCCTAGTGCCCACAACAGGAAAAGGTCCAAAATGCAACATGGACACATCACATTATTCCTGTGAAAACCGATTTTTTTTTTTGTAATATGTCTAGTTGTGGATTTTGGACCCCAGCTAAGCCGGTACCTGAGTAAACCTAACAAACCTGTAGATTTTTTTAAACTTTACATCCAGGGTGATCCAGGATGGGGTGACTTGTGTGGCTCTCACCAGGTTTTGTTACCCAGAATCCCTTGCAAACCTCAAACTTTGTAAAAAAACAAACATTTTCCTCACATTTCTGTGGTGGAATCTGTGTGGAACTACAAACTTCCACCCACCCAGCATTCCTCCAAGTCTCCCGATAAGAATTGCACCTTGCTTGTGTGGGTAGGCTTAGTGCCCACAACAGAAAATGTCCCAAAATGCCACATGAGCACATAACATTTTTCCAGTGAAAAAGGACCCTTTTTTCGCAATGTGTCTAGCTGTGGATTTTAGATCCTAGCTCAGGAAGCACCTTGGGAAACCTAGCAAATCTGTACATTTTTTGAAGCTAGACACCCAGAGTAATCCAGGATGGTGTGACATGTGTAGCTCTTACTAGGTTCTGTTAACCAAAATCCCTTGCAAACCTCAAACTTTTAAAAAAAAACACTTTTTCCTCACTTTTCTGTGATGGAAAGTTCTGGAATCTGTGGGTATCCACAAACTTCCACCCATTTGTGTGGGTGGGCCAAGTACCAACGACAGGTAAGGGCCCAAAACGTATTGTCAATGCATTAAAATGAACCATCACAAAATGACCTGGTTTAGCACAAGGGGCACCTGGGTGTTTGGTCACTAGCTCGGCAGTCATCCAGGGAAACCAACCAAACCCAGATATTTCCAAAAACTAGACTCCTGTGGGGGTGGAGGGACAAATGGCTTGCGTGGATCCCCAATGTTTTCCTATCCAGAATCCCCCGACAACCTCAAATTTAGCTGAATAAAGCATATTGTGCTCACATTTTTGTGTGGGAAAGTTCTGAGAACACCGGGCTGACACAAATTTCCTCTGAACCAGCGTTTCCCAGGTCTCCCGATAAAAATGGCACCTCACTTGTGTAGGTAGGCCAAGTATTCGTGGCAGGGAAGAGCCCAACACGTATTGTGGAGACATCAAAATTATCTATCACTGAGCCGGTCGATGTTCCGGTTGAGCAGCAACGGTGTTGGTGATGTCCAGGCAGGGTGCAGCGAGGCAATGTGGAATGCGTTGTCCACAGGCCACGGTAAGAGCAACAGCTCGGTGACGATCGTCAAGATGGTATTAGTGAGACCAAGGACACAGTGAGAAGTGAGGTGGTGGATTCTGTGGGGCCTTCAGGACACGGAATGCTGCAACGAACTCGGTGACAGAGTTGGTTGCCCTTTTCTTCTGCGGCGAATGAAACTAACGGTTTCAGAGACGGTGCCCAGAAGGATGGTGAGGTCTTTGCTGTTCCTGACACCTCTTGAACAGGGGGCAAGCTCCACCTCTAAGCCCTTGGAGATACTTTCTCAAACAGGATGCACACACAGTTCCTCTCCTTGGCAGAAACAGCTACTGCAGACCAACCCCAGACAGCACACAGCAAAGGGGCAGTACTCCTCCTCCAATTTCTTCCAGCTCTTCTTCTTGGCAGAGGTTCTGCTTGAAGTCCAAAAGTGATCTAAAGTTCTGGGGTCTGGGCCCCACCTTTTATAGTACAAAATCCTCTGTTCTCTGGAGTCAGAGAGTGTCTGTGCTCAGCCAAAACTGGTTCTGTCCTCTCAGGTGTAGTAGCTCAGCAGAAGGTGGAGACAGCATTGTCTAAGGCAGACCAGGCATATTCAGGTGTGAAAGGAATCTCCTCTCCCTACTCTAAATACAGCCCAGGTCTATTCAGCCCAGCCATGACTCACCCTGGAAAGGCAACATACACATCACCCTCCCAAGTGGCTGTCTGAACAAAATGCACATCCCCAGCCTGCGCCACTCCAAAACCAGACACTTAATACAAAAACCTAGCAGAGGTACACAGGATGGCTATGGCTTTCTAAAAGTGGTATTTTCAAACACACATAATAAAAATTAAGCCCGGGTGGCTACTCTACTCTGCCAGTGAAGTTTGCAGAGTTTTACCAACCCTGCACTCTGTTGGGAACGCGGAGTTGAGACAAAACTCCTACTCTGTGGTGGAGCGGAGTTAGCCCCTTAGCCCCTGCACAATGGCCTAAAAAAAGACAAAGAAACCACTTACCTGCTCTCTGGCATCTGCGGGCCGCCCACCTCCTCGTCTAGGTGTCTGCACCTCACCGCCATCCTCGTTGCAAACCCTACGTTTTACATCTAGCATGGACTGCACATCCAAAATCCACACAAGACAGAAAATGTAGGGGGTTGTACCTGGCAAAGAGGAGGAGGAGACACCACAGTGAGGAGGAGTGCGGCATGAAGATGCCAGGGAGCAGGTAAGTGGGGTTTTGTCTGGGGCAGAGCAGAGTTCCACTGAGTTGTTTTTTTACTCCGTGGAACTTCACGGAGTGCCACTCCACGTACTCCGCCCACAGCTAATAAAAATCATCTTTACTTAAAGATTAACTTTTTATATTCTGAGTTCAGGCATACTAATCTCCATTTTCCCATCTTGTTCCCATGGGCAGTTATAAACTGTTATAAGTTAACTCCCCATTCTATGCTATGGGATAGATAGCTTTGCAATAGTGAAAAATAGATTTGGCAGTATTTCACTATCAGGACATGCCCTACCTTTCACAGACACTGCACCCTGCCCACAGGGGTACCTTGTACCTAATTTAGGGGTGACTTACATGTAAGGTAAAGGAAAGTTAGGGCCTGGCAAGTGGGTGCACTTGCCACGTAGACATGGCAGTACGAGACTGCACACAGACACTGCAGTGGCAGCTCTGAGTTACCTTTGAAAGGCTGCTTGTGTGGATGGCGCAATCAGTGCTGCAAGCCCACTAGCAGCATTTGGTTTACAGGCCCTGTGCACACACAGTGCACAGTATTAGGTACTTAATAGTAAACCAAATATCCCAATCATGGGATCACTAATCCATAACAACAATTTACAGAGGGAGCACTTGCACATTGGCACTGAACAGCAGTGGCAAAGTGCCCAAAGCATCTAGACCTGCAAAATGATGTCTAACACACAGCAAAACACAGGAAGCAAAAAGGCACAAAATACAGGGGAAACCCATGCCAATGATGCCTGGTCTAACACTTACTAATCAAGGTAACGTGACAAACAAGTCAACAACAACAAACACTTTGTAAAAGAAGTAATAAACAAAATGAGGCTTTATCACAAATACCTATGTACTCCAAAACGATAACACTCACTTGCCAGAAACAGCTAGACTCACCACCACCTGCTCTGCACAGACCCAGCAAGGACCAACAATATCCCACTAAAAAAGAAAAACAAAAGAATTTACACATAAGATAACGCAATACACATTGTGCACATATCCAAAAAGAATTTCACGCTCAAAATATAAGATAAACATGCTGCTATTAAGACACCACTTACAAAAAATTCATTCATGCATGACAATAATACTTATTTGGAGTAACCACAATAAAAAACAAATTCTTACCAGACACATTCAACTACGCAAACTGCAGATCAACCACTGCTGAAACTGCAAACAGGAATCAAAGCTTTGCACTAGAATAAAAAGGAGAAATAAAACATTACAATCACAGCTCAGGCTGCCTGACTGGGTCTGAGCTGTGTTCAACGCTCGCCAGTCCTTATGCTGCTCATTGAGGCCTCCTACCGATTTTCAATAAATTTAATTCTGTTTTGCACCGCTTTTAAAACTTTGTGAGAATTTGTAATTTTGTGTCCACTCAGCGCGATTTATACTGCAAGGTTGCACCAGTCACAGGGCTCCTGGTGCTTTCAGCAGGGCCGCCATTTTCGGAGGTCAGCGCACTAGCTCTCTGCACACTGGGGGGTTAAAAGGCACGATGCTGCGGTCGCGCAGCGGACGCAAGCAACGGCCGCGCCAAAGGCGCACCTAAGGCAAGCCCGTCTGTGCCTGTCCACGCTCGAGCTGGGCTCAGAGCCTGACCCCCTCGCCATTGCGACCCAATAAGGCTGACCTATACCAGGGAGGACCTTACCAAATTTAACCCTAAATGGGGAAATGTTAAGTGTCCTTTTATACCTCTAGAAGGACTATCCAAATGTCTCAGAATTACCTGTCCCTCCTGCAATACCCTTTTACCGCACAGTCTTGACCCCCCCTGTGTCAGGGCCTAGCGTCAGAATAGGTAAGAGGGACTATAAGACCGGCCCTTCACCTCTGAGAGGCATGCTGTTGAATGCCAGATCATTAATCAAACATAGCACGGAATGTGCTCGGCTCATCAGAGAACAAGACATTAAGTTGGCCCTCATTACCAAGTATTGGTCCGATCAGGCCTCCGGGCCTAACTTGGATAACGCCACCCTACCAGGATTTCACTGTCATACTCTTGAGAGATCTCACGGAAGAGGTGGAGGTCTATCAGTTATCTACCACCACTGATTGGAACCTATATTTCACAATGCTTCAAATGCTGCTTGTGAGGCTCATTCTTTAAGCCTTTGCACATCACACCATAGCACCCTTAAGGGGATACTTCTTTATAGCCCTCCGGGGCCAAGGGGTGGTTTCCTAGAACAGTTGGGGTTACTGCTGGAAGATGGGTATGCGCAGACTCCTTCTCTGTGCTAGGAGACTTTAACTTCCATCTGGAGGATTCATCCAACCCAGACACTGCCGCTCTAGGGCAGATGATGGAGGCAGGTAAACTTAAACAGGAGATTGAAGGACCCACTCACAATAAGGGGCATACCTTAGACGGTATATACTCCAATAATCCCACATTGGCAGTCACCTTAGACCTCCCTCTGGTATTGATTTTGAGGTCACAGAGCCCTTAGGTCATAAGTTTATACCTGATCTCACTGGGAAAAGAATTTGGAAAAACGTTAACTGTAAAGAGCTAGGGGAAACATTAAATAAAACAAAGCACCCCCTCCCCACTAAGGTTGAAGAGGGTGGCTCTGCATATACGGAATAGCTAGAGGAAGCCTGCAACAAACTCGCCCCGATTAAAAAATGGATCCCTGAAAGGACAAAACTATCGGCCCCATGGTTCTCAGAAGAACTAAAAACTCTAAAACAGTCCTGCAAACGTCTGAAAAGGGCATGGAGGAAAGGCTATACCAGCGGGGATAAGGATAACTACAAACAGAGTCTCAGGCAGTATAAAGATATACTGTTGGAAACTAAAAAGACCTACTACATAGAACAAATCACTCAGGCCAAATCTGACCCTAAGGTACTTTTTAAAACTATCTCCAAACTTGTGGCCCCAGTGGCTGCCAAAGCCCAAGCAGCCACAAAAAGTAGAAACGATATTCTCCACTTTTAACCTAGCACAAAATGAAAAAAAAATGTCTCTAAGTACGGAACTGAACACACCTGTGTTAGCCAATTTGACTATGCTGGAAACACTCAGTGTCATAAAACATTTGAACTCCATTCGATCCCCGTTGGACCCCCTTCCCGGGTTCAGTTTTGAGGCAAATCTCTGAAATAATAGGGTCAACCCTCACACCACTGTTCAATAATATTATTACATCAGGCATATTCCCTACCCAGTGGGAGAAGGCATCTATTCTTCCCTTACTATCAAAAGCCTACCTTGGACCCTAGCGATCCAAAGAATTACAGACCTATTTCTAGACTCTCATTTCCAGCCAAAATCCTTGAAAAGGCTATAAACACTCAACTCAGCTCATATCTTTCAAACAACAATCTGCTCGACCCCTCACAATCTGGTTTTAGAGCAGGTCACAGCACAGAGCTGGCTCTAATTAAATCCACTGAGGAGGTGAGGGAGGCACTGGACAGAGGAGGAAAGGCTATGCTGATCTTATTACATCTGTCAGCAGCCTTTGACACGGTCCATAATAAGGTCTTGATGGGCCGGTTGTCTGAAATAGGGGTTCAAGGTTCTGCATGGCACCTTATGCGAACTTCCTGTCGGAACGCTCTCAAACAGTGGACCTAGACAATCATAGGTCAAAGCCTTTCTCCCTCCTCTGCGGGGTACCACAGGGATCATCAGAGTCCTACACTTTTTAACATATATATCTGATTTCCTCAGCAACCCTGATTCGATCCTATGGCTTTCAGATAAGTTCATATGCAGACCACACTAAAAAATGGTCTTATCAATCTCTCACGGTCAGGAGAAGGAAACCAGGGCGAACTTTCACAATTGCATGAAGGCCATCTCCGGCTGGATGGCGGCCAATTGCTTGAAATTAAACTCCGGCAAAACAGAGGTCCTTATATTTGGAAACAACCCCAATGTCTGGACACCAGAGTGGTGGCCAGACGAGTTGGGCACTTGCCCACCGCCCACCAGGAAAGCAAAAAACCTTGGGGTGATTATGGACAATAAACTCTCGTATCGCGACCACGTAAGCATGGTGGTGTCGGCCTGTTTCATAATCCTTAGGAAAATAAGGAAAATAAAGATCTTTCTCCCCAAGAGCAGTCTCAGGATAGTGATCACAGCCCTTATTATGGCAAGGATCAACTACTGTAATAGTCTTCTGCTAAATACTCAAAAAAGGCACATCAATAGACTGCAAACCGCTCAAAATGCTGCAGCAAGATTAGTCACAGGCACTCCCAAATTTATCTCTGTAAAGAAAGAACTGGCTCAACTTAATTTGCTCCCCGTGAGGCTAAGAGTACGTTTTGAGGCCCTTTGTTTGGCCTTCAAAGCCCTCAATGGAATTGGCCCCAATCATCTGAGGCAGAAATTTAAGTGGTGTGTGCCTACGAGAAATCTTCGGTCCACAGGAGCCAAACTAGCTGTAACTCCTCCGATCATAAAGGCCAGTTGGGGCTGCAGAAGCTTCATCTCCAAAGCTTGGAATGAGCTTCCCACTCTACCCGAGGAACTCTCCAGATCTCCTCTCATTCAGAAGGGGGCTGAAAACATGGCTCTTAACTCAGTAATTCTCTCTTTATAGACCTCCAGCAGGCCCGTGCAGCACCAGGACACCCCAAGGTAACCGTGCGCTATATAAGCTTCATTAACATAACATAGCATAAGCAAATAATGGACCAGTCAACACACAAACACCCATCCAAGCTGTGGGGGAGGTGGGCCCAGGGGTTGCAGAAACAGCCAAAATAATCACTCTCTAAAGAGGGAGCGACCAAAAACAACATTGAACAAAATCCCTGGTGTACAGTGGCTTTATAGGTCTGCCCCCTTTTGGGCAAAAATCCCTGGTGTCTAGTGTGCATTCCTGCTGAAGATGGTGGCACCATGCACGATCATTCAGCAGGAATGCTCTAAAGAGACATCTGAGGAAAGGAAAACGCTTTCCTTACTCCCGATGCCTCTTTGGATCAAATCCCCCTCCCTCCCCAGGGAGAAACTCACCTTCTCCATCGATGAGCTGGAACTAAATGGCTTTCAACAGGTCCGATGGCATCAAATGACATCGGCGTGCAGTGTGCGCTGACATCATTAGATGACGTGGAGAGGGATTGGCAATGGAAACCGGAAGGGCGGTCCACGGGGGAGGGCCAGCGTTTCCCCGCGGGTGGGTGCTAGGACGGCCGGGAGCCATCCGACTCATGCGCCCACTGTTCAAAAGGAACAATTGATAGACAGAATGCAGAACAATTTCATACATTCATCCGAGTACAGAGATCTGGGCTGAAATCCATAAATGTTTTCCTCCCCATGCCATTCTAGTTTGAACCCAGCCATATGCAAATCAGTCTTGACCCTGCTCCCTATGGGAACAGTCCAGCCCGAAATTGCCAGGCCAGGTCCTCCCTGGACTGGAACCAAGCATCTTGGGAGCAGGCTAGGTTGACTCCAGTGGTATGAAGAGTACGGGACTGGGCATACCTGTCTCACTCCAGGTGACAAATGCAAAAAGGACAGCTGAAGGACAGACGGCTCCCAGCCGTCCAACGCACCGAATGGGTTAAAAGATAGAGTTAATAGCTGACTGTTTGTTTATAGGAACCATATCTGCCAGTACCATTCATGAGACTGGTGTGAATGCCTGCTGTAGTGTTGCTGTTGAGTTGAGTAGACGAGCCACAGCATCTTTGACTCTAAACGCTCTCTTCATCCCAAACCCTTTCCACCTGGGCTTTACTACCAGAGCAGTGTCTTTCTCAGTAAACTGAGGGCAAATCTCTGGAGGATTCGGGAACTATCATCACCATCCTATTGGAATCATCTGGGATCTAGGTAGATAGCTTATGACATACAGTTCTCTCTACCAGAATCTCCAAAGTTTGCATCATCAGGGGCTTCATTGTCTTTTCCATTCTCACATTATAAGCTGCAACATTCATAAAATATCAGAGGTCGAACATGAGAACAATATTGTCCTAGATTACCTGATCCTCATTGAAACATTAATAAATTGAAACTTTCAATTGACGCTCTGGCTCTCCATGTACTTTGTCAGGGTCCTTTTGTAAGGCTCTCTCTCTGTCACTAGTACAGTATTGTATCTATTTTCAAACTAAATAAACAATGTGAACATACCTGCAAGGAAAAGACATGCACGCAGAAAATGGAAAACAGATAACTTAAATTATTAAATCAATGATTCACATTTAATATGCATCTACACATTCAACATACAAATAAATGCAAAACGTCAGTACATTCGATTCATATTACACGTGACATATAGTTAAGATCTAGAAAAAATTTGTATAAGTATGTCTAAGAAATACATTATATATGCAAAGGTAAAACATTAGTGCATACATTTCATAAATCCATTGTTTTTCTTAGGTAAAAATAAATTTTATTAGTGTAAGGATGGTTTCTATGCAATCACCTAAATAGTACATGTTCATTAAATACAGTTATATGAGATCCCTAATTCTATAGTAAATGCACTTCAATAATGACGTCAAGTGCAACACTTTATATTAATATCGTTAGGGTACACAGAGAACATGTACTAATGGCACATTTATATTGCCTATTTGTGATGTGTAAGGGTGGGGCCAAATTACTCTGCTTCACAGGTGGAAAAAACACTTTCTTGTTCTTGTGTAATTTCAACTGACGCCCATGCTAGTCCTGCAAGCAAAGAGTGGGGACTAGGACTTATAGCCCAGTTCTTGGATTAACCCTTTCGGAGCTCAGGATGGAATTGTTCCGTCATAAGGCACCAGTGCCTGTATGCTCATGACAGAACCATTCCGTCATTAGTAGATGCGCACTAAATCCCTCTGCTGCAAACAGCAGAGCGATTTCCTTTTTAAAAATGTTGCCTCGGGTAGTGGCAAAGAGCTTCCCCAACCCCCTGAGGCATTTTTTCGCATATGTTATGACGATAGCATGCATTGCACTATGACGTCATTACATATGAAACTGAAACTGAAATTAGCTGATCGGCTCATTTCAGTTTGAGTGTTTCAGTGCTCCGGGTGCTCTTGATCACAACCCCCTGAGCACCGAATAACACAGGAGAGGTAAACTCCCTTTTCCACTGGTACCTTTCCCTGGTGGATACCTGCTTGAGGATTGCCCCAGGATGGGGATCCCCAAGCAGGGATTCACCCACTAGGCACCAGGGAGTGGGTAGCAACTCTCGGTATTTCAGCTAAATGTAAGGTTTGCAAGGGATTCCGGGTAGGAAAACATTGGGGGATCGACACAAGTCACATCTCCCTGGACTTCCCTGGGTGTCTAGTTTTCAGAAATGCCTGGGATTGGTAGGTTTCCCTAGATTGCCACTGAGCCCAGGATTAAAAACTCAAGTGACTCACTCGCAAAACAAAGTCTTTTTGTCAATGTTAATTTTTAAGTCTCCGCAGTAAGTTTTGGGCCATTTCCTGTTACAGGCACTAGGCCTATCCACACAAATAAGGTACAATTTTTATCGGGAGACTTGGGGGGATATTGGTGAGTGCATTTACCTGGATGTCTAGTTTAAAACAATGTTTAGGTTTGCAGTCTTCCTTTGGTGCAAGCAGAACTAGGGTCCAAAAGCCACAGCTAGGCACATTGCGAAAAAAGGGTACTTTTTCACTGGAAAAATTAGATGTGTCTACATTGTGTTTTGGGCCGTTTCATGTCACGGGTACTAGGCCTACCCACACAAGTGAGATTCCATTTTGATCAGGAGACTTTAGGGAAAGCTGGGTGGTTGGAAGTATTTGGCTCCCCGCAGATTCCAGAACTTTCCATCACAGAAATATGAGGAAAGTTTTTTATTTGATAAAGTTTGAGGTTTGCAAGGGATTCTGAATAACAGAACTTAGTGAGAGCCACACATGTCACTCCACCCTGGATTTCCCTGGGTGTCGGGTTTTGAAAAAATTTATAGGCTTGGTAGGTTTCTCTAGGTGCCAGCTGATCTATGTCCAAAATACACAGATAGGCACATTGGATTTACTTGAGAAATGTGGTGTCCACATTACGTGTTGGGCCGTTTCCTCTCTCAGGCTCTAGGCCTACCTACACAAGTGAGGCAACATTTTATTGGGAGACTTAGGCAGACATAGAATAGTGGAATAAGTGTTAGTACCAATTGACTTTCTTTGCATTTCTGCCTGCCAAATGTAAGACAATGTGCAAAAAAAAAGTCATTTTGAAAAAGTCCTCTAGTTCACATGCTTCTATGGGTACCCACAATTTTGGAGATGTGCAAAACCCACTGTTTCTAAACTCTATATTTTGTTCCCATTTTGGAAATATGTAAGTTTTCTTGGTACCTATTTTTCACTCTTTATATTTTACCAAATTAATTGCAAAATACCCGGTACACAATGAAAACCGTTGCAAGATGCAGCTCAGTTATTAGCTTTGAGTACCTTAGATTCTTGGTGGACCTACAAGTCCTATATATTCCCGCAACGAGAAGGGTCCAGTGGACACAACTGTATATTGCTTTAAAAACTTTAGCATACTTATAGGAAGTTACAGGTGTTCACGTTGGCACAAATGGCTGTTTTTCCAACTCAATTTCATTTTTTTTTATTTCAATTGTTAGTTTCTTTTGAAAAACCTTGAATGATCGACACAAATGACCCATTGCTGAATGTAAAATGTTGTCTACTTTTCAAAAATGTATAGTTTTCCAGGATCCATTATCTGTTCACACTCATTTCTACCACTAACTGAAAGGAGATTGATAGCACAAACATATGGAAAATAGGCTATGTCCCAGTAAAAAGCCAAAACTGTGTAAAAGAAAATTGGGTTTTTTGAAAAAAGTCTGCCTGATCCTGAAAGCTGGGAAGATGGGGATTTTAGCACCATAAACCCTTTGTTGATACCTTTTGTAGGGAAAAAACAGATGCTTTCTTCTGTGTCACTTTTTTCCCATCCCCCCACCAAAAAAGGCTGTATTTTGGATAAGTTCTCGGTCCCCTCCAAGGGAATCCACAATACCTGGGTACTTACAGAATCCTCAAGATGTTGGAAGAAAAGGACGCAAACTTGGTGTGGATACATTATTTGGACAAAAGGTTACAGGGGCCTAAGCACGAGCTACTCCAAATAGCCAAAAAAGGCTTAGCAAAAAGGGCTTGGGGGAGGCCTAGCAGCGAAGAGGTTTAAGTCCAATATTTTAATACTGTAGCTAAACCAAGAAACACCTCCAAAGAAGAGTTTTAACATGCAATCATTAACTTAGTAATGTTATGATGTAATTGAGCACATTCTGCAAATATTGCATGAGCAATAAAATACTAAGCTAGTATTACAAAAATACAATCCAAGACTTCAGTTTGCATTCGGTGTGGAAGATTCAAAGCCCAATGGGTGATTTGACCACAGAGCAGCTTGGCAATTGTACATAACTTTTGCCCGGTATTTAATTCGAGCAAGTGGTTGTCCGTGCCCCCACCAGCACTCATTTTGGCACCCAGTGCTTATTTTTCCTCATTGGACATTTCCTAAGAACAAAAGAGTGAAAACGCGCAAAGGGAAAAGAAGGAGAGTAAAAGGAAAAAAAAAGTCAAAACTCATGAAAGGAAAAACCTGCAGGAGTGAGATAAACAGGCAGGGAGCATCTGATAGTCCATGAAAGAGGTATGAGGTGGATTCCCATCTTGGTATTTGGCGCATCGGTGATGGCACCAATGCTCCTAGAAATTAAGCACTGCTCTTACCCATGCTTGTTTGCAAATCTCAAAAAAATTAAGCCTGGGTGGAGTTGGCAGAGTTCTGCTCCTTGGAACTCTGCGAGGTGCAAAAAAACTCAGCTGCGCTACGTGGAGTTCCACAAGCGGCAGAGTGCGTTGGATAAATGCTGTTCGCTCTGATTTTCAGTGCCCGGTGCTTGCCTGCACTGTGCACACATTGCGAAAGGCACCATGCACAGCACAAGCGGGCGCTGCTTCCTTTCTGTCGCTCAAGTAGATTTTTACTCCAGCTGCTTGTTTCTCAACGCGAGCGGACAGTTTCTCAATGCGAGCGGTCACGAGCATACACAAAAACTCTCAATGAGAAACCTGACCGCCTGCGCTGAGAAATCTCGCCGGGAGGTTGATTTTCCACGCTTGCCAACTTGATGTTGATGATCGCGAACAAGGAAATATTTCACCAGGAGATGGATTTTCCTTGCTCACACTCGCCAGCTTGATGTTGATGAACGCGAGTGAGGGAAAAATTCTGCACCGCTACATTGAGTGGAGTTTTTCAGAACTCCGCGTAACACGGAGTGTGGAAATCTCTGCAAACTCCAGAGCAGAGCAGAGTTCACCACCCACACTTAAACAAAATGAAAAAAATGGAGCCTTAATTATTTAAAAGCCTAGATCCTGGCTGTAGTTTTCCCAAAACATGATGTTGTCTCATTGGTGTCTTGACTTTTATGCAAGGGGGTTTACAATGTACCTCTTTCCCAGGCAGGGTACTCTGTGCCTGAATCTACACTTTTAGATGATGAAACTCCCTTCTCCTAGCTCATGTCCTGTGAAGTCTTCAGCACTAGTTAAACAACTGCACCTCTGTTTATAAAGAAATCGATTGTTTACTTAGCACCCTATTGTCTTCCTCTCACAACATTTTTTTTGAGTTCACGATGGGTTAGATGCCAAGTAGTGCATATTACAATTTCAGCTTTCATTATTCTGCTCTGTTCTCATTAAACAGTTCATAATTCGAGCCAGTGGTTGCAGGTGTAGCCCACAGCACTCATTTATGAGTACTGTAGTTTATTTTTCTTCACACTAGGCCTGGGCAGTAAATTTTGTTCCGCTCGCGGAATTTGCGGAATTGTGTTAATTTTGCGTTCCCTGGAGAACATGAAATTGCCCAAAATTCTGCGTTCGCGAATGCTTTTGCTTGTTCGCATTCTCAAAATGCGTGTTTGTGAGATATTTCCTCCCGAGCACGCAAACAGCGTTGCGAACAGGAAAAAAGCATCGCGAACAGGCGATTTCGCGTGTTCGCAGAATGTCTGTGTGTTCGCAGAAATGTTTTACTATTTTGCAGAGATTTGCGTAACGCGATTACACAAATTCCGCCCACTGCTACTTCACACTTTGCCCCAACACAAGAGAGAGAAAAACGCACAAGGGGGAGAGAACGAGGAAGAGGAATAAAAATGAAGGTAGGAATGGGGAAGCAAGTGTCTGGTGATGGACTAAGGAGGTATGAGATGGATGAAGACTACATGGTATTGGTATTTTGCACCCCAACATTCAATTGTGCTTGTTGCGTACTTATAGCAAAACTTTGGTACACAGCACTTACTTTTTTACAAATTCAGCATTGAATACACACAACTTCTTCCAAATAGTTACCTCTGTATTGCTTTAGCTCCTGAGACAATTGGTGTGTTACAGGAAAATTACCAAAATGTCCTCGGCTTCTGAACACCCAAGTCAGTTTCAGGTGCCATGCCTGCACAACGGCATTCCCAATGTTCCCCACTCCCTGGAATCTCATGAGTAATAAAATATCAAAATCAGCAGGTAAAAAATGGCTGAAAAACAAGATATTACTCTAGGAATATACTATGAAAACAACTATTCTCCTAGTTATTCATATTTTTTTATGGTACAGCTCAAACTACTGTGGTATCCTCGCACATCAGAATTATGCATCTTTGTTGTATCGGTATAGCCATGTGAGGAATCACTGAGCTCATATTCTAGGACCACTCAGAAAAGAAATCTGAAGGTACAAATCCTAAAATTCATACTGGAAAACAGCGATATATGCATGCAGATGTGCTAAAATTGGGAATAGTAGTATAATTCCATGGTCAGGCAAAAATGCATGGAAGAGGCTAGAAATTATATGTTTCTAGACATTTAAAAACTCCTTTTATGGTGTTTTACATCATAAAAGCATACTCAAAATGTGTCTGAAAAAAAGACAGACCTAAATGTTTTCCAGGGTTGGAAAGGAAATACATAATCCATATATTTACTGACTGCATATGGAAACGTGTATGTTCTTGGGGAAATCTATTTTCCCTATAGAAAAAAGAGCAGTTACCACTTCCAAAACACATATCAGATGCACTCATTGTTTCCTCTTTCTTTACGTGCTGCAGGATGAAGAGCAAAATACCATCAATTGTTGTTTTTGTGTTGTGTTGGAAGGTGACCCTTACTGCTCAAAAATAATCATCCCCGCAACGCAGGTTCTCCGGTGAAAGCAGTGGCCCATTTGTACTAGAAAATACTGTTTATCGGACTTCAGTCTTCTTTCGCTTTGCAAAAATATAATAACAGTATTCCACTTAAGAATTATTATTTCATTTACTCATATTTAGGACTGCGTTCCTGTTTTTACTGTATGTTTCTTTCTCTGGCAGGACAAAGAAGGCATTGACAGGAACATTTTCAACCGCGAGAACCATTCAATCATCATACCTACAGTGGTTGTAAGCAAGTTTTATTTTTAATTTGCTATCAATACCGTTTACTACTCTGGCTGCTTTGTCCACTGTAGAAATGTTATCCATCATAGTGGAAAGGCCCTTTCCGTAAGTAGCAACACAGTAATAATAATAATAATAATAAGCAAGCAATGGGAAATGCAATAGGTTTCGCCTATGTGAGTAAAAATAAGTATTTTTTGGGGGGAAGCTTTAACTTGGTGAGCAAAAAAACATGCACCTGGCAACGTTTACCAATCATATTGTAACCCTTTACTACATTTAAGCAAAGCATGAACTGTGTGCAGTCGCGATTTGGAGGGTGGAAAGGATGTGTCCAACCTTATTTTAGCAATAGGAAATAGCGCACTGCATGATGCAAATGCCACCAAGGGGAGATTAGATGGGCAGTGTAAGTAAAAAATACAATCATATGCAGCCAGACATAAAAATCTCCGACGTTCGGGAGTTCGACGGCCAACATCAAGTGAATATGTTAGGTTAAGCAAAACAATAAAAAGCTAATCTGTGCTTAAAAATGACCTTGCTGTTGCTGTATATGCTTATTGTGTAAAATAGTGATATACGACGTTGGACGTGCAACGGGTGTAGAATTTGTGACTTACCAATTTGAAGGTGTAGCATAACTGGTGGTAAATTGAAGCATTGTAGAAGTTTTCAGTGGTGTCTGTATGTAAAACTGCACCACTGTAAAAAATATTTTAAAAAGCAGAGTTGGGCGGAGGAGACTTGACACAAATAAAAATTTGAAAAACATGTTTTTATAGGTTGGGATTTGAGGTGGAGACTGGAGAGGTAGTTTAGCAGTAAAAAACAGCAACCTGCAGGAGGGCGACGGCCAACATACACTAAATTTGTGCAGCCATGGGGAGATTAGGTGAAGTACATAGGACAGGAAATTTGTTATCTGCATTGTTACATCATAAACCTTTTCTTCTCTGCTCCCAGCCCTCTGCGGATTAAGATCCCTTCCATATTTCTCGCCTCAAGAAATTATCGGTTTGGGGACAGCGCGCATATTCTTTAACACGTTTGTAGATGCATGGGTTAGATTGCAGGAATTGTGCAGGTGGAGAGACAGATCTATGAGGGGGCTGAAAGAAGTGCCCAAACTGAATGAATCCCCATAAGAGGGCCACAGCAGGGCTGAGTTGCAGCTGGATGGCATGGAGCTCCATTGAGCTCCAGTGTAGCCTATAGGCCGATGTCCACAGTTTATCTCTGGAGTGTTTTTTCTGTATTTTTTTCTGTGCCTGAATGTGTCAAGCAATTGTCTGCTTTTACTGTCACAAATACACACACATGAGCTGGGATGAGGTGTGTAATGGAGCAGAGAACCCAACAATAAGACGCGGGATGGATAGTTGGAAAGGGGTGGGCTGACGAGGTGTGACAGAAGTGGAAAGTAACAACAGGATGCAGAAAGTGGGGACATCAAGATTTCCAATCTTTAAAGTATGTTAAAACAAATACTGCACACAATACAGCCACCGCTCATTAACTGCATGAATGGGAGGATTAGTGGGGGTGAGACGGGGCCAGGGGTCACATGTGTAAAAAACATGGATGTGGCCGTGCAGGTCAAGGGAGAAGAAACAGACTCGGAGGCAGGTGGGTTAAGCTGAAAATAAAACAGACAATTGAGAGAAAATCAAGAAATAAAAGCCACTGGAACCCATTAGGAAGGAACAAGAAACAAAGGGAAAAACACAACAGGAGTGATGGGGTACGGGTCACCAGTTTGTTCTTAACGGAGGCACGAGCAGCAAGGACAGAAGCAGTCCCCTCATATTCCACTACCTACTCCATTAAACTACACCAAGGGTTCTGTACCATACGTCCACGAGACAGGCATAGGCTTTTCCACCAAACCAAATTTATCTAAGCCATCAGTTAGTGCTAAGAAAGCTGCAATTTATAAAAAGAAATGTATTGCTAGATCCATCTATGCACGTAAAAAGGCTAAAATTGCTAGGTCCCAGTTTTTTAATAGTAGAAGACCGCTGGTCACTTATGGGGCAAAGGAAGAAGTGTCCGAAACAAATCCTTGCACTTTGGGAGGGGAAGTTGACTCTGGTCTACGTAATACTGTGGTAGACCTTACAATGGGAGCCTCTCCAGTTAAGATCGAAGAGAGCCAACCTGAGGGTAGGTTAAGTGGAATTGAGAAAGCTATGGGGGGTGATGAAGAATTTCTTAAAATTGTTTGGAGTACATTAAAACAATTACTCACCCCATTGGAACTTAGGCTTTCTCGTATAGAGAATAACCTACTTGAAATGGATAGGACTATAGTCACTTTGGCTAGTCTTAGCCTAAAAGAAATGGAAGCTAAATTTCCTCAGGGAGTGGATTTAACCCCACAGGCCCAGGTGCCAGTACTTCCGCCTGTGCCCCTACCCATACCTAAACCTTTAGCCGACCTCCCCCCAATACCCAAACCTATTCCAAAGCCCCGTACCACGGTTGCAAACCAAACTACTATCACTCCAAGTTTTACAGCATCAAGCACTCTTCCCTCCCGAAGCATAGCCCATCCCAAACAAAGTTTACAAGCTGTCCCACACCACCTTAAACGGCCAGAATTTGGGAATAGCCTACCCCGGCAGGCTAGTCACCCAAATTTTCGTGGAGGTTATATCGATTTGCCACCAGAAGCTGGTCTCTATGTTACTGTACTAGCTGGAGTACCTGTACTGGGTCCGCAAACACAAGAGAACCATCACTCCCTGAAAAACAAAGTTATTCACTGGCTCAACGAAAACAAACAGCTCCCTAATTATCAAAGAAGTCGAGTACTAATGGTACGTAGAGTACCTTGGGTAGGCCCCACCCGCAAGTCTATTGATGGGGATTGTATAGTAGTATCTTTTGCAGACCCTCACACAGCACAGCATCTCTGTGTATGGTCTTCACAAGATGTCAACCCCTCAATTGTTGTCAGACCCCTTACTTTTTTTTATCCACCTCGGCAGCCTTCTGTGATGGAGGGCTCTTGAACAACTGTCCAAAACACTAGATGGAAAGGCCGAAGGGATGGTGGGCAAAGCCAACATAACTGGTGGCAAGGCGTGCCCACTTCCAACATGTTTGGCTATTTGGAGGAGGTTGATTGACTCGGGGGAACTGATGTCATAATGCCCACTGTGGAACCCTCTTCCCCACAGGTAATTGTTACATCCACCTCCTTGGTAAAGTGCACAGATTGTTTGACCTCTCTTAAAGGCTCTGGTTTAAAAGAGGACTCTGTTAATATCCCTACTAAGATCAGGACAGGGGGGTTGGAATTATCGCAGACTTGTCCTTCTAATGGTAAAGATGATCCAATCAGGGTGATCTCATGGAATATTGCAGGGCTAAAGGGTCGCCTGGACAACGATGACTGGGTCGATTTTATTGACTCATATGACATCATCGTTTTCCAGGAAACATGGTCAACAGTCCCCCTATTTAGAGTAGGCTACCTAAATTTTTATAAACCCGCCACTCGGGGTGCTAGGGGTAGGGCCTCAGGAGGCCTTACGGTGTGGATTAAAAATAATTTGGGTTTTTGTGTCAAGGAGATTCTGGTAGAAAATGTCGACCTCCTATGTATTAGCCTGAGTAAAGTTAATACTAAGGATTTTCTCCTAATTGATATCTACGCCCGAGGCTGTCAGGGTGGGAGGAAGCAAACAGTCCTGAATGATCTAGAACAACTTCTGAAGAATTTTAAAGGCGATCAATTTGTTATAATAGCAGGCGACCTGAATAGCTCATTTGAGCCTATCCTCACCTTGGCAGAAGATGTGGGAATTGAAGAGGACACTGCCTGGAATATTCCCCCGTTAACTATAAGCAAGGGTGTGAAGGGATCTGAGGCAGCATTACACTGGTTGGGTTTCTGCCTGGAGTGGGGTCTTCGGGCAGTAAATGGCCGCACTCCTTCTGATAGCTCAGGGACACAAACCTTTGATAATGGTCTCAGTACTAGTCGCATTGACTATATATTGGTCAATATTGAATCCTGGTCACACGAAATAGATATGGTGGTAGAGACTAGGCCAGAGAGTGATCATAACCCTCTCTCTTTGGGAGTCAGGGTTCCTGGACTGGGTGTTCGCCAAATGGAAACAAATCTCTTAACGTCTGATTTAGTCCTGTGTGACAACAGACGTCGAGTCAGATGGTCTAGAGTCATAGATGACCCTGTGGTTATTTGTAAAATAGAGGAGTTGGTTCTTGATGTAAGGGGCAGGATGTCCTCATTATCCCCTTCTGGTGGGGTTGATCCTACAATCATTGACCTACATGAGAAGTGCTTTATGGATCTCAAAAATTTCCTCACTAAGCCATCAAACAATAAAAATGTTAAAGTGCATAAAAGATGGTATACTAAGAGCTGTAGAGGTGCTCACAGCAATTTAATAGCGGCTGTCAAATCAAGGATCACTGATGACATTAGGAAAGCCAGGCAGCTCTATAAACAAGCACTTTGGGCAGCTAAGCGGGATTGGGATGATTCCTATTGGCGAGATCTCCTTAAAGCCTGTGAGTCATCAACTCAAACGAAATTTTGGAAGACAGTTAGATGGGGCAGGGACCCGGACCCCCAAACAGTGGTTAACCATGTTTCAGCTCAGGACTGGGTTGAATTTTTTTCAGCCCAATTTAAAGACACTAGTGCTGTCCATGAACCGTTAACTGCACCTGTGATGAAGACAACACCACTAAATTTGGGGGATAGTCTCATATTTTCTGCATCAGATACTGTACACGCCCTTGACTCTGTCCAGTCTGGCAAAGCCCCAGGCCTAGATGCTATACCAGCGGACCATTTTTAAACTAAATCTCGATCTTTGGGTCCCTTACATCACGCTACTGGCAAATAACATCGCAGCAGGGGCAAGGATCCCGCAATCCTGGAAAGGGGCTGAGATACTACCAGTATATAAAAAAGGGGATCGTTCAACGCCAAATAATTATCGGCCCATTAGCCTGATAGACTCGATCCCAAAAATAGTATCGAGGATGGTCCTAGTAAGAATCCAGGGGTGGATCGAGCAGAATAATATACTTTCCTTTATGCAGGCAGGGTTCAGATTGGGTACCAGCACCATAGACCAGGTGTTTCGACTTACCATGCTTTATTGGAAGGTGGTTTTTTTGGGCGGTGGAGTTATTTACGCCGCATTTGTCGACCTTAAGTCGGCTTTCGACTTAGTCCCAAGGGTGAAACTATGGGAGTCTCTTAGACTAATGGGTCTTCCCCTAGAAATCCTGGGATTAGTCCAGCGATTACATGAGGATAATTTTGCTCAGGTAAGGTGGGGGAGACAGGGTCAGGTGACCGACAGGTTTCCTGTCCAACGAGGGGTGCGTCAGGGCTGTGTTTTGGCTCCTACCCTGTTTCTCTTATTTATCAACCAGGTAGTCCAATTTTTTAATAATATACAGACTGATGCACCTACTCTGGGCGGATCAAAGTATCCCATGTTAATCTTTGCAGACGACACCCTGCTCCTCTCGAAAACTAGGAGCGGGTTACAGGTAGCCCTGAATAGATTTTCAGAGTTCTGCAAAAATAACGACTTACAGATCAATGCTGACAAAATGAAATTTATGGTCTTTTGTAAGAAAACCCCTCCTAAAAGTTCGGTTACTTTGAAGGGTATCCAGATCGAGCAGGTCAAGGTCATGACGTACTTGGGTGGGACCCTTGATCACCAACTTAGCTGGAACCCTCAACTGGAGACTTCAAAACTTAAATTTACTCGCCTCACAGGTTGTCTATTGCAAGAACCCAAAAAATCTCTTACCAAACGCATTACTCCTGCCCTAAAAATATATGATGCCAAGGTCAATGCAGCAACCTTGTATGGAGCAGACGTATGGGGGTATAAGGATTTGACAGGTTTGGCCATTGCACAGAACAGGTTCCTTCGGAACCTGGTAGGACTTCCACAATCCTCACCCATTAAACCACTGCTATTAGATCTCGGCTGTAGACCTCTAGATGAGCTGGCACAATTTTGTCTAGTGGCACTATGGCGTCGGCTTTGGACGACTCCAGAGCTTAGCCTTTTTGCTCACGAATTAGAGGAGATCAAAACATTGTGGGGTGCTCAAAAAATCCCTTGGCTTAGGGAAGTCAAACATATCTTGCATAAAATGGGACTGCCCGAGTTATGATCAAACCCTGGGGGCTGCAGCTTTCCATCTAAACTCGAGTTTAAGGACCTTTTTTGGGCTTGGAAAAAATCTATACTGGTCACCCAATCCTCGGACAAAAATTTAACTGGTCTATTTTTAACACACAAGGTCATTCCGTCCCTTGAGCCCTACTGGGATTTGATTTGTAAAACGCTCGACCGTAAACTGTATCACCAGTTTCGTATTGGTACATTGCCTATCAATTCTTTTACTGTAAGGTGGGAGATGAAAGCAAGTAACAAATGTTTTTGGTGTCCCGACCAGGAAGAAAGCATTGGCCATCTATTTTTTGCATGCCCTGCATATCGTTCCCCCCGAATTAAATGGTTGAGACCTGTATGTTCAACCTTAGATTGTGGGGGACATCGAGAAGCCCTGCTGAAACTACGAGATATTAGATCTGAAATGTTTGTGGTTTGTGTAGCCAAATTTTTGGGTTGGGCGTGGTTGATCCGCACCAAGAAATTGAACCTTTTTTAAAATTGATTGTTATGATTACATATATCTGCTTGTATTATGTTTTATTAGCCAAAGGTGGATTGTTAGTGGTATTCTTAATTATATTTGTACTGTATGTCGTCTTTTATGAATTTTATTCGAAATAAAGACTAAATGATGATGATGGGGTACGGGGTTGTGGGATCTATAACTATGCCAAGCAGTGATGAGAGGGAGGTTGTAGGGAGGACAGGGCAAACAGCAATAAATACTTGCAGGATGAGATGGTTGGATAGAGAGCCTGAAAAACAATGCAAAATGAAAACCAGCATCAAGGGGATTGCTTACCAATGGGACAGGAAAGCGAATCATGCAAGTCTGTAGTCAATGCTTCTTGAGCTGGAATGTGGATATGTTGAAACCAGGGAGACACAATCCAGAACACTTCTTACAGCATGAACTACCAATAAGGTGAGGCTCAATGAAAGCACAATGCAGAACATATCGGAGAGAACCATGCCACACATGCCAACAATTGAGAACACATAAGACAATTTAGAGACTACAGCTGGGGGTGGAGGATGCATTATAAGGGAGAAAATTAAATACTTATACTTATTTTTGAGCTTATAAAATGAAAACAAAATCATGTTTAAATCAGCATGTGTACCAGGTGGAGCCCCCCACACATCCATAGACAACCTTACAAAATGTAGGACGCTCAGCTCTAGAACATGCGTAGAGACAATCCTCACAAAACAGAGTTTATTTAAAAGGGCAAGTTCAGGCACATGTTTTTTTTATAAAACATAAGGCACTCATTCAAAAGTCAAAACCATGCAAGCCCCATCCTAAGTCCTAAATCATAAAACAGCAATTACTTCTAGATGTTCAGACAAAAAACTGTGCAGAACCCTCACAGAAGATAGAACAGTAATTTGGCCCTGACCAAATGTATGAATTTAATTGTGTGAACTGCAAGCCACATGTCAATGGATTAGTATGTGATGGTGTACATCCAACACCACCTACCGCCTATTATTGTATAGTCAGGAACTAAGATAGACACAATATAATTAATACATTAAATATGCTAGCGCAGGATGCTGAATGCTCACGCTGAACACCGAATACATGAGTGTCATAGAAGAATCTCCAAAATATGAAGAGAGTAAGATATGAGATATGAGAAAAGTGCTTCTGTACGCGGCTGGGCTCCGACGACTGGACGAGGTGTCAGAGGAGGCCTGTGGACGGTGGGGCGTTCCTGGCGATCTGGGGCTCCCCGTGTGCTGCAGGGTTTGCGAAGGTCTGGAGGGGCCCACCTCCTGGGAGAGAAGCCTTGTGTGCGGGGCCTGCACCACCCCGGGCCGCAGTGAAACTGTCTCAGCACCGGCTGCGAGACCGACTGGGAGGACGACCTTGAGGGGTGCATCGACCTGCGAATACTGCCTAGAGGCGCACACTGGTGAGCAGCTGGACCTGTACAGCGGACCACGGTGCCCCCGTTCCCCCTTGCTCCCTCCCGCTCCCAAAAGCGATGAAGAGGGGCCCTGGGAGAAGGCCAGAGTCCCTGAAACATCGGGACCCGAAGGGCTTGCGGTGTGTACGGTGAGTGCCTGCGGAGGGAAGGGCAGCCAGGCTGGGAGAAGATTAAGATCTGCTGGGGACACGGTCGGAGGTGACCCAGATTGGGAGCTTAGACCTGGGAAGGCCATAAGTGGCATCTTCTGTCTAGTCACATCCTGAGGGGCCTGGGAATACGTGGGGGCCTAGACTGATGAACGCCTTGAGCAGTGGTGTCCTGTGTGGAGTAGAGAGTGCCTGAGATGGATGTGGGTGTCCTCTCCTCCTCCCACTCCCCCTGACTCCCCGGCCTGGACCGGATGAATAAACTGTAGGGCTAGGACTAAATAGAAGCCTCAGGAGGTCTCTCTCAGAGCTGGGTGCGCCTGCCTGACTGAGCTGGGCACCTAGCTGAAGTTTTTCAATTCAACAAGAGACACCCCTGTATATCCTTGCCGAAAAACAACAGATATGGGTAAAGACAGAGAACTGAAACTGTCGCGACAGGGCAGGATGGACCATTACACAAATGTTATCACCCCCCACCCCGGAGGAGCGACCGCCTGCCTGATCAGACACGCTCCTGCAGGTGATTCAGGTCTCCAGGATGACACTTGAAGGGAAAACAGGTGAAATGGGCACGAAGGTGACGCTCCTGCGCCAGGACCTGCGGAACTTAGCAGATAGAATCATGGAGTCAGAAACCAGGCTGGGAGAGGCGGAGGATACGATACAAGAACTGCGTAAGGGCATGACAGAGCTGCAATCCTCCCACAAAGGCTTACTGTGGAGGGTGGATGACGGGGAAAACAGAGTTCGTCGTAATAACCTCTGCTTTGTGGGCTTTAGAGAGGGAATTGAGGGAACAAACATGCAAGAATTTCTTCACTCCTAGCTCCTACAGACCTTCCCGAAGGACAAATTCTCTGCCTGCTTTGTTATAGAAAGGGCCCACAGGGCGTTGATGGCCCACCCACCTGTAGGAGCGCAACCACGATCAGTAATAGCCCGGTTTTTGAACTTCTTGGACAGGGACAAGATCCTCCAGGAAGCCAGGAAGCTTTGGGAGATCCAGCATGAAAACATATGCTTAATGATCTTCCCTGACTACAGTAGGGATGCCCAGAAACAGAGGCGTACTTTTGACGCAGTAAAGCCAAACTGAGAGAGCATAAGATCCAATATATGCTGCTTTTTCCAGCAAAGTTGAAGGTGCTGTTCCTGGGCCGATCCCATTTCTGTCAAACCCCGGAGGAGGCGTGGCACTGGCAGGAGGAGCGACTCGCCTTGGGATGGTCGAGGGTGCCGCCGCGCCATAATGGGTCATCGGAGGGGGAGGTTGAGTGGTCGCCGGGTCTACAGAGGCTGCTGAGACCCCGACAGGGCAGCAAGGATCAACTTATGGAGCGACTCCCCACCCCTCAAAATAGGAGGGGATTTCAACGATGTTATGTCCACCCCCTTGGACCGCTCGGGGAACGGTACTGATTCACTCCCAAATACTCAGCTGGCTGGGCTGATGATACCCTCAGACTAATGGATGTACGGTGAAGACTTTATCCAGATACCAGCCATTACTCCTACTATTCTGGGGCACATAGGGTGCACTCCAGATTAGATTATGTCTTTCTCCCGAGGAGTGAATGTGGTAAAATCTATGAGGCTGAGTACCTGGCGCATGGAATCTCGGACCACTCCCCCTTGCTGGTTAGGGGAGGGGGAGACCCCGGGCGAGGCAGGGGGGCTGGAGGCTGTCGGATGGGACCTACAGAATAAGGAGGTGTTACAGGGACTCCAAATGGACACGAAAGTGTACTTTGCAGAAAATTCTGGTTCGGTACAGTTGGGGGTTGTAGTATGGGAAGCCTATAAGACAGTACTCCGCAATATGGCCCAAAACCGAATAGCTTGGGAAAAACTGAAGGAACAGGAGGAGATACTCACTTTGGAAACCCAAATTTTGACACTAGAGCAACGCTACTTTATAGGTAAGGACATACAGGTCCTATGACAATTAACAGACATGCAACAACACTACAGAGCCATAGTTACAGAAGAGGCTAAAACGCAGGCACTGGCAACCCTTCATAGGTTGTATGATGTAGGGGCTAAGTCGGCAAGCTATTGGTCTGGCTCAGCCACAAGAAAGCAGAAGCCCGATGGATAGACAACGTGGTGGATCAGCGGGGACAGATGCAAAAAGGCGATGCACAAATAGTGCATACATTCGCTTCCTATTTTAGAGATTTTTATGAGGCCAGGGAGTTGGGTTCTCAGGCGCAGATCTTAGCATATCTAGGCGCTATCCAAACCCCAAGCTTAGACGATGACACGAGGGAGGGACTGGAGGCGGACATAATGGTGGATGAACTGAAAGAAGCAATAACTAAATTACGTCCGGGAAAATCCCCTAGTCCGATTGGACTCCCAGCGAAATTTTATAGGAAAGGGGTAGATCTTAGCACTATTTCGAGACGCGGCCCAAGATGGTATCCTGCCTCTCGATCTTAGGATGGCTACGATTGTTCCCATCCACAAACCAGGGAAGCACCCCGACGAGTGCACATCCTACCACCCAATCTCCCTTCTCAATATAGAGGTCAAACTACTAGCGACCATTTTAGCCCTACGTCTACGCCAGGTAATATCGGGATTGGTACATCAACACCAGACGGGCTTCCTACCAGACCGAGTGACTAGACAGAACTTGAGGAGGACCCACAACTGGCTCATGAAGGTCCAGGACCGTGATGATCCCCATATGTTCCTCTCCCTAGATGCAGAAAAAGCGTTTGACGCGGTACAATGGCCCTTTCTGGAGGCGGCTCTAGTCAAGTTCGGTATTGGTCCTAAATATCGACATTGGGTCGGTCTCCTGTATACGGACCCTCGAGCTCGGGTTAAAGTGAATGGATTGTTGTCTGAAGACTTCCCGATTAGACGGGGAACCCGGCAGGGGTGCCCTTTGTCCCCCTTGTGGTTTGCCCTCACAATCGAAATAGAGGCGTATGAGATCCGGCAGAGAGGGGAGATACAGGGTTACAAATTACGCCGACTTATGTGGGGGAAGAAAAGGTCTCGCTTCATGCAGAAATTATTTTGTTATATGTTACACATCCGGATGACACAATCCCAGCACTGTTTGAGCTCTTGGGCAGGTATGGCTCCCTCTCGGGCTATGCCATAAACTGGCATAAATCGGCCCTATGCAGCCCACGGGTCAGGGAGACGTGACCTCCTCTCCCAGGGGCACTGCAGATAGCAGAGATGGGATTCAAGTATCTGGGGATCTACCTTACCACAGATAGAAAACTCTCATATCATTCATTCAAAGGGTCATAAGGAACTTTGCAGCTGACGGCCAGAGACGGAAAGCACTCCCCATCACGATCCTGGGACGAGCTGCGATGTTGAAAATGATCCCCTTGCCCCCCTTTCTGTATGCCCTCCAGAATGAGTACTTTCCCCTCCACAGACAGACATTCTGGGTGATAGATGGGGAATTAAGTTCTCTGCTGTGGCAGGGGAAACAACCAAGGATCGCGCTAGGAACGCCGCAGCGGAACCAATATAATGGAGGGATATCCCTACATGACATTGAGGCCTATTACTGGGTGGAGCATCTGGCACTGGTGAATGACTGGATCCCCGTCCCCGCAGATCACCCATCTTATAGGCTAGAGAAATATACCATTGCACACCACTCCTGCTTACATTTTCTGTACAGGGTTCAAGGTAGGAGACGCCTCTTCCCGGCCACACAAATAACGCTGGAAGTCTGGGAAGTCTGGGAAGTCTGGGACAGGGTGACTAAGACAATTGGCTGGACACATAAACCGACTAAACAGACCCCAATCTGGCACTGCACTTTGCTGCGGTAACACCACAAATTAAAGGGATTTGGAGGGTGGGACTCCATCGGTATCTCCAACTTAGGCAATGTGGTGGTGAAAGGAGAACTCAAACCTTTCAGGTCACTGGCAGCAGAGTTTGGGCTGCACCCTACGCAAATTTTCAAATACGCGCAGCTGCGACACGCCTGGATAGCTGAGAACATGCTCTACTCTCCCCTAACAGACTACGTCCTACTAGAGGGACGCCTATTGCAAGAGCAGATACCCAATAACGTAGTATCACTAACTTACTAGACCCTAAACAACAACATGCCGGAGAGACTGGGGAAACTGACGGAAGCATGGGAGCAGAATCTGGGCACGTTAGAGACAGTGGACTGAGAGGCAGCCCTGATGCACCACAGAGAGGTGGCAATTAAGTACCGCCTTTGACTCATTCAATACAAAATATTGCATAGAGTGTATTTTGACAGGGTCTGACGCCACCGAATGGGCCGAGCCAGCGAACCACACTGCCTGCTCTGTAGACAGACACAAGGGGACTTCAATCATATTATTTGAGACTGCCCCGTCATCCATACATATTGGGTACAAGTATTAGGAGAACTGAGTAAGGTATTGGACACTCCCTCCAGATCCTAAATTCGTATTGTTGGGCATTCCTGGTGATGTTGACTTGGGATGCCCACAGCTTATCTTTGCACTGTTGGTATTAGTGGTAGTGAAAAGAGATGTGGCACGCATGTGGGGGGGCGTCGCTCCCTCCCCGGATAGGAAAATGGAGAGGGGGATGACATGTATATGGCGGCAGAAAGGGTCACATATAAAGCAAGAGGGTGCCCCCGGAAGTTCCGTAGTATATGGAGGAAATGAAGAACGTATCATGGATTGGATGGTGGCCTGGGAGCTGACTAGATTTTCACGGGTCAGGGGCAACAAGGGGGAGGGGGGGAGAATCCCGGTATTGAAATGCATGAAGGGGCAATATACCTACCCGGTTCATGGAATGGGGAGATGATGTGTCCACCGGGGTGGGTGGTATATGGAAACAATTGTGGCTAATTGTGACATGCTTGCTGTTTTATGTTTGTTGAAAATGCTAATAAAAATATTTATAAAAAAAGAAAAGGATTTTAGTAAGGAGGCTTTAACAGCGGTAGATAAATATACACATGGTTGATACTGAAGTTTGCATATTTTCATATAAGTGCATTGATTTATACGGGCTTAATAAAAACAGCCAAAATGAAATTCTTCTCTGAAAGCATATGCGTAGCAAGAAACTCAAGCAGAGAACTCTTTAAAACAGTTAAAACTCTGTCAAAATTGAATAATGATTGTTCTTTTAGTCCACAGGAAGCATTCTGCAATAATTTAGCAACCTTTTCCCAGTCTAAAGTCAACTCTATTTACAAATAATTGTCACCGTCCACAACCACATTATGGGGCCGATTAGGATGGAGGATTTTCCGCCTCCTCCGGGCCGGCGGAAGCCACCGCTGGCCCGGAGGAGGCGGAAAATCCTCTGCGGAGTCACCAAAGACCCACCGCCGCATTACGTTGGCTGGTGGGTCTTGGTTTCTGTCCGCTGCTTTTCCGCCACGGTCGGATTACAACCGCGGCGGAAAAGCTCTCATTTGGCTGGCAGTGTCTATCAGACACCGCCAGCCAAATTAGGATGCATTAGTAAACATGCTTTTCCGCGGCGGTTTTTCCGCCGTGGAAAAGCATGTGTACTTTTGATTTTGGGGGCCTGTTGCGTGCCCCCAGGGTGTAGGCGGGTGGGGGGTGCACATGGGGGGTACCTATGGTACCCCCCAGTATTTACATGCACAAAGCGGCAGGCACCGCGCGGTGCCTGCCGCTTTGTGCATGTAAATGTAAAACATGCACTTTTAACATTGCGGCGGGTGCTGCTTGAAGCAGCACCCGCCGCAATGTTAAATATCCAGGATGTGACCGCCAGGGTGGCGGTCACATCCTAATTTGCACGGAGGGACCGCCGCTGCCCCTGCGGACGGTCCCTCCACCTCTGGGATGGCGGACGGACGCAAGTCCGTCCGCCATCCTAATCGGCCCCTAAGTGCAGATGATATTTCAACTTATGTGCAGGAATCTGGCATACAGAATACCATCATTCATTCAGGGTACCCACAATTTTGTAGTTTTTCTCCTTTAATTAATGAAAAAATGATTAATTCCATCAACCTTATTAAATCCTGGGCGCCATCGGATCCTTGTCCACCACAGGTTCTGAAGAAAGTCGCCAATGTTGCCGGCCTGCTTATGGAACTTTTCAATGAAATATTTATTACAGGGCAATTTCGAAATATATGGAAAAAAGCTTCTATTTTTCCACTGATAAAGAAACCTTCCTTGGATCCAATAAAGATGGAAAACTGCAGGCCTATATCCCTCCTACCTTTCCCGGCTAAAATTCTTGAGAAATCATTGAATGAGGATATGCTAGCTTTCTGGATGCTAATATGCTGCTCGACCCTTCACAGTATGGCTTTAGAGCAAATCATTGCACTAAATCTGCCTTGTAAGAAGCCATTGATGTACAAAGAATGGCAATCGATAAGGGTTGAAAAACTGCACTGATTTTATTGGATCTTTCTGCTGCTTTTGACATGGTTCACCATTCACTCCTCATAAAACGTCTCCAACTACTTGTTTTTAGAAGCTGGGCTCTGACCTAGCGTAGCTAATTTCTGAGTAATAGGCAGCAACGTGTGGAGCTGGGGGATGTGAGTTTGTCACCATTTTCCTTACCTTGTGGTGTTCCCCAAGGATTTTCCTTCAGCCCCACGTTGTTTAATGTTTACATTAGCCCCCTCATCAGGCTCATTCAAATCTATGGCTTAGCTGTGTTCTTTTACGCCGATGATACGCAGATAGTGGTTCCCATCTCATCATCGAAAGCAAGTAAGGAGGCAGGAAACTTCTGTAATTGCATGTCCCAAGTGGCATTGTGGATGCAGAATAATTCTCTGAAATTGAATACAGACAAAACACAGCTGCTGTTTTTTGGAAAGGAGACCACGTTCTGGAATGACTCATGGTGACCGTCGAGCCTAGGTACACTACCAATTCCAGTCCAGAAAGTTAGAAATGTGGGAGTCATTTTCGACACTGAATTATCTTTATTGGAGCAAATGTATTTATTTAGTATTTTTCAGAGTGCGAACGTGACCTGTTAGGGTATCAGAGCGCTTCACAAGGCTAAGCAAGATGTTTGCAAAAGTTCAGAACAGACGAAATCATGTGAACGTTTTACCATGATAACCAGGATATTGCAATGAGAGGGAATAGGCAGGATGGGTGTAACTTAAGGGAGAAAATAAAAACATTAGCGTTAACAAAGACAGACTGTACAGCACCAGACTCTGCCCCATAAACGGACAGTGAAGTACAAATGAAGCAAAAGGAAATAGCACCAACCATGATACAAGACATTGCATAGGCTACATCAAGGAAATCCAGATTGGGATACACTGGTAGAGGTCAAGAAGAGGGCATATAGGAAAGTCTTTGCTTCCTTTTTCAATGTAGACAAGCAGGCTATTCTTCTGACGTTGGGTGGCAGCAAGTTCCAGATTCTGGGTGTGGCACCAGAGAAAGCTCTGTTGTATGTTTTCTTCTTCCGGAAGAGGGGAAGTTTCAGAACAAAAACACTCGCAGACCGGGAGTGCCTATCTCCTCCGGAGACCATGATTTTCTGTGCGAGATACACTGGAGAGTTAGAGTGTAACGCTTTGTGTGTGACACAGGCCAATTTGAACTGTATTCTGACTTCGTACAGGAGCAAGTTCAGCGCTTTGAGGTGAACTTTTTTGAACTTGTTAGGAGTGTGCGGCTGCGTTGAGACAACCTTTTAGGAGAGCCGTTGAGATCTCGGGTAGTCGGGAGAGGGTAGAGCATCCGTACTCAATCTTAGAAATAACTTGTGCCGTAACTACCATTTTAAGGTCTGATGTATCTAGGTATGGTTTTAGTTTTCTCAGGTAGATCATTGAAAACACATTTAATTATTAAACATACACGTATGTGTTGCACCCACGTGCACTTCAGAATTGATTGACACCAATGTTACAGGGGTGCGTGATCAGCCTACAATTGTTTCATCAATCATACCAAAAGCAACATCTCAGTCCATTCGATTTCCATGCACAAACACATAATGCTAGTAAGCTGTAGTTTAAAAAGTTAAATGCATGTAATATGTTGTGCAAACCAAAAGCACCATTTCAAGCTGTAGCTGACAAACATGATTATTCAAGTTATCACAAAACAGACCAACAATTAGATACCAGTGTAAACTTAACGAACGGTGCAACACAAACGAAAAATATACACAACACAACCAACTAATTTTGTGTTCATCACACCCACAAGCCCCAGTGGCATACAAGGAAACATATATCCACATAGTAAATCATTTTACACCAATGTGTAAAGCTGTTCTCTGAGGCCTAATGGTGGATGAAGAGAGGCATAAAAGTGCTTCATTATTGGTCTTTCAGGAGCATGTACACATTTCACAAGACACCTGCACTATGCAGACCTCGTTGACAGATGATAAATTCGAGAAATTCCATTCTACAGTGTGGAACTCACATTTCATGCATCGTTAATATAATCCATGCTTGTGGAGAGTGAATAGAACTGTTTTAACTTCCTAAATATGTTTTCCAGAGAGTGTTGTAATGTGAATATGTAGAAAAGGTAAACTTGTAATGCCTTTAGAGGAGCCGCCGTGGACTCCTCTGAAGGCATAGATACCTCTGAATTAGATGCATTACTAAATCTGAGTCACCATGTCTGCCCCATCAGCAGTCTTCAATCAAACTGCTGCTAAGTCTTTTTGAATATTAGCCAGCACAGGACATTTTAGAGGGGTTACTGTCTGTGGATAATTACATTTATGGGCCTGTTGTTCAATCAGCATTCAAATCTTACTCATCAGCGACGTTTCTCTCACAGAATGCCACCTTCCCACTGCACTGACTCCGTGTTAGAAAATCAAGAGAATCAGGGTGGCCAAAAAAGGGCAAGGGTTTTGGGAAGGTTAATGTGGGAGGTAGGAAATGTTTTTGTAAATATGGCTTATATGATTTATAGCAACAGATGCTGCATCACTGCACAATTCCGAGTGATACCCATATTTCGGGCACTTATTACCTCCTTTCACATAGACCCATGTGCCTTACTATAAACTGTCTTGTAAAACGAATTGGTTTATTTAACTATAGTATTTCAAGAATGTTTTATTGAAATTATTTCTTTAAATGATGGGAGTAACGGGCTCAACCGGGCGTTCAAAGGAATTTCACAAAAGTCTTATACACACAGAAATGTTTCCTTTTTTTTGATACATCTTTCCTTCACACCACAAACATATGAATCAGTACTATAAACAACATGTCAAAGCTTTATCAACTCAGTTATGGTCCTGAATTCATGAAGGGGACCAGTGTTCCATTCAACAATGTAAGTTTTCTCTGCTAAAAGATCAGAGAAACACAAACACAAAGGGGCTGAGTTAGTGTTTGGGGGATGGAGCACCCTCTCCACCAAAGGGAAATTCCTCCCTTTGATTTACGTATCGGAGAACCTTAAGAATGTCAGCGACTGAGACTATTTAGACTCACTGACATACTCCTCTGACAGCCTGATGGAGTGAGGGCTGTCATGGTTTTCGACTGTCACCCAATTTAGAGTGTTTGAATCGCCAGTATTTACCTTTACTTACTGCAATGAAAAATGTGGTGGTAAGGGACAATACAAATGTTGAAATTACTCTCATATCATGGGAGAATACACAGAGAAAGGCAGCTTTTTCCTCCTTTGTCTCATTAGAAAAAAGAATGTGCCTATCCTTCACAAGAGGCAAATTCTAGCACCCCGCTCCCCCACACCCACTTAGATCTGGAAAGAGGCACTATATATGTCTAGGCCTAATTCCTGTCATCACCCAACCCAATTTCTGGTCATGGCGATATGGCCGGGTGGTATTGGAAGAATGTGGGTGTTGTCAGACATCAGCACAGCAGTTCAAGGATTGCATCCATATGTTCCATTATGAATAGCTTACCTGAATGATCAGCTGGCTGAAACGACACCTGATGTAGGTAACCTATGGCCCCCTAACAAAAAGTGAATCCTGTGGTTTCCCTTCAAGTACTTAACATGGCCTGGTTACTGGGGTTACAGGAGCCAGCCTCACTCCTTGGAGATTAAAAAATCAATTTGCGATTCTTCCTAGCATGCCCACATAATTGATAGGTTAGAAACTCCAAAATAATTCAATGAGCGCTGGAAAGAAGACAATAGGTGGTTAGTCAGAGGTAGCAGGCAACTCCATCACCACTCCTCCACCACCACCAACCCACCACCATCCGTCCTCACTAAGCCATTTATTGATTGGGCTGCAGATAACATCTGTCAAGACAAACATGACTGAGGATTATGTGGTCTGTTTTTTGCTCAAGTGGGGCTTCCTATCTGCTGGGCAGTATATTTACATTGTACTTTGTGTCTGGGAGACAGGAGAAAGTATCTTGATGGTAGGGGCTACTGGGAGCTTTAAATAGGCAAACACAAAAAGATGATGGACAGAGTGCTGAAACGTTTCAAACACTCACCCCCAGTCAAGAGATCTGGCTAAATCCATCTTTCTTTTGCTCACTATGCCACCCCAGTTTGGACCCAGCGAAATTCAAATCATTTTTGACACTGCTTCCCATGGGAACAGCACAGTCTGAACTGGCAGGCCAGGTCCTACCTTGACCAGAAACAAGTATCCTAGGACTGGTTTTGGGGTGAAACCTCTTGTCAGCCAGGATAGCTTGAGTCCAGGGGCACAGCAAGCAAGGGAGCCATGTCTGGGCATTCCCTTGGCCACTGACATCAAACATAGCAAACACAACAAGATGATGAACGGAGTGCTGAAACTTTTTAAACACGCACCCCCAGTTAAAAGATCTGAGTTAAATCCATGGTTCTTTTGCTTACCATGCCACCCCAGTTGGGACCCAGCCATATGCAAAACAGTCTGGCCTGAACTGCCAGGCTGGGTCCTCCCTGGACCAAAAACAATCATCCTGGAACCAGTATTGGGGTATCATCCCTTATCAGCTAGGCTAGCTTAAATCCAGTGGCACAGTGAGTATTAAATAGGACCTATGTCTATAACTAAGAAAGTAATTTAGAGTTGGGTGAAAAAGCTGAGTGCTAAAAGTCCATTGTGGAAATGTTACTAGTGTCAGGTGTTTGTCTAGTTTTGTGCCTATGTATACATCACCAACCACAACAAATGGAGAGTCCTATGCACAACTAGCATCTGCTTAAATCTACTGTTAAGATTGAGTGTAAAAAATTTGCAAACACAATCTTCTTAGAAATGGAGGGCGGAGTTGAATGGAATTTAAGAGCTGCAATAAAGCAGAATGTATGGATTGTCATTAAGACATGAGAGAAGTGTTTAGCCAGGTCTGGCAGGTCACTGGACTAATGCATCCACTCCAAGGATTCAAACTCCAGTAGATCCACTGGGCCGTTTATCCTTTTAAAGTATATGATATGAAAAACTATTGTACTGGTTAACAGTAAACACCGATTATCTGGCAATAGCGTCAGGAGACATCGCAAGTGTGAACATGCACTGTACAAATACACCTATTATGCTATCTTATCTCTGTGCTTCTGTGACTCAATGTAGTGTACTTTTTGGGTTTTAAGATAATGGCAAACTTGTTGGGTGCCACTAGAGTGCCATTTCTGCTACTAATATCACTAACAGCTTTTCTCTTGATATTGTTTCTAGCCTTACCTGCATTGCATCGTATTTCTTCTACTTCTAAGGTGTCTGGAGATGAGATATGGAAAGAAAATATTCAAGGGAGATCCTGTTTTCAGGTTTGTGCAGTAAAATCCACTCGAAAGACTATATTTCATGACAAGTTTAATGAAAACAATTGCAACTATTATCTGGCATGGTTATTTGTCTGGGCACTATTGTTTGGTGAGGAATTCAGTCTATGTTTGTTAAACTAATATGGATTTGCATAGCACCAGTATGTACCAGAGTGACCAGAGGTAGAAGTACACAAGCAAAGCAATGCGAAAACATTAAAGCGATCAAAATTAACGTGAAGGGCACTGAAATGAAAAAGGTATGCCATCTGTGTGACTCATTGGATCTACAAGGGCCTTTCACCTTTGACCAATGGTATATCCAACAGATAATGGTCCATATGCACTGCAGACTAGTTTATGCTGACTTTCACTAAAAGACTTTCAATCATCTCATCTGTGATGTGTGGTCCATTTTTTGGGGATCAAAGTAGGCATAGGCAATATGCAACAGAGAAGCCCTTCCTGGTGCCTCATTTGCTGTCCATGCTCATCGCATATAGTAATGCTATCTGAAAAACAAAGAAAAATATTAACAGTAAGAAATAAAAATGAAAGATTCTTAGAGGAACAAATTAAATGTAACTGTTTCTACATTTCATTAGGATAAGCGATATTATGGTCTCACTTCAAAGCGTGCTTTATTCATTTTTTAAGTCTGTGAGTGTCATTTACCAAAACAGAAATTACTTGTTTTTTTAATTCCTTATTGTTAATTTGTAATTTATTAAACTTTCGGAATGCATACTAAACAATGTTTTTTGTATTTTGTTAAATATATTTTTATTATGCACTATTCTAGCAAAACATAATTGTTTTGAGGTTTTTGTAATTTATTTTAGATTGTTTGGGATGCACCTGTCAAACACCTGCAATTTTAGTAGATCCATTTTTTAAGTCCTTACAAGAAATTCGAAATGTATTCCTTCACCCTTTGCCTGTTCTTACATTTTGTTGCAATCACCAAATGTTGGAAAGGGGCTTATTGGTAGGTGTTGGTAGGGACCTACCACTAGTTCACAACATAAAGTCCAGTCAAGTTTTCAATAAGTTATTCCCTTGCTCAACCCTGGGTAGCTGGCAACCAGCAGGCAGGATTAAAGTAGGAGACAGGTGTGTAAAGCATTTAAAAACACCAATACATCAATTAAGTAGGACACAATAAAAATCCAACACCAATTTTATACATTTTTATGAACAAATAGACACCAAAATGAAAAAAAACAATGTAGGGAACCATCAATATGAATTGGTAAAGAATAAAACTTCTAGTGCTTAAAAACATATAGCACCAACTTGGGACATCTTGTCATGTTTGACTGGGACAAAGCCAAAGTTTACCGCCATCTACGATGGAGTACTGGTCGGATACACTAAGTGGAAGTCCTCGGTAATAATTCTTCAGGCTAGATTCGTGTCGATGTTGTCTGCTTGGTTTTTTGTGAGACCCCGGCCAAATCCAGGAGTCTGGAGCTCCGGAGCTTTAAGCAGGATGAACCTAGCCAGGTTGCGTTTGAAGTTTGCCGGCTTGACTCTCAATCAGTAACCTTAAGGAACCTTTTACCAAGAAGTTCTCAAATGTCAGCAAACTTCTGGATCTTCTTTCAGAATGTCTCCTTGAGGGTTGAAAGTGTTCACAACACCAATCCCGGGGTCTAGAATCTTTAGATGGTTCTTTGCATGTTGAGTCCTCAATTCCCACAATGCACCTAATCAGTTCCCTAAAAGTACACTTGACACACTTCAGGATGGGGACTTCTTGGTGGAGATGGTGCAGTTAGGCTTGGTTAACCTGTAACTTGCAGGGAATCCACTCCTTAATTCTTCTTGAAGCAAGGCAAAGTAATTACAGTGGTTATATTCCCTGAATTTACAGCAGGTGCGGAGCTACTGAGTGCAAACCCTTGAGGTGCAGATCAGGTTTCCAGCTGGCTAGTCCCTCTTCTCCTTGTAGTGTCAGGTAGTAGATCTGAGTTGCTTGACAACTCTTCATTTTTTATGCTGTTTTTTTGGGTGTCAAGCAGGGGAACACCCATGGGGTGCAGGGTGCCACCCAAGTGTATTACCACTTCCTCTAAAGTGTGGCATATTCTTGCCTCAGAAAGCACTATTCTCTCAAAACCCAGCATAAAGAAATGCTCTCCTTGGAGGTTAGAACAGGCTAAGCCAACCCATTGGCATGGCTTAGATTCTCTAACACTCCCCTTCCATTCCTCTCCTTCATCTAATTACAAAGGCTCCTGAGTGGTAGGGTTGGCATGATGTGGAGGCAAGTCTGTACTGTCCCCTTTAGAAAACTAGTTGGACACCCTTTCCCCCTTTCTACTTCTGCAGTTTTAGTTCTCTTCCCCCAGGAAACCCATTCCTTTGCCAGCAAGCCACTGCACACCTCATTAAGACAGCTTATCTGAGCATGACAGATAGACAATCAGGTGAGAGCAGCTGGAAGGCTCGCTTTTGGCTTACAGAAAAGAAAAGTTAAAAATCTTATTTTCTGTGATAGTTTTTATAAATATAACAGTGCAAAGTTGATGAATTTATCATTACTATCATATAATTTTAAATCCTTGAATGACATTTGAGCTCCTTCCTAGCGATACTTTTACTTAATAAAATATTCCCATGTTAGCCTATGGAGCTAAACCTAGTACGGTATCCTACTAGAAACAGCTAGATAAAATTCATACCTTGCATAGAGCCAATGTTCCTCGAGGTATTTCATATAACAGGTCTTTCCCAATTGCATTAGTAGTCATGCCTGTCTGCACTGTAGATTTCAGTGTTCACAGGAGGTGTTAAAATACATGAGTAAGTCAATTGGGATTGCTGATACTCTTAGTAGTTATCAATGATCCCTGTTTCTTCTGCCAATTTCTCAGTTTTCAAGTGCTTAGATGGTATTCTTGCCAATGTTAGGTCATTATCTAAACATACCATTGAACTTTGGAACTTGCTCTCTTCAAAGCTACCTGAAGTAGGTTTCTTAACTGAAAACTTGTTGACCTCGGTTTCCTTTTCAGCCATCATGATGGCTCTCCCGGAAAATTATTCAGTGCTTAGATTGGATAAGGAGGGCAGGATAGGGGGAAGACGCACTAATATTTTTTTAAAACACTATCAAATTCTCCATTATAGACTCTTCTGCAGTAGACTGGGCAGATATATGCATATTTAAACTTGAACTTTCTTCCAGTGACTATTGGAAAGGTGCTTCCGTATAGCGACCACTGAGTATAAAAAAGAATTTATCCTCGCCTAATTGAATATATTGCACCTCATGTCCTGGTAGCAAAAACAGTTACTTTTGTTGAGTGACTTTAATTACCAGGCAGAAGATTCCAATAACGAAGAGGCGAGTCAGCTTATTGCAGACTTAGCCACTCTTGGAATGCGTCAAAGAGTTAATGGGCCTACGCGTGCAGCAGGGCACTCACTAGATTTAATGTTTACTAACTTTACTTCTCTGCCTGTGAACAAATGCAACCTTTACTTAGGTCTGACCATTTATTGATCAGTTTTAGGATCCCTATGACAACTGAGATTGACAGAATACCTAAAGTTGTTAAAAACCAATTTAGATATTGAAGGAAAATTACTCTGGAATCCTTCGCTTAGGTAATTAATCATACTGGCGCAGTAGCTACTTCAGATGTAGAGCAAGCACTCTCAGAATATCATAATGCTTTAAACACAGCTTTTGGTAAGATTACTCCTCTCCAATGGTGTCCTAATTCACACATGGAACCCATGTGCCCTGGTATTCGCTAGTCCTTAAAACTGAGAAAGCATCATGTAAAAACTGAGAAAGACAGCGGCAATGCACAAATAGTACCTGTGATAGGGAGACGTATAGAGGAGCTTTAGGGTGCTACCACCATAAAACAAAGTCTACTCATAAAACATATAACTCTGATCAAGTTCCCCAAGCTAAAAACTTGTATAAAGCTTTGTTTAAAGTTCTAAATGATTTTGTAAATCCTAGAGCTTACTCTCAAAACATTCAGGCATCACAGGTTCTTTCTGATTCGCTAGCAAATCATTTTAAAGTAAAAGTGAACAATATCTATCAGAACTTCCCAACCCATCCTGAGGAGCCAAATTGTTTTCTTACCACCTTCCAGTGGTGTGCCAAACTTAAGAAAGTTTAAGAAGTTTTCTTTGGAGGAAATTCAGCTGGCTCTAGCTTCAGCCAAATCCAGATCTCCTTTAGATAGTTGCCCTTCCAAGATGTCTGCTGCTCTCTCTATAATCAGTTGGCCCCTGCCATTCATTCTTTATACAATCTATCTGTTAATACTGGGAAAATTGCAGCCACTTGGAAGGCGGCCCTGGTCAGGCCGATCTAAAAAAAAGCGAATCTGGCACCTTCTAACCTTTCCAACTATCACCCAATCTTGTTGCTTCCTCTGCTGGGTAAACTTCTGGAAGGATTTATAAACAAACAACTTTTAGAGAACCTTGAGGTTAATAACATCTTGGATCCCATTTTATTGGATTTTAGATCTTTACATAGCACCAAGAGAGCCTTGGTAGCGGTTACTGACCACATTAGAGGTTCCTTAGACACTAATATACCTTCTATGCTACTGCTGCCTGACTTGTCTGCAGCGTTCGATACAGTGTCTCATCTCATGTTACTCAATAGGTTACAGAAGATTGGCATTCATGGGACAACGCTAAATTGGCTTGGGAATTTTCTGTCCAACAGGACCCAAGCTATTAGTTTGGGTTCCTTTAAGTCTCACATTATGATGCTGGACAAGAGGGTGCCTCAGGACTCTTGTCTTAGCCCCTTGCTTTTCAACATATATGTTGCACCCCTGGCCAAGATTGTAAGAGCCTTTGAAATAATATCGTATGCGGACAGCACACAATTTATAATCCCCTTTGACAAAGACCTACGCAAAAGAAAGCTTCTTAGCTGTGATGACAGCAATTGCTGCTTGAATGACTGAGAACTGTCTCCAGCTGAGTGCTGGAAAAAAAGAGATTATGCTGTATGGCAAGGCCCGACTAGTTTGGGCTGCTGATAGGTGGCCCACAGAGCTTGACATTACTCTCACACCCAAATGGGTGGTTGAGAACTTGGGAGTCCATCTTGACCAACCTCTTACCATGAAATAGCAGGTCATGTCCACCTCAGGCTTCTGTTTTCAAATTATGCACTTCCTGAGAAGAGCCTTTCCTTCCCTCCCACTTACAGCAAAAACAACTGTGGTTTAGGCTCTTGACATTAGTCATTTGGATTACGGTTACGGCAAATGAGATATTGTTTTCAAAATTACAAGTGGGGCAGAATACCGCAGCCTGCCTCATTTACAATTTGTCATCAGGGACTGCATCCATTCCCCTTCAGCATACCTTACACTGGCTTCCGGTTTGGAAGAGAATCATTTTTATAATGTGTTGCCTTACACATAGAGCCCTGGCTGGAAAAGGCCCTTGTTACCTAGCTTCAAAGCTTAGGCACTATAGCCTTCCTAGACTCCTTAGATCTAGTGATAAAATACTGTTAATTGTTCCTCATGTCAAAAAAGCCAGTTCAGGTGGCAGGTATTTTTCTTACTCGGCTCTTTATTACTGAAACAAATTGCCACATCATATTTCAACTTGTTCAGATCACTTTCTCTTCATGAATGTACTTAAGACAACGTTGTTCTGATTTAACTACTGCTGGTGCCTTTGTCTCTTGATTGTGCTCAGATACCTTTCCCGGGATGATTCGGGTGTGTTATGAATTAAAATAACATAACATAATTATCTACAATGGGGAAAACTATATGTCAATTGTTCCCTAACCGCAGCTTACAAAATATCTTTAATACTGTCACTTGTTATAGTCATATAGCACCCTACCCCTGGGGAACAGTGTTTAGTTGAACATAGGGGACACCTTAGGGGTGACATATGTAAATATGAGGTAGATTACTACTTTGAAACAACCTTTAAATCCATTGTCGAATTTTGCACTTTAAAAGCAGCCTGCAAGGGAGGGCTGGCTTTTAAAATAACAGCAGGCACCCCAGTAGTGCACACTCTAGTGCAGGAAGTCTACTGGGCCTCTAACCTTCCCTGCCACATTATATACTAAGGACTTATAGGTAGTTTAAATCCCCCTTGCCTTATTATATACTAGGGACTTATAGGGGTCTGTCATTGTCAATTGTATTATACCTAATTTCCATGTATCTGTAATCAGAGCACAGGCCCTGGGCCTGGTTAACATAGCCCAGGACACAATCAGAGTCAGAAAACCAACATCTAGTACTAAAAAATGGGCGCAACAAGTGGGGGGATACTGCAATCAGGTCCTAGTTTCTCACAGGTTTTCAAATTGCATGTCCGTCCTTTTGGTCTTTCTTACGTTTCCCTTTCCTCCAACTTTGCAGTTGATAGACCACATTTTCCGGCAATTTTTTCCTGTCATGTCCACGTTTACACCTAAAATTTAGACATACACACATGGAGTTCTGCATGCATGAAAGATCTTTGCTCATCCTTATGTGAATTGGATTTATGACTATGTGAAGCAATTCTACAGGTGTCCTAGTTATTTCCTTACTCATAAATGCACTATACTAGCTAGTCCCATAGACCTGATTAATCAAAATGGCAACTTTACCCCATAAGAGTTTTTTTTTTATACAGAGTGCTGTTGAAGGACAACTGTTCATCGGCCCTCAGTAACTGCATGGCAAAAAGGATGCTGAGAACCCAGAAATGGTGGGAGCCTGGCAGAATGTTTTAGTCACAACTAGTGCCAAATTAAAGTCCTCTTCTTAACAAACGACTTCCACATTTCACAATTAATATTAGTACAAAAGATGTTTGAAAAACACTAAAAAGTTCAAAAGGTGGTAGGCAGATAGACAAATATATATTACAATACTGACACAATTAAAAATATATTTGGCTACAGGGTGTGGAAGTTTCCTTGAAATCCCACAGTATCATACTCTATACATGTGCAACACACCAATTGTCCATCGGAGTAGGAATACATTCTACACAGGATATTATTGGTAGCTGTTCTAAGCGTGAAGAAGTCTTCGGCACCATTTTTAGTTTTTTATTCATTTTATGATCTATATAATTTTTAAATGGTACCCAACATGGTGGATGTCGAAGCAGAATTAATGGGCTTTGAGGGGAGGTGTTTCATGTTAGCACTATTTATGTTAATTCATTCACTCGTTCATGCACTTACTCCAGCGAATCAGCAGGTGATTGGCGTGCATGCTGGGAATGCAGAAAATGTTGGCCGTTAGGTCAGCACCCTTCTCTTGATGAGCAACAAAAGAAATAGTTCCTATGATTAGTGACCTTTCATGTTATTATGTGGTCTTGGCTGCACCTCGAAAATGGGTGTCCTAATTACTTTACAGTACTTTCTTCCCTGGCAGAGTTACCATGAAAAACTAAAAGATATGAAAAGAATGCTGCACCTGGCTTATATATTCAGTGCTCTAGAAATTATATACATTTTTTCTAGTTGCATATCATTATCTGTCTAAAATGTTGGTAACAGAGCCAGTCAGAAATCAGGCAAAGCAAAATTTAAGAGGCATTTTTTATCATTCACACAGGATTCCTCCAAAGAATGATAGAGTGTGCTCCAACCTTGATGAACCAAAGGGAGATGAAGAAAGCGTTGAAGCTGAAAGAACTCTAGTCATGGAGATTGTCTCAGGCCAGCGAACCAAAGAGGTAATGAGGTATCGGGTTCTGTCAGGCCTACATATACTGCAAAAACACTCGAACACCATAAACAGAAGTTGGCACGGAAACTGAAAATGCAAAGAGACAAGTTTATTAGGACCCCATGGGGTGGTGGTACATTCCTACAGCACCCTTCGGTAATGCAAGAAGTATCACACCGAACATCGCTGCGCGACCTCTTTTATACAGTTTAACGGCAATAAAAAGGTAGGCGGTATGCATTTGAACAGTTTTAGGTACATATAAGGAAATTTTTGGAGCACAGCCAGCATGTGGGAGGAGCTTAATACCACTGGTCAGTTAGGGGAACATTCCTAAAGAGTGACCACTCACTAGTCCAGAGATCGTGTGTGCGCATGCGTGAAACTGACCATCGCTAAAAATAGCCTGTTGCCAGGCAAGGTAAAGGTTCATTGGCATGAAGGAAGGACAAAAGGGCACTCTAACCACGAGGCCGCATGTTCATACAAAATGGAAGCCACCAAATACAAAATGGCCCCCGTACGTTTAAGTCAAGTTAACAGAAAAGGTCGTGTAGCTGAGCTAAACGCTAACTCAGGTACTGCCAAATTATGACAGTAACACTAACAAAATGATAACTTTAATAGGAGCCATGAAAATACAACACATTGCCCAGTACTTCGACTGTCTGTCTTCGTCCTTCATAATCCAATTTTTAAACAATTTCTCAATGTGTTTTTTCCTTTAAATATTTGAAGGGGTATAAAATATTATTCTAAAGTCCAGCTCAAAATTATATGGAGAAAAGCAGACAGTGAGAGTATGTATATTTTGTACCTCTTTGAGAGAAAGCAATTGAGAGTTTTTAAAAACTATTGTAGGTGAAGACGCAGATGCTTTATAACTTTGATTCGTATTCAGCCTCACTTCCCTCCCTACTATTTTTGAGTTCTATCAGATTTGTCCTGTGACAATGAGGCGGTTTTGTGTGTTCCAACAGGGCAGCTTTCCAGATTTTATCATGTCAATGATTCTTGTGGATTTTTCCATTCTAATTAATGCCTTGATGATCACGATGATGATAAAGTGGATTTCAAAGAGCACAAATTGATTCACATGCGGGTGTACTGGCATTGGAAAGCTGGAAAAGTGGAAGAAGGTTATTGTAAAAGCCAAGTCTTGAAACCCCTACAGAACTTGAGATGGTTGCATTCTTAGTGAACCAAAGTGGGAAAAGAATTCCACAACTTAAGCACTAACTAGAAAAAGCTCTGGCACCTGCTCTAGAGTAAGAACTCAAGGATGCTAAGCAAAAATGGTGCCTCTTGAATGAAGAGCCCTCCTTGGTGAAATGTGTATAATTCCTGATTAAATAAAGGCAGGGCCAAGGTTTTTGATGAGCGCATGCAGCCAACTCAGATTTCTAAGATGAGATGTTACAGAGAAGAGAGGAGGTCAATTAATCTAGTCGGAAGAGGAGACCGTAATTTTCTTTTCATCAAAGTAGGACATCAGGGAAAAGACATAGCTCTAAATAAGCTCCACCAGTGGGGTAGCAAAGATTTTCAAGAGCTTAGGGCTGTGAGAAGATACCTTTGGTACCCTGCATCACGGCTAGGATCAACAAGGTGAAAAACTGTCATCTTTCAAATAAGAAGTTAGCCAGTCCAGAGAGTTAAACATAAACAAGTTAAAACATTCAAACATCTTGTCACATTTAAACAATACTGTATGCAATTCTTAAAAGTTTGCATGGATATACATATTTAAAAAAAGTTAAACTGGCAGCTATAATGAGGACACACACAATGGGACAAGAGAGCCTTCGAGCTATTTTATCACATATAGCTAGGCTTTCCTGTTTTCAGTTTCTATTTTTGGTAAATGTTGGAGTTTTTTATCCCACTGAATTCAATACCTTTAAAACAGTGGTTATCAATGGTTACACGATTTTGTGCCATTAAAAAAAACAGAAACAACGTTTTTTCAGTGTTTATGGAACATTTCGCTTTTTCATTGTTTTCTGCATTGATAATGCATGGTATTTAGACAGTGTACGTACATTGTATATGAGGTCCAAATTAATTTGTACTATTCAAACTTATTGTGGTGCACCATACAATTTTTTTTAGTGAGTCTTTGGTCAGGTGGCTCACTCTTTCCTTCCATGTAAGCTTCTATCTTTGAAAAGGCCTTCTCCACATTGGCACTTGAGACTGGCAATGCCAAAACATCCAGTACACAATTTGCTAACTCTGCGATTCTCGGGGGCAAGTTCTGCAACATCTGTATTGAACAGGACGCATGTGCCCATAAGAGTAATTGAAGTGGTCAACAATAAAACAATACTTTTCACAGTTTAGTAAAAAATTCGCCTTTATAGAAGGGATCTAGAACTTGTGCAAAGTACCACAGTGTGGCTTCATTGACTTGAAATGCCATGGTCGATGAAGAGACTTTTCCATGCATCTTTGTAAGCATTGTAAAATAACATTTCATGGATTGCCCCTCAGCATTTCTTTGCTTACCAAGTGACAAGCATTCTACCATGGAACATGTTGCAGTGCCAAAGTCATTAAAAGGGTTGTCCAGTCTACTCTCAAGGAGATGTTTCACATCTACACCAATTATGCTGAACACTTGATAGACAAGGATAATTTCAGACTCTAGTTTTTTGATTATGTCCACTACAGAAGTTGTGTTTCCTGTAAAAATGTAAGAATGCAGTAGAGTGTACTTTTTCACATTACTATCATTACACGACCAGAGACCCTCACATTTCTTGTCTCTGGCATCATCACTATGCAAAAGCAAAAAGTCTGTAAATGATTGCCACATGGATAATATAGCATTCCCGGCCTGCAGGACTCTGAACCATTGGCTTAATGACACAGTTGGGATGACCAGAATGGACTACAAAGTCAATAGCATTTTTCATTAACTCTGAAGATTGTAATGATGCATACTTTCTAGCAGGTGGCAATGATATCTTACAGAGAAGCACTTCAGCTCAGGTATCACTTTTTACAGGTCCACATACAACTTATTTATATATATTGCTGAATCACTGCAAATACAAACAATATAAATCCAGTCTTTGTTGCACTTGGTAAGAATTGTTTTCAGGCAGCATTTCATTTTTTCTTAATGTTTGGTACATGTGGGATAAATGATTGAATGCACACCTGAGTACCTCTTTTTTGTTCATTCACATAAACTTAAATCCTTGTATTCAGATAGTGAGTGCTGACTCTGCGCATGCCTGTCCCCTGTGGCCTGCTGAGATAGATCAAACAACGATGGGGTGCATTTCTCGCTCCAATCCCAGTCGCACAGCAAAGTGTATTCTGTAGAAATACTCAATGTCCATGCATTTAATCCATTATTTGAAACATTTTATTTCAATTCATCCAAAGTTTGTCATAATCAACATCAGCCACTTGCAAATTTACATATTTATTCCTGGTTTCAAGTGCTAAAGACATGCCAATCCAGGCCTTTTGCTCCAGCATGTACGGTTTAAACATATATTCATCCGAAGTAGTCTGTGTACACCCAATGCATTTCGGGCCAAATTGCCCTTCTTCTGGGGCAACAACAAATGTAAAAAACTAATTATTATCATTGTAAACATATACAATATACTGCCATTCCTATATAGTGTCATGTCAGTCCTTTTGAATAGTGATTTTCTAAGGAATTCCCCACGTGTTTACAGCATTGTTTAAATGTGATGGCTAACACCCACAGCCTCTAAAATAAAATCTCCAATACTCCCCCTCCCTGGGTTTGACTAGTCTTGTCCTTTCTAGTGCATTTAAAGAACCCATGGCTGTTTATTTAATGACCTTCCCCGACAACGCATAACACCCCCATTACCACTCACCAAGAAAAAAGTCTCCAAACCAAAAGTTATCCTTACCCATGCTATTCCGATTTTCATAACGAATACCCCTTTCTACAGAATACAATTTGCTGTGCAAGTATAGTTGTTCTATAGTTGTTCTAAATGTTTGGTGTTATGTTTTCACCACTATCCCAGATGCTTGGTGACAGCACTCTTTTCACATATACCTGTCATTACACCTTGCATTGAATTTTTAAAGCCTGGGGTGTTTCGCAATTCACCTACTATTAATACTGACTCGCTAGAAAAGAATGCTGAGGTATCAGAGGGTTTCACCCATTCTCTGTCTGTGGTTAAATGTGATGGTACATATTGGGAAAGATTCTTAAGAAACTAGCACTTTTATCTATCAGTGAAAGGATCAAACATACCTAAAATATCAAATATGATTTTGATATTTCCTGAATCTCTACAATTAATAAAATAATTAAAAACAACCTACAACATGCTTCTAAACACTGCATCTTTAGACCAAAGACCACAAAACTGAAAAAAGCAAAATGAAGAAGACACTATGGGGCACATGCATCAAATAATTTTGCGGTCGTAAATAGTGCAAATAGCTAAATTCAGCCGTTTTCAATCGCAAAATGGCCTTTTGAGATGCATGTACCTGTTTTGCAATTCGCAATTAAGGAAATTGCAATTTTTTTGTGATTCCCTTAATTGCGAATGCAGTTAGGGAATTGCAAATTGCGATCCCCTAAATGCGATGCATTATGCAATCACAAATTGCGTTTTCGCAATTTAGAATCGCAAATTACCATCAACTTCAAGTTGATGGTAATTTGCTATTCCTTTGAAAAATGGGCATGTGTGTGCAACACAAGTGCATACCTACCTTTTTTGGGGGGTGCATGCGTAATTTGTGAGTCCCTATTTGGTACTCGCAAATTGCGCTTGCAATCCCATTCATTCCTATGGGCCTCTATGCCCATAGGAATGAATTAGAAGCCATTCCTTAATTGCGAATCGAAATTTGCGAGTAGCAATTACGGAATGTGTAGGAATCACAATTTTTTTTTGCGATTCCTACATGCATAAGGACTTACGATTCCTAAATTGCAATTCCTTAAAAATCACAATTTAGGAATCACAATTCCTTACTTCGATGCATGTGGCCCAGTATTTTGGTGACATCCCTAAACAACAAAATTCAAGCAGAATAAAGTTAGCCCAGTCTTTCTTGCTGCTACCTTATATAACAAAGTTACATTGTATTGACCCCTTCAGGAAAAAATAAAATAACTTCTCCTGTTTCTTTCTTTGAATGGCATTTAGTTTGTCTTTGTGCAGGTGATGTTTCTGTGTTTATATGTTTACATTGGTGAGGGCTATTTACCTTTTGGTAGGGTTTTATCAGTCATTATATGGCTAAACCGAAAACAGGATAACCTACATATAGCCCAATGGATCTAATTCTCCCTGCCCAAGATAGAATTCTAGAGCCAGCAAACACAATGTACACCTTTGTGTCACACCTTAGAATCCTGTCTGGTTTCCAGTAATGAACTGAACCCATTAGATTACACACAGGATTGATTCATTTTGTGCAGGGCATAACTTCAGCAGAAGTAGAGGAAATGTTCCACTGACTCTCGTGATTATGGGTACAAAGGGCAATGGGAAGACAGGTAGCAACTTTTGTCCCATTTGCATGTAAAGATTTTAATGGCAAGGTGCCACGTCTAAACTTTATTTACAAGTTTTTCACTTGGGAAGGCTGGATCCTGTCTAGGTATGGTTTGAGGGTTTGAAGCCAAAAGAGAACATTTGTGGTTGAGGAATGTCTCAGTGATACTCCCCGCCTTTTAGTCTTTTCAGGTTTAATTTAACATAAATTCCCACTTCAATTTTATAGAGGTACTTTCGTCATTGAAGCAGACAAGTGCCAAACTTCCTCCATCTTAACAGACTCACACAGAACTTTTATTTTTTTAAGCCCTGGGGTGGGTGCAAACTAATGTGCCAATACTGATTAACTCCACCAAAGCTTCTCTATAGGGCTCACATTCTAGTGATGTCTAGAGTCGCACCAAGTTTATCAAAGGTTTTGGAAGTACCACCTGGTCAATTCTCTATTGCTAGATCAAATATTAGGCATGTGACAGGGGTACTTGATATCATTCAATACAAACAGATAGGTTATCATTTACTTCATTTTTCAGGATTTTAGACAGACAAGCAGTGGAGAAATGGGTCATTAGTTAGCAAGAGTTGAAGAATCAGCCATGGTCTTCTTTTTCAACAATATAATGACCAGTCCCTCTTTCCAAGCTCATGGGAATATTTCTAGAGACAGAGAATTGTTATACAATTAAGAAGTTGTGGAACTACAGAACTAAGCACAGATCACATAACCAAGAAGCATAAAGGTCAACTAGAGATTGTGATCTAGTGATGAGTGTATGGGACAATAAATAATCCAGACTCGTCGGATAAAACTTATATAGAGTAAAGGATACCTGGGGTGGGGCTGGAGGGTAGCTGATGTTTCAGTGACAAAACTTAAGGGCACATTCATGCTGAGGAAATGTAAAGTCTTTAGGATTTAATCTTCAAAGTAAAAAGAGAATCTCAGAGTTCCAGTGAAGGAAGGCTAGAGGAGGCAATAGTACAGGGTGAGAAAAACAGCTGAAAGCCATTTCTATGGGAATTGTCCTCATCTTGAATCACAGTCCCCTAATAACCAGTTTGGTTTTCCTGCATAGTTTGCTGTAGGTTGTAAAACCTGTCATAGTAAGCTTGTTTCTGAAAAGGAGATTTTCCAATGACTTTCTAGGGTGCATAAGGAGTTTTTCACAGGGAACAATTTTGCCTATGAAGGGCAATATGATCAAGTGTAACAAGAAGCCTGATATCAGGTCCCATAGGAGCAGGGGTGGGATGAATGCCTTAAACTCTGGCAATGTTCTCACTGGTTACTTTAAAATAAGGCCAACATAAAGGACCTGACAATAAGGAGAAAGGTTTTTCAAGGTGATTGGTTCTATGGGAGAACTATGGGAATAGTGTAGGAGTCTAGATTGAAAATTAAATCATGATTGTTGCTAGCTTTATCAGTAGAGGAAGCTGATTGAGACCATGGTCTAAATTAGATTCTTGTTTACTGACCTGGAGCCCCGATCACGCTTAATGTTAACATCTCCCTGAAATACAAAGTTAGAAGATTGCTGTAACGGAGGAACAAACTCCAAGTTCAAGCTGTCAAATTAAATGGGCAGGTTAGGAGGCCATCGGAGAAAATATGGCTTTATAGCCTGCTGCTGAGGACTATACTAGTTGTTTAAATGACCTGAAGCAGCGGCATGGGGTATAAAGAAGGAGAGGGTCTTTGACAACATGTAAGGGTTGAATGTTCTTACTTTAAAAGGGAGAAACAAACATTGGAATGTTGGAGCAGAAAGCTTACACCAGCCATTATATACTTATAACTAGTACATTGGCTTTAATAGAGCTCTCAACATTCCAATGTTCTAATGTTATTCTTGATAGATTTTGGAGAACTTTTCAGGCGGCATAAAGGAGGACTAGCTAAAGCTGGTAGTTCAAGAGGGGAAACGAAAATAATTACTAACATCCTGCTAACGTCATTCGGCATGTTGAGTCTGATCGCGTCTTAACTTCAGGGGACTATATAAAAAATGTGATTCACAATATAACCTCATAAATGTAGTTGTGTCTGACACCTCCACAAGGTAATAGTTACAGTCACTTTCATATAGCATAGAAATGTTTATTTCTGAGGAAATAAAACAATTATTTAATTGTAGAAATTAAATAATGCCATCTTTGTACTCCCTTAAATATATTTCTCTATAACATCATTCATGTTTATGCTCACTGAATGCAAATATTTATTCATAAGAAGACAAAGGACAATCAGATTATAGTCATTGACATCTTATTTCTTGCTCTGTATGCAATTTTCTTCGTTGTCTTGGTCAAAGTTTTTAAATCTTCCTTTGGTATGACGTAGCCTACACAACTAATATTAATAATTCCTCTTGCCTCTTGAAATTGTCTTATAACAATGTTTTCAGGCTTTATCTTCACATAAGAAGCACTTGAGTAGCCAGTGGTTAACATTTCTCTGTCATTTTTTTCACATTGCATCTGAAGTGGAAGGTACTAGATTTCTATCTTGATTAGGGGCCATATGTATGAAACTTTGGTTTTGCAATTCTCAAATAGCGATTTTTTGAGAATTGCTATTTGAGAATCGCAAAACGCTATGTATGTAGGATTTGCAAATAATTTCGTGAATCCTACATATTCCTTAATTGCAAATTGCAAATTGTGATTCGCAGTAGGAATGAATGGGAAGACATTCTCAATTCGCGATTCTCAATTAGAGAATCGCAAATGAAGCAATGCAATTTCAAGGGTGCCAGGGTGTCAAAAGGACACCCTGTTGCATCCCTGAAATGTGCATGTGTGCATGTATGTGCACCACATGGCACTTTGATAAATGCAAAAAAGTGCATTTTTCTGAGATAATGCAAATTACCACCAACTTGAAGTTGGTGGTAATTTGCGATTCCTTAAAAATTTCACTTTTTCTTTGCTTCTTACATTGCATTTAAGGAATAGCAATTTGCAATTCCTTAAATGCAATCGCAAAATAAGGAATTGCAAATTTAGCTAATCCTTATTTTGCTAGCCAGTTTTTCTTTCATACATACCACTGAGCCAAATTGCAATCGCAAACGCTGAAATTCTGCAAATTTCGTCGTTTGTGATCGCAATTTGGAATGATACATATGGCCCTAGATGTTTACATCACCTTAGTATTTAATTTTAATGAGTGTTTTCTAGCATTCTGTTTTCTAAAATTATTGATGACTGTCTAAATTCAGGAACAATTTTAAGTTTTGTCTATAAAGTAACTTGCATTATACTTAACTTGTTTTATGGTTTCTTTAATCTTTTATATAATTTGTTCCTCGATCTGATTTTTTTCCTGACATTTTCAGTGTTTGCAGTGGTTGGCATGGTTTGTCATTCAGTAAATCTGATTAGCAAGTAGTCTTTCTTTTCTTATTGCTGTGCAAATTAGGGTAGACTAATGGATTTACAAACATTGGGGCCACTTCGCAAAGGCATGTAGCATTATGTGAAGCAGAGCTACAGAAGAACTACTTCCAATACTTAACAAGCATTTGCAATGCAATAGGTCTCGCATTTACGCGAATTTGAGCTATTGGCATTGTAAATGACAATGCCTTTTTAAAGTTTTAGTTTTTAAAACATACATAAAAAGCATTGTCATTTACAATGGCAATAGCTTAAACTCGCATAAATATGAGACCTATTGCATTGCAAATGCTTGTTTTCTTTTCCTTACACCCCACAAACCAACCCCATTATTTCAGGTTTCCCCCACCCCATCTATGCTCTGCTTTCCCCATCTCCCTCTCCCTCTATTCTTTACAGCACTGCCAATGCTGCTCTCGCCTCAGGCTCTTTCCTCGTCTCCTCCTTTCTATTCATCTCACCTCAGTACCCTCTTCTATTATCAACTCTTCAGTCACCCAGAAGAAGATTTCCAGTATATACACCCCTCTTGGCACAGGGAGTATCAAGTCTGTTCATAACAGGCCAACTACCCGACATGTTAGTCAGAGCTTTACTCAAGAATTCACACGTTACTGATTGTGCCCCGGCATAGCTTAATTGTCAGTGACAAAATAGAATGGGGCATCTACAGCTGGGGGCAAGGATAAGCAAGAGACGGTCCTGGGCTGCAGATGCATACCATCTTCACTGCAAAGGCAATGCGAGCTTGTCTCATGACACACATACATCCTCATTTAGATTTCGTCTGACATGCCACAGCTTTGCCAAGGGCTTTAGGGCACCAGTGCATATATACTGAACAGAAATGCTGTTGTGAGGATGCTACACAGTATCAAGTGACCGCAGTTACTTGACCCTACCCTTACAGCTATTGACAAACATCCGTCTGCCCAAATTAATCAACAATGTTTCAGAATTTCTGATATAACTTTTAATTCTCTATGTATCTCTGTTACACAAATATTCAACGTTATCTCAATTTTTTACATGAACATCATTCATTTTGCTGATGCCCTAAACTAAACATAAACACTCCTTTCCAAGGAAATCATAATCAAAAACCACTATTAAAAAGACGTTGTAGTTGTTTGAGAATCCTTGTTTTCCAATCCCAATGCATTTCGGGAATGAATCCCTTCTTCGGGGGAACTATAAAAAATGTACACACAAAAAACAACCATTTTCAGTTATCAGCACATTGCATAGCAGAACAAGCCACTAACAAACTTCTGAAATATATGAAATATAATGTCACCTTCACCGCCTTCGTGTTAGGAAAATGTGCCACCAAAGAAGAAAGCTAAAGAGAAAAAATGAAAAGAAAAGTTTCCCAAAGATACTCACTGAACTTATTAGAGTAGAAACAAACTTACGAATGTGAACAACGGCGACTGTGGTCTGTGAATTAATGAATAAGTAGCTCTTAGACATTTCCATCGTATCGCATGAATATGTATGAGCAGTCTATCTCTACTCAACATTCATCTATGTCAGACCATCAAACTACACGGGTATACTAAAACCGATTTAAATCACGCAACACCATTCTATACCTACTTTTAAACATGAATATGTTCAAGGGACTGGATGAGAAAATCTCCGAAAACTGGTAACTGCTGTCTCCTCTTTTACTGTGAACCGTGACTGTCCGCTTGCTTGACTCTAAAAAAACGAAGTGAGACGGAAACTACACAATGATCTCACCGCGACTAAGGCCACCATCTATAAAGTCAAGATACTCAATTACCTCTCGACGTGCACAGCCCCTGGATAGGAGCTAGGGTCACACAGACTGAATCGCTTCTGTATTCTTCAATTATTGTCACCGAAATACCGCTGCCTCTTTTGGGTGACAACTTGATGTCCTAGAAATAAACATCACCTGTAATGAATGTCGAATGCTCTTTGCAAACACTGATATCCTCTTTAAATAACTCTCAAGAGTCCTGGGCTGACACATAGATTTAACATACCATCGACCAGACAAAAGCTGAATTAAATGACCGGAGCGCATCGTGCTATACCGGTTCACCTATTACCTTTACTTGCAGCTAGAATACCTAGTCTCTACAAACACATTGAACACAATTGTTTACTTAGCTGAAAAGCCTTTAGGGATAACATGGGCATGTTGCGCAGGCACTACCATTATCTTGTTACTCACTTGCAATTGATGCTCATTCCGCCTCTGAATAACACAACTAAAGCGATGGCTCTCTCTACTACTAGCTGCCCAGCCTGAAACAAATCCTCCTGCTATCTACGTACCTTTCTTTTAATACAGCCGAAGTCCACAACCAGCAACCTGTGAAGTACGCGGCTTACCCCACTGTCTGTTCTTCAAAAGCTCACCACGTGCATCAACAGCGATAACAGACTAATATCCTCACGAGTAAACGGCAGCCATCTTGGAATGGTGATACTCTGTCAAATACTTTCAACTACTTTTTTCAATTAAGATCCTACAAAACAATGCTGCTCGCGATGGCGGACAATATCCTCATGAGTAAACGGCGGCCATCTAGGAATGGTGGTATGCCAACAAAAACTACCAACACCTTTAGTCAATGCAGATCCTACAAAACTACGCTACTCGCAACACATAAGGGCAGTAACCCCCCTCCTACTCGTAAGCCATATCAAATCGTGATCAAACAAACCGAAAACCAAAACCATAAAAATTAAAAAGACACAAAATAAAAGCAAAGTGATAGCCAGTAAAGTGAAACAGGACAGAGAAAAGAAATGTGAGTAAACACTGGTGACCAACATAACAAGGAAAACAAGATGGAGGTGGGCTCGGGCGCAGCACGTCTTCCGGAGACGAGCACTCTGGAGTTAACGCGCACAAGCTGTTCCACTGTGAAGCGCGTTCACAGACCACAATCGGCTCGTGCCCAGACCAGAATCGGCTCTTGCACAGGTATGTCTCCCTTGGGAGGAAACACGGCGACTATAAGTCTCGTTGGCGGCAGCGCTATGCGCTGCAACGCCAGCGAGACCTAAAAATGCCTTTGTGAATCAGCACAAACTGTCCTACTCTCCATTAGTGAATGTGTAAAGAGGACACTGTCCTTTCTTTTTCAACAAACTGAATATGAATATTTCCCTGGATAGTCCAGTTTTCAATGATTTAGTACCAATTCACAAAGGCATTTAATAATGCTTGAAGTACACCAACAGGAGAACTACTTCCCATACTTGTGTATGCCTTTGTAAATTGGTCTCGTCATATAAAGTTTTAACAAAGTAATGTACGATATTAAATTAGATTTCTGGATCTGAAAACTTGCAAATGCAAGCTGTAACTGATAGTGTGTGTCCACTATGACCTCATATTTCTTTACTCAATTTAGATTTTCTCATCCATTATGCCCTTCCTTTATGTCAGACCTGTCTTTCTATCAGTGTAAATTTTTTTTATTTAAGTAATTCATTTTTACATTTCAAATAGAATTGTTTATGAGAACTGTATTTTGATAAATTATTACCAGCAGAGCATAACCTAGTCCTTGTCTATGCAGGGGATTTTCTTATGAATGACTGGTACACCGAGGTGCATCCTAGGGCTGGGATCAAAAAGATAGCAAAGCAGAGGAAAAATACTTGTAGACCAAAAAGACACTTTGGGAGATGTTTTTTGTAGAATGAAGAATTTGAGAAAGCCCTAATGTTAAGAAGCAGAGACTTCCAGTGTTTGCTAGCCAAGAAACAGAAATATCGACTGACCACATCAATTCTCTTGAGAGACAGAGAAAGAATGAGATGAGGTGATTGGAAGCATAATGAAGAGAGCATTGTGGGATGTAAATCTAGAATTTACGTTAGAGAGAAAGAGGTCCTTTCCTGTGGATTACTTATGAGCAGAGGGACTTGAACAAGCAAATTCAAGCAAACAAACAGACTCTATGATGGTAGAAAGCTGTGTGTTCAGAGCCTTCTCCGACTGTTTAGTAGAGAAAGATAGAAGAGAGATTGGTCTAAAGTTTGTTGGGATTGTTTGAGCAGATAAAGGTTTTTTCAATAGGGGACCTCTTGCACATGTTTCCAAGCAGATGGAACAGAACTTGGGGTGTGAAAAAGGTTTATCAACTAGTTTTTGCGTAAATGTGAAAAATTAAAGCAACATTATGCATACTTACGTGAAAAGCAAATCCTTCATATAATGTTTGGTTGTATGGCTGCATTTAAACGAGAGCACAGCAAACAGCTGTTGTTTCTGTGTGTTTGTGGTAACTTTTTACCACATATTTGTGGTACGTTAATTACACAAAATGGCATGATGGTATTAATTTGAGAATTTCACAAAAGTATAACATCAAATTCGCTAAATTACATGACTTAAGCCAGCGTAACTAGAATTTCGCAGTGTCCAAAACAGAACATGACCTCAAAGAAAGCTTACAGCGAAGCCTCAAGATAGGACCAATGCAACTTCACCAAGGTATGAGAGCAGCGCCTGACAAGGCTCAAAGGGAGAACTCTAATGTATGCTATGTATCAGGTCAAGGTTCTTCTGTGATGAACATTCCCTGAAATCTCCCACCTTAGAGGATATCACGGGATCAGAGACACTGTTGAAAATGGAATGAAAATCTAAGCCAGGCTGAAGAGAAAAGGAAATATACATTTTTAAGATTTCGTTCTGGAAAAGGAAGCTACATTTACTATAGTTGGGTGCAAGAACGTTTTTGACTATAGATATGAAAATCTTAGAAGAGTTGGAGGATCTATTAAGTCTCACTCATCGTAAAGTTTAGGGTAAGACCGTGGAAGGCATACGTTCCTGCTGGACAAATATGAACCAGAATTACCGTGTTTGGGATAACATTGAAGAAATTCTCACAAATGTCATATTCACTGTGTAGTTCCAACTAGTTATTGACAGCAAGGGACTGCAATTGTGGGTACTAACAATCAAATTATTCCACTCGGAATTGCAAATAGAACATGGACGCCCCTTTCATGCCTCCTATTTGCGAATCAAAGAGAGTCGCAAATGCTCTTTCATGAGCCACAAAAACTCCATAATATGTATTTTGTAGTCACAAAACCTTTACTAACTGCAGAACGTTCATCTCTCTCTTGCAGGTTTTCATATTTCTTCCTTTCTGATGGTTTTGCTGTCTTTCCCTTCCTCCATCTTTGTGATCTGTGTTTTTCTCCCTCTTGCTCTCTGTGAATATCTGATGCCGAGAGGTAAATGCAAATACCCCAAAATAAGTACAGTTGGCACCTACTGGCTCAAATTAAGCACTAGCAAAAAACCTTTCATTATCAGGCCCAGAGGGCCTCCTTTTCCACTTTTCCACAAAATGACAGAGTGCGGCTCCACAAACCATTTTGCTACAAACAGCTGCTTCATTTTAAACACACAGCGATGAGTTGTATTAACAACAATACAACGCATCCATGTGCTTTCCCATGCGTGGAGCACTATTGGCTGCCAGGGGCCAGTGAAGGCACCCTTATGTCATAATGCAAGGGTTCCTGCAGTGCAGGGACAATTGTTTTTGTGCTGGAAGGGATACCCTATGTACAAAAACAATCATTGATGGCATTCTACTCTTTCTATGCATGCTGCAGAATGCAGCACTGATAGAAGGAGGAAAAAACAAGGAGAAATAAAAGTCTTTTTCCTCATTGCGCCACTTCTACACCTCCCCTGGGGATGCATAGGATTCAGATTAATTCCTAAGGTTTACGACACTTTGTAAATCTAGGAATGTGTCAGTTTCCATAGATGTTGCATCTAAGCACCCGCAGCAACACCCATGGAATGTCGCATCCACTCAGATTAATGCATGAAAGGGGCTCATATTTACAAGGTCATAAAAATCGCTCAGGTTGAATTTACCTGGCCTTGTAAATAAGAGCAGACACACTGCAATGCCGGTGCATCACAAAAAGTGACGTACCGGCAGTGCAAAAGGCTTATAAAGGAGTCCCATAGTTGGTATGGATCAACTAAGAGATCAAACAACATAAAGCTGATTTGCTTTTTAGAAAAGCATCGGCCCAGATGTGTGCAAAATACCCTGGCAGTGAAAGTGTTAATACCTTAGGGATCTACACACATATTTTGCAACAAATGTGTAAAACTGTAAGCCCCAGACCTAGCTCTCCGGTCCTCTTTTCTTAACTGTTCTTCCTCCCCGCCACATTTTTCTGAGTGCTTTATCCTGCTTTTGCCTCGCTTTCGTTTACTTCTTTTTCCTTTCTTTCCCCCTGATTTTCTGAGTGCTTTCTCAGGCTTTTGTCTAATTTTTTACTGCTTTCTCCTTTATTCCCCCCATTTTCAGAATGCTTTCTCCTATGTTTTCATAATGTTTCACTTCTTTCTCCTTCATAAACCCAAACTTTTTTCTGAGTGCTTTCTCCTGCTTTTGCCTCCTTATTTACTGCCTTCTCCTTCCTCTTGCCCTTTTTTCAGTGTTCTCCTGCTTTTGCCTAATTTTTTACTAATTTCCCCGTCCTTTCCCCCATGTTTCTGAGTGCTTTCTCCTGCTTTTCCCTTGTTTTTACTGCTTCCTCTGCCTTTTCCCCTGTTTTTCTGAGTGCTTTCTCCTTCTTCGCTTCATACTGCTTTCTCCTGCCTCTCCCGCTTTTTTTAATGCTTTCTCTTAATTTTTTACTGCTTTCTCCGCAAAGCACCTAGCAATTCCAGCACCTTGTGACCCTCACAAGTGCTTTATAGCACTTTATAAATCCTGATTGATTGATGAAGAGCCTCTAAGTAATGAAAACTAGCAATGGGTAGTTGGGGTGTACTTACTACCTGAGAAAATGGATGCCATCTCACAATCACTTTTTTCAATGCTTTCTCTGTCACAAGCAGTTGTCAAAATTATCTGACAGCATGCATCAAGGAAAATTGAGTACTTCATAAACAAGTTGGGTCATAATGAGCACCAACCAAGCAGTTTTTTCACTGCTCTACTCAGACTTCTGTCTGGAACAGAATGGCAGCAAGCTAAACAGAGATAAAAAGAAGTGGTCCGATTACAAAAAATAAATGAAGACCAACATCCTTCTGCAGCAATTACATCTCAGCCATCAGGAAATGGCCAACATTAGGAGGTCCAGTTTTTATACAATGTTCCAGTGGTAAGGGTGCGACTGGGCCCGTACATGTCTACCCCAATCAAAGTGCGAAGGGTCCCCAGACATGGATGCCCATTATCTGCATAGCTGTTCAAACTCTCAGTGGAGCCACTAGCTTCAATGTTTTGGGTGAAGGACGTGAGTTGAGGGATCCCTCTGGGAGATAATACATACATTATCTCATCATATGCAGATGATCCCCTCCATTATCTAAAAAAATTGCATTTCAATCCCAGGGGAGATAGAACACAATCCAGGGGAATTTGCTGCTGTATCTGGGCTTGTCGTCAATGCATCAAATTTCCGTCTTTACCCATTTGATGAGGCATCTCCCAACCCACCCAATGTCCTCAACGGCACAAGCATTGAGTGATAAACACAAACCTTCTGGTACCTTAGGATCCGATGTACCATCGCCCATAGGACATACTTGAGGGCTATCTGGGCAGGGCAATAGCCTCCATCCAATCACAAATTGCATTCTGGGGTATGCTCCCCCTAACAACTATGGGCCAAGTGGCTTTAACGAAATTGATAGTCCTGCCTCGACTACTTTATTACTTTGCTAACCTTCCAATATATCTCCCACCAGCCCTATTCAAAACCTTAGAGGGGATGGTGAGAGGGCACATCTGGGGGCCTCCAGCAACCGAGTAGCTCTCTGGAAGCTTTACCTGTCGACCAAGGAGGGCTTGCACTACCGAACCCAGAGCACTACTACCTAGCAGCCCAGCTACAATGGGTGGCTGGATGGCTCTCGGAGCAGCGTCTAGAAGACACGACGAAAGACCTCCTGGCCCTGACCCACCAAGCTCTTCTTTCCCTATTTCACCCATACAGCAAACAGAAACCACCGCCACAACTATTACTAAACGTGGCATATAAATGCTATTGCAGAAGCTTGCTCTTGACATGTAGTGCTAAGCCATATGCCCTCACGCTCCCGATAACAGGTACACTGAGGAGGCACAGCCCCATTGTGGTCCAAGAGATACGCTGCCTAATTGAAAGTGGAATCCACGATGTGGGAGACATGTACCATGAAGGAAACCTGTTGTCCTTCACCTTACTTTTAGACAGCTCCGGGGAAGCACCAGGGCAATTCCTCATGCACCGAGCAATCTTAGCTACGCTACACAAACACTGGGGAGACATGACAAGAGAACTCCCAACACACTTAACCATCCAATACTTACACGTAATGGGCCAGGGTAGGCATCTTATTAATGGTTCACTGCCTCCCTCAGGTCTCACATAGTGACACTGTTAATTTCTCTACAGGCACACTGGGAGGAGGTCCTACAGCGCCCTTTCACAGACGTTGAATGGAGCAAGGTGTTGGAGGGACCGACTAACGCTCCGCAAAACATGTGATTCCACCTCTTATAGTATTTTGTTACCCAGAGGGCATACCTCAAGCCAGCGAAAGCATACAAATTCTATGATGGTGCAGATGCTGCCTGTCCAGCTGACACAGAGCTATTACACATGATATGGAGCTGCCCAAAACTAGGAGAATATATCTGTAGTGTCCACACCAAGCTGCTGTACAAATCGAACAATACCTCTGAATGGGGAGACCTGTGTTCTAAATCTCTACACAAACACCAAAAGACTGAGAGTCACCTCCCGGTTTATGGCACTAGGGCTGAGTGTTGCAAAGAGGCTGATCGCAAAAAGATGGCGCTCACCCGAGCGTGCCTGGGAATGCTCCCTGCAGGTGTGAGCCAAGGTAGAGAAGGTATCACTACACAGGTAAGATGCATTGGACCTACTTAAAATCCCAATTGCAGAATGTTGTAATGCAATACTGCTGAGACCCCAGAGCAAGATCCCAGAGCCTGAACCAGAACTAATAACAAATGTAGGGCAATGGGCCCCCTATACACACACCCTGAAACAGCCTTTCACATTCACAAAACCAATACACAGCTCCTATGAAGGAAAATACTAAACAAGTAACATGCAGAACCTACATGCCACCCAAAGAATACATGCCAGCCCCAGTAAATATTATACCCAACGACTATCACTTTGGTTGCTTGGAGGTGCCCCGCCAACCTACACCCCAACCCAGTTAATCACAGTTACCCCCGCTTTTTGCCCCAAACATCCCACTATATTATTACAGAATAGCTGTACATGCACACTCCATCAATAGGCGAACCTCGCTTCGGCGATCAGCAACAAGTTATGAGTCATGCCCTGACGGTTTTAGACCTGCGGCCCCGTTCGTGGCACGCAATAGCTGGGAAGTTAGGTTTGTCACTCAAAATCCTACATTATGTAATAGTGGTAATTACCACTGTAGATGTTATGTATTGTACTACTTATGTTTTATTTGCTTGTTTAGCAATTAAAATGATGATCAATACAATAAAATCAGATTAAAACAAAAAATCAGGAAACGGTCAACATCAGTGTAGAATTGGGTGAACTGAAAGTTGTCTCTGGTGAAGGGTGTTCTGCACAGGGTCCACCACTGATGTCCACATCACATACACCAATGAATTCTGTATCTGCAGCTGTCTAATACTTTTCTCCTGCCACCATGAACCACTACAGTGCTGCCCTTTACCTCTTATCCTGTGGAGCCACTCCTCAGGGGTTGCCATGCGGCTACAATTGTGCCACAAGTACATTCTTCTCATACACTGTCCAGAAAATGCTAGGTATGGAAAACATACTGGCAGCCTCTTAAGCTGTAGGAGCCAGTCTCTTCCCTTCCTGGCAGAAAATAGGAACTTCCAGGAATCTTAACACATGAAGAGGTTTGCTACAGGTGTACTTAGTGGAAATTAAATACATGCTGCATGCTGAGCAGAAAGCTGAAATATAAAGCTAGGATGAGCAATTTGTTATCTGAATTATGATCTCCTAAATCCTTACCTCCTGCTTGGCCCATCTGAGCTGTACTTCTTTGCGCCAGAAGTTCTGTCAATATAAATCATTATATCCTGCCAACTTGTCTTACCAACCTGTCTACACTGACCGACACAGTGGAGGATAGCTCAGTGCAGTCCATAATTAAACACATAAAATCTGATGGCTCGTCAGGCCCTAATGGTCTCCTAAACAATTTATTTAAACACAAATAAAATATTTGAGTGCTGCCTCATCAAGCCTATTTGTCTATGTGTTTGAAAACCAGATAGTTCCTATGTCATGGCAAAGGACTAGCCAACATCTTATCTTTAAGAGCGGTGACCCTTCTAAACCCTCAAATTACAGGCTGATTGCACTATTTGACATAGAAGCCAAATATTATGCCCAAGGTCTTTTAAACTAGAACTAAAATATTGGGTATGAACCTGAAGGAGCCGGGTTCCACACTTTGGATTTACTCTGGAACCCCTGGTCGATGGCTCTTTGTTTCCTGCTTGGAAGTGTGGAGGGGGGAGAAAATTATTTGCTTATTATACTTCGCAATTCCAATGAACCATGTCTCCAAAGAATCACAGACTCCTGATTCAAAGTTTAGTTTGTTCATTACAAAGCCAATAACAGTTGGACATACAGACACCTCAAAATGAGGGTGCAGAAATATATTGGAACTAATACAAAGCCAAATCTGCGGGTTGAATTGAGTCGATCTAGCATACTAAGAATGACTAGTTCAATAATCCGGACGCAGATTATTACTGCGCCAACATCAAGAGTCTTCTTCATTGGATACACTACCACTATGATGACATCCCTACTTAGCATTTCCCAGGAAAGTTGAGGAAAGATGTCAGCATGTGAAGCTTCCTAAGAAGTTCACTCACCTTGAATGGGTCAAGTAGCATAAAGATACAGAGCTCATTCTAAGATGCTCTCTCATCTCAACGCATGGCAGCAGTCCCCCAGACTCTGGGGCAGATTTATGATGACTGGCGCATCCCTGCAAATCATCAGGGATGCGCCAGGTAAGATGTGTCACGCAGGTTTACCCTTGCGCCAACACTGATGCGCCGCATTTACAATGCGGCGCATCGTAGTGCAAGGATAAACAGATGCCTGATGCAACTCCCGTCGGAAGGATGGCGCATTGCTGGAGTCATGTTGCAAGTGCGATGCAACTCCAGCAATGCTCATGGCCTGCCCATACTTAACGTGGTGCCTCACGCCTTATGCCTGCTTCAAGTGGGTGCAAGGTGTTGACGCATCGGCGTCGGAAAAGTGAGTGGAATCCTGTAGATTTCATACAGGCACTTCACCGAGGCTTTACTGCGCCGGAACGCCCCCCCTGCGCCGGAACGCAGGTTTCATGTGGCACAGGGCTTTACAACGTGAGGTATCTCCCAAGATGCGTCACGTTGTAAATAGGGAGCAACGTGGCACATGGTTTACGACGCTGCTGCTTCACAAAAGTGACCCAACTGCGGCACAAGAATTTCTTCTAGCAATCTCGTCTAGAGAGCCAGAGGGAAATACACATCAGGCCTGCGTAATTGGGCTATCATAAGAAACAATAAGAAATGACATTGCATACATATACGTGATCATTGTTACAGGATGGTGGGCACGATCAGCCTGATCCAGCCCAGCAGCGCCAGCACGAAGCCTAGCATCTGCAGTCCCGAGTTCTCCATGATTGATCCTGGCCTCTGCAGCACCTCCCCTCCTGCTCCGGCCTCTCTTCCCCGGCTTGGATCCGCCGCCCTCTTCCGCTCCGAGCCTCTGTCCGACCGGCGCCTCCTCCCTTTCTCTTCAGAGTCTGTATTCATATTAATTGCAGCGCACACAGGCTGCAATTAATATGAATACTAACTCGATGGCCCACAATCAGCCCCGCATCTGTGCACTGTTAAGAAAAGGAAATCACAGTGTCAAACACCGCGTGTGCTAAAGCACACGTCGTGTTTGAAACTCAGTTTTTCTTTTCTTAACAGTGCACCGCTGCAGGGCTGATTGAGGGCCATTGAGGTAGTATTCATATTAATTGCAGCCTGTGTGCGCTGCAAGTAATATGAATACTAACTCAATGGCCCACAATCAGCCCCGCAGCGGTGCACTGGCAGGAAAGGAATAGAGCAAGTGCAAGGGCCATTTGCACGTGAAGGCGAACAGAAAATGATGGGTTTTCGCGCCGCTCGCATGTTAAAAGCGGCGGCGCGAAAAGTCTCAGAATGTGCGCGCTAAATAATGAGCACTGCGCGCTCGGGGTGCCTTCAATGCGCACGGGCGCGCAGGTTATTGGGAACAGTGTGCAAGGTGTAAACCAGGTGCAAGGAATCAGGGAACCACTAATGAAGTGATAACTATACTGAGACTTGGAAGGAAAAGACTAGGAAAACAAGGTGGTTCAAGACAGAAACAGTAAAGCTTAGAACAGAGTGTGGATTAGAGACAAAAGTGATAAAGTGCACAAGGCAGGTATAAAAGAGTGGCTGATAAATTCGGCTTGGCTGGTAGAGTTGGCAGAATTGTGGCCACTAGTTCAAGCCAAATTCCACCAACCACCACTTTGCAGAGTTTTTTCTCACATGAACATCCCCAAGGGCAAGTTGGCAAGTGCAAGCGAGATTTGGCATCCCCTAGCATGTTTTTTGGTTGCTAGGAGGGCACCCGGTAAGATTTCCCCAATGTGGGCGGTCACGATCGTTTGTGGTCAGAAAGCTGACGTATGAGTAGAAAATCTACTCGAGCTGCAGTAAAATCAAGTTGAAATGCAGCGCCAGACTGCATGGTGCCGTTCGCACTGGTTTTTCAGTACGGGCTGAGCTCCTGTCACTAAAAATTCCCACTAGCAGGGTGACGTGCCTATTTCTTCCTGTTCATGGAACTACGCGGAAAATCACACAGTTTTCTGTGCAGTGAAACTCTGCAAGCTCCGTACCCCCTACTGAACACCCTCTGAAACCTGGTGCAATTCACACAATATTACATAATTCAAAGTAAGTTCACAGGTATGAGGAAGGGTTTGTATAATCTCAGATACAAGGTTGCGGAAGCAGAATCTTGAATAAACCGATTGGAGGCTGACAAACTTAAATCGGAAAAAACCTAATTAAAACTAGCAAATAGAATTTCACAACACTAAGGGCTAAATGTACGAATCAAAGCCTTTTTGCAGTTGCCAATGGACAATTTGCAGAATCAGGCCATTTGCAAATGCAAAAAGGCTTTTCCTAATCTATCAAACCCAGCTTGCTATTGGGTAACACATTATCAAATCACAATTTGGGTTTGCAACCTCAGTGTTTGGAGGGGCATGTTTAGGGCATCCCGCCTAAATACCATGTCGTAGTTGTATGTAAAAATGTGTTTTGACCAAGATGCGATTGCAAAACATTTGTACTTTACCACCAATTCATTGGTGGTAACCCATTCGCTAATGAGTCCCATTGGGACTCCTTCCCCTTTGAGAATAGTCAGTGGGACCACTGCCTGTGCTGTGAAAATAAATATTAACCATTTAGGGCCCGATGTAGGTGGCAAATATCGGTCGGAAACGGCCGAATTCGGCCGTTTCCGACCGGTATTTGGCATCTTGAGATGTAGGTGGCCAGATTTGACAGATTCTGTAAATTTACCGAATCAGTAAATTTACAGAATCTGTAAAATACCGAATCGGTATTTTTACCGATTCGGTACCTTCCAGATGTAGGTTGGACTCTTCTGAGTCCCACAGGCCTTTAGGAGTCGGTATTTTACCACCCAATCCAATTGGGTGGTGAAATACCGAATCCAGGTGTGCATGCACATCTGTGCATGCACACCTGTGCCATGTGACACACAGGGGAAACATCCGTTACAACGCGGATGTTTCCCCGCGGTGCTGTTACGATGCGTCCGTAACAACGCAAGTCGTTACCACGACTTGCGCTGGAGGGCGCTAGAAGATTAAAAATAGTAAATTTACTATTCCAACACCTTCCCTAGTGTCCACGGGGACTGGTGTTAGAATAGTAAATTATACTATTCGACATCCGCGCCCCCAACGCAAGTCGTGGTAGCGACTTGCGTTGTAAGGGACGCGTTGTAACAGCATTCGTTGTGACGGTACGCGTTGTACCGTCATACATCCGACACACAGACATGCCCTTAGCGCATGTCTGTGTGCCACATGGCACACATGCCTGTAATTGGGGTGCCAGAGGGTGTCAAAGTGACACCCCCTGCACCCTTGCAAGAATAGGTAATTACCGAATCTGTAAATACCGATTCGGTATTCCACATTGATTCGAATGCGCTTCAAGGCCCAAAGGAATCAATGGGGGATACCGATTCGGTATTTACAGAATCGGTAAATACCGAATCTTACAGATTCGGTATTTACCGAATCAGAATTACCTACATTTCCCCCCCTCTAATTTACCACTTCTTTAATACCGAATCGGTATGATTCGGTATTTTAGAAGTGGTAAATTAGATATACCTACATCGGGCCCTTAATTTTTTATTTTTAAATGTATGTAATTTTCCTCTCAGGAAAATAGGATGCATTTGAATAAAAAATGGTTGCATCATTTAAGAGCAATCACATACATGGCGGTCTGCTGATCCTAGCAGGCCACCATCCCTGTGATGACAGTGAATCCTAGTTGGTTACAAATTGCTACCCACTACGAATTAGTAATTTGCAAAATTACCTATTAGTACATAGGTCGCTCAGCAAATTACCATGCTGGTCACAAAAATACAGGCCACAAATTGCGACCAGTATTTTGCGACCAGTTAGTCGTATATCTAGTCCCAAAAGCATTAATCTTCAAGCCCTTAAGACGCGCTCATGTTTAAACAATTATTGCACATATAAGAAAAAACAAATGTCCGTTGAGGATCTCCCAAGACTATACCACAGACACTATAAGAGAGGCAAAGTCTTCCTGTCAAAAAAATAATCTCAGGAGACCTCTCAGTATTCTTTAGCGGGTCTTGCATACTTCAAAGTAACTCATCAAGGCAAAACCACCTACTTTGGGGATCCAGAAGATTCAGAGATTTATAACAAATCCCATGGAGTTAGAGATGGAAACATGTCACCTTCAACAACCTATCCTTCACTGCCTGCATAGAATTCACTTTCTTTTTTTTATTTCCTGTCAGCTCTACACACAAGATATAAAGCATTTTCATTGTGGTTGCTAGATAAAAGTTTGGGAGTTGCTTATCTCCAGGCTTCAGTGATGTAACTCTAAATCTGACGTCTTCCAATCCAATCAATTGGGCCCAGCTGAGGACGGATCATGCTGAGTAATGCGTCAAAGAAGCTTTGAACCAATTAGTACATTCTTGTTATGGAAATGTCTCATTATCACCTGTTAGTGGTCCATTAACTGATCTTGTAACTGGCCGAAAATCTCCCTTATGGTATTTCAGATTTTCTAAAATACCACAAGAATTATTGAAAAAGTTGTTGCATTCTTATATTGGTGACAATTACGGTGGTGTGATGCACTATATTTGTTGTCCACTCGTGGCTTACACTGTTTCATTTTTGTGTTTGGGGTGTTTGGCCTTGGAGTTTGGGTCTTTCTGTTGAATTACTCTTCTCTGTTATGATACCCTGTACCCTCTCTCTCTCTCCTCTCCCTTACTACTCACTAATTAGGCTAGACAACCCCATTTAACCATTGACATTTCAATGAGGTTCATGCTACTTTCCTAAGTCTCACATCTCTCTAACAAACTGCAGTGTACAGAATGACCTTCACCCCTGAAAAGAGAATATGAATATTGTAAAAATCATTCTACTGCAGAACAAAAACAACTCAGGTCTCATCATAATCATCACTCATATTCATTTAAAATACCATAATGGCTAACATTAAGATTCTCCCCCTAAACACTAATGTTCTGAAACATCCTGCCAAGCACTAACAAATCCAAACTTATTGCCACAAATTATAATGCAAATGTATTTTCCTTCAAGAGACTAAACTTTTGTGGGGGAGGCTGTCAAACACATACATAGATGGGTAGAAAATGTTGCTTGCCCCCCGCCAATATAAACAATATATTCTTAGTAACTTGATTTCTATAAATTCTTGCCTGAAAATCATTGGGATTAAAGAGAACTTTTGGAACTGGATAGCTGCTAAGTATAGGGACCCGAAAGCCAAATTACTCTATTCTAACATTCAAACCATCCCTTTTTAGCCACGGTACAAGGCAGGGTTGCCCCCTTTCACTCTTTTATTTGCTCTTTACATTGAGTCATTCATTCGAACACTGTTGGCTAATAAAGCGATCCTTCCGCTGAATATTGAGCAGCGCTCTCTTAAGTTAACAGCATATGCCGATGATATAGCCATGTTTATTGAGAAGCCAAAGGAGGCTATAGAACATATAGACAGAGAGGCAAAACAGTTTGGGCTCTTCTCCGGGTACAAGCTAAATCTGAATAAAACTCAAGTGTTGATAAATTTTCAACCGGAGAATGCAGTTGAAGGTGTTTGTGAGAAGGCTACTTACTTGGGGGTACACATTTCCTCTCAAATTGAGTTAATACATTCCCTAAACTATGCTTTTTTATTGAATAAAGTTGAAAGACAATTAAAGGCATGGCATAAACTCCCACTGAGTGTCTTGGGCAGATGTAACGTTATTAAAATGAAGATTCTCCCCAAATTTCTTTATCTTTTTAGGTCTATTCCGTTGCGTATTCCGAATGCTTTTTTTTAGAAAATTAGACGGCATTCTCAGTAGTTTTATGTGGGTCTATCGGAAGGCAAGAAGGGCTGTAGGATTAATGAAACTTCCAAATTACCAGGGAGGGCTAGACCTACCCAATTTTAAACTTTATTTTATTCCGGCTTTTTTAGGCCGCTTGCAGAGCCTCCTGAATCCTGAGCTAATGGAAGCCTGGCATTGGTTGATTTTGGGTGCTGAGAGCAAGATGTTTCTCGCATTATTGATCCCAACTACTTTGAACGCGTACAGTTTAAGACCATACGGGACTGTTTATATATGGAAAAATGTTGAGACTAGACTCTCTCTCCCCTTAATGCATAGCAAACTCCCCATATGGGGCAATCCAAGGTTACCAGCCATCTATGAAGATAACACAGCCCTTCAATGGGCCAAATATGGGGTACATTTTTTGGGACAACTATTTCACTGCAATGGTATGACATTTGAGAATCTCTCTCTAATATTTAATATTCCACAATGCTTTTAAAAAAAAATATTTATAGATCAGAGACCATCTGGTTAGCAGGTTAGAAATACAGACGGTTAGAGGGGCTAGTATGTGGGAATTTATCTATGGTCAGAATCAGAAAGCAACTATTAGCAAGGCATATTAAATGTTGTGTCAGAACAGGGAAGATGGGTGCGAGAAATTGGTGCTTAAATGGAGTGAGAATTTGGGGGAGGCTATTACTATTGACAAGATGAAGATAGCCCTAAATAATATTTCCCGATCTGTAACACTCAACTAATTTACAGTTGCAGCAATTTCAGACATTGTTTTGTCTCTATTATACACCGGAAAAAATGGCTCGATGGTCTCAAGCTGGGAATGTATGGGGTGGGTCTCAGGGAGGGTCTCGCCAAAATTGCCCTAAATGTGGGCAATATGCGGCAGACATTGTACACATGTTTGTGCTTTCCCCTTGTTGAAGGGGTTCTGGGACAAGAGCCTGGTGATTATCTCAAATAGATTAGGTGGGGATCTGAGATTGTCAATAGCAGGGAGGATTCTAGGATATAAAGAAGATGCTGGGCAGAATGGCCCTGTATTCTCCATAATGATTGTTGCTACACGACTAGCGATAGCTAGAGCATCGATCTCTCCTAAACCCCCTACGTAGATGGAATGGCGGTTAATTCTTAAAGAAATTGGAGAAAGAGAAAAGGCTCTGGCTAAAGTTAGGGGGTTCAGGCTCTCCTAAAATATAGATCTGTCTGTGGGGTCCTAGAGTAGGAGAGCTTTAAGATATCTTGCTCTCAAGCAAATAAATCACATAAAGGAATTTATTACTTAGAAAAGAAGCTCAGCAAGGAATGCTACTGAGGAATTTTGAATATATGCCTGTGCCACTGTTTGCTATATATTCTCTGTATGCGTACGATATATGATTTAAATTGTTGTTCTCTTTTTCTTTTCATCTATTTGTTTTTTTTTATTATATGTATTTTACTTGAATGTATGATTACAATATCTCTTCTTTTTGACAATAAAAATTAAAAAAAGAAAATCATTGAACCAAAAAATGACTAAGATGGCAGATAGCTTCTCAAAAATAGTTAAAAAAAAGATGACACATAGCAACAAGCTTGTATCATTTTGCCTTTAGGACAGACATGCCAGAATTCTAGATGCAACTTAACAATGTTATGTTATGTTATGTTAATAACACTTTTATAGCGCACAGCTGCCCCAGCAAAGGGGCGTCCCGGCGCTTCTGAAAGAGTACCCAAACATAACACAGCCGCGCAAGAGCAAGGACGCACAGATCTGGAACCTAAGGACGATGAGGGAACAAATACGTTTTGATAGCCCTCCTAAATTTCAGCAGCTCATCAATTTCACGAATATCAGACGGAAGAGAGTTCCACAGTTTTGCGGCCAGGACCCGGAAGGAGCGACCTCCTGCTCTACATAGTCTAAACCGTGAACCACGACCAGGTTTTGGCCCGAAGATCTCAGGGGAGCGAGGGCACATAAGGCCTCAAAAGATTATCAAGAATCTGAGGAGAGGCCAGCTTGAGGATCTTGAAGGACAGGCACAGGGTCTTAAAATAGATCCTTTGTGCCATAGGCAGCCAGTGTAGAGAGCGGATGGTACTCTCAGCAGAGCTGAACCTCGGTTACCCCACCAGGGCTCTAGCTGCAGCATTCTGGATACGTAGCATCCGGGCGATTTCAGCCTGGTTGGCCCCCAGCAGTAATGAACTCGCATAATCAAGCATAGATAGAATGGATGCTTGTATAATCAACTGCCTAGTAGAAGCATCAAAGAACCTCAGAATAGGTCTCAGCCCTCGTAGGATGCCAAAACAAGAAAACTATCACAGATTCCTCCAAGAATAGGGGTAATCAAGGGAGGGAATGTTAACGTCATTGTATGGCACATTGTATGTAATTTCAAATTGCTTTTTTAAACCAAATGGATCACAGAAAAATGATCAATGTGTGTAAAGGCTACCCAACAGGTAAGGGCTACACTTTTTACTCTAAACCGTAGCACATCTTTTCAAGCATTTCAAGGATTGACTACGCCCTAATAGACAAACTGTACATTGTAATCACATCCTGCTTTACAACTGAAACTATATTACATTTTGATAACGCATGCATCTTAGTAAAAAAAAATATTTGAAAGATTCAATAACATTTAGAGAATAAAACAGCATTCCTATAAAATATCTTGCTTGCTCTGAGACTATTACGAAAATAATCATAGAATTCTTAGAAAACAATACCAATACATGATCTTCTCCTCAAATATTGTAGGCTGCCCTAAAATTAACAACTACAAGTGTCATGATTAGCCTTGTCTTTAGGGAGAACAGAAAAATAAGTTACCCTTTTAAAAACCAATTTGACACAAAACAATTGAATAGCAGTTTCTTAACAACTCCTTAAAATGTTATTACAATATAATCCTTAGCACGAAAGCTCACCTACTTTTGACAAATCCCAAAGGATTACAATTTTGTTCTCACAATAATATATGCAGACTGCTTGTCACATACCTGAAACAAAATCAAACAAGATCAAAAATATTAACTATAAGGCAGGTTCTGGGCAATATACTTTTTTAAACATTCTACCACCAATTATAACTATTCAATAACCTCCCATGAAACTTTCCTAGATTACTTAAATTGTCTCCTTATTCCTTCTTTACCTCCGAAAATGAGAGCCGAATTGTTGGAAATGGCCCTCTCTACAGGGTCACCACCACACATTTTGCCTTTCTCTTGTTTTGGTTTGCTGGATTTTTGCTCTTATTGGCCTTAGGACTATATACACTTTACCACTGCCAACCAGTGCTAAAGTGCTTGTGCTCACTCAAGTAAACATGCTTTGATTGGTTTATACCCAACTGTCATATTTAATTTGCTTCTAATTCCCTTGTAGAGTTGTAAACCATATACCTAGGGGCTGTAAATTGATTGCTACCAGTGGGCCTGTAGCACTCATTGTGCCACCAACCTAAGTAGCACTCTAAACCTTGTCCCAGGCCTGTTATTGCAGCCAAAATGCAGTGTAACACTTGCATGTCCATTGGTGCTGTGTAATTACATGGCAGGACATGTACTTTTGAGTTTTATATTTCCTAGTAATTAAAAATGTGTTTTTCATTACTGTGAGGCATACCCCTCCCATAGAATAACATTGGAGATTTCATTTAATGGACTTTAATTCCTAAATGAGAGGAGGTAGATATGTCATGTTTGGTACCTATGACTTGTAATGATAAACCCTCTTTAATGGCATACCATTACAAGTTTGAGAATACCATTGTTAGAAAGCTGGCATTTTCCTGCCCTTAGTCCTTTGTGCCTGCAGCCTGCCTGGGGTAACATGACTGGGTGTATCTGGCATTTAGACTCTGTGAATTCCTCCCAAAAATTCACACAACATTGGGATTAGCTGAGCCTCAATGGCCCATTAACCGGCCTGATGGTGGGATAGCGCTAAGCTCTGCCCCACGTTCACCTGAATAGGCGGTGCCTTGTCAGGTCACAATTTGGCCTAATGATACTTTATTGCCATTGCATCAAGCTTGGAACCATGGCAGAGGAGGCAGGGAAATCCTTGAACCTCAAAGAATCTGTCTAGAAACTCTCTCACCTTCTAGAAGCAGAGCACCAGGGTATAAAAATAGGACTCTCACTTCCACACTTCAGTTTACTACTTGACATGCGGAAGGACTCTCAGAGGACTGCCTGCTGCTGTGACCTGCTGGGGACTCTGCCAGACTGCAGCTGTACCTGTAAGGACTGTTTTCTTGCCTGAAGTATGCTTTAAACCCTCAGAGGCCAGCCATTTTGTTCAGCCCTTCTACACGTGCACCTAGGACTACCAGAAGTGACTCCAAGGGCTCATCTGCTGGCCTCCTATTCATAAGCACAGGCTCCCACCATCTTGAGTCTGCCTGTCTGGACCCAGCCTGAATGAGTCCCAAACCCCCAAGAGGTCTCCATACAATCCTGGACCCTTGAGTGTGGTGCTAAAGGTGACCAGAAATCCCCAGTTGCGCTTTTATCTTTTGGCTGTTATTTTGATACCTACATTTTAAATATTCATAACTATGATTCTACTGATTGGATTTCTGTTGCTTTGCTGTCAAATACTGTATTAACATGTACTCTATTTTTCTTAATTGGTTTGGGGATTTTCCTTGTGTTGTCATTTCACTTCATTGTAGTTGGTGTTTTGCATGAATACTTTACACATTGCCTCCAAGTTAAGCCTGACTGTTTTTATGACAATCTACTCAGGGTTAGGCACAGGTTGATTTAGTGATGTACCTTGCAAGGGATTGTGGCTGTGCTTTACCCTATACAACCAACAACCTCGTTTGTGACGCTAATAGCAGCGGTGGGATCAAGACTTGTATTTGTGCAGTACTATACAGTGATTTGTGTTACACAAAAATCCCAGATAAATATTTTGACATCAGAGTGTTCTCTTTATAAATTCTTCCACAGTTTTTTAATTTACTATTTTCCCCCTTCTCCATGTTTAAGTGCCCTATCTTCCTTTTGTTTTTGCACATGGATGCTTTCAACTTTGACACCCCTAGCGGGGCTGAGCTGCTGAAATTCTGCAAACAGAAGGGATTGAAAGCAGACAAGGGGGCTACCAAGTTAGACCTACAGGTAGCCCTCAAGGCCTTTCAGGAGGAGCAGAAAAGGCAGGCCATCTCAGAAGAGGATGAGGTGGATTACAATGATCAGATGTTGAGGTGCCTGACCCCAGAGGAGCTGGAGGACAGGATGGAGGAGAGGAAAATTAAACTGAAGCAGGAGGAATTGTTAGAGGAGAAAGTCATCATGATAGCTGATGAACTAAGTCTGAAGGAGCTGGTCAAAAAAGCCAGGCTAATGGAGTCCAGCAGTAATGATGGCAACAAATCAACAGTGTCTACTAGAGAGGTGATAGACTGTATACCCAACGACCTGGTGCCCAATTATGTGGTGGGGGAATGATATAGATAAATATTTTTTATTCTATGAAGTAGCTCTGAGGATCTACAAGGTCCCAAAGGAGAACTGGGTGTAGCTTGTAGAGGTACATGCTCATGGTAAGGAGGGACACATGCTGACATTAGAAATAGAGGACCAGCCCAAGTATGCTTCTATGAAGAGCATTCTTCTTTCTAAATTTGAGTTGACCCTGGAGAAATACAGGCAAAGGTTCAAGGACAGCCATAAACTCCCAAACCAGTCTGGGGTGGACTTCATAGATGATGCCAGCAAGGCACTGAAGGACTGAGTGAGGGGCAGCAATCTAGATGATTTCAATGGGCTGTACAACACGTTTCTGAGGGATCACATGGTCAATACATGGTTTACAGAGCTGCTCCAATACCTGGTAGATAGCAAGCTTGCTGACCCCAGGGAACATGTTGAGGAGGCATACCTCTGGGTCTGCACCGGAGTATCCAAAAAAGTACCAGGGAGTGACTCCAAGAATGGCTTTTCAGGCCACCCCAAGCGGAGTGAGGGAGAGGACAAGGAGACCCAGACAAGTCTCAGGTTAATATGGAAGGAAAGGGTTACCATATTCCTTCTAAGAAAAAAGAGGCATGTTCTGGTGGGCAGTGGCCCAGGGTGCCCCATTTCCAACCTGCTTCTTTGACTGTTATCATCAAAGACGCAAGCAAGGGACTCTGTCCCAAAAAACCACCCACTGGTGAGAACTCTACAGGAGTGGCCCATGTGTCCTCACGGGGAGGTAGTGCCCAGGGGCTGGTAGCAGAACACGCCCTAATTTCTCTTAGTTGGGAGATAAACTCAGAGGGTGAGCTAGTAATCCCTGAGGGTGGGAGTCATGTCTCCCATCAGGAGAAGGTGAATGAGATCCCTATCATTGCTCTAACTAACACCAGGGCTAGCCAAACAATGGTAGTGGAAAGGCTAGTTTTTCAAGAGCAGTACATCAGCCAGTTGTGTAGGGAACTAATCTCTGACTCTGTTCATCCTCAGAGTACAGATCCTAGGCTGAGTGGCCAGTCTCAGGATACCATCTGGACTTCGCCTGAGTGAGTCCTGAACCACCAACAGTTCTCCATACACTCCTGGATCCTTGATCCTGATGCCAAACGTGACCAGATATCAGCGGTTGGTGCTTTTACCTTTTAGGTGCTAGTTTGAACCCTCCACTTTAAAAACAAATAGCTCCAGTTCTTCTGATTAGAGTTTTGTTGTTTTAGTGTCAAATAATGTATTTACATTTACTCTATCTTTCTAAATTGGTTTGAGGGTTTTACTTGTGTTGTGTTTTAACTTTATTTCTGTTTGCGTGTTGCATAAATACTTTACTTTGCTTCTAATTTACGCCTGAGTGCTTGTTGTGCCAAGCTACCCAGGGTTAAGCACAGGTTGACTTAGTAAATGTGTGTGGGTTACCCTTCAAGGGATTGTGGCAGTTGGCTGACCAGGGCACACACTCCAGTCAGCCAATTCACAGGAACTAAATAGGTCAATTAATCATTACAAAATCTTTTTAATGCCCTCATATGCCATCAGACACAATGAGCCACACCAAAAGGTGTCCATTGACCATCTGCCATTATGACTTCCAAATGTAAGAGGTGAGAAAAAATGAGGAGATCCCACATTCACCTACTCACATACAGTTAGGGCTAATCACAGAACCAGACAAAATTGGGATTGTTCTCTCTCCATACAGTATATGCTGTCCAAATCTCATCCATCCTCTCGCTTCTTTTACAGTACAAATCTAATTTACCAACTCTGTTCACTGATTCCACCCAATTGCTTAGAGTGATTGGCCTTAACCAATTTATACAGATCTCACTCCTAGCCAAAAAAAACAAATAGAAAAGCAGACATTTCTGTCTATATGAAAAGCAGAGATCAGGTTGGATATTACTTCCAAACAAAATCAGAAGGGGGCACACTGTTATTTGACCTCCAGTAATTCCAGAAATCGCTCTACACACGCCATCCAAAAAGCTGCTCAACCTGGGACAAGACACCAACATATGAATATTGTTTCTTTTTCCTTTCTACATTGATTACAGTAGGGGGGGCTTACAGCATTGTTGCTTGTTTCTTTGGAGTAAGTTTATTCTGTGCCAAATAAAAAAAAGTTTTTTCCTAAGTGATCCTGATTTAAGAGTGGATTATAGAATGTGTAAAGAAGTCTAACAAATATCATGATATTCCTCTACTAGCTGATATCCACCCCATGCATGGACAGATATCTTACACCTCTCTTCATCTGCCTTCACCAGCTTTATTAAATAGAAATGTCCTTCTTTATTGGCTTAGGGTCTTGAACCCTATCCTCCACTTCACATCTCAATATTCGTACGATTACAGCATAAACGTACTTTCTGCCCTTTATGCCTCCCACAAAATTATCCTTGAACTTTCCAGTAGCTGACCCTAGCGATTTATGGGATACAATGCTGATCAAACAGAAATGAGGGCATACCTGGGGAATTTTAAACTGGGAAAACTCCAAGTAATATTCTACGCCAAGGATTTTCCTCATACAATACCAAACTTCCAGAAAAGCCTGATCCTTCTTAAAGTACTTCTGATCCCCGAACGTATACAGGAAACCATCCTACCCAATTAAATTCAGCCACCCACATAGGTTCTACCCCTACTAGAGTCATCTGGGCTCACCAGAAGCACTTTGCAGTTCCAAAATTGGAAAGCGAGGTAAACCAGGAAGACATCTCACATTACTACCCCACCCTTATCCAATTTTCGTCTTATCTTTTTTCTAATTAAGTTAAGGACTTTTAGAGGACCAAATAAAGATCCTTAACTCCCTGGTATCTTATCTAAGCTACCCTAAAGGAAAAAAGTGGGATGTTGTAAAACAGGCAGTTCAGCTTAGGGAGGATTGTCATCTTCACTAAATTTGCCCTGTCATAAAGTGTCAAAGTGAGATGTCTCCATCTAGATAAAATACCTCAATTTCCTTCCTCACCTTCCTCAGATTATATTCCGGTACCTCGTCTAACTTGTGCAAAACTGAAATACCCAGATACCTGATCATTTTGACATAGTGCACCATGACCTCCATCTTCTCTTTATTTATAAAAAACCCAGAAAAGAAGCCAAATGCATCTGCTATAAACTCCATGAGTCCCATTGTTTTCCATGGGTCCCTCATATACAACATTATGTCATCTGCATAGTAGCCCAACTTAAACTTATGGTTCTGAGATTCAAAAGGCACAATGACTTTGTTCGCCCTAAAAGCCAGCGCCAAACTCTCTATGTACAGATCAAAAAGTAATGGGGATAATGAGCAACCCTGATGTGCCTCCCTTGAGATGTTAGCTTTCTTTGTCATGCTCCCATTAACCAAAATCTGATCTGACAGTGCTATGTAAACAGCATTAACTTCAGAAATAAACCCTGAGTGAATGTCAAACACCTCCCACAGATAAGTCTGGCACACCGTATTGAATGCCTTAGTGGCATCGATGGCGACAATAGCCAATGGGTCTAAATTCACAGTTGGGATATGTGCTGCAGATATCAATTGGTGTGTCAAATCGTGCAGCTGTCTACCTCAAACACAACCATTCTAATGTAAATGCACTACATTATCGATAATTATCGAGAGTCGCCTTGCTAAGATACCAGCAAAACGTCTTCTGTCACCTTACAGTTGCCATCCACTATCAAGCTCTATATATTATTCTTCCCTCTGTCCACTTTTGTCTTCCAAGCTAACAACTTACCACTCCTCGCCCCATGATCAAAATGAGCAACCATGATAGCATAGCGCCTTGCTTTAGTCCTACTTTCAATAACCTGAATATAGGCTGCCTGCTTCTCAATCAACCTCCTTTTAACGGCCTCCATCCCTGCTTCCGAAGAGGACACCAGAAGTTATTTTACCATTGCCCCATCTCTTCTTCAAATCTCCTGTCCTACGCATGTAGATTATTTTATTTAATAAACACCTGTGTGCGTGAGATCTCACAAACTACTACTTTATATGAACACCATACCATCCTCATGGGAGCTGACCTAAGATTAACACTAAAATAAAATGTACTCTCCTCCTTTAAAGCATGCAATACAGCTGAATCCTGCAAAAACAGCCTATCCATTGTCCACCTGGAACTAATCTGCATATTGAGGAATCTTACCCCTACAAAACTGTGACAGAGAAAGGCATTATACTTGTCAAATACCTGGTCTTTTCTCTCCTATTCAGTGCAGACACAACCTAGCTGACGGAAAACATATACAGGTTCCTTAATATCAAGTTGGCCCACTCCAAAATTAGTTCACCAGACATTCCTGACTTTCACAACACTGCAAAGAATTTCATATAAGACGACCACTATGCATCCAAAGTCTACAAATTATTGTCTCCAATAATTTCAGATCTTCTTTATTGTGGTCCACCACATCCCGGGTAAGCATATGGGCATTCCTTTCAGGCAACAAACTTGCTCCCACTATTTATTCTGAACTGAAACTCAAGACATAAAGTAAAATGTGGGTGACTATAGGCTCATGCTACTAGATGCTGTTATATCAAATCATTTTGGGTGGGGATAAAGTAATGCACTCCTCAAAATTTTAATTGTGAATTGGAAGCTGGATCTTTCATCTAAAAATATTAGAGCCTTCCCTTTTTCTTTGTCTTCATCTCTCTACAACAGTGGCATGGCTCCATTAGACCTTAAGACTTCCATTGGTGTTAAAACTATTCTCTTAAAGTGAAAAAACAATTAAACACATTTCTATTCATACATGGTAGGCAGTGATCCAAATCACTGGCAATGCACATAACACCTTAAATATATATGTAAACAGATATCATTCCAAAAGAGAATATGAAAACATTAGGACAATTTCATCTTTTTTACCCAACCAATCCACCATATGAATACACTGACTACTGTGATACTCTCACACATCAGACTAACGAAACAATACTATTATGCAGCGATAAACTAGACTAGTATCAAGGTTTATAATTTCTACTCAGATAAAAGCTAAAAGTAGCTTTCTCTCCTTCTCTTTTTCCATATTTCTGTATCTCTCGCTTTACTATCTCCTTTCTCGTATCCTACCTGCTATGTGCGCTATGTCATATATAAATAAGCCAATCATCAATAATCAGAAACTATACATTTTCTATACAGTTTTTGTCTGATTTCAACTGATATAAGAGCAGAAAGATATTTAAAAATGTATGACAAATGTACTGCATTGATAGACATGCCGTGTAGATTATTTAAGTATTATACAACCTTTCAATAAATTAGCCCAGGGTCTTGAGGTAGCAGAGGGGGGATTACCTGAGGAAGTGAAACATAAGAATATTGTTTCAGAACTTTAAGGTGATGTCCATGAATAATTGTGAAGATTTGTTTCTTTGAATATTGGCCTTTCTAGTGGAAGAGTTTAGAGAGCGAATGCCTCCAGGTGTCATTAGTTTTTCTGTCTGATACTTTGGGACCCACAAATGTAGGAGTTTGTCATGATATATGATCAGAGCGATTAGGTCTAGACACCAGTTATACTGCTTTAAGCCTTAACAATTTCATGTAGTGCTTAATCACTTGATAAGTAAGGTGGCGTTTATATTTAACAATGAATATAGAATTAATAGTCACCGAAAGCTCAACTGTGAACAGCAAATCACAACAGATACCAAAAGCTCAACTGTGAACAGCAAATCGCAACAGATCTGGAAACAGCAGCATAAAAGCAAATACATAAAAAATGGTATAGTAAATTAGTCCTGAACTACGTTTGAGAATTGACATTAGAATATGAGTTTGGCAGCCGTTAGGTTCTCATGATTAGTCTGTAGAACTACAAGTCCACTGCGTAGGGCTGGAGGTTCTGGATTTGATACAGTTGAAAAGGTGAATTTTCACGTGGAGCTAATGTAATGAGGGCATTGTCTCTATTTAAGCTGATGTTCCAGAAAAGAGCTGCTGCCCATAAAATGGCTGTTGCTATGCATGAGTTGCCCTGAATTCTGAGTTTTTCTTCCAAACCCTCATTGGTTATAAAAATGACTGAAAAACTGGTAAGGTAGGACATGCATGGATCTGTATGTTATGCATCCCAACTTGAGATTGTTACTTCAAGTGGACATCAGTGCAAACTAATAAGAGGGATGCAATCATATTTTCTAATAGAAGATATACATTTACCTGTTGCATAGATAGTGGCTTTGAGGAGATTGTTCAGCATAGTGTGGCAGTACTGCCTGGATGCAAGTGAAGGGATGGACACAAGAGCTGCAGAAGTCTTAAGATATCGGTTGGCAGGATTTGTTTGATCTTGTTCAGAGCCATTAACTAAACATTAGCAGCATTAATGATTGTATTTATTTATTGGGGGAGAGAAGTCTTGCAATTTCTAATATCTTCAGGAGAATTGGATCGATTTTCTTATGTTTTGTGGAAAATTAGTTTAGTCTTTAGAGGGCTGAGTTTGAGGAAAAACTCTGCCACTCTTGATTGTATGTTTAAGAGTACAGGGCATATATTAAGGAAGTCTTTTATTGAAGAGTATTCGAGATAGATTTGCATGTTCTCCATATACTGATATATGGTGACACCTATTCCTTGATTAAAAATAAAGGGACTGCAGGCTTTTCTATGAGGCCCAGCGTATATGCCCAAGTAGTGGATGAACACAAGAAAATACGAGGTTCCTCTGTGGATCACCAAAAAGAAATATTTGAATCTATTTGGTTTTCTAAGTGGAGACAAGGGGCAGGTGGTGCTTAAGGAGGAGGGGAATTCCTCCTTGTGGAACTAGGGCCCTCATACACCCAGCAAGCTAGGTGTCATGCTTCATCATATGGGCTTGCTCCTCGTCGGGTTGGCACTGCAATAACCGACGGGCTCCCATAACAGGGCTCTTTATCAGAGAACTTTTGTTCCAGCCGTAAATGTGTAGTGGGGGTTAGGGGCCTAGTGAGTGTAGATGTAAGTGAAATGGTTAAAACAGATGAGGGAATCCAGGGGAAAATGTATTCTGGTGGGACCCCAGTCTGATTAAAAGAAAAGGGGTAGGCGACTTTGAAGCTATTAAGAGTCTAGAGGCGCTCTACTCCCAGAGGGTCAGCATATTTCACGCCTTGATTAGTCAAAGTAATCTAGTGGCGATTCATCAGGACCTATGGTGGTTTCTATCTACACAAGTGGTATGGTGGGAACTACCTACCACTGTATGGTGGTACAGGATTGGTTCCCGTCAGTTTGCTTGCACAACCTAACTACTTTGAGGATTGCGCTTCATGAACTGCAGCGTAACATAGACATCTGTACTGGGATGTCAGCTGCTTGTTGAAGCATCTGCCTGGGCCTACCCCGTTCCGCTGAAGCCGGGATGTCTCCACTTAGAAAATCAGATATATTCAAATATTTATTTTTGGTGATCCACTGAGGAACTTCGTATTTTCTTGTGTTCATCGACACCTAGTCCTTCCCATAATTTGCTTTGGGTTTCCATATACAGTTTGAAAAGAGTGAGAGCGAAGATGCAGATGGTTAACTGCTAGGTGTTCCTGGTTAACTGACTGATAAAGCAGGTTGATTAAAAATACTTGTGGCACAGCTTTAGTTGGCCAAATTATGGGGAAGAGAAGAGCCCGAAGTAGCACATAGGGCTCACCAAACTGCAAAGGGGCTTCCCAACATGCTGCACGGAAATGCACATTAGATGAGATTGATAATCTCCCCAACTAAGTGGGAACCATTCTTAATAAAGAGAAGAAGCCAGATTGGCCCTACACCAGGCCAGAAAAAGCTGGCATATTCAACAAGCATTTACAATGCAACGGTTTCGCCTTTGTAAAAGTTAGAGCTATTGGCATTGTAAATGACAAATTTTTTATTTATGTGTTGGTTTTGAAAACAGATAAATTGATGGCATTGTCATTTACAATGCCAATAGCTTAATCTCTCGCAAATGGACGATGGTTACAAAAATTCTTGAAAAGTGCTCTATAGAATCAGGAGGAGTCGGGGAGGGATAATGAATAGAGATAGAGCCAAGAAGGAAAAACAAATAAAACCAGGGTGTCCTGGGACAGCAATTGGGTACCTGCTTACACTGGGGCAGAGAAGTCCGTGCGGGGAGGGCGGGAGCAGGAAACCATGAGTCTGGACCTGCGGTGAAAGGAATAGGGGTAGGGCAGGGGAACACGGCGTGAAAAGGTAGGTAAATCTCAGCCAAGAGGTTACCTGTAGCGAGTAAATCCGAGGTGGCTGGGCGGCGAATGATTCAATCCAGTCCACATCAAAGGAGGCACCTGATGCAAAGTGGGACTGCAATCTGGGAGAAGGGATGACAAACGGCCCGGGGTAACTACCAGCGCGTATGGCAGAAGCACATGGGAAAGTACTGGCTGGGGCATTGTAAGCTTACCTAGGAGAAGGTTCTAATCGGCAGCAGGGATGCCGATGTCTGCAGGACGGGGAAGAAATCCGATCAGGCCCTGCAAGGTAGTGTTTCAAGGGTCCGGGATGTGTCCGGTAGCGATACTAGTAAAGCGTCAAACTCTTACTAATCAACGGTTCCATGTTAAATGGAAACCGGCAAGGGGAGGGTGGGGTCACGTGGGTGTAAGGGGACGTGATGCGTGGGAGGAAAAGGAGCTGGTGCATGCTCGCTCAGGGTCGTCAAGGGCATGTGTGTGCATGCAATCCACTGCACATCCAGGAGACACGGACAGCGGGAGGGGAGGGGGGAACGGGCACACGGACAGCGGGAGGGGGGGGCGGGAACGGGCACACGGACAGCAGGAGGGGGGGCCGGAACGGGCACACGGACAGCGGGAGGGGGGCTTCATGTATTGCTCTCTGAACTGCGCACGCGCATTTCGCTGAACAGGGTACTTAAGACATACTTGATATGGTCGCCTGTCTGTGCTTCAATGCAAGGATGGTCTGTGTTCTTCCTTCTAACTGCTGGTCCGAACACGGCGTTCTCGATGCCTCAGTGACCGCCTCCCGACCCTGCTTCTTCTCCTGTTGTGGACAGCTTTGGCCGCTATGCCACGTCTGCCATGATGGATCACAATCACCCCCTCTTGATACAGCCCACCAGCCCGTGGCTTGCCATTGCATCTGCGCAGTGAAACTGCCATGTGTACCCCGTTCTGTAGCCATATTAGAACAAGGGTCGGTAGCTGTTCAAATACGCTCCTATGTCAAACGGACGAGTGGCACTGTGACAACGGGGAGCAATAACAAAGGCAACACCATTTTTAAGAGCTTTGAGATACAGCCCACCAGCCCGTGGCTTGCCTTTGCATCTGCGCAGTGAAACTGCCTTGTGTACCCCGTTCTGTGGCCATATTTGAAAAAGGGTCGGTAGCTGTTCGAATACGAAGCTACTGCCCGGGCACCATCTTCGGAGAAATGACCAAAACAAACCTTTAAAAAATAATTAAATAAACCAACGCCCACCGCCGCATGACGTTCTAAAAGGGGCGGAGCTAGGAAAAAATCACCAGAACGCCCGCGAATCTGCTCCAACATTTACTGGCACATCTCTCTTCCAATGGCTAGCCTCCATTTATGGAGCTAGCCAATGGAAGACAGAGGCGGGTTAAAGCCCCGTACTGAAGAACAAAAGATTTCGCCTGCGCGACACTGCTGCGCAGTGGACGCCAGGCGAAACCTAAAAAGGAAAAATGAGGAGAAATAAAGATATTTCTCCTCGTTGTGCCTCCCTTACGCCTCCCTTGGGGAGGCGTGAGTTTTTGGCGCTGCATCAGAGTTACAATTTCTCGTTGTTGAGCAAGAGCTGTACCGCTGTCATATGACCCAGAAGTTGCAAGAATATTCTACGTCACACTCAATGTTCCTTTGTTCTTGGATTCTGAGCTAGACACTAGACTATGAGGTCTGGCGTAACTTCTTGGACCGTTTGGGTGGGGATTGGCAAACAATATTGGAAAGTTTGGAGGGAGCCTGTGGGACCATTGGACTTGTGAGGTTACCAACTGCAGCTCTGAAGTCACTACAGTGTGATGATGTAGATACCTTCTGACTATGTGACCGATAAGCCGTTCAGTGGTCAGCAACATTGGAATCATCCACCTGCAATTGGAGGCTGAAAACTGATAGCAATAAATAATTTTGATGTCATCTTAACCTTAACTTGCGGCTAGACCTATTCTTGATTAATAGTGGCACGTTTCTTATTTGATGCAACCAGTAGATCATGAGATAAGAGTTGAAGTAGCCCACAGATACACCTGGCACCAATCTCGTTTTCCTAATACCCTGGGAGTGACAGAAGTCATAATGTTTGGACTGTGCCCAGCTGGAACTAGGATTCATTGACTCATATGCGGATTTAATATTAAAATATTGGAAATTGGCTTAGTTCATGAAATTTTTTGAAAGTGTGTGTTATCCTTTATTTGACTCCACCTTTAATGAGTTGGACATTGACTGCAGGGCCAAGCTGACCAGAGAGCCACGGAGACTTTTGAGGCCCGACTGTTCTAATCTAAGGCCACTTAACCACCATCCTTGGTAGGGAAGAATTCATGTGTCCTTAACTTTGAAACTGCTGGGTGTAACCCACAACTTCAGGATCTGCCCAAAAGTGTCACAATTGGTAACAAGATATTCTGGTGCCCATAATTAAATAACGGGGAACCAGGAGTAGCTGAAACTTTTGCACTAGGGAACCAGTATCTGGGCAATTTAACACAGTCTTCTCAGCACCTTACTTGGGATGCTAGGCTAATCAAACGCTTACAAAGCTGGTGCAACCTACTCCTATTTTCCTGTATTCTAGGTTCAGTTGGGGGACAATGGACTGTATTTTTGCCTACGTTAGGTGAGATTCGGTGGACAGGGGCCTCGAGCCACATTGCCACCTGCTGTTGAGTAAGTGCAAGAGGTGTGCAAAAAATGTGAAAATGCACGCCTCCCAATTTTATGTCATTGTAAAAAAACTTCACAAGCTTTGTGATGAGCGAAGCTTGCAAAGTTTTATAATTTTTTTTTTTTTTAACGAAGGGGTTAGAGAAAGTGGGGCCTCTAATGGCAGCAAGTAAGCTCCTACAACCTCTCTTGAATTCTTCTTCCCTAGAATCCTCCATTAATTCACCAGATAGTGACCAGCCCTGGAAACACATCTTCCTAATACTAACCTTGTGCTACACAGACCGGCCATGGTGAACTGGTGAGTCGCTTTCCTAAGGGGTTGGGCTATCACGTGTGCAGAAGATTCGATCATAGCCAGCCCTGATTGGAAGAATGCAGATCATCTGCACTGGCATCAGTGTCCTGGGTCACAGGAACAGGAAGTCACATCCAAGAAGGACAGGCATTGGTCTGCAGGGAATCAGTGGCCAAATGAGGCTGAACTTTGCATCAGGCAAAGTTGGGTGTAGGCAGGAAAACCACCCGCCTTAGCGATGTGTGATGTTTTCCAGTTAGGTCCATACTGGGGGCAACGTGTATAACTTCATTCATGGTAATAACTGCTCTAGTCCATGACTGAGGGGAGGCATTTCCCTGTAGTTAATGACCTCTCTGCAGAGGCGGTTAAACGGAGTTAACACCATGAACAGAGGGCATTAAAGCTCAGTTAAACACACAGTACCCAGGTCTTGGAACTCTGATAAACTGCTGGTGTCACGAGGAGTTAATGCTTTCTGCACCCTCTCGCGGCTGATGGAGGAATGAGGTGAAAGAATAAAGGAGCATAAAGGAATCATGGCACATTAATCATTGGAAAACACTGAAATCCCGAGTAGTGGGAGGCTGTATTTGATCTCACTTGCCACTTTTGGGTTCATTGCTTCTCATTATTATTAATTATGAATTAGTATTAATCATTAGTACACCTGAGCACATCCAAATAGGTGCCCGCAGCCCCTTATTACACCCCTGATGAACGAAGTACGACTTCCTGAATGCAGCTGTATTTGAATTGTTTCATGCATGCTCCGCAAAGAAGACATAAAGGCGAATACAATTTAGAGGAGTACCATTTAAACACTGTTATTTCATTGGGTGCCTTCCTACCGCGGGTCTGAGCAACCTCTGTTTGATTCACTTTAAATGCACGTGGGTGTACACGGGCGGTGAACGGGTGATGTGCCAGTGAGGTACGAGAAGGCGATGGAGGAGCAGAAAAGATACCGAGATTGGAGATAATGAAAGTCTACAGCAGTTTCTTGTCTCCAGTTAATTATGTCCCAGCTTTTGTCAAGAGCAGATCCTATACTCTATCGCCTTTGCTGCAGTGCTTAATTTGTGCTGGTGGGCAACCACCGACACCGGTTTCGGGGACAGGGACTTTATTTTTCATCATCACACTTTCACTCTGAGCAGGAGTGTGAAAGAAAAGGGAGAAGGATGGTGGAAGAGACGACAGGAACACGGTAATAAACACACAAAGAAATGATGGAAAAAATCTGAAAGCAGGAAAAATATACACACAGGAAGTGCAGGGTGAGGGTAGAAAGACGCATGAGGTGGAGTCAATACTAGGCAGGCTTGGTGTTCATCTGAACCAGTGGTCGACTCATGAGAAAAATGTATGTGCCTATTCACTTTTTTTCTTTCATTTGGTTTTTTAGTTTTTTTTCCTTCACAAATTAAGCACTAGTCGCCACCTATATCATTAACGCCCCAGCAGCTCTGTTCTTCCATACTTTCTCAGTTGTTTCCATCTCCCCCAATCAACGAGGCCTGTTGCTTGAGTTTCTTGAAGGTGCAGACCTGCCCATCGCCCCACGGGATGTAGAGGCTTGCCAATGTGTATTTAACAGATTCCCTTCTTGTGGTGCCACATCAGTGTGACGTACACTTACCGGTGACATCAGCACTTGTGTCCTTCCAACAACACAACTCTCTTGTCTCTGGCCTGCCCTTGTGGTCAGTATCTTTGCTTCTACGCGTCTGTATCCAAAAGATAATGGAGAACATGCTAACCCTCAGGCTGAGTTCCACTTTGTCTAGTGCCTGATGTTTTACCCTCATCTGCTTTGCCTGTATGGCGGGGCACAGTGGGTTCAGAAATCTGCCAGCTCCCAGGTCTCCAGCTCCATCTCTATGCTCTGTACCTTCTTGAAGTAATCTCAGGCTTACAGAATTCTTTGTAGAACGCGTGGATATGTGTAGCTTCAGAGTGTAGCAAACAAGGGTACCTGAAGGGGTTTCACATCTTTGTATAAATGAAGCAAATTGACCAGCCTTTTTAAGGAACTACACAACAGATCTCTACATAAGGGCTTCAAATGCTGGCACAACGGCCCTATGTGCATGCCACTGTGCTGGGAATCCACTGGGAGTATTTCTGTACTCCTTTGCACTTTTGTACTCTGTAGGCCTAAACACAGGAACCGCGTGACCTGCTCCACGTGTCCCGTTGGGTTCTCTAGAACACGGATTTCAATGTTATCATGTATAGCCTGCTACAGATTTACTGTGTACCTCTATTTTTACAGTACTTTAAAGCTCTTGCAAGATGGCACGTTGGCACTATGTAAAACACCATAACACTGGAACAAATATATAATATGTCATGGATGTAAATTATACATCACAATAGAAAACACCATAACAAAAACGCCAAAACGCCACTAATATAAATATATTGATATAAGGAATGCTGATATAAATATGAATAATAAGTATGGCATGGCCTGTGAAAGCCTCTGCCCTCTTGACTTCTGAGAGGTAAAATGCTGATAAGTAAAGATGCCAGGCTTAGCTCGTACAGCCTTCAGAGGTGCGGGTCCATTGGTGACTCACGAATAACTGACTGTTTCCCAGCTCTAGAGGCCAGACCATGCTTTACAATTACCCTGCTGGGCCCGGCTATCAGAAAGGGAGAGGGCTCACCTTAAATTGAGCGGTTTCATTGTCTCCAGAGGGGGCAATACTCCTCTCGGCAGGAGGTGGGCCCACTAGGGCGTCCTCTCGTGGTGCTGCCCGGGATCGCAATATTTTTGCCATGTGGGCAAATATCCTGATGTGTGACATAGTAGCAGCAACGCCCCAGCCAGCGCCCGCACCTTGGACTGACATCCAGTTCACCTCTGAACTGTCTCCAACAGTCACTCACCAACATCTATTGCATCTCTGTGACCTGGAAGTAATCGCGGCGAGAGAAGGAAGCGCCTCCACCCTCAGGCTGGGCAATAGAAACACTGACTATCATGGCTGGTTCACCTCTGCCAACGCCAGAATACCCTTGCTTTGGGCCAGCAGTACAAAAGGCGTTCAGGAGGAATCAGAAACCCTGCATCAGCAGCCACTCTCATCCAATCACAATACCCGACGTTAAATTAAACAAGAAGAAGAAATAAACGAAAAAGAGGAAATAAACCGTACATTGGCAAATGAAAGCGTGAACATGTGACTTTCAACAGAACAAGCATTTTACCTTTTTTCAAAATATGCAGCTAAAAACGCACAATAACGTTGCCAAAGCGAAGCGCTCGGCTCTTTTAAACGAGTTGCCTCTAAACACTTTTTAAACGAGTTGCCTCTAAACACTTTAACTGTGAATTTTAAGAATAATAGAACCAACGGGACTAAGGCACTAAACCTCAGAAGGATAAACGGCTGAGCTGGCCTGGCCAAGACGGGACGAAAAGGCTCGACAGGCAGTTTCTATGATAGTCACTGCAACCACTGCCCAGGTCACTGAGCTGTTTCGTTGGAATATATTTAAAATAAAGGTCAATTAACGAAAAATTCAATTTAAGGAAAATTCCACAAATGACTTGCAGGGAGAAAAAATAACAGAATAAACTCAAGAAATATAGACAGAAAAAGAATAGAAAATGCTAACAGGGACAAACGTGTGCCCGAAGCGCTGCCTTATCTCATCCACTCTTCCTAATCAAAACCACCCAATTTGCATAAAAAGGACAAATTACCCAACACGCAGTTTCTTTGCCGAATTTGCGCTTTCGTAGCACGAATCGGGTGGTAGATTGTGGTGCTAAAATCTGGAATTACCTGCTGAAGCTTTTAAAGAACGCGTAAAGCGCAAGTTTATAACTATTTATATCAATGCTCACTCATGGCATGGAAGGGGGTTTACAAAACTCACCATTTTCCATATAAAACACCATTTATCGCCATTCATTCCTGACCACAACTTGGTAAAACAGCCGATAACTGAAATAAATAAATAAATAAAAATAAATAAATTAACATTGGAGTGGTATAAATAAAGTATGGGGCCGTTTTTGTTTTAACATGTTTAATTTCCGTCTGCAGTTTGTAAGCGAACGCTTTACACGTAGACACCCCCCCCCAACCCAACCCTGTCGCGGCTGAAAAAACACAATTCAGGTAGAATGAGTGTGAATGCTGGTGCATCAATATTAGTGTTTCACTATAGACCCGCATGAAATGAACGCCAAAGCGGGGTCCGCGGCACCCACGGGTGGGGGCCAGGCGGGGGCAGGTGCGCGCACAATGCAGAGCGGGGGAGGGAGGAGGGGGGGCTTTAATAGCTGCATTTCGAGAGATTCACAAAGAGTTGGACAACTGCTGAGGGCAAACAACGGAAGCGTGCTCTTGTAAAACGGAACGAAAATAAAAAGGAAATAAAAAGACGGGAGCAAACGATCAGAGATTAAGAGAAGGGCCACATTGTTAAGGAGGGAAAATTAACAGAATGGACGAAGGGAATAGAAACGGAACGAAAATAAAAAGGAAATAAAAAGACGGGAGCAAACGATCAGAGATTAAGAGAAGGGCCAAATTGTTAAGGAGGGAAAATTAACGGAATGGACGAAGGGAATAGAAAACAAGTCAGGTCCCGGGCCGGCCAGCCAATCACAGCGCGGCCCGGGGAATGACGTCACGGGGGTGTCCCGGGCCGGCAGCCAATCACAGCGTGGCCCAGGACAAAGGGGCGGGACTTAAAAAAAGACCGAGAAACGCCCCCAAATCGCGTTTTCACGGGGAAAGCGTGATTGACGCTGATGTCTTCCAATGGCTAGCCTCCATTTATGGAGCTAGCCAATGGAAGACAGAGGCGGAACCAAAGCCCCATATGTAGGATCATAAGATTTCGCCCTGGGCGGAGCAACTGCTACGCAGTTGCAACGGCCAGGGCGAAACCTAAAAATGGACATAAAGGTCTCAAGCTATTGATGTAAATGTTCAATAAAACCCAGACTAACTGAAAGTGGAGTGTCATTGCTAATAAAAATAAGGGAACCCAGAAAGTCAGCACTGTGAACATAGAGAGTTGAAGCCAGTTTGGATGAATGTAATCACTTACAACCCCGATATACCTAGTGCAAATCATTTCTGCCCCCTTGCCAACAGAGGTATTTCACGGACAGAGTGTCTCACGTAGGCACAACACATAACTTTATGAAGAAGGGTGACTCTATAAAAGAACGTAGAGACCTTGTATGGCAAATGTTGGAAGAAATTCGTAATCCACAAGCCCAAGTAGTAGAATTAAGAACCATGATCGACAGGGCAGGTCTGGCTTACCCGACACGGAATGAAAATGCGTGAATGCAAGGTGAATTGGCTTTCATATATATACTCAATAACCTACTCACATCAATACTTCCACAGAACAATTAAGACCATAATACTTAGACGGAAAGAGGCAGAAAGGCATAATAATGACTGTAAAATAGCCAAGTTGAATTTGATGTCCGCAGTGAAAGGAGGCTGTACAACTTCAATAGCAGAAAGGAGATCTTATAACAGAATTTTAACACTCTCCAAGAAGAGATAGAGGAGGATAATTGATGAGAATTTGTTAGAGTGGCAAAAAGGAAAGACAGTCGGTCGTTCTGTCACTTGCTTGTCAAAGGGGTACCATTCCATGTTGATGAAGACAACTTCTACATACAACCATGTATTTGGAAACAACATTTCTCCAAACTTTATTCTGTTAAAGAGGAAAGCATGGGACTGAAGAACCGGGTTATTTAAGACCCGGCGGCGTCAGGGGCACGCCCAAAGTCTTCGGGTATCACCTGTCTTCAAACACAGAGACACGGAATCTTCTTGGTGACGTCAAAGATCGAATTTATTGGCTGCAGCCAGTAACAGAAGTCCTAGAAGTCAACACGGTATGAGTTCTCAGGAGACTGCTCAATTTTACAAAGCAAGTCATCCCTTTTATGCCAAAAATCACATTCCAGACAAATACCTTACATTTACAAACTGTCCAATCACATACATCCAGATCAGAGGTATCGCATGACGGTAAAATCCACTTTTCAGTTGCCCAGCCCATGCTCGATCATTGTTCAAACCCAACCTTCTTCATCAGACAGGTCGATCGAATCCATAATAAAAATGGGCACATCCCCATCGTAAACAGGCCATAAAGAAAGGAGCAGAGACAGGTGTGAGTAAGAGTAGGCATAGTTGTGTGCAATAAAGGGTTTATGATGTCTTGTGCCGTCATCCTCAATCTTGATCAGCTACTGGGAAATGAACTGGCCTAACAAGGTTGGCTTCAGGCAAGAGGGTCGTTCGCTCGGGTCATTCCGAAGTCAGCTAAAGTGTACGAGTGCTAAAGACTCGTTCGGCCGTAGTTATCGGCCTATGTGAGGGCACAAAATGGCTGCCATACACAAAATGGAACCCAAGGGTTCAGAACGAATCCCTAAATACGTAGTGAATCTATCGGTGTAACGTGACGAAAACACTAATGCTTGCCGTACTAACTGGTTACGGTTCGCTAATACCAAATTCGTAGCGAAACCATGACCTTTATGAAACGGGTTCAGTATTCACGGAACCTCAGACCCCCCTTTTGCCCTTACATAGGCAATAACCTATACTCACGTCAATCTGAGTCCAGGTTTATATTCATCAGATCATCAAGATGTTGCTGAAGCATAATTGTATTACTTAGTACCTCCCTTGGGACAGGGCTCCTTGCACACGAAGTAGCACAGAGGCTACATGAAGCAGGAGCACACTGCGCACAAAGACAGAACAGGAAAAGAATCGCTAAAGCCATCCCAATGATCATCAGAATCTTCCATCCCCAGGTGGATAACAGTTCCCAGAACCATCCCATCAACGACCAATCTCCTTTATCCACATGTATAGATTCAGAGATCTTATGTAACTTGGAAATGGCCTGGTATACTGTCGGAGCATTGTCTGGAATGAAAACACAGCAGCTCGATTGAATCAGTTTACATACCCCTCCTCTATCTGCAAGTATGACGTCTAACGCAACTCTGTTCTGGAGAGTCATAAGGCGATCCGACTGGAGCTCAGCAGTTAAGTTACTAAGGGCACCGGCAGTTTCAACTACGGTGGCCTCAACCACTCTCGTCAATTGCCGTATGTTCCTGCTGTTAACCATCGGTCCCCAAAACGGCAGAACACCCTTCAAGAAATTTCCTAATTCTTATCCTGTAGTATCTTCCTTACTGAAGACACCTCTAACAATTCTCGTCTTGTGGTAATCTGCCGCAGCTGTATAGGTAGGAGGCAACAGGAACGAGACAAAACATGTGCCCGAGAAATCAGGGGGCAACCATGTGTACGCTCTATCGTAACAGACAAAATAGGTACCCTTAGCTGCTAGAAACGGTGGGGAAGTCCGGGACGCAAAAACATATGTCTCAGTGCAGATACTCTTCCCTAACTGAGCTCTCGGATTCTTGCATTACCTTGCAGACAAAGATGACCCTGATGGGGTACGATCCAAATCGGGGAGGATCTTTTCGCTCGATGGTTCTCACTCAGACTAACTCCATATCCAGTCACGTTCCATCCAATATATGCTAGTGTCTCATCTCTCGGTATTGTCTCATAGGAACTAACTCCTCTAATCATATTGACTATACCCTTAACTAGAGCACTATTCTTTGGGTTGTCCTTCACAGAACGTAGGGGGTAGACTTCACGAGCATAGATGAACATCGTTCTGTATGCCCACACAGAACCATTATAGCTGAATGGCAGGACCAGGTAAGGAATACCTTTATCAGTAGTATGAGGCATAAGACCACACACCCAACAGTTAGTCGTGTTCACTTCTAGCTGGTGTTGGTGCAGAAGCTGAACAAAGGAGTTATTAACAAATTCCAATCTTCTAATGGATTCATGTTCAGGCAGAGGATGAAAAGAATGTGAAGAAACAGTAGAAGAAGGTATGAGTTGTGTAGTGGGTGCAAATGTCACTCGAAAAGAGAATATAATATATCCCATTAAAAACATCATTAGGCTAAGTAACATAAAAAGACATAACATTAAAAAACATTTTCTGCTCATAATTCGACACATTTTGCTCTTAAAACTTGTTTCCTCAACATGTCTCTCCATCTTGAAAAACTCCATCCTCTAACCGTGCTGTTCGCGGCTGCTGGTTCTTCCTGTGCTAAGGAATGCGTCTGTCAGTCCAGGGAACGCCCTAGGACCAACCAGAACCTCGACCTTGTGTCTTTGGCTTGCACTCCCAAGTCTTTACATCGCGACCCTACAGCTGAACCCGGATGGCGGTTTGAAAAACAAAAATCGGTCAAAACAGTTTCTCAGATGGGAGAGCTGAATTTTGAAAATAGCAAAAGGAAAATTTTTCAATTTATTTGTCCCATGACTCTTGGTCGCAAATTATAACGGCCTTTATCAGGCAATGTCTGGTCACGGAACAAAAGTTCAGGCTCAGTAGTGTCCAGACGAACTGACGGTGGCACAGCTTCTTGCAGAAGATTGTCGCTTTCACGCTCAGAGCTTGTCCCAATTAAACGTGCATCGCTAAAAGGCAGAAAACGAGGCACAGTGTCAGTTTCCGAATCAGGAATACCCTCCTGGGCCCACCGGTCGTACGGCAGAGGCAAAGGGACCCTCTTACAATGTACGCCGTGGATCCAGTTCTTCTTTCCTTGCACTCGCACTGCAGATTGCGTAGATAACAGCACCAAGTAGGGACCAATCCAGCGAGGCTGATCGTTCTTTGTCCGCTGAAAATTCTTGATCAGCACCCGGGAGCCGGGATCGATGACATGTCCCGGATCTTCAGAAGCCTGAGGCAATGTATCATGAACCTGTTGGTGTAAGACACGCAATTTAGCCGCCAAATCATATAGGTAGTCAAGCAGTACAGGGTGTTCAATCTCGCTGAATTTCGTCGGCCTAGGCACTCCCCATATGTTGGCCGGGCGACCAAAAATTATCTCATAGGGACTAAGTCCCACTCGAGAATGTACAGTCATCCTAGTTGATAAAAGTGCTAATGGCAACGCGTCAGGCCATTGTCACGATTTAGTTAGTGATAGCGATCTCCTGGATGAATTGGTGTGAATGTTGGACTTCAACTCCCAGAATGCTTGGGCAGTGTGAGTTGGCCTTTCTCTCTTTCTCTTTGCCTACTTAGGCATTCCCTTTCCTGTGCTCCGGTGCTTGTCACCTGATTTCTGTGAGTGTCCGAGTCTTGGAGTTTTACACTCGTGTTCTGGAGCCTATGAAGGAGAAGTTTGTTTTCCTATCTGATGCGATAGCGCATGACGCGCTGGATTCATACCGCGAAGATTGTATCCGTGTTTGCTGCGCGGGGCTAACTTTTGATGCTGCTGGAACCCGGAAGCGTGAGGAAACGCTTTTCCATGCGGAAAGACGGTCGCGCTGAACATTAAAGCGGGTCGCACAGAACCTTTGAAACTTTGTATTTAGTTGTAGCGCATGCCGCGCTGGATTAGAGAGGCTCATACTCGTGAAATAACGAGTGCATTAGCAGTCGGAAAGGCTACTGCTTCATTGGACACACAATCTGAATGGACACTCACGGGTGCAGATAAGTACTAACGAATTGATGTGGTGGAGATTGTAATTCCACTCACGTAATTACTCTCTGTCTATAAGAGATTAGTAATTACCTCTGTCATCACCTTTTTCTTTGCATTTTTCTTTATTTTTTCTTTTGTGACTTTTTGAGTGATACCATCTGCAGCAGTGTATAATGTAAGTTAGTCACTCACACATAGTTGATATTGTATGTTCTGCAGTTGGTGTATGTGTGAGGTGACGTGTTCTTTCTTCCTCTGCAGGGTCCTTGGCTAGGAAGAAGTAATTCTGTTGTCCTAATCTTCCCAGACCTGCTGATTTCCACTGCTGCATCTTTATGGTTTATTTATCCACTTTTCCCCTTCCCCTTTTGTGATACCCTTGTTGGAGTTAGATACCGCTACTCACGAGAGGTATTGCATATAGGGGAGGTCGGAATTAGGCGTCTGACATCGCTCCTGCTGTATCCCGCCTATAAGAGGTTAGTCTACTCATGTTTCGGTTTCTGACAGCCATTTAAGACTAGAGCTCGCCTGTATCTTGGCAAGTTTTAACTTAAGAGTGCCATTATAGCACTCTACTAGACCAGCTGATTGTGGGTGATTTGCAGCGTGGAACTTCTGTCTTATTCCTAAACCATCACACACTCTCTTCATCACTTGACCCACAAATTCACTCCCATTGTCACTCCAGACCATTCCCGGCAAACCGTATCTAGGGAAAAACTCCTTAACAAGGGCTTTAGCTGTGGACAAGGCAGTGTTATCTTTTACGAGATATGCTTCTACCCATCTCGAAAAGGCACAAACAACCACGAGTACGTATTTCAGGTTGTTGCATCTCTCCATGTGAATAAAATCTAATTGCAAAACCTCAAACGGATACGTCGGAGGCGCAAAATGACCAGCTGGAGTTGGAGTTCCCTTACCAGGATTGTACATCAGACAAACCATACAATTCTTGACCACATTCTCTGCACACTTAGGAATTTCAGCATTTTGCCATACTGGAGCCAACAACTTACAAATCCCTTTTGCGCTGATATGAGCCACTCCATGCGCCATCGTAACCACTGCAAGCACGTACGCATCGGGTAACAACCATCGCTGATGCTCTGACAACTCAATCCAACAACCATTCGCATCCAATTTACCCGTACTCTCTCTCCACACACTCAACTCTCTCTCTGTAGCTTCAGCTTGAATAGACTTTACACTTTCTATCGTATCCTCACACATTCCAACATCACCAATCCATCTTGCAGGGCCTGAAACATACATTCGACTCATCACATCCCTCGCCACATCTTTTGCAACTTCATCGGCAAACGCATTACCGCGACCAACGTCATCGGTAACCTTCTTGTGTGCACTGCATTTCACAATCGCAACTTGCAACGGCAAGGTAAGTGATTCAAGAAGTTCGTTCACCAACTGACCATTCTGAATCTTCGTTCCATGAGACGTGAGGAACCCACGTTCCTTCCACAGGCGTCCAAAACTATGAGCCACACCAAACGCATACTGGCTGTCGGTGTATATGGTCACCCTCTTTCCTTTTGATAACACACACGCTCTCGTAAGTGCAATCAACTCTGCTGCTTGAGCTGAATTATGTGGGATACGTGCAGCTTCAACAATCGTATGCAAAGTCGTACCAGCATATGCCGCAGTCGTATCACCATTTGGAAGCTTGAAGCATGAACCATCCACCCATAAGGTACCATCACACTTCACAAGAGGAGTGTCCCTAAGATCTACTCTCCCTTTCGTTTCCTCTTCTGTCCTGAGAAAACAATCATGCTGTTCAGAATCATCTGTCTCTACTGAAATCGGCAACAACGTAGCTGGATTCAACGTACTGCATCTTTTTATGTGCACATGACTCGCTAAAAGTGTCAACTCATAACCTGACAATCGAGCACTAGTTAAGTGCTGTGTCTTAGTCCTGTTTAACAAAGTGTCCACTGCATGCAGAACCATCACAATCAACCCATTATTCATCACCAAACCAGCAGACTGTCGAATGGAAACAGCTGCTGCCGCTGTGGCTCTCAAACAACTCGGCAACGCTCTAGCTACCGGATCCAAGGTCGACGAGAAATGCGCGCATGGACGTTGCTTCTCCCCAAAAGATTGTGTCAACACTGACAATGCACATCCCTCTCTCTCGTGGACATAAAGTGTAAAGGGCTTACTGTAGTTGGGGGGACCCAACACAGGAGCCGAACACAATGCGTCGCGCAATTCAGAAAAGCTTTTCTGACAATCGTCAGACCACGGGAGGGGATTATTCGGTATCCATTGTCTGCAATATGACGTGATACCCAAGAAAGCACGCACTTCTCTTTGTGAAATTGGCACACTCATTCTCGCAATCGCTTGAATTCGTTCTGGGGTCAATCTTCTTCCCTCCTTCGATAAGAGATGACCTAAGTAGGTCACTTCTTGTCAACAATACTGTAACTTTGAAAGAGAGACCTTGTGATGGAAGTCAGACAAATGACGCAACAACGACAAAGTAGCTTCTTTACAAATCTCCTCAGTATCGGCAGCGACTAATAAATCGTCGACGTACTGAAGAAGAGCAGCACCATCAGGTAAAACAATCATATCAAGCTGTGTTTTCAAAGCCTGACTATATATTGATGGACTCTCACAATAGCCTTGAGGAGCGCGCTTGAACCGGAAGCTTCGACCTCCTAAAGAGAATCCAAAGATATCCCTACTCTCCTCGGCAATCGGGATGCTGAAGAAAGCATTCTTCAAATCAATCACCGAGAACCAAGTGGCCGAAGCTGGAATCATGGTCAATAAGGCAGTGATATCTGGAACAACAGGAAATTGTGGAACTACAATCTTATTCACCTCGCGGAGATCGATCACAAACCTGTAAACGGGTGGTTGAGAAGAGTCAGTGCGTTTCAAGACAGGCAAGACAGGACTGTTGCAAACATTACCTCTCGTCTCCTCAATCACATCTTTCTCAATTAGATCATGGATAATCGCCAGCAATGCCCTTTCACCATCACTAGAAATCCTATATTGGGGAATACGTGGCATTTTAATGTTCGCTTTCAGCGTCACAACATATGGCGGTATCTCCAAAAGACCCACATCATTAGGACCAGTAGCCCAAATTGTATCAGGAAGAGAAGACAATTCTGTCGGAAATTGATTCTTCGACAAATACATCGGAAAAACCACTTTCTTACCCAATGTAAGTTGCACTCCCGAAGGAGAACAATACAATTTCGCATATAACCTTTTCAACAGATCCAATCCCATCAAGTTCTCACCACAACCTGTCGTCAGAATAAGGGGTGCTTTGAATTCACGAGGTCCAACAGACAGAGACAAAGGATTAGAAACCGGGTTTCTAACTGGGGCACCAGAAAAACCTACTGAAACATTTGTTAAGCCAGACAAAGGTGCGCCAGGGAGTCTAGAGTGCATAATAGAACTCTTCGCAGCACCAGTATCCAACAGAAAAGGCTCTGACACACCTGATATAATCACTTCAACATAAGGTCCACTCTGATCTACTGGAACTGAAACAACTCCCTCTCTTTGTCCGTGGCTTTCCTAGCAATCATTACCATCCACATTCTCACCTTCGACATAGTAGTTGTCAGCATAGTACTGAGTCGTCCTACCAGACGCATTATTCTGCTGATCAAAACAATTCATTGAATTTTGTGGAGGAAAGGTACGCGCGTTCTGGGGGAACCCTCCACGTCCCCTACCTCTAGAAGCTTGAGGAACACCCCGACCTCTTGCGCTAGAAACACCATTCATACGCTGTAACAAAACAGGGCAACTATGTTTAAAATGACCCTCTTCTTTGCAATATGCACATTGATTAGGGCCTACAGGAAAACGCGGTTGAGAAGGCTCGAACCTTTGCGAGTTTCGCTGAAACTGCTGAGGTTGCTGATAATCACGTTGGTTATTACGAGGCGGGTACGCTTGCTGTAAAAGAACCTTCATCTTCAAATCTTTAGTCTTTTTATCTGCTCTATCCTTCTCATCCTTATCCCTATTTTCGTAGTATTGTGCAGTAGCTAATATCTGTGCCGACGAGGAAACAGCCCAAGAACTCTCTGAATCCTTTAACTTGATACATAATTCGGGAAGTAAATTATGCACAAACTTATCAACAAACAACCGTTGACCACCCTCGGTACTCATGTCTTGACCACTATGGTCAATGAACATTTCTTCAAACCTAGTGAAGAAATCGTATACGGTTTCATCCTTCTTCTGCTTACACGCAGACAATTTGTCCCAATTTACTCTCATAGCAGGCATTAAAGTTTTCATGTAAGTAATGATCCTACCAGGAAGGTCCGCAACTAAAGGCTCAGGTTTAGCACCACCAACTTGTCGCGCATCTGCAGCACCATTATTAACCCATGTATCACCTAGCTCCGGCGCATGATCAGTAGGACGAATCAATCCCCATAAAGGTTGTGGGACCACATTCCCAAACAACATGTCTATATCAGCTAGATTCTTAACACATGAGTCAGCAGTCTGTGATAATTCCTTATAATACCCTGCAGGATTTTTACGGGGGTCAGGCAAAGTCTGCTTAAGAGCCAAGACTTCAGCTCGTTTCCACGGAACATGCACCCAAACACGTTGAAAATGAGCCGGCACAGCTGGGGGATTATTATTCGAATCAGCAGGTACTGTTTCCTTCCATAATGGAGGAACCTCTCTCATTGGATACTGTCTCGCCTTTCTACTAAAAGAAGGATCAGGCTCAAACAATGACTGAGAAGGAGACTCGCTCCTGAACGAAAGCAGTGTCGCTACTGCTCTTTCAACTTCGAGACCCACAATCGTGCCTTTCGCAAATTCGGACCGTACACGGAACAACTCAGGCGGAGTTTGTCCCAGATCACCATCTTCCCATGCTTCACAAAGGAAAACACACATTTTGTCAAAAACATATCTCTGCTTCGGTGCTTCCCATTGGCGGAAGACATCCATAACAGACTCTAATTCATATCTAGCGACATCAGTAACCCATTTACGCGCTAAATGATCTAATACTGTCCTCTCCGTGGGACCAGGTATTTGGCTACGCAATTGCTTACGTTCTGAAACGGGGGTCGTACTCAATGACCCAAAGAAAGGAGACAAAAGACTAGAAACAGTATCCGTCATTCTCTGTCAAACAGAAGGAGAAGTGGACAGGACAGGAGATAACGCGGGCTGAGAAAGAGCTAATGTAGGAGCAGTAGCAGAAGAGGCAGCGAGAACAGGCGGAAAAGTCGTAGGAATCAAGGACGGAGCAGGTAGCAAAGTCGGCGGCCCTTGAGAAGGCTGCACCAGAGGAGTAGGAGCCAACTGAGGAGGAGCTGACGGTTGTGCAATAGCAAGAGGCAAAGCAACCGGAGGTTGCGCAACTAAAGGTTGCAGAGGTGCTGTAGCACTCTGCGCATAAGGGGGTGGCGAAGTCAACAAATGTGACATCAAAAGTTCCTTCACAAGGTCCTTCATCGCATCTTGCTGAAGAGGCGGCAAAACTGGATAGCATTTATCAATCGCAATTTTACGTTGCCTGTGCAACTGCTCACTCGCTTGTTCTTCTTCGCTATCTTTAAACTGTATAGCAGCTTGCATTATCGAGATATCCTTTTCTCTTTTATTCTTCTTCGCTAATTTAATTTCTTTCTGTTTGGCTTCCTTTCGCCATAGGCGGAAAGAGTCAAACATCGCTGGCCGGGCTTTCTTCTTGAACAGTCTAACCTCTACATTATCTAAAATTTCCGTGTCATAACTACCATATTGGGGCCACTTGAGGACACCATCCTTTTTTGTGTAACGAATCCACACGTCATTATACGTGATGGGACCCACGCCATGTTTCACATAGAGCTCATAGGTTGGAGCTCCAATCGGAGGTACCGGACACGAGTCCTCCAATCGGGAATCCCTATTACGACCACAACATAATATTCTTTCAAGTCTGCTAAGACCAGGCATCTTCGCTCACTAGTCTAGCTTCAAACTTCAAGGGGGTATCGAATACGATAGTCTCGTGAATACACAAGTCCCTCGGCTTTGGAGCTTGCAAGGTCCAAATCAAAGATCCCAAGGGATACCAAAAACTAAGGACTGGGAGACGCTCCACTCATACTTAACTGAAGTATCGATGATGTCGCCAGAAGACCCGTCTATTGTCTCGCTCTACAAATCATCAAAGGCTCCAAGACAGGGCGACAGTCAGGGCAGCAGTCCTTTGTAGCCGTCGGAAAGCGGGAAACCTCGCAGCAAAGACTTTCGGACCACGATGACATACAGGGGTCAATGAAGTGGCAGGCCTTCCTCCAGAATTTCCACACGTAGCTCCTCACGATCTTCAGGCTTGGACCGGTACCGCTGAAGTCGCCCAACGTTGGGCGCCAAATGAAGAACTGGGTTATTTAAGACCCGGCGGCGTCAGGGGCACGCCCAAAGTCTTCGGGTATCACCTGTCTTCAAACACAGAGACAGGGAATCTTCTTGGTGACGTCAAAGATCAAATTTATTGGCTGCAGCCAGTAACAGAAGTCTTAGAAGTCAACACGGTATGAGTTCTCAGGAGACTGCTCAATTTTACAAAGCAAGTCATCCCTTTTATGCCAAAAATCACATTCCAGACAAATACCTTACATTTACAAACTGTCCAATCACATACATCCAGATCAGAGGTATCGCATGATGGTAAAACCCACTTTTCAGTTGCCCAGCCCATGCTCGATCATTGGTCAAACCCAACATTCTTCATCAGACAGGTCGATTGAATCCATAATAAAAACGGGCACATCCCCATCGTAAACAGGCCATAAAGAAAGGAGCAGAGACAGGTGTGAGTAAGATAAGACATAGTTGTGTGCAATAAAGGGTTTATGATGTCTTGTGCCTTCATCCTCAATCTTGATCAGCTACTGGGAAAGGAACTGGCCTAACAAGGTTGGCTTCAGGCAAGAGGGTCGTTCGCTCGGGTTATTCCGAAGTCAGCTAAAGTGTACGTGTGCTAAAGACTCGTTCGGCCGTATTTATCGGCCTATGTGAGGGCAACCACAAAATGGCTGCCATACACAAAATGGAACCCAAGTGTTCAGAACAAATCCCTAAATACATAGTGAATCCATCGGTGTAACGTGACGAAAACACTAATGCTTGCCGTACTAACTGGTTACGGTTCGCTAATACCAAATTCGTAGCGAAACCATGACCTTTATGAAACGGGTTCAGGATTCACGGAACCTCAGGACCTGACTCCAGAAGGTAAGGCCAAACCGAAGTTCTGGATTGTGGCAGTGGAATACCTGTCTCCTTTACCATGGTGGAAACTATATAAGTTATTGAAAGTATGAAAAAGGGAAAAACACCAGGTTTAGAAAGAATACAGGGTGCCCTTTATAGTTCAGAGCCAATTATCTATGGGCTACATATTAAACAGGATCTCAAATGACATACCGAAGGGAACAGAGATACCAGGTACATGGAAGGGGGCCAAAATGATCCCAATCTACAAAAAGGGTGGACAAAGGGGACCTGACTATCTGTAGGCCTATTAGATTTGTAGACACAGCTCAAACAAAAATTAGCAAGCAGGTGTTGACGAAGATACAAATTTAGATGGTGGATAATCAAGTTTTAGCCCACTTACAAACTGGCTTCAGGGTTCATAAGCACCACAAATCAGATATTCAATTTTTTACTGATTCTATGTAAATTGGTCCTCATTAGAAATGGGGATCTCTATGTAGTATTGTGTACTTACGGTCCGCATGTGACTCAATTCCTTGGGAGGAATTGTGGTTTGCACTAAAGGAGATGGGGATGCCTTTAGAACTGTTACACCTAATAATTCACTTACATAATGTCAGTTATGCTCAAATGAGGTCGGTCGGGGCAAACTGACAGAACGTATAGACATCTTTTTGGGCTACGTCAGAGCTGTGTCTTAGCCCCAGCATAGTTGACACTATATATGAAAGGGCTAATAAACACACTAAATGACTACAGACGTGATCCCCAAGATTAGTGGACCAACAAACCTCTGCCCTCCACTTTTCTGATGACACACTGTCCTCAAAAACACCAATCGGTTTACAGAACATCTTGAAACGATTCACAGACGCCTGAGATAGTTGTGGCTTGGAAATGAATGGCTTCAAAACTAAATACATGACTTTCCAGCCACACAAGTCTTTTCAAGGCAAAATGAGGCTTGGACCCAGGATTGTGGAACAGGTTAAAGATTTTGTCAACAAGTTCATTAGCGATTATGTCACAGAGTGCCCCTCTTGTCCCATTTCGCCGAAGAATGACGCATATAATATTTCTTGCAGCCCTTAAACGCCTAGTTTATTGGGTCAAGCTCTGGATGGGTAAGTCTCAGAATCCCATCAAACATGCAGATATTAAGGTTAAAGCATTAGACAAAGTGGGATTCATTCACTGGCTTAAGAATGTCAAGATGTGGCTGTATAAAATAGGCTTGGGTGAAGTCTGGGATAACCCGGTGAACTTGACCAAAGGAATGGTAGCAAAAATGAAGTCTAGATACTGGGATTATATTTTGGGTAACTGGTTGTTTGCATCCACACATACCCTTTAACTGGTTGTTTTACTGATGTTAAACGTAGTTTGACCTTGGAATTTATGGATCAGATAGAATCGCTACTAGCAAGATCTGATTTCTAAAATGTAGAACTTTTACCGGGAAATTTACTTAAAAGCAAGTAGAAGCTGAGCTCCCCTACCCCATTATGCCTGGTGGGAAAATCTAGTACTACATTTTTTTTTTTAAATGTATTTTTATTTTTCAACAGTGATACAGTGTCCAAACAGAAGAAGATTACTTAATTACAACTACCCCCCTCCCACCCCCCACCCATCGAGACCTGTAGAACCGTTAATGTATTGAGATTGAAGAAGGTGCAAGACACTGTGAGTAGAGCACAAAGAAAAGGGGAAAAAAGAAAAAAATGGAAAGAAAAAGAGAAAACACATAAACGAAGAAGAGTAGGATGAAAGATGATTAGGCAGGTGTCGAGAGAAATTAAAAAAAGAATTTTTTATGACATCGCTAGCTATCTCCCCGGGTCATGTTGCCCTTGTTGCTCAATCCAGGTAGAGAATTTCCCCCAAACCTCGGTGCCTATCTTCCTCTTTATTCGTCCTTTCTTGGTGTATATTGCCTTTTCAAAGTGGAATGTGGCAACCAGTCTGGCCAGCCATTGTGCGAAAGAAGGGGAGTCAGTGTCTAACCAGCCAGACGAAACACAAATCTTCCATATTGCCATTGCTATAAAAATCAGCCCTTCCTCCTTAATCCTGAGTGAATCAGTTTGGGTCCCCAGAAGAATGGTCGTAGGGTTTAACACAATTGGTTGATTAATTATTTCACTAAGTAGGTTTTGTATTTTAAGCAAGGTTATGGCTAGTTTTGGACAGGTTGCGAAAATATGTATTGAGTCTCCCCCTACTTCGGGGCATCGCGGGCATAGTGTTCTTTTCCCGGATCCCCATTTGATAATTTTACTTGGTGTCATATAAAGAAAGAAAATTGTTTTAAAGTGTTGTGCTTGTAATTTAGCGGAAATTAATATCTGTCGTGATAGAAGCAGAGAATTATAAAAAAAAATTTGAGGCGACTCAAGTTTGGCATGCCATTTTGTAGAGATGGATTCTAGGTCATCTGAGGTTTGCCTATTGAGCATTTGGTAAATACTTCCAATACGGAGGGTGGTAATATTGCGTAGAGCATGTAATAGTTCAATTTCAGCAAACCCTGTGGTCCCACCCACCTTCCTGGATAGGTAGCCTTGGATAGACAGGTATTTAAATAGGTCTTGACTTTTTAGTTTGAATTTAGATTGTAGATCTGTGAAAGATTCAATCCCCCTGGTTGTAATCAGATCCCCAAGTTTTACTATTCCGGCCCTGTGCCATTCGCAGAAGTAAGAAGGACTGAAAATAGCTGGTAAGTTGTTGTTATTAACTATGGGAGAATAGAAGTTAAATCTGCCAATTCCAAATATTCTCCGGATATGGCGGAATACTTTAAATGAATTCATTAATGTCTTGAATTTTACCCGGTTGTAGTACCCATATGTTGTTTCGCGAAGTAGGCAGCCCCAATATTGATCCCCTAGTAAGAGCCGGAAGGGTGAGGGTGGGTTGGCCCAATTATTGAGTCGTAGGTGGATTCTCTTACTAGTACTGAGCTATATTGTAATACTGCCGCCCAGTAGTATAAAGTTATATTAGGAAAAGATCAGCCCCCTCTTTCTTTTGAAAGTGTAAGTTGTTTCAGTGCTCGTCTTGGCTGGGCATAGGCCCAGATGAACTGAGTGTAGATCTGCTGGAATTGGAGAAGGCTTTTCTTGCTAAATTCAATGGGTATACTACGAAAGAGATAGATTAGCTTTGGAAAGTATGTCATTTTAATGACATTGCATCTGCCCACTAGTGTTAAATGCAGGTTGTCAATCTGTTTTAGAGCCTTCTTGGTCTGCACGGCGAGGGGAGCCAGGTTATCTGTGACTATGTCCTCCAGTTTGGGTGAAATAGACACCCCCAGGTATTTAGCCTTGGTTACCACCCTGTCGTCAGACCAAGTGATTTTGTTATTTACCAAAATCTGTGTCTTGTTTTTATTGAGGGCATAGCCAGATAGCCTCCCAAATTTCTGGGCCTCACCTTCCAGTACAAGTATGGTGTTGGCAGGGTCTGGAGAGGTGATGGCCAGGTCGTCGGCATAGGCCAGGATTTTGCAACTATTGTGAAAGTAGATTACTGGGGGGATGTTGTAATTTTTCTCTATCTGTTTGATGAAAGGATCCAGATAGAGGGCAAACAGTAGAGGCGAGCAGGGACAACCCTGCCTGGTGCCCCGAGAGATGTTAAAGGTATCGGTGAGATGTCCATTTATGGTGACACTGGCTGTTGGTTTAGAATAAAGTGCCTGTGTTGCCAATATGAGTTTATCCCCGAACCCCATTCTGCACATTACCCCCCACAGGAATTGCCAGGAGACCCGTTCGAAGGCTTTTTCAGCATCGAGTAACATAAGCGACATCGGGTCTCCAGCAGCTTGCGCAGCATCGAACAGGGTGAAAACTCTCCTGATATGTTCCGTAGTTCCTTTTTTGGGTATGAAACCGTGCTGCCATTCCGAGACAAGAGATTCCACTACTCGGGAGATTCTGGAGGCTAACACCTTGGAGAATATTTTAGAGTCACAGTTGATGAGGGTTATGGGTCTGTAGGAGCTCATATCCAAAGGGGACTTCTCTTTTTATAGGAAGATCGAAATTCTAGCTCTAGACCAGGAGGCCGGAGGGGGAGTCCCGTTGAATATAGATGTTATTACCTCAGTGAATATGGTTTGAATTTGAGGAGTAAAGACTTTAAAAAATTCAACGGGGATTCCATCAGGGCCTGATGCTTTCCCGTTCGGAAGGCTAGTGAGAGCATCCAGAATTTCTTCCCACGTGGGAGTAAGATCTAGAAGCTTACTATCTTCTGGGCTGAGTTGCCTTAGTTCGATCTCGCTGAGATAGTTAGAGTTTCCCTATCTAGAGCTTCCCTATTAGAAGAGTTTTCTTCCATGTATAATTTGGCATAATACTCCTAGAATTCCTTCCGTATAAGACTAGGGTCTGTGATCTCAGAGCCAGAGGGTATTCTGATTGAGTGGATTTCGCTGTTAGTAACCTGTTGTCGTGTCCTAACAGCTAGGTGATGGCCGATGTTATCACTACACTCGTAGTTTTTTTCCCTTGCTGCTGCCCACTTTGCTGCGATTTTTTCCAAAAAGATAGCTCCTATTTCGGCTCTGACCACGACTGCTTCTTGTTGGATAGCCTGGCAGTCTAGTCCTGCTTGGATAGATTGGGTTAACTTAATTTCTATGTTCCTTAATTTTTCTTGTAGATCCCTGATTAGAGTTTTTTCCCTTTTGTTTTTCTGAATAGAGAACCTTAGGGTCTCGCTTCTAATCCCTACCTTCAGTGTGTACCAGACTATCGTTTGAGAAGCAGATCCAATATTTATCTCCAGGAATTCTTGAATCCATCCCTGCATATGAATTACATAACTGCTATCATACAGTAGGGCTTTTTCAAAACTCCATTTAGTGACCTCTTTAGGTTGTCCAAGCCCCTTGAAGGTGATGATGAGAGGGTTATGGTCAGATAAGAAGCGAGGTGCGATATCGATTGTGTCGTTGTTGGTAAGTGAGGCAGAGATAAAAAAGTAGTCTAATCTAACTAGGATTTGATGCGGGGCAGAGTAAAAAGAGTAGCCGGGTTGTGAAGGATTTTTAGTCGCCCAGCTGTCTATTAATCCATGAGTCTGAATAAGGTTTGCTTAGGCCTGAAAAACTAGGGGCTTCCTACCTTTGTATCTCCATGTAGTGTTATTAGCCCAGTCACAAGGTAGATGTAGATGTATATTAAAATCCCCGCAGAGCACTATGGGAGTGGGCCAATGCACTAGTTCACCGGAGACCTGATTAATAGCCCCGGGGTCGTCGGCGTTGCTCCCATATATTGAGCAAAGGGTAATAGAAGAGTTATTGGGGAGTTGAATCTGAGTAATGACCCACCTCCCCAGTGGGTCGGATTTAGTCCGTGGGTTGCCGGTGACAAATCTTCTGTCAGCTAGAACACCCACTCCCTTTGTTTTGGCCCCCTGCGTGGTGGCACCCACTACTTTGAACCCGAGGGTATTCAGTAGATGTTTTTGTGACTGTTCTACGTAGGTTTCTTGCAGGCATATGATGTTCCCCCCAAGTGTTCGTAAACCCAGAGACACTTTCTGCCTTTTAGAGGCGTCATTTAGTCCGCAGATATTAGCTGAAACAATTCGTAGTGAATCTAGCTTAGCCATCTAAGTAGTGTAGAGGTAAGAGCCTATTGAAAATCAGTAAAGTTGTTTTTAGGGATATAGTCAATTTTTCAAAAGAGTGTCGTGAGTGTTTTGCGCCCATGTGTAATATCTGTGTGCCTTCCCACCCCTCCCACCCTTCCCCCCAACCTCCCCCCCTCCACCCTCCCCACCCCCTTACGTGAGCAATCAAGCTAAGCCTGATGGAGGTCATACATGAGCCTCGGCTAGTAGTACTACATTTGTGGGGCTCTTTATGTTCTTCAGCCCTGCCCCTGTGAAAACCAGAAGGAAACGGATTATCCCAGTTTGTTGGCTGCTCTCTATTACACGACTCACAGATGCTTTATGCATTTGAAGTTCTGAATATACTGAGTGGGTTGTGTTCTCAGTGTCAAGATATCTTTTGTAAGCTTAGTGCATCAGATGTAAAGAATTAGATACAGATTAACATATTTACAATACAAGACAATTTTAGGTATAGGCACTTTCTTTGCTGGTTGGTTACAGCTAAATTCAGAGTGCTATTAAACACTCCTGTATTTTTCTGATGGATGATGTCCTACATGTATTATAAATAGTCCAGATGTACAAAGTATGTCTTAATGAGCATGCCCACAGTTATTCAATGTATATCGAAACCTAGATAGGTGGTATCATCCTTGTATCGTTAGGAGGAAAATAACTCTGGTATTTTTAATTGCTGATCTATCTTACATTTTTTATGATGATGTATTTTATTTATTTATTAATTTATAAAGTTTTATATTTCTATTTATTCTTGTTTTTTGGGGAAATTGTGTTTTATGATCATACACTGGTTGAATAAACTACTACTACAACTATATATATTCACCATTACAGGCTAATTGGGGAGTGTGACCCACAGGATTGGACTGACTGCATCCATAATAGATGCTAGCCAGAAGAAGTACTGGACAGATAGCAGGAACAGTGGAGGACCAGAAAAAGAAACAGGAGATAACGAGATTAAAGTTGTAGCATGGCTGGGTGCAAACTATGATCAGCTGCAAAGAAGTCTCAGCAAGTGCACAGTTGTCAAGCAAGTCAGCATATGTTGAGCAGCCGTTAATGCTAGCACTGTCATTATTGATATTTATTTATTTATTTATTTATTTAATTTATATGGCGCGTTATAACCACAGGGGTCTCTAAGCGCTGTCTGTCCAGATTTACGTGATAAGATGTTACATTCACTTGAAACCAGCTGCGCACCTAAGATCTGCTCCATGCTTGTGTAAACAATACAGTTTTTAGTTTTTTCCTGAAGGAAAGTAGGTTACTTTCCTTCCTGAGCTCTGGGTCCAGTTTGTTCCAAAAAGCTGGGAGCGTGTTGGAAAACGCACGGCCCCCCATCGTGGTCAATTTGAAGCGGGATTGGGACAGGAGAGTGGCGTCCGACGAACGCAAAGTCCTACCCGGTGTGTAGGGGGATAATCGGGATTTCAGGTACTTTGGTGCTTTGCCATACCGAGCCTTGTGAGCGATACACAGTCCTTTGAAGACAATTCTCTGACGAATTGGGAGCCAGTGCAGCTCCTGCATCAGGGGAGAGGCATGGGCAGTCCTGGGTTTTTTGAATATCAGCCTAGCAGCATCATTCATCCCTCCCTGTAGTTTGTCCAGCAGCCGCTGTGGCAAACCTAAATATAGGGAGTTCCCGTAGTCCAGCCTTGCCAAAATTGTGGCTGAAACCACGTGTCTCAAAGTAGGGAATGAGAGAAGGGCAGAGATCTTCCTTAGTTGTCTTAGGAGGCCTATGCAGGTGCCTACTACGGTGGTAACTTGTTTTACCATGGACAATTTATTATCCACGTATAGGCCTAAGCTTTTAACCGCAACTGCCGGTTTTGGTGGTGCGCCCAGCTCTTTAGGCCAAAATTTCTCACTCCAAGGGTTACCCGAGGTGGAGATGGGCAACACTTCCGTCTTATCCGGATTGACTTTCAGAGAGTTCTCGGACATCCAATTGACTGTGGTTTTCAGTATATCCTGTAGCCTAGTGGATGCTCCCGGACCATCATCCAACCGGATGATTATCTGGGTGTCATCGGCATAGTTATACACTAGGCAGTCCATCCTATTCAGGAGGGCAATCAGTGGCTGCAGGTAGATGTTGAAGAGTAGGGGTGACAAGGCAGAGCCCTGTGGGACCCCACAGGTGATCGGGGCCGGGGTGGAAAGTAGGTCACCCAACTGCACTCGTTGTGTCCTACCCTGCAAGAATGATGTAAGCCATGCATGTGCTGTACCCATGACGCCAAAGGATCTCAACCGCGACAGAAGCTGTTTGTGACACACAGTATCAAACGCCGCGGAGAGATCCAATAGTATCAGGGCGCTCGGTGTTTTTACATCAGCCCGCGTTCTTAACTCATCTAGAATGGATAACATAACTAGTTCCGTGCTATGATTAGCACGGAACCCTGCCTGATTGGTCTCCAGCAGGTTGTTGTTCTCTAGATGGTCCGATAGTAGAGCTAACACATGCTGCTCAACCACTTTAGCCAAAAAAGGCAACTGAGAGATGGGCCGGAAATTTTTCAGACATTTTGTGTCTGCACCCGGTTTCTTCAGTAAGGGGATCAGGCGAGCCTCCTTAAGAGCTAGAGGGATCTGTCCTGTGCGAAGAGAGGTGTTCAATAAATGCAGGACCTCTTCCTCTATTCCTGGCATTGCCACCTTGAAAATGTCTGGAGGGCAAGGGTCCACCAAAGAACCCGATTTAACTCGGCCTATGATTTTAAATAATTCCTGTTTGGAAATAGGGAAGAACTCAGCTAATGGTGGGATGTTTAACGGGGCAGTAAGGTCCGGTAGGCGAGGACATTCGAGGGGTGCAGTTTCCGCAATTTCGTCCAAGATGTCGGATATCTTTTTTACGAAGAAGTCTTGAAACCTCTGACAGTCCTCTTGAGTGAACTCGGGCCTTTGCTCTTTGTTCACCCTGAGCTCCGCCAGGACCCGGAAGATTTCTTTTTGCGGATTTCTTGCAGCAGCTATTCTTTCCTCGAAGAAGACAGCCTTTCTAGATTGTATGGCTAGTTTATACTGGGCTAAGGATGAGACATATTCTTGTTTGGAGATGGCGTCATATTTTTTACGCCAAGCCCGTTCTTTCTTCCTCACCCCACGTTTCATCTCCCTTAGGGAGTCATTATACCAAGGCGCCCCAGCTCCTCTCGCCACCTTCTTCATCCTGCGAAGAGGTGCCACCACATCAATGGCACTCCCCAGTTTATGCTGGAGGTGTCCACATAGAGCATCAACGTTGATATCCTGCTCTTTTGCTGAAGGGTGGTGTTCTAAGAGGTGAACCAATTTTTCCCCATCAAGATTTCTCCATTTGCGGGCCGTTATCCAGCCCTCCCCAGGTTTAGACAGGGGGCCCCTCAGTATGAGTCTACCCTTTATTAGAGAGTGGTCAGACCAGGCACAGGGGAGAATTTCCGTAGTGCCCTGGACTGGCATGGTGGTCCAGACTAGGTCGAGCACATGACCTTTCTCGTGTGTCGGTCCCTTGACCTGTTGAGTGAGACCCAAGGAGGAAACCGCCTCCTCGATCTGTAATGCTTGTCCTTCTTTGGGGGATTTTTCCCAATGATAGTTAAAGTCCCCTAAGATCACCATTTTATCATATCTAGTGCACAGGTCCTGGACCAATCTCGAGAAGAGAGTGGGAAAATCCGGCGACGCCCAGGGTGGCCGATATACCACCAAGAACACCACACAGACCGCTCCCCTCCTGAGCTTGACCCCCATAACCTCTGCTCCTCCAAGGGTTTCAGCGAGGAACCTATCGGCACGGAGGCATGACTGATATAGAAGGGCTACTCCTCCTCCTCTCTTGGCTCCCTCCCTATTAAAATGAATAGCCAAATAGTTATCTGGGAGAGCCGCCACCAAATCCGGCGCTGAGCAATCCTCCAACCATGTTTCAGTGAGTGCGAGGACGTCTAACTCCCCGCCTTCCAGAAGTGTGAAAACCTCCAACCTATGGCTCTGCAAAGAGCGGGTGTTCAATAGACCGTAGCTCAGGGTATGTATATTGGAAGAGCGCTGTCGCCCACTAATACTCCTAGGTGAGATTAGCAGGCCCTCGCAACCCAGCCGATGTATCGTATCCGACTCCAGATGGGATTTACCTAGGTTAAGCTGCAGTAAGTCGCCCCTTGAGTAAACCACATTCTGGCCAGGGGTTCTGGCCCCGGGCCCCGGATGGTCACGGATGGGCAAAGATGGGCTCACCTCTGGCTCACCTCCGGCGCCCCTACGGCGCGCCCGCTGCGCGTTACCGCTGCGCGTCTGCTCCATGTGAGCTTTAAATAGGAGGCTGCTGATGGTCCTAGTACAACCACTAGACCGTCAGCACTCCAAGATGGCCCCCGGAAGTGAGGGTGAAAGGGCTCCCTCTGTACCGCGTTAGACACTCCCTCCACAACAAACAGCACAAGCTGCGGTGGACCGGGGAGGTAAGCGGTGGTATCTAGACAGGAAGGCTGACTTTACTAATGTGCCCACAAAGTTAAAAATTATACCGTGCAAATAGTGATCATTTACAACAGTAAAGCGGCGATTTTAAAAATTTATATTTGCAAGTGAAAATCAATAGCATGCAAGCATGACCCAGCAGCGCGTCTGCAAGCAGCGTTTCAGCGTCAGTAAATGCTAGATTCAAGCGCGGCAGGAAATGCTCGCCCTAAATAGGAGGCTGCTGATGGTCCTAGTACAACCACTAGACCGTCAGCACTCCAAGATGGCCCCCGGAAGTGAGGGTGAAAGGGCTCCCTCTGTACCGCGTTAGACACTCCCTCCACAACAAACAGCACAAGCTGCGGTGGACCGGGGAGGTAAGCGGTGGTATCTAGACAGGAAGGCTGACTTTACTAATGTGCCCACAAAGTTAAAAATTATACCGTGCAAATAGTGATCATTTACAACAGTAAAGCGGCGATTTTAAAAATTTATATTTGCAAGTGAAAATCAATAGCATGCAAGCATGACCCAGCAGTGCGTCTGCAAGCAGCGTTTCAGCGTCAGTAAATACTAGATTCAAGCGCGGCAGGAAATGCTCGCCCTAAATAGGAGGCTGCTGATGGTCCTAGTACAACCACTAGACCGTCAGCACTCCAAGATGGCCCCCGGAAGTGAGGGTGAAAGGGCTCCCTCTGTACCGCGTTAGACACTCCCTCCACAACAAACAGCACAAGCTGCGGTGGACCGGGGAGGTAAGCGGTGGTATCTAGACAGGAAGGCTGACTTTACTAATGTGCCCACAAAGTTAAAAATCATACCGTGCAAATAGTGATCATTTACAACAGTAAAGCGGCGATTTTAAAAATGTATATTTGCAAGTGAAAATCAATAGCATGCAAGCATGACCCAGCAGCGCGTCTGCAAGCAGCGTTTCAGCGTCAGTAAATACTAGATATTGGATGTTCCTGTCTGAATGGTCTGTGCCATTTTGGAAAGGGAACATGATTTTCATACCCAATGACAACCCCACCATCTTGAATTGGGAAAATTGGTGAGGTGACTTGCCAGTGACAGCAAACTTTAAATGGCGTATGGGACCTTCTGCATCTCCATTGACTTGATGACCCTGGCCATTATCCTCTGTGACCATGCTAGGAAGTGCCAACTCTCTAATTAGGTTTAATAATTTGACTTTCTCATACACAATGAAAATGTGGCAATCTAGTTGATTGGTGAATTTTCACAGTGTTCCAATGAGAATAGGGAGGACAAAAATCGTAGTACATCTATTGAGCATTAGTAAGATATGCATGAGGCACTTGGAAATCATCCTAGGAAGAATCCAAACCTATTTATGGTAGGTTCTTCATTGAGCCTTTGTACTCAATTTAAGGAACTTTAGAATTTTGGTAGACCTGTCAGCCTTGGGGTGGTATTCCCCCAAATATGTTTCCTTCTCCCCTCCTGTTTTGCTAAATTAATTTGTAATGCCCTTAGGATTATGTGCACTCTACCACTGCGAACCAGAACTGAAGTGCTTGTGCTAACTCGCTAAAACATTGTAAAATTGGCTTAGATAGTTATACCATATACCCAGGGCTGGTAATTTAAATGCTGGAAACCAATGTGGGATCACACTGCTTCACTTCCCAGCGGGTTCGCCCCTGAGCATTCTGGTCAATGCGGTTCACCAAGCGTGTGTGCTTGCAGGCTTGTCTTGAGTAATTACAAAGTTGTACTGGCCATCTCTATACACGTGTTTCTGGATCATTATCTGTCGTCAGTAGAGATTAGGCATCAAATATTTGGGTTGCTGAGCAGGCTGTCAAAGTATTCTCAGGTCACAGTATAACTCTCAAGGCGCACAGGTGCCTCTCCACGAGCTCGTCAGCTCAACCTGATCGAGTGAGCCTTTTAAACAGGAAACCAATGAGGGATCACACTGCTTCACCTCCCAGCGGGTTCGCCCCTGAGCATTGTGGTCAATGCAGTTCACCAAGCATGTGTGCTTGCAGGATTGTCTCGAGTAATTACAAAGTTGTACTGGCCATTTCTATCCACTTGTTCCTAGATCATTATCCGTCGTCAGTAGAGATTAGGCATCAAATATTCGGGGTTGGTGTCTAAGCAGGCTGCCAAAGTATTCTCAGGTCACAGTACCTCTCAAGGCGCGCAGGTGCCTCCCCACGAGCTCAACCGGGATCACACTGCTTCACCTCGGGGGCGAACCTGCTTGGAGGTGAAGCAGTGTGATCCCACATTGGTTCCCTGTTTAAAAGGCTCCCTCAAGCTGGTTGAGATGACGAGCTCGTGGAGAGGCACCTGCGCCCCTTGAGAGGTACTTTGACCTGAGAATACTCTGGCAGCCTGCTCAGCAACCCCAAATATTTGATGCCTAATCTCTACTGAAGACAGATAATGATCCAGAAACACGTATATAAAGGTGGCCAGTACAACTTTGTAATTACTCGAGACAATCCTGCAAACACACGCTTAGTGAACTGCATTGACCACAATGCTCAGGGGCGGACCCACTGGGAAGTGAAGCAGTGTGATCCCACATTGGTTTCCTATTTAAAAGTCTCCCTTGAACCGGATGAGCTGACAAGCTTGTGGAGAGGCACCTGCGTGCCTTGAGAGGGACTATGACCTGAGAATACTTTGGCAGCCTGCTCAGCAACCCCAAATATTTGATGCCTACTCTCTACTGACGATGGCTAATGATCCAGAAACACGTGTATAGAGATGGCCAGTACAACTTTGTAATTACTCAAGACAATCCTGCAAGCACACACGCTTGGTGAACTGCATTGACCACAATGCTCAGGGGCGAACCCGCTGGGAGGTGAAGCAGCGTGTTCCCACATTGGTTTCCTGTTTAAAAGGCTCCTTCGAGCCGGTTGAGCTGACGAGCTCATGGAGAGGCAACTGCGCGCCTTGAGAGGTACTGTGACCTGAGAATACTTTGCAGCCTGCTCAGCAACCCCAAATATTTGATGCCTAATCACTACTGACGAATGATAATGATGCAGAAACACGTGTATAGAGATGGCCAGTACAACTTTGTAATTACTCAAGACAATCCTGCATGCACACAGGGTTGGTGAACTGCATTGACCACAATGCTCAGGGGCAAACCCGCTGGGAAGTGAAATGCTACTAGTGGGCCTGCACCACTCATTGCCCCACCGACATAATTACCCCTGGAACACATGTTTCAGACCTGCCACTGGAGCCTGTATGCAGCTGAAATTCCTTTTTTTAATATGCCATCTATTGGATAGGTCCTAAACATCTGATAGGTCAGGGTGCATTGTATTTTAAAAGGTTGGACGTGTACTTTTAAGTTTTACATGTCCTCAGAATGAAAAACTTAAATATTCATTTTCACTGCAATGAGGCCTACCTCTCCTATAGGAAAACATTGGATTACCTTTTTACATTTAATAACATATAACTTTTGTTTGGGAGAAGGTAGAAATTTCATGGTTGCCTGTCTAGAGAATTGTAATTTAAAATCCTCTTTAACTGTAAAGTTATATTGTAAGTAAAAATTTAGGAAATGCTACTTTTAGAAAGTTGGTCCTTTATTGTCCTAACCATTTGGTGCCTGTAACCCGTTTCCCAGGTCACATGTCTAGGTGTTTGGCATTGGACATTGTGTATTCCTCCCAGACAGCCATAAAATAGAGAGGCCATCCATTGGAAAGTTAAGTTGTACACACCCCTACTTGCTCTTCAAAGACACTGCCTCAGCTCACACAGTAAGAACTTCACACTAGTCTATTGTGCCTACAAACAGTCTGGGAAAAGAGCAGGGAGTCAGGAAATTTCAGACACTTCTGTGGGGGAAAACCCCCAGAAGTTTTTTCCATATCAAAGGAGGAACCAGTCATAAAAATAGGGAAATAGGGCTCTCAGACCCACTCTTCATTTCACTTCAGGACCTGCAGAAGGACTCTCAGAGGACTGTGACCGGCTTGTGACCGGCTGTGTACGTCGGTGGACTGCCCTGCTGTACCAAGGGGTCTGCCCTGCTGTTTGAGACCTGCTTTCCTGCTTAAACCCAAAAGTTCCAGAGTGATTTCAAGAGATAGTTAGCTGGCCTGCTGATCAGAGCCTCAGGCACAGAAAAGGCTCCAACCATTTTGAACACACACCTGGATCCTGCCTGACTGAGCCCTGACCTTTCAAGTGGTGCCTCCCCAGTCCTGGGCACTTGGAAGTGGTGCTAAAGGTGCCCAGCTTACCCAAATCCAAACCTTTGGAAGTTTTTTTGTGAAGAGCTGCTCTTAGAACCAAGAGTAGACGGGGGCCCACTTACTTGACTATCCGCCCAAGGAGCATCACCGTTTGGCCTGATTTTGCAGCAACTCCAGCTACTTTCTTCTCCACAGCTGCAAATCCTGTTCAGTAGCTCTTCGCAGAAGGGGTATCCATCCTTGTGAAGCCCTCATCGGTTACATCCTGCAACTTCATCCTGCTAGAGATTTTTGTCTTCCATAAAAAAGGCAAAGTCCAAACATAGAAAACTTCACTGCAACTTCGCCCAGTGGTTCCCCAACAACAAAGCCTCTCCCTCAGTCATCGCCAGCTACCTTGTCCCACTGAACTTTACCTTCTCAGGCTTTTTTTTGTAAATGTTTTTCAAAGTCAGAAGGTAAGCAAAAACAGGGACTAATCCATTATGTATCTGATGCATTCTCCATCGCAGTCAGCCATAACTTTGGACTTTCCCTGTATTGCATGACTAGATGCCTGTGGCTGGTGCTTTCCTCTTTTAGGCTCTATTTTACAGTTTAAACATTGTTAACTCCAGTGCTACTGTTTGCATTTTTGGTCATGTAATTTATTTGAACGTATTTCATTTTTCTAATGTGTTGTGGGATTTTTCTTGTGCTGTGTTTTCTCTTTATTACTGCTGAAGTACTTCATAAATACTTTACACACTGTCTCTATTTTAATCCTGACTTATTTTGTGCCAAGGTACCAGAGGGTTAAGCAAAGGTCAATTTATTGACTTTTTATGGTTCAGCCTGATAAGGATTGTGGCTGTTGCTTGAGCAGGGTTTCACCCCTTCAACTAACAACACAATTTCTTACATTGGTGCTCAGTGGCGGGATACAGTACTTGTGTTTGTGCAGTACCATACAGTGATCAGTGTAACACTTAAATCCCATATGAATAATTTGATACCAAGTCCATTTTTTTAATTCTTCTTAATTGGCCATGTTAGTTTTTTTTTTTTAATCACTCCCAATATACCTGACTGCTTGTGCCTGTCAGTCTGCCTGCAAACATGTAGTTTGAGCTCAGCACCCTGGAGGGATACACTGCAGTTGAGCTCAGAAAATTCTGCAAGGAGAGAGAGCTGCCAGTTAAAAAGGAGTTGCAGGAAGGAGGAGCTTACAGAAGGCCCCCCGAGACTGCTGGAGGAGGACCACCAGTTGGAAGTCATAACAGATGAACATGGAAAAGAGGAGACTATGGAGGAGCAGGAAGAGGACCTGTGCACTGCTCCTGAGCTGCAACTCCACAGAGAGGAGTCCACTTCCAGGGCAAGGAGGATTGGACCTTCCAACAGTTAGAGGAACTGGAGGACAGGAAAGCTGAAAGGAAGGCCATGCTGAAGCTGGGCAAATTGAGACTGGAAGCAACCAAGGCGAAGGCTGCTGCAAATAAGGACGGCGGAGGAGGCCACCTGACCCCTTGAGAAAAAGAAGTTTGCCCTGGAGGAAAGAAGATGGGCATGGAAGAGAGGATAATGGCTAATGAATTAAGTCTCTGAGAGCTGGATATTAAAGCCAAGCAAGTAGACTTTTGCAGCAATGGTGGCTGTGTACCCTCATCATTCACTGGATTGCTATATGGTGGGACATTATATAGAGTCATGTTTTAAGCATATGAGGTATCTCTCAGGATGTTCAGGTTCTGAGAGGGAGGTGGGGAGAAAGTTTGTGGAAGCACATGGCCACAGTGGGGAGCGACACCCTTCTAACACTAAAGGTGGGAGAACAGATGCAATATGCTCCCATGAAGGCCATTCAACTTGTTAAACTTGGGTTGACTCCTTAAAGGTACGGCCTTAGGTACATGGACAGACACAAACTCACAAAACAGTTTAGTACGGAGGTCTTAGATTATTCCATTAAGGTTGTGGCTGTGTGAGGCGTAGCAAAGTTATGACTTTATTGGGCTGTACACGCTGATTCTGAAAGAACACATGCTAAATACCTATTTTACAGTACTGCACTAACACCTAGTTGGTTGTAAGCGCACTGACCCCAGGGAGCTTGCTAAGGAGTCGGACCTCTGGGTCAGAACCAGAGTGTCCAAGAAGGCTTCTGGGGGAAATCCCAAAAGGGCGGTTAGGGTTTCCACCAGAAGAAAGAGGAAAGAGAGAAACAAAATCAAAGAGTTGTCCTAAGGCCCCCATACCAGTTCTCAAGGGAATGGAACCCAAACCTATTCTGACCGGAAGAGCAATGGCTTCTGGGATAGGAAGACAGGTAAGTATGTCCCTAAGAGTCAGGAGTGTTACACGTTTGGGCATGTGAATGGAGATGCCTATTGTCCCAAGTGGTCAGACTCCCAAGCTGGTTAATTTAGTGCTTGGGGAGGAGATTTTCCCAGTTAGTGTGGAGAAGAAAGCAGTGGTTACCCTAGTGTATCTTGGCGATAACAAGATGGTGACTAAAGCTCACATGCCTTCCAATACTTCCAAGTATAGGCAGTGGGACGGTGAACAGTCAAAATATCGACTAAAAAATATTGACTGGACATAATATCGAGTTTTAAATATCGAATGGACAAAATATCGACTGGACAGAATATAGACATCAAAAATATCATTTTTAAGGTAAGTAATGTAATATCGAATGTTAAATATATAGACAGTTAAAATATCGAAGTATATAATATAGGTTATTAAAATTATCGAATTTTTAATAATATTGCATTTTTTATAGTGTTTTTTATGTTATTATATGTGTGAAAAGTGTGTATTTATGTTATAAATAATTTTAATTAATGAAATATTTATTGTTTAATTTTTGCGTAATTTAATTCTGTAGCGGGTTGTGGGTTTATAGGGGAATAGGGTGGGAAGTAATTTAATTATAATTAATTAAATATGTAAATGTAGTTATTGTTATTCATGTTTAATTATTTGTTAATTAATTTATATTTGGTAATTAATTAACTTTTAATTGGCAATTAATTAAAATTAATTGATTAATTGCTAATGATGTTAATTTTACTAATTTATTTTCTGTAGCGGGTTGTGGGTTAATAGGGGAATTGGGTGGGAAGTAATTTATTTATAATAATTAAATATGCTAACATATTTATTGGTATTGGTATTGTTTTAGAATTAATTGTTAATTAATGTTTTATGGGTAATTAATTAAATTAGAATTGCTAATTAATTTTATTTAATTGATTAATTGCTAATTATGTTAATTTAATAATTTATTTTCTGTAGTGGGTTGTGGGTTTAGAGGGGAATAGGATGGGAAGTTATTTATTTATAATTAATTAAATACATCAATGTATTTAATTGTATTTAATTTGAATTTATTGTAAATTAATTTTCAAATGTTACATTATTAATTGTTAATTTGTAATTAATTTGTATTAATAGTTAAATAATTGTAATAATTAAATTTAATTTGTAAATTAAATTCGTAATTACTTTTAATTATTTTTTGATAGATATTCATTTATATTTATTGAAATAATATATGAAGTATTTAATTTCCCTACTGTTGCACTCTCTAGAGTGGGAATAGTAATTTTTACCTCTACGCTATCCAACGTTTTCCCTACTGTTGCACTCACTGGAGTTGGAATAGTAATTTTTACCCCTACGCTATCCAACGCTTTCCCTACTGTTGCACTCACTGGAGTGGGAATAGTAATTTTCACCTCTACGCTATCCAACGCTTTCCCTACTGTTGCACTCACTGGAGTGGGAATAGTAATTTTTACCCCTACGCTATCCAGCGCTTTCCTCACTGTTGCATCCACTGGAGTGGGAATAGTAATTTTTACTGCTACGCTATCCAACGCTTTCCCTACTGTTGCACTCTTTGGAGTTTGAATAGTAATTTTTACCCCTACGCTATCCAACACTTTCCCTACTGTTGCACCCACTGGAGTGGGAATAGTAATTTTTACCCCTACGCTATCCAACACTTTCCCTACTGTTGCACTCACTGGAGTGGGAATAGTAATTTTTACCCCTACGCTATCCAACACTTTCCCTACTGTTGCACTCTTTGGAGTGGGAATAGTAATTTTAACCCCTACGCTATCCAACGCTTTCCCTACTGTTGCACCCACTGGAGTGGGAATAGTAATTTTTACCTCTACGCTATCCAACGCTTTCCCTACTGTTGCACTCTTTGGAGTGGGAATAGTAATTTAAACCCCTACGCTATTCAACGCTTTTCCTACTGTTGCACTCTTTGGAGTGGGAAAAGTAATTTTTACCCCTACGCTATCCAACGATTTCCCTATTGTTGCACTCTTTGGGGTGGGAATAGTAATTTTAACCCCTACGCTATCCAACGCTTTCCCTACTGTTGCACTATTTGGAGTGGGAATAGTAATTTTTACCCCTACGCTATCCAACGCTTTCCCTACTGTTGCACCCACTGGAGTGGGAATAGTAATTTTTGCCTCAACGCTATCCAACGCTTTCCCTACTGTTGCACTCTTTGGAGTGGGAATAGTAATTTAAACCCCTATGCTATCCAACGCTTTCCCTACTGTTGCACTCTTTGGAGTGGGAATAGTAATTTAAACCCCTACGCTATCCAACGCTTTCCCTACTGTTGCACTATTTGGAGTGGGAATAGTAATTTTTACCCCTACGCTATCCAACGCTTTTCCTACTGTTGCACCCACTGGAGTGGGAATAGTAATTTTTACCCCCACGCTATCCCACACTTTCCCTACTGTTGCACCCACTGGAGTGGGAATAGTAATTTTTACCCCTACGCTATTTAACACTTTCCCTACTGTTGCACTCACTGGAGTGGGTATAGTAATTTTAACCCCTACGCTATCCAACGCTTTCCCTACTGTTGCACCCTCTGGAGTGGGAATAGTAATTTTGACCCCTACGCTATCCAACGCTTTCCTCACTGTTGCACCCACTGGAGTGGGAATAGTAATTTTTACCCCTACGCTATCCAACGCTTTCCCTACAGTTGCACTCTGTGGAGTGGGAATAGTATTTTTTACACTTCTGCTATCGTACGGTAATAATATTGGATATTATTTAATTATATTATGTTTATATATATATATATGTTTTAACAAATATGAATGTAAATTTTTTTTTATAACTTTCATCAATTATTTAATTATTATAAGTTAATTCAAGTATTTTTAAGTATATTTTAGTCATTAATTTTGAATTTTAATTTAATTTAACACTGTTTTTAATAAAGTCGATATTTTTTAAAACTATATTTTTGTAAACGATATTTTGTACTCGATATTTTTGTACTTACCTGTTTGCAGATACAAACTCGATATTTTGTCTGTAGATATTTTTTCCCCGATATTTTTGCTAGTCGATATTCTGTCACTCGATATTATGTCAGTAATCCCAGTGGGACACCAGTACATGGCTGCCCATGAGGGGAGTCAAGGAAGCCTAGAGCCTGGAAAAATGGCCTAGAAAGCTGCTAAGAAAGGGAAAGTCATTGAGCATGTGAAGCCAACCCCCAAAACTCCCATGCCAAGGTTCGAGGGCACCTGAGGAACCTACCAGGAATGACAATCCTGCCTTGAAACCCTTCCTGAACTTGTTGGATGGCAACTAGAAGTGAGCACACCAGGGAAGAATTATCTAAGGCACAGAAAGAGTGACCAACCCTAAAGGGCTTGAGGCAGCAAGCTGAGGCCCAGTCAGCTGGTGACACCTCTAGATATCACCTCATATATTGGAAGAATGACCTCCTGTATAGTGAGCTTAAGGCAACCAGAGTGTTGGTGGCACCCTAGTGCCACCGAGCCTTCCCACAGAGACTGGCTAATGACCAACCCATGGCGGGATAAAACCTTTGACAGGCTTGTCACCCACTTCTTTCTGCCCTGGATGGAAAGAGTCTACGATTAATTGTGTAGGTCGTGTCCCAGCTGCCAGGCCAGTACGAAAACAGGAAAGCTGAATGCTACCCTGGTTCCCTAACCTGTCATTGTCACCCCTTTTGAAAGGGATGGAATTGACGTTATTGGACCTTTGTACTCAAAACTGCTTGAGGCAACATGTTTATCCTGGTTTGGATGGACCATGCCAGCAGATACCCAGCGGACATACCTGTGAGTCATGTGACAGTTCCTGCAGTTGTTAAGACCCTAATGGTGATTTTTACTTGGGTGGGGTCCTCTAGGAAGTAGTTTCTGATGTGGGGGCCAACTTCATGGCTGTCTACATGAAGTCCATGTGGGATGAGTGTGGGGTAACTCTAGAACTGTTTAAGTGCTGCATGAATAGTTCACACATTGCCTCTAAGCTGACTGCTTTGGTGCCAAGCTACTAGAGAGTTAACAATACATTCTCTCACAAATTCCTAAAAGTCTACCTTTAATGAAATTTGAGGCCCTTGATATAGCACTAGGAAGCAATCCACACTGCAGTTGTGGGCCTAATAAGCAGCACTAAGCGTCTATCCACTGGGTATTTTGAGGCAGTTTATGGAACATTTAAATAAAATCCTAGTGAATTAATAATGTTGTTTTTTGTGTTAGTCACTGTCAATGAAACTTGACCGTCATAGTCTGAAAGATCATTTGCTATACTGAAGATTTAAATAATCATGTACTCATGTACATTGCATCCACTAATTTATCATCTGTTTCTCATCAATGTATATTTTGATTATTCTAAGGCTTTCCGTGGGTTGCAAAAATGACAGTACCTACACGTTTAAAAGTCTGTTTTGATATATAAACGCATATTATTGACTTGGAAGTAGGGTCCCTTATGAATGGGAAATGAACAGTAGGCACAGTTGAAAACGCGTGTAGTACAATCCTGCCCAGACATAATAAGAATTGACTGGAGACACAGTCACAATATGCGTTGATTAATTTTTCAGGGAAAAAATTACAATGCATTAACATAATATTCAACTGCACAAGATCCTTAAATTTCTGTTCACACAGTGATGAAATGTAACTTTATTCTGACTACTCAGAGAACCAAATGAAGTACTTCCAGTCCAACATTTTTGTCGATTTTGTTATTCACAGGATTCTGCTATTGTTGCCAGCAGCCTGCGCAAAGAATATAAAGACAAGAAGGCGAGCTCTGTGTTTCGGAAGAAGAAGAAAGTGGCCACTCAAAACATTTCTTTTTGCGTAAAAAAAGGTTTGAAAATTGAAATAAATGTATTGCTGCTCAAGATGCTGCTTTTCTAAAAGTTCCAAAAAAAAACGACGCTAAAACCCTCATTATATGTGCTTTGCTAAATTCTGGTTTGTGCAATAACTGCTATTACCACACAAATGGGAATTATGAATTCTATGACATACTGCACCTCCACAATTAACTCCAGTACAGTTTCAGCAGGTCATATTTGCAAACATTTACTGGGGAAAAGTACCCAGAACATACCAAGACATGCTGATTTTCGTGAATTAAACACCAAATTCCACAAGTTGTGACCCATTTTGCATCCGAAATTGGTGCACTCATATTGAAGGCCAAATAATGTTTGTTTACACTCAGACAAAAAGGCATAGATTGCACCTTTAATTATCTATGTAACATATGTGGGTAGACTATGCTAGAATTTTATCACTTCCAACCAGTACATGTCCTGAGACATATTTTCTGTCAAATATTAAGTGTTTAAGTTGCTCCATTCAGTTAGCACGAACTACTGTAATTTACTGCAGCATTATCAATTTTTTCATCAATTTTGTCATCCTCATTGCATACCTCTGAAAATAATAATATACAGAAGTCATATTTGTGAGAAATTGGGTTTTTGATTGAGGGGGCTGAGTACCTTTGTCAAGCACCAACCGCAATCTCTGTCATGGTGAAGCACCAAACCCATTAAATTAATCTGTGTTTAATCCTCTGGTAGCTTAGCACAAAAGCAGTCAGACCTAACTTAGAGGCAACATGTAAAGTATGTATGCAGCACTCAAATAATCCCGCACCAATATAGAAGAATAGAGTACATTTTAATAAATAAAATAATACCAGAATGACAAAAATCCAATTGGTAGAAGTGAAGATAAGACATATTAAAGTTTTAGGAAAAAGTAAGGCCAAAAAGCCAGAGCATCAAATGGGGTTATCTGATCATGCCGGACCAGGACAAAGTCACAAATTAATGCAACCTAAATGGGGCCTCGGCCAGGTACAGGACCATGGTCTGCCTGCTGGACACTGTACCTGGTCGTAATTGGACTGAGATGTGAGGTCCTGTTTTATGCTGTGTCGGTTCTGATTCGGCCACCAATGAGGAGTAGTAAGGTGCTGCATAGAGATGCAAAAGTGCTGCATAGATTCTGATGAGTCCTGATGAGTCCACTTATCAGGATCTGTCAGGTGAGCAATGTGAGGTCTTGCGCTGTGCTGGGTCAGTTCCCAAGAGGTTGCTGTTCAAGAACTGCGAGCTGCTGCGATGTGATGTTCTGCTTTGCATGAATGTCGAGTTGTGTCATGCTGTGTCGGTTATGTTGGAACCAACAGTTTGGCCAGGAGGAGTGCACTCTGATGCCAGCTAAGGTGCTAGGACCTGGGGAACACCTCTTGGATATTGGGACTCACTCCAGCAGAGAGCAGTAGATGGGCCCTGGAAGGTCCAATTGAGTCTGGGCAGTTGGGCAGATGCAGGGCAGGGCTCTGGAGCTTGGTATGTTCCTTTATCCCAGAAGATGAGGGCAGTCAGCAAGCCCTTGGAGTTACCTTCATGGTTCCGGGTTCAAGGAGCAGGCCCAGACTTCCTTCTTCAGGCAGAAGGACAGTCCTTCTTGGAGGAGGGAAGCTGGACAGCCCTTCCAGCAGCAGAGCATCCGAGCAGTCTATCTTTCTGTTTATAACTAGCTCTAGCTTTGATGTGGGAGAAACTTCTAGACTTCCCCTTACATTTGGTTCTGTAATTTCCTTCTATCCCCTGCTCAAGCTCCGAAGATCAAGGGGTTACAAAAGACTAGTGTGAAGTCATTTGCGAGGGTTCTGAGGTAGCCTCTTTGAAGTACAAGTGTAGTAGGTGACAGCTCTACCCCTCCTATTCTGACAGAGATGACCCATCCTGAAAACACCTAGTCCCCCTTTGTATCACTGTCTGTAAGCAATACATAAAGGCCAACTGCCAACTACACCTAATCATGTGATCCAGGATAAAGCTGCAGGCACCAAATGGTTAGCACAAGGAAGTGGAGACTTTCTAAAAGTAGCATTTTCAGAAATATGACTTAAAATCCTACTTTACCATTAAAGAGGGTTTTAATTACAATTCATTTGAGACCAAACTTGACATTCCTACCTGCTCCCAATCAAACATTATCACTACAATGTAATCAAGTAACCCAATGTTATCATATAGGAGAAGTAGGCCTTGCAGAAATGAAAAAGAATTTAAGAGTTTTTTACTGCCAGGACAAGAAAACTTAAAAGTACACATCCAACTTTTTAAATATACTGCACTCTGCCCTGCGGGCTGGTTAGGGCTTACCTCAGGTGTGACTTATATGAATTAAAATGGAAGGATGAGGCCTGGAAAATTGATCTATTTGCCAGGTCGAAATGGCAGTTTAAAACTGCATGCAGGCTCCAATGGCAGGTCTGAGACAAGTTTAAAGAGGTTACTTAAGTGGGTGGCACATTGTGCGCTGCAGACCCTATAGTAGCATTTAATTTACAGGCCCTTTGTACATGTAGTACCACTTCACTAGAGACTTACAAGTATTTTAAATCTGATGGTTGTGTATGAACCAATTTTACCATGCTTAGAATAGTGACCACAAGTACTTTGGCAGTGGTTATCAGTGGTAAACATGCACAGTTTCCAAACGCCAACAAAAATCGAATTCAGCAAAACAGGAGGGATGAAGGCAAATAATTTGGGCTACTACCACCCACAGATGTCTGGTCTAAAGATAACACATTTCTGTTGTTTCTAAATCCTATGACGAACATGTGTTAATAGCTAATTTAATTATATTTGATGTACTAACAACAGGAAAGAAGGCCTAGTCAGATTTGCTGGAATTCATACTTTGGGGATGAATATATATTTATGATGCTTATAATTTAACTTATTGAGTAAGAGCACATGACTGGCATGTTAACGGCAATCATCCCAGGTGCATCATGGTATATGGCGTTGCACAGTTTGTACTTGCGGTCATAGTATTTGTCTTCCAAATCAGCCCAGCTAGTGAAGGACATCTCTGGCCATGCATTTCTTGCTATTCGTCATTCTTCAGCAGAGAGCATTGCTATTTCCTCCCTACTGGCTCAATCATAACTATATTGTCATTGAAGCACACACAAATACATCTACTTAACATTGCTCAGCCCTATATCATGACTTTTGCAGTGAGGATTGTGAAATATATCTTGTACTTATTCTCAATTATCCCATTGCCCTGGAGCCTGCAATATAGTTTTAAAAGGTATCAGAAGTGGAGAATGGACCAAAAAATTATTATAGCTATTGTGTTACCATGGCAGCAGTCATAGATGACCCAAAATTACTTCCTTTTGAAAAAATTGTCTTCAGGTACATTTCTCATGGCCATGATTTTATTACCATTGAGTGAGATTCATTCAAGCATTCCACCCACCATTTTCTGTAGTCTTTGTGTGATGCTCAAAGTTCAACAGGTATGTCCAGGCATGGGTATCATTGGATTCAAATTACAGCTCGCTGATGAGGCCCTAAATGCTGTAAACAGTCAGGAGCTGCTTGTGGTACCATTTAGATTGGATCTGGCCTGTCAGATCTGGATGGACTGTTCTTATTGGGGCAGGCCCAAGAATGATTGGCACTGGCTGGTTCATGTCTAAATTTCAATACTGGAAAGAAAACGTTGGACTGGAACGTGGTACTGGGTAATGAAGTGGCTGAGATTCTATATTCATTCAACTCTTTGGTTTTTTGTTTTTCTACATGGGTTACATTCCTTCAGTTTTTGAATCAACAATATCCAAAGAACTAAAACTTGACATCAGCTGTATACTCCCTGATACATAGGACTTGAGTTAAATTTATCATGCTTTACTACAGGTAGAATGGATACTAGTATCTTCATATATAATACCATCATGGTCGAATTGGGACCAAAAATAGGCTTGGCAGCAAAAAGAAAAGCATTGAGTGGGATTATTTCAGGAGAACTCTATAGTGAAGAAAGGCTTGTATTGCTTGTATGGCCAGTATCATTGGTCAGGACTGAAAGTTCCATTATTCCACTGATACTCACTCACTTTTCTCCTGACGCTCATATTGAGGTCCATGACTATCCATTATTCCATGCTCCCCTTCATATCTCTGCGTCCCCTCCTCTCTATTAGGATATCTTCAATATATATCCCGATGTATGCAACAAATGGTGATCCTAAATGTTATATGCAAAGTTGATAATTGTTGAAAATGTTTCTGTAAAGGAATAGCTGACGACTGTTTTAAATTAGTATGGATTGTATTTGTATATATAGCAATAAGGATGAAATTATATCAATGACTCTCTTCCTTTTAATAATAGAGGGGATGATAGATATTTATATAGCTGGAATTGTGGGGATGAAATCAGTGGAAAATTAATGATGAGAGCATTATCAATTTTGAAATGAGATTTGAAGAAGAGGGTCTAGATACTCTCTAGATGCAAAGACATACTTCATTTTAATTACAAAAGGCACATACTCTTACCATGGACAAAAAGATAGAAAAGGCAAAGTCTGCTAATGGCCTCTAGAATGCATTGTGAGTGCTCTGTGGAAGACACAGCATGGACAAAAAGCTGGAATTAGGCCCCATTGGCTCTATAGTGGGAAGAGACTTGGTTTGACCTTATTCTGCTTTCTTCCACCATCCTACTCTTCCTGTCTCTTTACTTCACTTTTGCAAGTTAATTTCCTCTCTCTTGTCTCCCCTTTGTCAGTGCTTTCCCATGACTCTGTCCCTCTTGTTTTCTGCCTTTCTCTCTCTTGCATACGTCACAATCTCATGATAAAAATAAGCATTGGTGTCCAAAACTCAGTGCGTGTGCCAACTACTACCACCAACAATCTGCTCAAATTAAGCACTGTGTGTTGATGTTGTGAAAAGGGGTAGTGATCTGTTCTGTGAGGACAAATGAACTGAGCTACAGACATTGGTACAACAGAGTCAAAAGGCAAAGCGTTGCTGAAAGAGGTAGAAAAAAAAGGTAAGGTGCATACAAATTGAGTTGTTACATAGTGCATTCCACTGTGTTTTCTGCCATTTTGTAGCACTGCACCTAACAGGTGTTTTTAATACCTTGATCCATTTTTCTCATAAAGAGGAATAGTTGAGTTGGTACTGTCTAGAATGAAGCTTGTAGGTTATATCTGTGGCCACTGGAATCATGTGATTGTGTGGCTGTTGCTGTTTTTGCAGATAGATTTGCTGTATTTGCCACATAATCCATCATCTGCTACAAAATCCACAGATTTTAACAAAAATAGTTTGTTTCTAGCTCAAACAGTTCAACCATTACCGAAAACTCAGCGGCACGCGTTCCTCGCAGTAGAAGGCCGTTTGCAGTGCTTGACTGCTCACCTTTCTGTTTCTTATTTCTATATTTGAGTGTTACATTGGTATTAATGAGGTGCAGCTAATGCCCAGACACTGTCAACAAGTGTAAAAGTGACAAAGTAATGAAGTAATAATATCATAAAATCGGTTGCATTACACCACATCATTTTCCTTTTCTTACTATATAATTTACTCTACCCTGCCATATATTTGGTCCCCCACTGCCACATAATTCCATCAAGACACCCGAGCAGGCAGCGCATTGATGACTGTGAGTGTGGCCATCCACTTTGGGGACAAAAGCAGCATCCTGTTTATTGCCCCATTATGTGTAACTGTTTAGGCAAATACAAAAAGCCCAGCTGTCGCCCACCCAGACACGTGATCGGAGATCGGAAGCAGGAACCAAATGGCTATAGTAAGTTGTTGACCTCCTTCCATTCTGAGACAGTCCAATCAGTTAAAGCGGGGGCCTTTGCTTCAGAACAGTGCTCGCTCCCGTGTGGGGCACCTCAGGGCTCTGCCCTCAGCCCCACATTGTTCAATCTGTATGTCTCCCCTCTGCCCAAGATCATCAGGCAATGTGGGTTCTCAATAGTCTCGTACGCTGAGAACATCCAATTGGTGGTGTCAGTTTCCAGCAATGTGGAAGACACAGCAGATTGTTTCAATCTTTGTATGTCTCGGATTCATCAATGGATGAGTCTGAACTGCCTGAAACTTAATGGCGGGAAGGCAGAGGTCCTCTTATTGGGCTCTGACACTTCTTTCTGGACAGCCAGATGGTGGCCAACGGGCCTAGGTGACACTCCCATGCCGGTAAATAAGGCTAAAAAGTTAGGCATTGTCTTCGATGACAACTGACCTTCAAATATCCGATCACCTCCCTGTCTTCCTCTATTTTTTTCTTCCTGAAGATGGTTAGAAAAATCCACCCCTTCATTCCACCGGAGTCAGTAAAAATTCTGGTGACAGCACTGGCATTGTCCTAACTGGACTATGTAAACGCGCTTCATGGAGGGATCCAAAAGCAGCATCTTCAAAAGCTACAACAGCTTCAGAATGCAGCAGCCAGATTGATGCTGGATATTCCAAAATTCCAACCGGTCTCACAGAAGTTGAAGAGCCTACATTGGCTCCTGGTGGAGAAGATAATTATATTCAAAGCACAATGTTTAGCTTTTAAGACACTCCATGGGGCAGGCCCTAAGTTCTTGAAAAAGCAATTGGAATGGTATACACCAACCAGAAATGTGAGGTCAGCTCATTGCAAAATCCTTCAAATGCCCAGAATTAAAATAGTTTGTTGGGGCGGAAGAAGTTTTATTTCAGGAACTGTTAAAACCTGTGACGTGCTTCCCGGTGAGATAAAGAATTGTCCAACTATCCTGGCCTTCTGAAAAGCTTTAAAAACCTGGCTGTGTGTTAATTAGGTTCAGTTCTGGATTGTGTGGCAAACTTTTTTTTCCATCTACTCAAGCGCCTAGATGCAGTTTGGTATTTGTGCACTATATACATTTTTAAATCAAATCAAATCAAGATGTCAACTTTGTTGACATTTTCAGAATTACAATTTAAATTATGACTTCAAAATAAGTTGTGATTTTAAATTGTGATTCCAGAGACACCAAATTCGAAAACCTGGCCTGGCAGTTTGGGCTAGACTGTTCCCATTGGTTGCAGGGTCAAGATTGATTTACATAGGGCTGGGTTCGAATTGGAATGGCATGTGGAACAAAAAATGACAGATTTAAGCCCTGATCTCTGTACAGGGGTGAATATATGACATTGTCCTGCATTCTGTCCATCAATTATTCTTTTTGCATTTGTCACCCCAAGTGGGACAGTGATGCCCAGACGTGGGTCCCGTGCTCTTCATGCCACTGGAGTCAAGCTACCCTGTCTGATGAGGAGGGAAACCCCGAAACCGGTCCTAGGATGCTTGTTTCCAGTCCAGGGGTGTCCTGGCTTGACAGTTCGGGCTGGACTGTTCCTATTGGGCACAGGGTCAAGACTGATTTGCATATGGCTGGGTTCAAACTGGAATGGCATGGGCAGCAACAAAAATGATGGATTTAGGCCGAGATCTCTGTACTTGGGTGAATATATGACATTATTCTGCATTCCGTCTATCCATTCTTCTCTTTGCATTTGTTACACCGAGTGAGACGGGTATGCCGTGCTCTCCATGCCACTTGAGTGAAGCTATCCTGGCTGATGAGGAGTGAACCCCCGAAACAGGTCCTAGGATGCTTGTTTCCAGTCGAGGAAGGACCTGGCCTTGCAGTTCAGCCTGGACTGTCCCTATTGGGCGCAGGGACAAGACTGATTTGCATGTGGCTGGGTTCAAACTGGAATGGCACAGGGAGCAAAAAACACTGGATTTAGGCCAAGATCTGTGTACAGGGGTGAATTTATGACATTGTTCTACATTCTGTCCATTTGTCACCCCGAGTGGGACAGGTATGCCATGCCACTGGAATCAAGCTATCCTAGCTGATAAGGGGTCAAATTCTTTTGGAACTTTTTTAAAGTGTCATTTATAGAATTACAATTTAAAATCTGACTTCACCATAATTTGTGATTATAAGTTCTCATTCCAGAGACACCAAACTCGAAAATCTCTTGCAGATTGTGAATTACATTTATAAAATGTAATAAGGTATTTCCAATGTGGGAGAGATAGGCCTTGCTGTAGTGAAAAATGACTTTGTGAGTTTTCCACTACGGGCCGCGTCAGACTTAAAAGTACATGTACTGCCTTTTAAATAGGTTGTCCAGACCCTACCTTAGGGGTGACATGTGTATAAGAATGAAAGGTTTGGGCCTGGTGAAGGGTTATTTTTCCAGGTGGACATGGCAGTGTAAAACTGCACATGCAGGTTCTGCAATGGCAGGCCTGAGTCATGGTTAAGAGCTACTTCAGTGGATGGCTCAATCCATGCTGCCAGCCCACACTACTGTACTAGGGACTTATAAAGAAATAAAATATTCCAATTGGGGATACTCCAAAATTACCAGGTTAAAGGGAGCAAGCACAAGCACTTTAGCATTTATTAGCAGTGGTAAAGTGCACAGAGTCCTAAAGCCTGGAAAATCAATGGCAGAAAAGTAGGTAAAACGTTGGGGGAAGACCACCGTAAGTCTATCAGGTCTAACATAAATCATTTGCCATATCACCTCATATAATGCTAGATATAATTTCTGAGATGTACTACCAGTCACTAAGAGAAGTGTGCACTGAATTAAACAATTGAATTTCTGAATTTGAGTTTAAGGCAAATTCCAAGACTGGATAGATGCCTGCTACATTCAGAATTATAATCTCAGTCAGTCTCACACACCTCGATAGCTATGCTTGCCTAGGAAACACATGAAGGTCTTCCATGCAGAATACTTACTGCAGCCATGTACCTGTGGCCAGGGCACAAGTCCTAAAAATAGAAGTGGGGGACGCTGACGTCAGAACAGGAAGTGACACCACGAAAGGTGGTTTGCACTCAGTTGCAGTTTATAGTTATCGAGCTCTCTGTAAAATAAGTTGGGGGACGCCGTCCACCCGCGTGGTAGACCGACTCGAGCCCTGTCGCACATCTTGTCCATGTATGATTGTAATACAGTCTGCCTGAGCAGGCACATATGTGGTCTAAATCCCTTTACTCAAAGATTGTAAAAATGTGTTTTATACAGATGCCTGATATAAGAAGCAATGTCTTCTGTCAAATGCAGGACCACCGTAACGTGGAGGGTATTTTCTGATTGGTTTCAGGAGAGATATTGGGACTATTAGGTCCCAATGGAGCAGGAAAATCGACGACTATTCGTATGCTAACAGGAGACACGAAACCAACTGCTGGGCAGGTAAAACCTTCTATTTAATTGATTACTTTCCATAAGGGTTTTAACTATAAGGATTATATAGTGGCAACGCAACCTTTAGTAAATGTAGGCCTTGATTTCTTTAATAAATGTTAGATAGAAATGTTAAATACGGCTTAGGCAATTTTTAAAGTGTTCATAAAAGTAAATGAACTGTTAGTAAATTATTATATTATATTATATATATATATATATATATATATATATATATATATATATATATTCTCAGCCGAAAACTCTCCTGGTTAAAGAAAGAAGTCCGGGCCACTTGTAGATTTGCACAGCGTTTTTTTATTCAAGAAGGCTTTCTCGACGCGTTTCGCAGGTAAATCTGCTTTGTCACGAGCAATTCCTTAAAAATGGAGCACGGACCACAACTTGGTGCACAGACTCTGGTTTATTTTTCCCAAGCTCTGTCGCCATTACGCGTTTCGGCTCTGGGGAGCCTTGATCCTACATCAATTTACCAACAGTTTTATTTAATTTTATGAACACCGTAGCATTACCTCAGCAGTATTTAAAATTTCTCTTGGACATTTATTAAAGATTTCAAGGCCTAAATTTACCAAGGGTTGCGTTGGCACTCACATTGGATTGTACAATTGTGTGCTGTGCCACTGGCTTTTTTAATGGCAAATAAAGCAAGACAATGCTTTGCGTCACTTTGCACCATACAAGCACCTGCACATATTGTTAGTAATAACCTCCCTAATTATGTTCTCCCTATAGATTTGATCGTTTGAGAAGGTGTATCATCAGCAAATCTGCAGACACCTTCATTATATGTAGCCTAGTAGTGTGCTAAGAGCCCTGTAACCCTCTTTCACTCTGCAATGTTTATAAACTGGGTCATTGCCTCCTGGCCAATGGAATCAACACAGTAAACTAGATTTAAGTGTTACTGCCTACAGGTGCAGACGAAATTGCTGATAATTAACAGTTTTCAAAATAAGCACTAAGCCATAGCGGAGAGAACATAAAGATTAAATGGAGCTGGAATTAGTGTCCACAGGCAAACCAAATATGGCTATTATAGCCAGTCTGCCCCCTGGGTCCCAAAAACCTAAAAAAAAGTAGGAGCAAGCCATGTCTTCTCCCTTCCATCACTAGTCCCGGACCTTCATCCAGCTCATTCTTTCACTAAAAAGCCCATTGAAAACAACAGCTGCCGGCCCGGCCATACCTCACTCCCCACACAAAGGGGATGATGACCCTTTCAACCGCACCCACCCCCATTCACACCCAGTCAATTACCCTATAATCTGTCCATTCCCGCTTCACATTGACCAAGTTACCCCTTTCCATCCACACTTCTGCCCACGTAGGTATTATACAAGTATTGTGACAAGTCTGGAGGACAAGGTAGTACACCCAGTACTGAGACATAACATATTTTTGGTATTGGGGGACCTAAATATACACTTCGATGACACAGAAAACAAAGAAGTTAGTGCAATCTGTAAGGATCTTCTCTCACTAAATCTAACACAAGAAGTGGATTTACAAACGCATTTAGACCCTATTTTTACAAATTCCACTGAGATAGAAATAGGAGCACCATGGCCAGATCACTATTTAGTCCCATTCACTGTGCCATCTCAGAGGAGGAAGGCACAACATCATAGAGAGGTAATCACTACCAGAAAGTGGAATCAATTTAACTCCACATCATTCACGCGAGCCCTTGGGGAGCAGAAGCCAACGCTGGACAAAGATATCAACATAGCCAATGACCAGATAGAGACATGGATTACTGATGCTCTAGATAAGGTAGCACCCTGCAGCACGAGAAACCCTAGGAGGCCAAAGGTAACAGCACCCCAATGATAAACTAAGGAAGGCTAGGAAAAGATGTAAAAAATCAGAACGAATCTGGAGGGAAAATTATTGTAATAAGTCCAAAGAAGAATATAAAAAAGAACTAAAAGTCTATCACTCACTGATTAAGAAAACTAGATGTGAATTCTATACGGATAAAATAGACAAAGCTAACAACTCATATACAGAAATGTTCATAATTCTGAAATCTCTCAAAAGTCACGAAGAGAAGAGAGAAGACATTACAGCCTTGAAAGAGATCTGCAATGAGGCAGCAGAATTTTTTACTAACAAAGTAACAAACATATACGAGACCTTTCCAACAGAGGTAAGGCTGGGTACTAATTCTTCCTCTGTCAAGACTGGGAACTTTGTAGGAGTAAAGCTAGATGAATTTAAAATACAAGAAAGTGAGGAACTAAAATCCACAGCAAAAGGAATAAAATCGGGCTCCCCACTAGACCCGGCACGACCAGAGAGAGTGATGGAGGGGATGGACATAATTTTTAAAATGTTTATTTTATTTAGGAAGTTTTATATAGCGCTAGCCAGACCGGAAGGTATTGGAGCGCTTCACATAATTACAAAGCGGTGCAAAAGAAAGAAAACAAAGCAAAACACAATACAATACAATGAGACATTCAGGATACGAATCATAGTAGGAGGAAGAAGGAGAGGTCCATTACTGGGTTTTGGCATTCCCAATCCTGGCGAGGCGCAGAATCTCTTAAGACATTCCGGGCTGCTCCTATCTGATAGTTAAGGAGCGGTCAATGAACAGGATTTTGAGATAACTTTTGAATTTAGGGAAGGAAGGAAAAGTTCGGATGTGGGGGGGGGGAATAGAGTTCCATATTTTGGGCGCATTACCGGCGAAGGACCAGTCCATGGTTTTTTGTTTTTGAGTTTTTAGTGGGATCAGAAGTAAGGTGTTAGAGGTTCTGAGGTTACTGTTCTGACCTGCTTTTTTAAGTTTGGAAACCAGATATTCAAGTTTGCCTGTGTGAAGGGCTTTGTGGGTGAGGCAGGCTGTTCTAAAGTTCGCCCGCAATTCTATTGGTAGCCATTTGAGTTCTTTTAGTGCCGGAGAGATGTGGTCAAATTTCTTTATTCCAGTGACCATTCTGGCAGCCGCGTTGAGGGTTGTTTTCAGAGGAGCAAGATGAATTTTGAGTATTCCAGAGAGGATTGCATTACCATAGTCAAGTCTTGACAGCACTAATGTTTGGGTGGCTTGTTTGAGATCATTGGGTGAAATGAAAGGTTTTATTTTGCTTAGTAGCTTCAGATTAAGGAAGGCACTCTTTGCCGAGATCTTGATGTGTTTGGTCAGGTCTAGTTTGGAGTCAAGTGTGATGCCTAATGATTTGACGGAGTCTGCTAGGGTGAGGTTCCCATTGAGCGCGTCAATATCTTTTAGCCAATCGATCTTTTGTGGGTTCTCTTCTTTGTTCGAGATGAGGAGTAATTCAGTTTTTTCAGGATTCAACTTTAGATGGCTGCTTGACAGCCATCGTTGAACTTCCTTTAGTGTTTTGTTGAGTCTGTGAATGTCTTTAGAGGAGGAGATTTCCAGAAAGATTTGGGTATCGTCCGCGTAGAGGTGGAAGGGGATGTTAGCTTTCCTACCGTACATCGCAGATCTTATTCTCCGCTCCTTTCAGATGGGAACAGTCCCAATGAAATGGAAGCAGGCCATTGTTAGACCACTTAGGAAAAAACCATTGCTAGACTATACAAGACTAGACAATTTGCGCCCTATCTCACTACTTCCATTTGTGGCTAAAATATCAGAAAAAATTACAAATAAACAGCAGTTGGTGGACCACATCAACACGAACGACCTACTACATCCCTCGCAGTCAGGTTTTAGAATGGCACACTCTACAGAATCAGAGCTACTAATGGCGACAGAGGCACTGAGGAAACATGTTGATGAAGGGCAAACAGCCGTGCTGATCCTGTTGGGCCTTAGCGCAGCATTTGACACCGTCTCGCAACTATTGTTACTACAGAGACTAGAGGCCTGCGGCATCAGGAGAAATGCTCTGAAGTGGCGGACATCGTTTCTAGCCGAACGGAGCTTCCAAGTTGCCCAACGGACGCACCTGTCTGATAGCTACCCTCTGCCCCAAGGGGTCCCACAGGTATCAATTCTGGGTCCCACACTCTTTAATCTGTATGTGGAACCACTAGCAGAATGTGTAGAGAAACATGAGGTGTCAATAGTGTCCTACGCGGACGACACACAGCAATTGTAATGCTATCCCAAAACAAAGTTCAGGCAGCGACCCGCTTCGCCAAGTGTCTAGAGGAGGTGGCTGACTGGATGTCAAACCACTGCCTCAAGCTATATGGGAATAAGACAGAGGTACTGGTTGTAGGTACGACACCTACCATCTGGTCATCTGCATGGTGGCCAGAAGTACACTCACCCAAAATCAGAGGTAAAAAATCTCAGAATCTGGTTCGACTCCAAACTGTCATTTGATAATCAGATCCGGAAGGTAGTGGGGAAGTGCTATGGTACCATGAAAAGCCTGAGGAAAGTTATAGATCTATTACCATCCAAAGCCAGGAAAACCATAGTACACGCAGTAATCACTTCCCAATTAGATTATGGTAATGTACTGTATTTAGGTGCTTCCAAAAAAGGCCTAGCTACATTGCAAAGGGTTCAAAACACTGCAGGGCACCTGGTTATCAGCCTGCCAAGGAGAACTAATACAAAGAAAGACCTGACTACCTTACACTGGCTGCCAGTGGAGAAGAGAGTCATGTTTAAGGCAATGTGCTATCGTCATCGCATCCTCTCACACAGAGGCCCTAGATACCTGCAACCACTGCTAACTAAATATATCCCAGGACGAAATCTGAGATCCATGGACATGGCATTTGTGAATGTCCCAAGAATATTCAGAGCCCGAATGGGGGCTCGCTCTTTCAGGTACTTAGCAGCTAAAATCTGGAATACCCTGCCAATCACCATCAGAACGGAACCCAGTGAAAGTATTTTCTGCCGACAGCTGAAGACATGGCTGTTCTCAAAAACTGATGAAGGGACAGCATAAGAGCGTCGTAGGAACAGCAGTTTACTCATTTGGATAGGTCTCAGCGCGGGGACACAGCGTTGGTGTAACCAGGCGCTCTACAAATGAATAAATAAAATAAATAAAATACCAAGACAGGGACAGAAAGTCCTGCAATGAGCGCACACCCACACAGGTGTTCCACAATCCTCCAGGACAACAGAGCACTGCAGGCATCTCACCTGCTTCTGCTGCGGTGCTCCAGTCTTGGCTCTCAGTGTGTCCTGCTTTTGATATGCATTTCTGTGACTACATTACAAAAGGAAACGAGGCAGAGGGCAGAATGTTAGGAAAGAGTTCCCCACACATGAGCCTGGATGAAAGATAATCTAAAGACGTCCACTTGCATAACTTGAGTGTTCACATAATGGCAGTGAATTTCATTCCGTAAGGGATAAGGAACCTTGTTGACTATCAAGATTCTACAAGTGCTTTTTGCTGTTTGCTGAAGGGAGTGTAAGAGCTCTGGTTATAATCATCATCAATGCTTTTTATTGGTTTCCTGTCCATAACGCATTGATTTCTTGGCTCTCTACCCCCATCTCATGCTTCATCACACTGAATCGATTCCCATAAAATGTGAATATTTATACTGTTTCTGTATCTCTAGGGATAGTGGCAGTACTAGGCAAGGGGGTGCATGTGCTACCCCATACATAGCCAATCTTCTTTAGACTCTCTCACTCTTACTCCTGACATTTAGTGATGGCGAGGTAAAGTCTGCCGAAAGCCATGTCCACTTCAGCAGTTTCACGTAAGGACGATGGCAGTAGCATCCTCGTGTACATCTGGTGGTGTTAAAGAAACTGACTTTGATTAAGGCCCTGTAGCTCTTACAGACTAGAGAGGATACTAACCAAGGAAGCCTGTCTGATTATGGTAGCACAGATGTCTATATATGGTTGTTATGTTTGCCCCCAATGAAAACTAAACACCGCACATGGTAAAATATGCATGTAATACCTCCAAATGAGAATTATTTCTCAAAATATTATAACTGTATGCCAGTGTAGCTTTAAGTAGAATGTGATATGTTTGCAGGTGCTACTGACAGAGCTCCAGAATGCTCCCACTTCGCAGAGGGAGAGATACACTGAATCAACTGCGTTTCTTGGGTATTGCCCTCAAGAGAACGCTCTGTGGCCTGGGCTAACCGTGGAGCAACATTTGGCGGTCTACGCTGCTGTAAAAGGGATGAGGAAAGAGGATGCAGCAGTGGCCATCAAAAGGTACAGTTTGAGGGGGCATTGTGCCTCAGTGGTCAATCAGATGAATATCTCCCTGTCCCATTTGCAAATGGGTAAGAATTAGTCTGAGACACTAAGTAATGAATTATGCCAGCCGTAACTCCTGGTTCTCTATATGCGTTACACAAACTGTGTTGTTTTGTATGTATATTAGACAATCCAGAGTGAACCAATAAATAATATTGTTATAGAACATATTGAATCTTCATATCAGAAGAAGAACTTTTCAAAAGGCATCTGTGGTGATAGTTTAGGTTTTTCACATTTCCTCATTCAAAATGGACATTTTTTTCCCCATCCTGGTATTACCATTATGTCTGATATTGTTAAGTCTTGAGGTAGGAAAACGGATACTGGATTGAGAGCCTAAAATGGAAACCAAGGTTTGTAATCGAATGATTGGCATGCTTAAGAGCACGGAATAAGCAAAGTCCATCTGATAGAACGAAGTGGTAACATAAAGCTCAGAATCGACGTAGTCAAAGGGAAAATGCTTTTTTTTAAGCCAGTATATTCCTCACTTTCATTCCCTAATTAAATGAACAGTTGTTAGTTGGCAGCTAAGGGAACAGTATTGGAAGAAATCAGAAAGACTAAAATAAGCAAATGTATAAAAGCGCTCCCCATTTTATTTTTTATACAGAGTGACTGATGCATTAGAGCTAAATGAGCACTTGAAGATAACAGTGAAAAAACTCCCTGAAGGCGTAAAGAGAAAGGTGAGAGTAAATCAAAATGGTTAACTGCTGACAGTAGCATAAATTATCCAGTATGGATTGGGTTGATTAAGTATAATAATAATAATTTGTATTTCAATCAATCAATCAATCAAAGCATTTGTATAGCGCGCTACTCACCCGGAGGGTCTCAAGGCGCTTGGGGTAGGGGGGTCCGCTACTGCTCGAACAGCCAGATCTTGAGTTGCTTCCTGAAGGCGAGGTGGTCTTGGGTCAGGCGGACGTGGATGGGGAGGGAGTTCCACGTCTTGGCAGCCAGGTAGGAGAAGGATCTTCCTCCTGTTGTGGCTCTTCGGATGCGGGGGACGGCGGCGAGGGCGTGGCTGGTCGATCGAAGCTGGCGGGTGGGAGTGTAGAAGGTCAGGCGGTCGTTGAGGTATCTTGGGCCTATTTGTGAAGCGTGAACATATCAGCCCCTTAAGGGTTTCAAGGCACTGGGGTTCATCGGGGAGATTAAGTGAGCTATTGCCCAAAGTCACATGATGCTGAGCTGAGCTGCCACCGGCATCAAACTGTGAGCCCTGCGCTCTGGAGTCAGTCATTCTGACCATTGCGCCACACCTCTCCCTATCAAGTGACATTATATGACCTCTTATCCCTAATGATATTGCTAGATGTGTCCTTATGTTACCTTTCAATAGGGGTATGGGTCTAGTAATTTCTGAATGCCCTCTGGCCTTTTTACCTGAATTTCCTACACATATGTCATGATCCTATATTCTACTAAATCCAGCTCACTTACTCCCCTACTTACCAGGGAGTGTAATTTTTTATAACCATAACCACAGTTCTAATTTCACCTCAGAATTTCAAATTTCAAATTTCAAAATCACACATCTCATAAATCTTTAATAGGATAGCATCACGTCTTCCCTTTTCACAATTATTATAAATTATGGCATACCCCTTGCTTAAATCCTGAAGAACGGGAGAGAGGAAAAGTGGTGACTTTTTTTTCTAGTTAAAAACATCATTAAGTGATTTACTAAATACTGAAGTTAATGTTCATATCTTCATCACCTTTACATAAATGCATGTCACAGGAATGAAAACCAGAAGCCAGCATCTGTAACAGAAGGACACGTTATTACAGGCATGATGGTATTTCTCAGACAAAAGTCAACTCACTCTATCTAAAACACTTGATCATTATTTCTGACTGATTCTGTGTTTCTTTATTTTCAATATAAAAAACACTATCATCTACTTTAATGTAAGAAAAACAATGATAACGGTTGCAGGGAAGAGTATTGAATAAAATGTAAATGAAATTGTGGAAGGATAACTATGAGATTAATGTGCATTTTATTACTAATCCCATTGACTCCCAATGAGCTGGTTTTGTTTTGGTCCTGATCAACAGCGGTTTACAAATCAATCTATTCAAGGCTGAATTCTCAGCAGGTAGCCATACAACGTAACATCATTTCGTGTATTGCTATCAGCTGTTTCAGCAGATGACCAGACTTTAATTGGTGCATGTAACATAATTACCTTCGTTTTGTAATGTTAGATAATATTACACAAGATGACACAAGAGAGAAACAGTTCAATATTCTCCTAATTCTCTGGTAAGAAAAAACAAAGAAATAAAATCCAATCAGTATATAATCTGTTTCATATTAATCCTCCGCTTTTCAACCTTTGAGGTTGTTGTTTATCTGAATGTATTACAATGCAAATAGTTGAAGTGACACTGCGCATATCTGGCTTGTTGGTCTTCACGTTATTATATTCCCCACCAGCAGTCAGGGTGTGCCAAGTTGGGTAGTATAAAGGCTCACAACTCTGTAGAACTGCTTTTGAAAGTATGGGCAATAATGTGCTGTGCTTAACTATTGACAACATGAAAAAAATATTAGGGGCAACTGATCGCGGGGTCTGGCCTCAGTAGTCCACTACCCAAAAGCCATCTAACCCATTGAAAAAAATATGCCCCAAGGCAGGTGACTACCTGCGCATTCACCTCCAATGCTTACATGGTCACACATACCTTTTCAAGTGTCACACCTACACGACCTTTAGTACTAGTATGGCTGTTTTTCTCAGCACCAACTAGTGATTTGAGGAGGTGCTGCACTGCAGTCATTCTTTTTGCGTTTGTTGCTTCAGGATGTCCTTCCCTTGGACGTCCAGGTAAAGGAAATAGAAATTATTCTTTGCTATGCATGCACAGGCACGAAACATAGGGAAAACTGGTCACACTTCATAGCTAACATATGTGTCACTGTCATCAACTATACTTGCGTATCAAAAGCTTTGCACACCCATGCTCAGCAGTAGTCACAGAAACGATAGGCATCATTGATAGTCAAAACTAAGAAGATAGTCTCATGTCTCCATAAAAAAAATCCAGAGTCCTTAGCTAACCATAATAAATGTTTTTTGCTGCACCCTTAATGAAGCAGATGCAATTACAAATGTTCTAAATCATAGTCCAGATGGGATTACATATCACAGGAACCTTGTTGGTTTGACTGAAATGAATATTAATGTAGTACTTATATGTGTTATTTATTAATATAAATATTTTGCCGTGATTGCCATTGCATGTGGTGTGCCATTATGGTTTACATGGCTGTTGTGTGCATAATGAATTGAGCTCCTACTGATATGAAATGTTCCCTGCGCCCAACCCTCTGCAGGTGACCAACCTGCAGAGGGTTGGGTTCACAACCTCTCGCCAGTTACTGCATCCAAACCTCTGCAGGCAGCCAGTGGTTGGCCACAGGGACGCTCCCTGGCTGGTCCAGCAGCTAAGGCTCTGTGGGCAGACAACTCTGACTGTTCCTGGCCTTTTGCCGAGCGCTTAGCGGTGTAGGCCACAGGGTCTGGCAGCCAGTCAAACCCTGCTCTCAATCCTCCATAGGTTGCCAACACACACATTGCACAGCGTTTGTGTGCAGTAGTGGGATTCCTCAATACCCTGCAACCAAGTGAATGGCTTTTGGGCGTGCACAGAGGTGTTGGCCATAGAGCCTGACCACCAAACCCTGCACAGACAGACAGCTCACAATGCTCACAGCCTTTGCCCATTGCTAAGTTTGGTGTAATTCAGTTCAGATGTGTTTTCTGTATCGAGGAGCAAAGAATGATGTAGGAGTTGAAAAGCGAAATATCACTTTTGGGACCAACTCTATCATTAGGCCCAACATGAAGTATCTGTATGAAACTTGAAAAAACAAAGGTTATAGGGACGTTAAAGTTAGGTGAAAATGTCAGCTAAAATATACCAATTTAAACAAATAAATCCACTGAAATTCACAATAAAATGTGTCTCAACTAACTACAACTCATGTCCTAAATGATCTATAGTTCAGGCCCTTTATTGTATACTGTTATCAATGATGTCATATCAGATGTTGCACTGATGCTATCAATGTTGTCATAGAACATGTCATAAGTGATGTTAATATGTGAGTTAATTAGTAGTGCATGGTGAGGGTGTGAGTTATAGTTACTTTAGGGCACAAGTTGTAGTTACTTGAGATGGATGAACTTTTTTCGGGAAAGTTTAGTAAAAACAAACGTTCCCAAAGGTAATAGCAAACCAAACAATGCTTTCCCTATGGAACCGTGGTCCTAACTATGGTTACCCAGTGGTGATCGCAACTGAGTAATTAATGTTTTATATATATCTCTCTATATATATATATATATATATATATATATATATATATATATATATATATATATATATATGTATGTATATATAAACCCTATGCTTCTATTGTTTGTAGAATCGTCTACAAAATATATCAGACATCATACGCTGGGGAAGGGGAGTCTGGGTGATAATGGCATACCGGGTGCCCAGAGTAGTGCTCTGCTAGTGCATGTTATAGGATTTACTGGGAGGTGTAATGTTTAAATGAAGAAGCCAGGTATTCATGGAATCCCAACCTTTTTGTCTGTGTCAACTCCAAAATGCTTAAAAAGACTTAGCCACACATTTCAGAAGAGCAACTAAGTACATATTTAAAATATATCTGTCTTTGTTTTTAGTTGTGTTTCACAATAAGTATGCTTGCTAACCCCCAAGTGGTGCTCCTGGATGAACCTTCAACTGGGCTGGATCCAAAAGGTCAGCAGAGAGTGTGGTGAGTTATATGAAGAGACTTTGAGACCATGGAGGCACGTTAAAGGTTTAGGTCCAGTTGGAGAGGAACATACCTCTCTAGTTGATACCTTTTCTTTGAACTGTGTATGTTTCACTATTGAGTAGGTGCACTATGCTAAAAATATTATTGACATTGCATAGATTGCATAGATGTAATGAAAATCCCTCTCTTATAGATTTTGAATGGGAACTTAGAAAATATTCACTACTTTTACACAGCGCGCTTTTCAAGGCTTCCGATCCTTGAACAATCTTGTGCACAGAACATGCCTTGCTTCCATTACTGGCTACTTCTTTGCTTTGATGGTGACAGTGTGTGCTACATATCAAATCAGGCAGGCTATACTTTCTTGTTCCACTCTACATGTTTATAATGTCAGACAGAAGACCCACGTGTTATAGGACAAATGGCTCTAAATTTTCTGCAAAAATTGTGATGTCATCTTATGGTAGTGGCAGATGGCGAGCTTTAAAATGGTGAGGTTTAAATACCTACCTCAAATTGCAACAAGTGACAGAAGTAAACAAACTAGGGTGAGTCCAGGGGTGTTTAAAAAAATTGTAATAGTGTATTTTCACAAAGGTTGGCAAAAAAGCTGCAAGCTCCGAAAGTGCACACATTAAATTTTCCAATGCCTTCAGGGTGTGCCAAGCACGGCTGATCCTTGTGGAGGACTGGATTGTTTAACTCTACCATTAGAAGAAGTGGAAAATTATTTGAAAACTGTACATTTTTCCAATAAAATGTCCAGAACATTTTCAAAAAAGCATCATTTACAAGCAGTTAAAAAATTCAGGGTATATAATTTAATTTAGCCTATCAAAATGTTCATAGCATTCTTTGTAACTTGTAGATTGTAAATGAGAAAGTTAAAGGCAAATCTTGCAGGATCTAATAGCAGTGCTACTGCTCAAGTTATACTTGAATTATGTGTTCAGACAACAATTAGGTCACACTATTCTTAGGACCCACGCATCATACAGTAAATTGAATTGAATGAATGTATTCTTAAAAATCATTAAAATCATTACAGAAGTAACAAAAACAGGTCAATGTGCTATCTGCTGCATTAGGAATGTAAAATGTTCTAACAAACAAAGGGCATGTAATTAAGAAAGTGACCAGTTAATTATGTGTCTATTCAATTTATGCAGGCTATGAGTGCGTCTCAATATCATTTTATGTTGAGCTTTATGAAAATCGGTGTAAGGCAGATTCTTCTTGAAGCGATCAGGCCTTCACAAGTGCATACTATGTGTTTATGCAATTCATTTGCTGTTGCACAAAAGCAGCAGGTAGAGTCAGGCTCTTCATATCGTCTACTATAGCAATGACCTCGTAGTAAAATTAAGCCGAAACTAATTCTTATCAGATACCTTTTTGCTTTATGTGTATCAGTAAATCCAGATACCTTTGTGTTTTCTGGAATTTGCTGGATGGTTCAACCATACAGATGTGACTCCTTACATTAGCGCTAAGCTTGTCAACTTAATGAGATAGCAGCTTTGTTTGTTTTTTCATCAATTTTCCTGTTTAAGACTTTTGAAGCCCATTGTTCCATATCTCCTCAAACTGCTAGCAGTTCAAAGTTTCACATAGAAACATGCTCCAAGGGGTCATTTCATTGGTTAAGAGTTTCCTGAGTAATGCTTTCAAAGAATTTGATGGTGAGTTTCTCATCTTCACACTGTAGGACGCAAATGCGGCTTGAAGCTCATATGACTGTTTTGTTATATTTAAACTCCAGATGCTCCTCAGCCTGCGATGTACTATTGGGCAGATGAAATACTATTTTGTTTGCTCTGCATCATGTTTATCCAGCAATTTAAAGAGATTTTCAATGAAGGATATCAGTAACAGTGAGCATTAATCTGCAACATCGATCCTGTGTTGGGCCGCGTCAGCTTATTGAATACCTGTATAAAGGTATCTGTTAAGGGCCAACAATGTCCTCTTTAGTGCTAATTGTTGGGTTGTATAGCCTCTCCGCTCTCTGAACCAGACACCTAAATATTTATATCTATTCATTCTATCAGGTTTGTTCCGTCCAGACCCCGGAACCTTTTTTGATCACATTGTGGCCAAAAATCACTACCTTAGTTTTACTTATGTTTATCCCCAGGCCCAGTTTGCTTTTGTGGCTATACTGATTCTGCCATTAAGGATCTCTGTAGTTCAGGAGAGGTCGTTTCCATTATGACGTGCTGTCTGCATATTGCGGGAAGTTTACCTTGTGGCCCTCAATTATGGGGAAAAGGGGCTTGTGGAGGTGGACCGCAAGAGTAAATCGGAGTTGAATAATGACAGTGCTAAAATGCAGCCTTGTTGAGGCCTTTTGGTTTAGATCTTGACTGACATAATTAGATGTGAAGATAGCCTTGTTTAAACCTGTGCGTCTGTTACCCGTGCTCATAATATCTTTGAGGAGCATTGTGTGGATGATCTAGTTTTCCAGTTGGCTCCATATCTTTCTGCTATCATGTGGTCTAAAGTTGTTGTGAAGTCTATAAAAGCTGCATATAGCAGAGTAAATTAGGAGCGATAAGGCAAGTAAGTTAGCCGCAGTGCTACATCCTTTACAGAAACCTGTTTGGATCAGGGAGATTAACTCTAACAGCCCAATTTGCCAAATCATTATGTAAGAGTTTGCCAAATGATTTGCCCTCTATATTGTGTAGTGCTATCTTGCGGAAATTTGATTGGTAGGAGAAATTGCCCTTTTTATGTACAACAATGTGTACCACAAAAATACAACATGAAAAATGTCTTCTGGAAGGATTGTCACTCAAATATCAGCTTTCAGTATATTTTAATAATGCACTTTTAGACCGAAATTTCGTTGATAAATATATTCATTTAGAAAAAACATTCTAAATAAATTGAATGAATTCAAAGAGAAAATATACTAGTAATACGTTTTAAAATTATTAATAAAGCCAGTCTTTCAATGTTCAAGAGTGAAATGTTGCTTTTATAATAAAGTTGGCAACAATTTTTTTAAACAGAACAATACGCATGAACCCCACACATAGTCCAAAACAGAAATGACTCCAAAAAGCATACTTAAATACGCCAAAAATTAAACAAAGAAAGGCATATGTTTTACCAACCGTCTTAACAGTACAGTGCGAAAACAATGTATGTGCTTGACACAGGGATGACCATCATCTAAAAACAAGGTCAAGAGAATGTCATCAGAAACGGGTCTGTGCCTTTCTATCCTTCACAGTGGATTGTTATGGCATTCCTCCGGACAAGTCACTTTTTAAAATTTAAATTCATTGCAGCATATATTGCATTGATTGGTGGTGATTATCACCAGAATGGACCCTAAACACCTGCTTGTCATTTTCTAATAAAGCTCACATTTTATTATAAAAGGCAATATTTTCAATAAGGATAAAAATTCTTATTTTTTCAAACAAAAGGTTAACTTTTGCATGAAAAAGCAGTTTTTAATGCAAAATAATAATTTTCATTTTCACTGAATTCCATGGTGTCAGCTTGTCATTACATTACTAAATGCACATATATACTACTGTTGTTGGTTAATATAAATAAATCAGGGCTCTCTAGGCCAGCTTAAACTTAAAACACTGTGAAACAAAAAGCTCAGCATGGTTTCAACTGGTTATTTGGTCCTAGGTGAGGCCAGTAAAACTGTTTTTTTTTTTGTTTTTAGGCGTGCAATTCGAGCTGCTTTTAAGAACAAAGATCGTGGAGCTATTTTGACCACACATTACATGCAGGAAGCAGAGGCTGTGTGTGATCGGGTGGCCATCATGGTGTCTGGAAACCTTAGGTGAGACATATCTAAAAAAAAATAATGTACATTTAAGACCCTATTTGGATGGGCTGATCTGTGGACTCCCATGGTTTATATGCTTTGTTATGTTATATGTGTATTTGTAAAGTGCACTATCACCTGCTTGAGTACCCTTGCACTGAGAAGATGTGTGTGCCTAGCCTTGCCTCTGGTATGTTAACTATTTGAAAAGCCAGGTCTTCACATTCTTGTGGAAATCGAGAAGAAGAGACTATGATGTGGAGTGGGAGGTCATTTCCACACTTTAGGAGACCGCTCATATTCCTGATCTGGTTCTGTATATGCATCGCATGTGTGTGAGTAGGAGTCCTCCAGAGAGGAGGTGTTTGGGTGGTTGGTGGAAGGAGATGTGATTGTTCAGGTGTGCGGTCCTGAGTTGTGTAGTACTTTGAATATATGTGTGTGGAGTTTAAATTGAACACATTTGTGTATCAGGATCCACTGTCTTTCCATGACTTGTGGTGTGTTATGAGTTCTGTGTGGGACGTTAGGGATGAGACTGTCTACTGAGTTCTGGCTTGTTTGTAGTCTTCTAGTGAGCTGGTTGGTGATCCCAGTGTAGTAGTGACTCGAGAATGAGTGACAGTTTTTCTAGCTATTCTCAGGAGCTATTTGAGTTCTTCCCCAGCATTTTCAGAGCAAGATGTAGTAACAGCGTTGACTTGTGCAGTTATGTCCAGTTGCTGTTGAGGATTATTCCAAGGTTCCTGGTGTGGATTATTGGTGAGGGTTTTGGCTGGCCACCAGCCTCCTAGTAAGGTATTCATGCGAAGATCACTACGAAAGTCTTGTCCGTATTGAGCTTGAGACAGTTGGATTTCATCTAATCAACCACTTTGGCCATGCAGGTGGTGAACTTGTGTCATGTGTTGGGGGTCTTAGCTAAGATGGAGAGCATGAGTTGCGTGCCGTCTGCATAGCAGATAATATTGATATCATGTATGCAGATGAAATTGGCCAGAAGGCTCATGTATGCGTTGAAGAGGGTGGGGCTGAACAGTGGTCCTTGATGCACTACGCAGATGAGTTTGCTGGTTGCCGCGGAGTAAGATGTCAGTTTGACAGCTTGTTCTCTATTCGTAAAGTAGCAGCAGATCCAGCGGAGAGCTGGTACTTGGATGCTGATCTCGTGCAGATGCCTGATGAGGAGGGAGTGCGAGACCGTGTGCCATCTGTGCTTGTGAAGAGTGATGTATCTGTACTGTAGTTGGGCCTGAATCCTGACTGCATGAAATCAAGGAACTGTTTATGTTATGCTATGTTATGTTGATTTGTATAGCGCACTAATCACCTAAGAGGGTATCCAGACTCTTGGGCAAGGTGTTTTGGTATGTGGTCCCAAGGTGCTTATATGAAGAGCTAGGTCTTCAGCGTCTTTCAAAATTCAAAAAGCGAGGGGATGGCTCTGCTGTGTTGAAGTAGGTCGTTCCATGTATTGGGTACGATGTAGAAGAATGAGAAACCTCCAGTTTTGCTTTTGCCGATGTGGGGCATGCGTGCGAGTGAGAGTGTAGGTGGGTTGGTAAAAGTGTCTGTGGGTGTTCAGGTATTCTGGTCCTGTGTTTTATACAGCTTTGTATGTGTGCGTGAGAAATCTGAGTTAGGTACGCTTGGGAATGGGGAACCAGTGAATCTTCCTGAGGTGCAGTGCCATGTGGTTGCGGCGTAGGAGGTTGAGTATGAGTCTTGCAGCTGCATTCTGGATGGTCTGGAGTCTGTGAAGAAGTTGTTTGGAGATTCTGGCATAAAGAGTGTTGCTGTAGTCCAGCCCGCTGGTGATGAGAGCTGTAGTCTGGCCATCTGGTATTCCGAGGCAACCTTTTGAAGATCTTTTGCAGCATGCATAGGAAGTGGAAGCAGGAGGTGAACACTGCAATGACTTGAGCCTTCATGTTGAGCTTGTCATTTAGTATGAACCCTAGATCTCAGCGTGGTCTGTGGGTTCGGGTGTTGATTCTGGCGTCGACTTCTACCAGGTGGAGCCCCATGTGTAGGTCTTGGTGCCTAAGATCAGTACTTCCATATTGTTGGAGTTGAGCTTCAGGCAGTTGGTTCGCATCAAGTTTACTATCATGTTCATGTAGTTAGTGAAGATGGTTCTAGTGGTGTTTGTCTTGTCTATCATGGAGAGGATGAGTTGGGTGTTATAGGCACAGGAGATGACAGTGATGTCTTGTGACTGGATGATATTGGTGAGCAGTGTCATCTATATGTTGAAAAGAATGGGGATGGGGGATGATCCCTGTGGGACACCACATATCAGTTTCTTGGTCGCTGATGTGACGGATGACAGCCTAACCCTTTAGATTCTTCCTATGAGGAAAGAACAGATCCATTTGAGAGGAGATCCTTGTATGTAAATCTTGTGGAGTCTTCTGATAAGGGCGTTGTGGGAGACTGTTTAGAAAGCCGCAAAGAGGCGGAGCGGGATAAGGGCCACTGTTTCTTCTCCATACAGGATGTTTCAAGTGTCGGCAGAAACCACGAAAAGTCCAGTTTCAGTGCTGTGTTCTTTCTGAAGCCTGATTGTGTAGTGTATAGAAGATGGTGAAGCCTGGAGTGTTTTGGGAGTTGCTTTTTAATGGCCTTCTCAATCTGGATAGGGAAGCAGGGAGATAAAATGGAAGCTGCTCAGTTGATTCAGGTTGGCTGTGGGTTTTTTGAGTAGGGCGTTTACTTCTGCAAGTTTCCATTCATCCAGGAAAGTGGCAGATGTAATGGAGGTGTTGAAGATGTGGGTCTGGATTGTGTTTATTAGTAATGTTCCCAGGTTGTAGATGTGGTGGGGCTCCTCAGTGGATGGTCTGCATGATTGCGGCAGTGTCGTTTCTGGTGAGGGTTGTCCATTCGGTCAGGTGACCATCATGGTTGGTGGTGGGTAGATAAGCGATGAGTTCTCTTGTGTTGGGTTGATGTGCCACGTTGCTGTAGAAGTTAGTGTTTTTGCTGTGGCAGAAGTTGGATAGGTTGTCACAAAGTTGTTGGGAAGCAGCAATGTTGTTGACAGTGGCTGAGGGTGAGCTGAAATCCTTGATGATCTAGGAGATCTCCTTGTAGTTGTTGGAGCTTTCTTCGATGTGGTGCAATAGTGTTTTTTTAATGCATCTCTAATTTGCTTGTGTTAGCGTCTGAGTGTAGCCTTGTAGGTAGTTCTGTCAGTGGTGTCATGGCTGGCTCTCCATTTCCTCTCTAGCCGTTTACAGTGTTGTTTGGTGTCTCGGCTTTCTTCTGTGTAACAGTTGGCCTGCTTCTTTGATCTACCATGCTTGTTGGGTTTGATGGGTGGGTGGGAATACGCACAGTTTTTGATAGAGTTGTTGAAGTCACTGATATCCTTGACGAGGTTGTCTGTGTGCCCACGCTGATTTGTGCTGAGGCACTGAGCCAGGCTGCTTCTGTGATTTTGCTCCAGCTGTGGCTTGGAGTACTGAGAGTGGTAGGGGTGTTAACTTGAGGTGTGCTGATCTGCAAGTGAATGATGGAGTGGTCAGTCCATTTGAGCTGTCTTGTGGGGTTGTATTTAATGCTGTTGCTTGTGGTGAATATGGGGTTCAGTGTGTGCCCTGTGGTGTATGCTGGTTCTGTGATGAGCTGGGTGAGTCCAAATTTGGTCAAGCTTTTAAGAAGTGTTGTAGAGTAGGAGTTGTTTCAGTCTTCCAGGTGAAAGTTGACGTCACCGAGGAGAATGTAGGCTCTGGGTTTGATGGTGAGCATATCAACAAATTTGGTGATGAAGTTGTTAAAGCTGGCTCGCTGTCTGAGTGGTCGTTAGCTCATGGTTCCATTCAGGGTGAATGTTTCAGCGATTTGCAGCTTGAAGTGCAGGTGTTCCATTAATGGGGTGGCGTTCTCTGTGGATGTTGTGCATTTGATCGATTCCTTGTAAATGATAACAAGTCCTACTCCTGGATTGTGAAGGTGAACCTGTGTAGAAATCATGTGCCCCTCTGGGGTTGCTGTAGCGATTTTTTTAAATTACAACAACAAAAGAGTGACTATGACTGTGAATTCATAAGTGACAGAATGTCCCTACCTAGTGGAAAACACAGTGTGGGAAGAAAAAGAGAGGGAAAGATTCATAAGGACAAAAGACTAGAAAAGAAAAAACTTATTTCTTAAAAGAACCCTCACTCACCCTAGTGGTGACATGCTTCATCATGGGGTTCCCACAGGAGGGACCAAATGTCCCCCCTGTGTGCTGCGACGCCTGCGATTGCAGCGGAGCGGGTTTCTTTGTAAGTGTTTTTATGAAGTGAGTGCTCAGTGGAGTGAGTGTATATTAAAAGATCACAGCTGGACCCAAAAAAACGTTATTAGTGGACCAGCTGTTCACATTAAAAACACTGAGGCCACGTGGTGGTTTTTATTAGAACCCCAGTGTCCAGGTGTAGATGGTCAACATGTTTCTGCTGTATACTGCGTGTTATGCTCAGCTTTCTTCAGGACCAACATATAAAAAAGAAGATCCCCCGGGGGTCCATGCTCGCTAAGGCGCGTCCACTCCGTGGGAACACAAGTGTGAAAAAAGGATAAAATTCTCTCCTTTTTAGACTCACGGTTTTACCCGCAGCAAGTACTCCTAGGATTTTCCTGGAGACAAAGTCTGTGAATCAACACAAAAACAAAACACACATAAATATTATGTATATAACAAACAGTCTTATTAACCGGAGATGCCAGAACCTTATGAAACACAGGAATACCAATCACTTCTGGGTCTCCTTACTCCATTGTGCCCACCCTGAAATTAACTGCACTTTAGAAGGTGTCTACAGATGGGACTGTTATATTGTAGATCATATAGAATCCGAAACCTACCTCCTGAAATAACGGTAGCAATTCGCCCCAGTATCTATCAAGGAGTCATATCTTAAACTTAAAAAACCAATGCATTGCCCCTTTTAAAAAAAGACCAAGCACCCTAATCAAAGGGTCGGATGATCTGCGGTCTTTGACAAATCACAGATGCCACCTTAAGTCAAACATACATCCACTTACGTAGCTCGAAATTCAAGCGTGCCACATGGACTCTCAGTGCGGCAATCTCTTCACGTTGTGCTCCTTCTGAAAACGAGCAAAACAAATAGCCGGCATCAGTATAAGAGCCGCTTGTTACCACGCTACCTTCACACGTAGAAACGCACTTGAGTCTTGTTAAAAAGGGAGCACTTACTTTAGACACAACGACTCGCCGCCAGTAACCTAAGTTCAGGGCCACTGTAGTCCGGATCTTACCCACATTGAAAACGCCGAAGCGTTTTGTCGGAAATCCTATTCACGTCACCCGTCCAGAGTCTTGGTGTCACATGATCGGGGCCGAAGGCTGCCGGAGAAGCGCAGTATCCAGATTGTCGGCAACTCATTTAAATAGAATTACATTGTGCGCAGTGATGTTAGGAACACATCGGTTTGCCACCAGTATGTTACCAACAAATTGGATATCAATCATGCGGTAGGCAGCAAGGAATAATATTACGGGAAGAGTTATCTTCCGGTAAGCGATCTAGGAACACTAGACCGCTTTTGTAGCTTGGCATGAGTTCCACTATAAACTGCTAGAAAACCAAGCATTTTAGGTGATCGGATTTGGAGAGTCACTGATATTATGGAGTAATCCATATAAAGGAGCTACCCCCACTTATAACTTGGGAACCATAACTAGCGCCCCCACCATGCACTGTGTTGTCATCAAATATGCCATTTCAGATTTTGCAGTGATGTTATCAATGATGTCATAGAACATGTCCTGAGTGATGTAATATGTGAGGTAAATAGCAGTGCATGGCCAGGGTGGGAGTTATAGTTACCTTAGGGAACAAATTGTAGTTTCTTGAGATAAATATAACTGGGGAATTTCAGTGGTTTTTAACCTAACTATAAAGTCCCTTTAACCTTTGTTCTTTTCACTTAATTTCTAACATTTTCCTTTAATATGAAGTAAGATAGTATTACAATTCCTAACTATGACATCACTTTAACCTTTGTTACATTCAGTGAGTTTTATTTTGGGACGTAAAGTAAGGTGTTCATTGCCATGCATGGTGTAGGATTGGGCCGTGCTCCTAACCCTCTATTTGCATGCACAGCTACCTATGAGATGTAACACTATAAAGGGTATCATTTTAAGTAAGGCAGACCTACTGTCCTTGTGAAAGACCTACTGTCAAAGGGTCGGAACACCCAAAAAAATAAAGTTGACCTATTGCTTTTTAGGTCGAGCCTATAGCCGCAGCACCCATGCGCTGCATCCTTTGCGAGGCATGCATTATTCAGTATTCAGAAGCTCTGTGGAAGCTCTGCCCACTTTCCACCCTCTTTTTCATTGGCTTAGTTCCTAAATGCTGCCTTCAAATTGGTTTTAGGCTTGTTAGTTCCTCTTTATAAGGACCATGTTGTCATTTGTATCCTTACATGGCTACTGACCCCTTTACTTTGAGTGTTGCACAGTATGTTTTATTTTATACTGTGTGCACTATTTTCTTCCTGTGCCTCCCCCTTCTGCAGTCCGGGCCTTCCTTCTGGCCAAATCGCAATGCAATAGGTCTTGCGTAAATGCGAGTCCTATTGCATTGCAAATGCTTGTTAAAGGGACGTCCAGTGTGCGAAGAGGTTTAACAATCACCAGAAATCGGCGATCTCAAATGTTTTTTGGTTTCATGATGTTAGCCTGGGCTTCCAGACCTACTGTGACATTTACCAAGTGGCCCTTTAGCCCTTCTATGGCTGTATAAATGTACAGAGAGGTGGGGCACACAGACTGTTAAGAAGGGATTTCTGGTCCAAAGCCTACCAATTGATAATGACACCTGGACCCCATTCAAGGGGAAATACACCCGAAATTTATCAGAGCTGACAGAAGCAGGAAGATGCTGCAAGGTACGCTTTTGGTGCCCTGGCAGGAAACCGGCCTGTGATGCCAAGGGCTGTATTAAAAGTGCCATGTGACGCTTCCATCTGTGCCTTCGGGCATCAGTGAAATGCACTTCGCCGCGTGTGTTCACCTGTAATTTATGGGTCTGTTTAGGAAAAGTCTGTAGTTTTAATTACGAACCAGGGGACATGTGTTACAGAAACAGGACTTCTGTCGCGCAGGATTTATGGCTGTGAAATGAAGCTGCGAAAAGCTATGGATCTGCCACGGTCACATAGCGCTTGCAGAAATAATTACTTTTATTACGTAGTGCCTGTGTAGACGGTTGTCTGCTGGTGTTTCTCTACCGGATTTCTTTGCCTACAACAATGCCTAGTCTATGCGTTATTTTCACAGAATAGTGTAATTAAAGCACATAGTGGAAGGAACACGCTGACTGCAATCAAAAGTGGCTGCAAAACTTCGTGGCCACGTGGCTGCTGCACATAAGCACTAACAACTACTAAAAATTAGATAATCCCTGTAGGAGAGTAAGATCTGCTCACTGTGGTTACGCCCACTTTTTGCTGGTGTTTTACTGGTTTTCAAATTTAGTCTGGCTTTGGCCTGTTACCCAGGACCCCAGCCTAGCTGCTTCCTCTCTAACATGATTGCATGTACTTTAGGTACACTCCAGTTTGGTTACTGGGGTACCCTTGTGAGTCCCTAGTATATGGTACAATAGGTACTAAGGGCATAGGTACCCCAGTGGCCTACCAGGGGCTGAAGCATGTGTTATGCCACCCCTAGGAAGCTTTCCAAAATGGCACCACCGGACTGCTACTGCAGCTTGGGTAAGGTGGTGCATGCACCCCTTACTAAGATATAGGTTACCTATATATACCTTTAATCATAGACACATATAAGCCTATCAGTCACTCCTATGGCAGGCCTTATCAATCCTGAAGGCAGAGTGCTTGGTTTTGTGTGAGAGGGTGCCCATGCATGAGCTGGGCCCCTCTGCATCTTTCGGAGCCTATTATCTGAGGCTGTTCTGTGATGAAGCCAGACCATATACTCAAGTGCAATATAACCATGCGGTAAATGCTAACCTTGGAATGGCTGCATGGAAACATGTACGCACTTCTCTAACCGGTAATAATTTAAAAGAGCCCTGGCATCCCAAAATGGATGCTGCAGCCACAGACATGAGTCTGATCTCCTGCTGCTGGACGAAACTCCGCAGGTGAGGCCAGGACAATAGGTTTCCTGTCACAGGGAAGTGTAACCACCTCCCACACAGGCTTTAGTGATTTGGGCTGGGTGGGTGCACTCCATGAGTGCTGTGAAAGTCTGCACTGGGGGCACACTTGGTGTCCCTGTGCATAGCCCAGTTCAAACCAGTTGCAGGGGCTACCAGCCCCTGCTCTGGCACAAAACTGGACAAAGGAAATGGGTCTAACCACCCCTCTTTCCAGACCCTCCCATAGGTGGGCCCCCAGAGTATGTCCAACCCTTTTCTTAGTATAAGTAAGGGACCCCTGGCAACAGGACTTTAGTTTACACCTTCGCATACTACTTCAATGACAAAATTGCGAAAATCTATGCACACTTTCCAGTCACGGATATTAATAAGACCCATTCAAATAATAAATCGGACAATCCCCCCATACCAACTAGAGCTGCTCGTTATCTCCTGAGGCGGAAGCCGGGAGGCATTGTCCCTGATAGCGCATTTTAAAAATTTCTCTTGTATTGTGCATTTGCATTGACCCTCTGTGTCCGTTCCCCCCCCCCTCATTTTACCTTGGGCTCACGGATTTTATCGTGGCGCTTCCCCCGCTGTATACATCACCTGGTTCTATGACGGAATCTGGAGAATTTGCACTCTGCTCTTCTGACTAATTTTAATTAATCCTTCCTCACGCACCCAGGGTAGCTCTCGGCCGATTTAAGGCTAAGGCCCCACGGGCGGTGAAAATCAGCGGCGGCCATTTCTGGTTGGGCACTCGTGGGTCGGCGCTCTAGTCGCCAGTATTTAACCAGCCCCTGAGAGCAGGCTCGTGATTGCTGCTCGTTATCTCCTGAGGCGGAAGCCGGGAGGCATTGTCCCTGATAGCGCATTTTAAAAATTTCTCTTGTATTGTGCATTTGCATTGACCCTCTGTGTCCGTTCCCTCCCCCCCTCATTTAACCTTGGGCTCACGGATTTTATCGTGGCGCTTCCCCCGCTGTATACATCACCTGGTTCTATGACGGAATCTGCAGAATTTGCACTCTGCTCTTCTGACTAATTTTAATTATTCCTTCCTCACGCACCCAGGGTAGCTCTTGGCCGATTTAAGGGCTGAGGCCCCCGGGCGGTGAAAATCAGCGGCGGCCATTTCTGGTTGGGCACTCGTGGGTCGGCGCTCTAGTCGCCAGTATTTAACCAACTGGTCATGACTCCGCGCAGCAGACGCGATCAGCGGTCGCGCCGCATTCGCGCCGGAGTCGAGCCTGAGTCCAGCCCGTCTGCGCCCGTCAGCGACAAAGGGGCGCCAGGGGCCAGGCATGCTGCCGCAGGTGACCCATTATACTCGCCCTCTGCCCTGCTAGCATTGAAACCCTCCAAGCTGCCCTGCCATTTTTCTTTTACTCCCAAAACCCTTGCAAACGCATTTGTATGCGATTGTAATTACACACCCTCTACCCTGGATGCGGCTACTTTTTGCCCGCCTCCCAGGAGAACACTACCGTTGCCAATCGTTGGTCATGCGGGTCTTCTTCTTAACTCCCGCTCACTGGTTAAGAATAACATCTCCTTCAGGGACCTCATTTCACAGAGAAAGCCCACATGGGCTTTCATTACTGAAACGTGGGCCTCGGATTCATCTGAACCGGACCTCTTAAATGCTATTCCTGAGGGGTACTCGCTGGCTAGGATGGATAGAGTGGGCCGAGTGGGAGGGGGTCTGGGGATTTTGTATCTCAGCTCCACAAAATGTAGGACTGTCCATCTGTCCTCCCCATCCGAACGCCTCCAGGCAATGCATTTTACTCTTAATCCCTCCCCCTCGATTTCCCTTACTGGAATATTGGTCTATAGACCTCCTGGTCCTAGGTCTACGTTCAGTTCTGAACTTCTCAAAATCTTAGAACCCTATATCGATGGGCCCAGTTTAACCATCTTAGGGGATTTTAATTTCCATTTAGAAAATTATAGTTCCCCTGATACGGCCCATCTGTTAGACTCTCTTTCTTCTTATGACCTATCGTTGTTGGCGACCGGGCCTACCCACTCAGCCGGGCATACCCTGGACGGAATCTTTAGTAACGATTCCCGTCTCCAAATTGGTACTCCCTTCACCTTGTCTTGGTCAGATCATCTTGCCGTCCCCTTTGACTTTCTCTCCTCTTCCCCCATTGGCCTCCGGGCTGATTATACCAACTGGGCCCTGAGAAGGAACTTTGGGGACATCACCAACGACTCCCTCACTCCTTATTTAGCCACTCTCAAACTCCGACCTACCGGTGATGTTCATGCTGCTGCCCTTGATCTCTCCAATACTTTGACGGAGGCTGTTAACTCGCTTGCCCCGGCACGGCAATATTATTCGGCCAGGAAACGTCCCTCGGCCCCCTGGTACTCTGAATCCCTTAGGGCTCTCAGACAGGGATGTAGGAGGTAGGAAAGACTCTGGAGGACACACCTGGACCCCGTGGAGAGGGAAAAACATAAGTCCCTTCTCAAGGACTATAAAGCTGCGGTCCTCACAGAAAAACAGGCCTATTACACCAGGCTTACATCCTCGCTTAAATCTCCCAGTGAGCTGTTTAAGATAGTGGATAACCTTTCTCTCATTCAGACTCCTGACCCTATTACAGCCTCCCAGGTCTTGTGTGATCAGATCTCTACATTATTCCATGAGAAGATCTTGGACATCTACACTGATCTAGAAAACCTTAATTCCTATTCCCAACCTGCCATCTCCCCTATTCTTATTGCTGAAGACCAAGTTTCTGCCCACTCCTTTTCCGAGTTTCCTCCTATTACTGTCATGCACCTTAACACGCTGTTGGACAAATTAAAGTCCAGGTCACCGTCAGACCCCTGCCCCCTAAAAGTCCTTAAAGACTGCAGACAGACTATTCTGCCCCCTTTGATGAAGGTAATGAATAGGACCATCTCAGAGGGGACTTATCCCCTCTCCTGGAAAATGGCCACCGTCAAGCCTCTGCTGAAAAAGTCCACCCTGGACCCTGGGATATTGAAGAACTTTCGTCCCATCTCCCTTCTCCTTGACCCTGCCAAACTCCTAGAGGCTTATCTCAATCTCCATTTGAGCACTTTTTTGGACAGTTCCAACTCTCTTGATCCTTCACAGCATGGCTTCCGGAGGACCCACAGTACTGAGTCGGCGCTCACTGTGGTTGTCGACAGCATCCGTTCTAAGGTGGACACCGGCCAGACCACCTTGCTGGTGTTACTTGACCTCACGGCGGCTTTCGACACCCTGTCCCCTACCATTCTGGCTAGCCGACTCAGTAAGCTGGGAGTCAAGGGTTCTGCTCTCAGCCTCCTAACATCCTTCCTCGATCAACGGAAGCAAAGGGTCAAGCTAGGCGAGTATATGTCATCTATAAAGGCGGTGAAGTGTGGGGTCCCCCAGGGCTCCTCACTGAGCCCGACACTTTTTAACGTCTATGTTGCCCCTCTCGCCAGGCTTATAAGATCCTTTGGGCTGGAAGTTCTCTCCTACGCCGACGATACGCAGATTATGGATTCCATCTCCCAATCTGCGAGTATCACTGCCGCTAACTTTAAAAATTGCATGGAGGCGGTCGCCGGCTGGATGGTTGAGAATTTCCTCAAGCTCAATGGGGAGAAAACGGAGGTCCTCATTTTTGGGGGTAAAAGTGAGATCTGGTCCTTGGACTGGTGGCCCTCTGTACTAGGTACTTGCCCCTTGCCGTCCCTATCTGCCCGCAATCTTGGGGTCATTTTGGACACCTCCCTCTCACTAGACAAACAGGTCAGCAGGACTGTGTCCACCTGTTGCAATGCTCATAGGATTTTGAGAAAAATTACTCACTATCTCTCCCCTCAGTCACGCAAGCAGGTAGTCATGGCACTCATTGCCTCCAGACCGGACTATTGCAATGCACTCTACCTTGGCATTAGCAGTGGTCTGGTCTAAGCATGGGCGGATCTCGCGTACGCGAAATTGCGGATTTACGGATTCGCAATCCGCGAAGATATGCGAACTCTGGCGGATTTGCGGATTTTCCCGTTTTTTGTGTTGGCGAGCGTTCGCGCCGATTTTGGGACAATTTCGCAATTGCGAACTTACTTTTCGGCACGCAACGGCCGCGACTATGTTGTTTCTACGTCTGGTTTATCTCACAGGTTCACAGCACCCTCTGTTTCACCACTGCCACCCTCTGGGACACCCATGCCACCCTCTGGTACATCCTCACTGCCACCCATTAGGTTTGTTTATCACTGTAGTTTATGGGGGGTGAAAAAAGCAAGCACACCTCCCCTACTTCAACTGCCATGAATTAATTTGGGGTTGATTAATGTGTCAGTTATTTAGAAAGTTCCAGTCTGGCTGGCACCTGCTTCCTTCCTTATCTCTAAATTGCTTTCTGTTGCAGTGAAAAAAAATTTCACAGGACCTTTATGGTCTACTTGTAGCTATTCTATGAGCCTGCTGTTTGGGTCATAGCAGGGTCATAGAATAGTTGCAAACTCTGGAGGGGCCCCTCAGGAAGCACTACAGTGAATGTTACAAATGTTAAGTTTGAACTTTTGCACCTGCTCATTGCATTCAGTTTAGCAAAAATCGTTTTTTCTGCAATTTCGCGCGTTTTTTGGGGCGCGAATCCGTGCGAGATCGATTTCGGAAGCCGCGAATGCTTGCGAATACACTAATTTTTTTTTGCGACGTGTATGTTCGCGTGCTTTTGCGCGTGTTCGCGAGGCGCTTGTAGCTATACATTTGCCAAGTTACCCTAGCGGTCGTACACGGGCGCGGCCATCTTGTTTGCGTGACGTAATTCCGTTTCCGGCCGCTATGTGTAATCTCGCAAACTGTGCTGCTCGCTAGTACAATTTCGCGCGTGCTCGCGAGGAAAATCTCGCGCGAACTTACCCACGCGGTCGTGAACGGGCGCGGCCACCTTGTTTCTCATTCATTGCTATGGTTCTGGGCATGCTTTCTGTATCCTCTCTGAATCTCTGCCATCCTTTGCTTGTTTGAAGTTTATTTAATCTATTTTACTTATTATCTATCCCTCTATTTTTCTAGCTGTATATTTTTGTGTTTTCTGCTACTTTTAGTTACTTTTAAACTACTTTTTTTAACTCTTTTCTTTTCTTCTTCACTATTCTATTTCTTCTTTACATTTAAGTTTATTTCTGCCCAGACCATGGTAAAGGGAGCCGGGAAGCACCCTGAGAAGGGGAAGGGTCCCGCACCCCGTGCCCGGCTCCCGTGCGGGCGTTTGAGGGGGGAGCAAGTGGTGCCACGGGAGATCTTCAGCGCGGAGGAGGTGGCCGCGCTCATCTTCCACGTCCAGCGCCGCCTCCCCATGACGATCCTGGGAGGCGGCAAGATCGCAACTGGCTATGGCATCCGGGAGCGCCGGAAGCGGTGGGAGAAGGTGTGCCGGGCCATGTATAAGCTCTCTGGGGTCCGGCGCACATATAACCAGGCCACCCACCGCTGGACCGATGTCATGGACCGGGAACGGGACTTGCTGGACGCGCTCGGCGTAGAGGTCCCCGGGCTTGGTGAGTAGTAGTAGCTATTCATCACTACTCTGTTTTATCCGGCTCTGTTATTTGCAAATCTTTGTTCTTTACCAAGAGCAATAATGCTGCCGATTACATTGTAGGTAAATTATATTTCAAAATCTTCTATGCATTTCAGGTGCACTGCTCTCCTTCTCAGTAGCCTTGCTTGCTACTATGCTTATTTGTTTTGTAAATTGTGTTCATTTCATTGGCCTGAGAAATTATGTATGAGTGTAGTGTAAAGATAAGAACTGCGTAATGCTAGACACTAAGGGTCATATTTTCAATTACCGGCGCATCCCTGCAAAGTAGCAGGGATGCGGCAGTAATTGTGTGCCATGCTCCCACCACCCATTGGCCCAAAACGTCACAGAAGCCTTACACATCTGTGCCGTAAAGGCGGCGCATTGCTGGAGTTGCGTGCCAACGATGGCGCAGCTCCAGCAATGCTCTGGGGTACCCTATCTCCCCAATGCTGCATCAAGCCGTACGTCGGCTTCAAGCGCGCAGGGTTTGACTCATGCATCATTGTCTTAAAAGTGACTGATTGACATCTTGTAGATTTCCCTCAGCCACTTTTAGGATTTGTCCCTGCGCAGGTACGCCCTCCCTTGCGCCGGAACGCCCCCTGATGGCGCAGGGCTTTACAACGTGATGCATCGCCCATATTTTTTTTTTTATATATATACGCCGCACCAACACCATGGCGAGTCTTTTGTTCTGCCGCTGCGTCACAAAAGTCACGCAACAATGGAGGAAAATGAGCCGCAAGGGACTTCTAAATCAGCCCCAACAGACTGAAGTCCAGTCCTTCCTTTAGACACATGGCTATAAGAAGAAATAGTGGTGGTGGTGGGTGGATTGATAGTTTGAGTATTCACTGATCTGCAAGCAGGATGGACTTTGTCTGTCACTTCGCGTGCTGCGGACTGCTGCCTGCAGTGCCAGGCCTAGGCAAACCTATTTAGTAGTCTGTTTATTGAGTTACATAGGAACTTTCTAAGTCAACGGTCCGCAAATCAGGCAATACGAATAACGTAGTATACCACATGAGATAGATCCCGTGGAATAGTTGTCTATCTATTTGTTATTTCTCCAAAAAATGTTGTTATTGTTCTTTTGAAATGGTTGATTTGGTTGACAAATCTCATCCATGTTTTCTGGTCTTTCTTTCTTTCATGTTGTACATCAGCTCCCCCCAAGGGCAAGAGGACACAGGAGGAGGAGGGTGCTGTTCAGGATGCAGGCCAGGATCGGGCAGGCGAGGGCTCCTTTGCTGGCCCGAGTAAGTTTTAATTGTAATAAAGAGTACCTATTTTTTCCTAGCGTTCCTCATTCGATTTTTTCTAAATCGTCTTTGATCTTCTTGTAGACTGGATATAAATTCTTATCCTGGCTCGAATATGACTCCCTGTGGTATTAGTAGATTATTCTTATTAGTCTGTCTGTGTAGCTAACTAAGATTGGACATTTGGCAATTCCATTGGACTCCCATTCTATTCAGCAATAGCTCTATGCACTGTCTCCTTACTGACTAGATAGTGTGGCAGAGTCATTCAGCTCCTGAAGTCACCGATGATTGATCCCCAATGATCTCTAGATTATCGTACGCAGGACAAGAGAGTACGGAGTCACAGCACAGTCAAGAAGTGTCAGAGGCACTCATGCTTGCAAAAATTCCAAAACCTTTAGCTCATCCACTCTAGTCTGGAGGACCAAAAACCACAGAGTCTATTTCAGTTTAAAAGCTTTATTAAAAGTAAACACATTTATTAAAATCTACTTTGTCATAAAACTATTTAACTGAAAACGGAAAAGTGCTTAGTGCTGACGATTAATTGGACACATTTCTTGTGGTCGAGCCGAGCTCTCACCTGGTTTGAACTTGATCCTGGTCGTGTTCTTAGGAGTCAAGCTTCTGTCTGTTAGGAGAAAAAGTGGTGCGTGTTAAAAATAAAAAGCAAGCATTCATCAGTTGTGCATAAAAGTGCAGCAAGACAACAGCCTTCCCTGGAAAAAGGGACATTTTTACTTTAGAGTAGACAGTCACAAATTATTACATTGTATTCTGTTTTTTTAACATTTCTCCTAGACCAAATATTATATAGTAGTGAGTGGTGTATTCTAACATTCTTAAATGTACTTTGTAGGTGTAACATCTGGTGACGGGGCCAGCGCGGAGGTGGCGGTGTTGGGCGAGGACTCGGAGGACTCTGGGGAGGAGGCGGTGCAAGAGCCGGCGGACGGTCCTGTGGGGGTTCGCACGGTGGTGGCGGGAACAGGTAAGCTATATATTCCTTACTTATTGAGATTGAAGACTGCATAGTGTGCTTTCTGCACGGGTGTATTACAAATCAACCAGGTAGTAGCCTCCTCGAAATGTACTTCGACTTAGCTGTGAAGTTTTTGGTGAGAAGAATCCCAATAAGTTCCTAGACGAACGTGATGGATGGGATGAACGAAAAGCGAAAGAAGGGTGTAAGTAAGTGGGACGCGAAATTGTATGATGGCTGGCAAAGAAGAACGATATGTGTTTGCTTGGCCCCCGAGGTGGCTGGGAAGAAAAGAATATGGTATGGTGCATGGCTGGGTCAATGATGAAGCAAGGATGGGTGGAAGGACATCAGCCTGGGTGGGTGAAACAGAAACTGTATGTGTGCGTATACTTTGAATGAATGGATGCCTGGAGCATGGTATTCTCTGACTCTTAGATAACACATGTGTATCTATAGAGAGTAGATGGTCGCTGGATGAACTAAGTGTTACCTTGAAGAGCATGTACCACCGCACCCGCACGTCCGTTACAGTGTAGGGAAGGCAAGGAAAAGAAATTGTAAATGTGTCCAATACTACCATGAATAGTAGCAGTACTTTGTATTGCAACTGCAAGCACAGCATATATCTGGTTATTACGGTGGACACTCCGTACCTCTCTTAATAACTTTAGTTTAGTTGTAGTGCGTCATTCATGTGTGGGTGTATCACTGTTCACTCAATATTAAGCAAAGCACCTAAAGTCATCCCATATGTCATCAAATACGTCCCATGTGAAGTGATAGATAATCATATTATTTAGCTTCTTCATTTTCCTTTTCTAGTACTCATTTGCACTGTAGGGTGAAAGGTAAATTAATTAAGCAGTAGCCCTTGTAACAGAGTATTCTCAGTGCCACCCGTAATAGAAAAGTAATAGCTTCACCACCCGCATGTACTGGACGGGTACAGTAACGCAAGTCTGTCTCACTCATCATGGTGTGCAACTGTTTTTCTCGGGTGCAAGTTCACTGTGCTGCCATTCTGCCGGCTTGCATAAGATAACGTACCAATTTTCCTAAACAAGAGAGAAGAAGAAGAATAAGACTGGTGTACTGTCATAGTCGACTGTAATGGAAGTCCATAGTGGTCGTAGAATTTGTTCATTAAACTACCACTAATGTTAGAGCAAGGATGCAGAAGTGGGAGGTTACATAGATACTGTCCTCAATAGTTATGTACTGTGCTTTCAATTTGCTACTTGTACTGTGACCCAACTTTCGGCTCAATCACTTTGTGTTATTAATGCTAGGGAGCATTGGTTACAGACTATGTCTTTCTTTCTTCATATAGTTGCTCCTTCCAAATCAACATCACGGAGGGAGCAGGCGCGAATAGCCCGGCAACGGAGGCTGGATGCCACTGTCGCCGAATATCGGCGGCTGGTGGCCCTGGAGGAGGAGGAGGACACGCAGTCTACCGGTGCAACAACAACATCCTCGACTGGGACCGCTGCATCCTCCTCCGTGACCCCACGGGACGCCAGCATGCGCAGTGCTCCAGCGGGACCGAGCCGGGCTAACAAAGACAACCGCCACCGCCAAGCAACAGAAAGACCAGCTGCCCCCCACAGGAGCTGCAAGGCACGCCAACGCCGCCTAGGAGTGCGAATGTCCTACCTGGAGCAGGAGGTCCAGAACTATAAGAACTTGGTAGAGGGCCTCCGCTTCGAGCTTGCCACCCTCCGCAAGGAGTATGATGCCCATGCCGCAAAATGCACCAGGTCCAGCACCCTCCAGTAGTGGAGTGTCCCTTGCCCTTTTTTTATAGACTTTTGGGGGGTGGGATTTGGGAGTTGGGATCGTTTTGGGACTTTTTAAAGACAATCGTTGGGGTTAGGGTGGGTCTTGAGGGAGATTATTTTGTTAGGGCTACATAAATATACATTTTTAAACTTTATCTGACCATACCTGTTTTTTACTGCTTTTCAGTCTGGTGGGTGGGGGACGGGGGTGTAACAGTAAGTTTGTTTTCCTGAACAGTCGTAGGACTTTAGTAGTACTACCGTCAATCTCTCGTCTAGTCCTAAATAATACTCCATTATACTACCTCCCACCAAACGCTTATCTTACCTGTAATTTGTGTTAGAAATTAGGGCTAGGCCCAGGGCTGGCTCCACGTGAAATGGGGATTAACGTTGGCAATCCTGGGCGGGTGAAATTTCCTCATTGCGGTGGTACTAGTGGTGTGACACAGTGGCAGTTGCATGCCTATGGAAAAAAAGAAAACGAAACCTGGTTTGTCCTTACTGTAGCATTACAACGGTTACGGTACCATCGAGAATATAGCAGGTGACAGTACACTAGAACAGTGCCATAATGTAGCCTAACAAATGGTAAAGTATTTGCTTGCAAGTATAACTAGTACTTGCGTTGAATTTATTTGACATTGGCTCCTACTACTAGAAGATATAGTACTGAAGCTGAGTAAGTCTAGAAGATATCCTCGTATTCCTTCACCAGCCTGTTGCTATGACCTTATCCTCCCCAGCAAGTGTGTGGAATTATTGATGTCATTTTAGTCAGACATCAAGCAAAACAACACAGCCCGGGGGAAGAGGGTTAGGGTTTGGAAAATGGATGGGAATGGGGGTTTCTTTTTGGGTAGGTTTTGTTGAGAGAAGAAAAAAAAAACACAGCATGGACAAACAATAATTGAAGATAAAGAGAATCTTTGGGTACAAACTAAAGCTAAGCACATGCAGTCACACTCATAGAATAAAACAATGGATACTGTATCTGTATTGCGTATGTTGTTGGAGTTGTCCTGTTGAATTTGGTAAGTAAGTTGCATGCAGCAAACAATTCCTCTTATTGGCGGCACTCCTCCATTCCAGCTGATGCTTCGTCCATCAATGTTGGTGACCACTGACAGAAGACACCCTGTCCACTGCCTGCCTGGCGGATGTTGACTGAAACCCGGCCTGTAATTATTGAACGGAAAACAGGAAGTGCTATTACAATACCACTGATAAATAAATTAAAGGTATGTACGCTGTGTGGTGCAAAAAGTGACACTTTGATTTCCCTAATAGACAGTACAATATTTCTGAAATTGCGTGCTCTGTCTGAGTCACCTTTTTAAGGATAAATAAGTATGGCCAAAATATTATAGCGGATCTTTCCCCTCAAGGTAGGTGTACTGTAAACTGTGTTTTAGAACAAAATTTGACCTTCCCAGCAATGCTCCCACCAAGACCCTTATTAAAGCCAGTCGCAAAAATGTAGAAGACCCCCAATCAGATCTCCAAAAACGATGCCTAACAGAAAAATGGTGACAAAACGTACTTTGAAAGTAACAGTAGGCCCAAATACAGACCGTGGATTGTATTCAAACCACTTGCAAGCAAGCAAAAGTATCCATAGCCAGCATCGCTCCAACAGTGCTCTAAAACCCCAGAACTGCGTTGCAATAGAACCCCCCCGAAACACATGCAATCCTGCTGCTAGGGCGAACCCTAACGAACCCTAACTTACAAAAAGTGCCAAAACTGGTGTTTCCTTATGGATTTTGTCCAAAACACTTCTATCCGGTATTAGGCCTTCCCAGGAATGCCCCAGGCAAGACCCGCCAACCCACCTGCAAAAAACCACCCGACAACACCCCCAAACAGCGAAAAAGCTAAATCTCATACTTACAATATCTCTCGGCCTTCGGTCCAAACGCGGCGCTGTGCAGCTAGGTCATCATCAATCATCATAACTCATGTTTTCCACCACGGATTTCCTGAAAAGCAAATGCAATCAAGATTAGACTGTCGCAGCAGTGCTTCGACAGAGACCCCGGCCGCAACCCACCCACGAACAGCAGGAAGCCCCCCAAAACGCTACATTGAACAAGATGTCAGAAGAAATAGCAAAAAAAAGGCTGTTACTTAAGGATTTTGTCCAAAACACTTCTATCCGGTATTAGGCCTTCCCAGGAATGCCCCAGGCAAGACCCGCCAACCCACCTGCAAAAAACCACCCGACAACACCGCCAAACAGCGAAAAAGCTAAATCTCATACTTACAATATCTCTCGGCCTTCGGTCCAAACGCGGCGCTGTGCAGCTAGGTCATCATCAATCATCATAACTCCTGTTTTCCACCACGGATTTCCTGAAAAGCAAATGCAATCAAGATTAGACTGTCGCAGCAGTGCTTCGACAGAGACCCCGGCCGCAACCCACCCACAAACAGCAGGAAGCCCCCCAAAACGCTACATTGAACAAGATGTCAGAAGAAATAGCAAAAAAAAGGCTGTTCCTTAAGGATTTTGTCCAAAACACTTCTATCCGGTATTAGGCCTTCCCAGGAATGCCCCAGGCAAGACCCGCCAACCCACCTGCAAAAAACCACCCGACAACACCCCCAAACAGCGAAAAAGCTAAATCTCATACTTACAATATCTCTCGGCCTTCGGTCCAAACGCGGCGCTGTGCAGCTAGGTCATCATCAATCATCATAACTCCTGTTTTCCACCACGGATTTCCTGAAAAGCAAATGCAATCAAGATTAGACTGTCACAGCAGTGCTCCCAGACACCAAAAATCACCCACAAACACCCGGAACCCCGCCAAACAGCACCTCAAAGGCAAGCAAGTCAGCAGAAACGGCAAGAAATTTCCTCCTCATATTTGGTCCAAAACACTTTTGTCCATTATTAGAGCTTCACAGCAATGGGCCCAAATCCGTCAACTCACCCGCAAAGAAGTACAACACCCCCACAAGTGCTGAGTCTTTCTTCATTGGGCGTAATCCAGCACTCTGCTTTGAGGGAAATCGCAGTCTGGAGGAGGAGGATAGAGGAGCATGTTCTTCAGAACTTGTGAACCTGAGGAATGTAGACTGCGGCACCTTCAAATTAATAAGCAAACAAGTGAAGACAGTTCTGCTGATGGTCTTGTTTTTGGGATTAGGTGATTAAAGTTTGAATTAAATTAACTGTGCAAAACAAAGAAAGAGAGACACACAGGAATAAAAGTGAATAAGGACGAAAAAGAAAGTTCTTTATTCATTGTCTCATTTTCAGGGCTCGGTGTCAGGGAATAAGAAGAAGATTTCGTCATCATACTCTGCGAATTCAGGCAGGATGAGGTCAGTGCCACCGAACAGAGAACAAATCCCCTCATCTACGTTGCCGTCCTCCTCGTCTTCATGCGGCGTGCTTTCTCGTACTTTGTAATCTGGTGGTATGAGGTGCTGATTCATCTTGATCATTGTCAGCCGCTCCACATTTTGGGGCGAGAGGCGGCTCCGTTTGGGAGTTACAATGCCACCAGCAGCACTGAAAACACGTTCAGAAGACACACTTGCGAGTGGGCAAGACAAATAGTTTATAGCCAGGTTGGAGAGCTCTGGCCACAATTGTTTTTTCCCATGCCAATACTGCAATGGCTCATCATTAAGAAAGACCTCTGTTGAGTCATTCAGATAGTCCTGCACCATCGACTCAAGGTCATCAACTGTTCCTCCACTTTGCTTACTTTTTGCTGTGCCTGTGACATTTTTTCGAGAACCATACCCCATCAAACTTAGCCAATCCTCCTCCGCAGCCACTGTTAGTGTTGTCATTGTGTGTGGTGCAGATGATCCACTCGCCGGTGTCTTTAACGGCTGAGAGGTCACTTGTGCCCCAGCCACAGGTGCAGAAGTGGATTCTTGTGACTGGGGATGGCCTGCTGATGCTGATGTACTGTCTTCTCCTTCAATAACCTGCCGTTCTTTTTCAAACCTCTTGGCTGACCAGGCTAACCAATGTTTGTACTTTTGAACATCTGCATCAGCAAAAGGAAAGAATGCTTCGCCTGCCAGCGCCTTTTTGTAGCGTGGATCCAGAATAGTAGCACAAATGTAATGCTGTTCTGACTTGATATTTTGAAGACGTTCATCACCACGTAGGCGCTCTAATAATTTCTCAGACAAAATAAAATGGTCTTTTTTTTTTTCATCTTTTTCAAACTCAGAAGACACCGCCATCAGTTGGTGCTCCAGCATGCACAACAATGGGATAGCTGTTCCCAAATTACAGTCCTCCTGGCTGACTGCACGCGTGAAGAACTCAAAAGGACGAAGCATGTCTGTCAGGCTTTTAACTATGTCCCATTGCGCCGCACCCATCCGCATGTCCTCCTTCTGAGATGTACCCTCTGTGAAGAAATAGTGATCGAGTACCGTATACTGCTCATACAGATGCTCAAGCCTGTAGAAGGTTGAGTTCCAACGTGTTGCCACCTCCTGGATGAGTGCTTTCACTGGTATTCGACTTTGAAGTAGCAGCCTCCTCAGATGCTTCCGGGCCTTAAAAGAATGGCTGAAATGGTTGCACATTTTGCGGCAGGTGGCCATTACCGCGAACGCTGCACTGTCTCTATCACTCAAGAATTTTTGAACTACCAGGTTGATACAGTGCGCCAAACACGGCACTCTAAAATAGCGACCCAGCGCCATGGCCTTAACTACATTGGCGCCATTATCCGTGGAAACATAACCAATCTGGCGTTTTTTTGGGGATAGCATTTTCAAGACCTTTTTGTCAAACTCGTCCAAAATGTTTTGGGATGTGTGACTTTTCTCCAAGCCAAACATGGCTAGTGTTGCATGTTTCCGAGCAGCTTTGAAAACTTTGTCCGGGTCAACACCTGCGTTTAGCTTTGCTTTAACACCTGAAAAAGAGACCCAGTGTGCAGTGATGCACATGTAATCAGCGCCTGCGCCACTGGTCCACATGTCTGTTGTCAGATGTATTGTGTGAACAGCACTCTTCTGCAAAGCTGCCCCAATCGCCTCCAGCACATCTTCATGTAGTGCTTGAACCGCAACTCTGGCAAAATAGAACCGGCTAGGAACCTTCCATTTAGGGCAGAGCGTTGCCACTAATTCTAGAAAACCTACCGCTTCTACAAAAGAAAAAGGGAGAAGGTCCACAGCTAGCATTTTAGCCAGCTTAGTGTTATACAGACGCGTCAGTGGGTGGTTGCGTTCATATGGCACGTCTGAAGTAAGCATTGTTCTAATGTTGCCCTGGACCAAGCATTTACGGGCTGATAATGACTTTGTTGACCCAATTTTGCTCGCTGGTGAACTTTTGTGCGTTGGTGTCTCACTCGCTCCAACACTCTTAGTGTGCCTCACATTGGGTGTGCTGCTGACAGGGGTACTGGGTGTAAGGGAAGTGTTTGACACGTCTTCTTCCTCCTCGTCATCATCAGATGCAACATCAACGTTTCCTTGAATTCGGCCTTTCTTGATCGCATCTAGGTGCGCAAACCATTGGACAGTGTGCTGTCTCCTAAGATGACCTCTCTGGCCTCCGGTACCATAGTTGGTACCTGGCTTACCACGACTAACTGCAACCTTACAAAGGGTACAAATGGCAAACTTTGGATTTTTTTGACAAACAGTAAAGAAGTCCCAAACTGGGGACTTGAAGTGTCTGTGGGACCTGGAGGAGGCGGCGATACTGGTGGTGGTGGTCATGAAGCTAATGCCAGATGAAGTGGAGGATCTGGATTGCCCAACTTTTGTACGTTGTGCACTTTCACCGCCACTAATTAAGGTCGAGGTGGATGGAGGTCTCTTCTTGCCAGAAAGAAATATGGAAGCGGGACGAGTTGGTGTACTACTTAACTCCAATGATTGTGGTGTTTCCACTGCCTCCTCATCGACAACATCATCATCATCACGCTCAGCAGCTCTTCGGGCTAGGGTCAAAATGTCTGTTTGCTGCATGCCCGCTGGGGCTGCAGTGACCTTTATGATGACTGGGTCGTCGTTGGCAGAGTCTTCATCAGCAGCAGTATCCGCCACTTCTTGTTGAGCCTCATCACACTCCATAACTCTGAGACTTTGGACGAGCTTCCTTTTACGCTTAACTACCTTTGTCGGATCATGGTGTGCCTCACTCCCAGACGGCAGTGGTGCTGGTTCCCAAGTTTGATCCGTATCATCAGAAGGAGGTGTGCTTGAAGAAGATGTAGACACCACCCTTGATCTCTTCCTTGCTAGGGGTGTGGAAGACAATGAAGGATCATCAGGAGGAGTGGCTTCCTCAAATGATACCTCGCCTTGATTGTCGATTTCCTGATGTGCCCCTACTTCGGGAGGGACAACTATTGTGGGCACTTGTGACCCTCCATGCACCTCTGCTTGCGCATCTCCTTGCGCTGCCTCTCCTTCCACATGTACTTGGGCTTGTACTTGCACATGTGATTGTTGTTGCGGCTGTGGTTGTTCAACACTCGTCAGATGAGCTACAACAACCTGTGTTGATTGAGGGACATTGCTGCTGCTTTCTTGCGATGACCCAACATCACTGGTCGATGGTGATTGAACAACTATACTGGCTGCCTCTGCAGCACTCAAGGGCTTGGACTTAAGTTGGCGTGGTGGTGGTGGTGGCACTGAGCCCAAGGGAGCGGGGGTGCTGCTGCCAGCTTGGTCCCCAGCAGATCCCGCTGCTGCTGCAGGCATACTTTTTTTTTACCACCAAAAAAAGGGGCGGGCGGCACACCAGTCTCCTTGGTAACTTGCTTCTTCTGCTCCTTACTGGCACCTTTCTTGCTAGAGGAGCTACGGGTTACTTTTTTTGGGGCCATCTTCTTCAGAGCAGGTCAGAACAGCAGGCAGCAGTTGCACGAGTTGCAGAGTTGTCTGTGTCCAGACGTGACGTCGCGTGACGTTATGCTGCACACACGCACCGCTGCAGGACTTCTTCCTGGCACTGGTGGTTCTCTTGAGTCTTGTGCACCTAAAAGCAATGGAAGACAGAGGAACATCAGTTCAGTTATACACCCCAAAAAATCGACAAAACACAGAAAAATGAGCACTATCCCATGCCATCCATGATGTTTACATTGAAGACACCCCACAGAAAGACTAGGGACATGCAAGTATGCAACACTCACTACCCCTGGGCATAATGGATGAAAAGTAGGCAAAATAAGTGCAGGCCTCAGACACTGCCTCTCCTCAAAATGGCCCCTTACACCCCAAGCACATGTTGCCTGTACCAGCCAGCACTCAAGATGGCCACCACCACCACCCACATGGCCAGTCCACATCAACAGTACACCCCAAAAAACACAGAAAAACAGCCAAAAATCACCACAATCCAATGCCATCCAGGATGTTTACATTAAAGAGAGTGAGACCACACTACAGGCACACTCAGTCCATGCACCACTACCCCTGGGCAAAGGGCCCCACCAGCAGCCCCAAAAAAACGACAAAAAACAATAAAATGAGCACAATCCCAGCCCATCCATGGCCTCAATGGTGTTTAAATTCAAGAAGACACCCCTCAGAAACACTAGGCCCATGCAACACTCACTACCCCTGGGCATAATGGATGAAAAGTAGGCAAAATAAGTGCAGGCCTCAGACACTGCCTCTCCTCAAAATGGCCCCTTACACCCCAAGCACATGTTGCCTGTACCAGCCAGCAGCACTCAAGATGGCCACCCACCACCACCCACATGGCCAGTCCACATCAACAGTACACCCCAAAAAACACAGAAAAACAGCCAGAAATCACCACAATCCAATGCCATCCATGATGTTTACATTAAAGAGAGTGAGACCACACTACAGGCACACTCAGTCCATGCACCACTACTACCCCTTGGCAAAAGGCCCCACCAGCAGCCCCAAAAAAACGACAAAAAAACAATAAAATCAGCACAATCCCAGCCCATCCATGGCCTCAATGGTGTTTAAATTCAAGAAGACACCCCTCAGAAACACTAGGCCCATGCAACACTCACTACCCCTGGGCATAATGGATGAAAAGTAGGCAAAATAAGTGCAGGCCTCAGACACTGCCTCTCCTCAAAATGGCCCCTTACACCCCAAGCACATGTTGCCTGTACCAGCCAGCACTCAAGATGGCCACCACCACCACCCACATGGCCAGTCCACATCAACAGTACACCCCAAAAAACACAGAAAAACAGCCAAAAATCACCACAATCCAATGCCATCCAGGATGTTTACATTAAAGAGAGTGAGACCACACTACAGGCACACTCAGTCCATGCACCACTACCCCTGGGCAAAGGGCCCCACCAGCAGCCCCCAAAAAACGACAAAAAACAATAAAATGAGCACAATCCCAGCCCATCCATGGCCTCAATGGTGTTTAAATTCAAGAAGACACCCCTCAGAAACACTAGGCCCATGCAACACTCACTACCCCTGGGCATAATGGATGAAAAGTAGGCAAAATAAGTGCAGGCCTCAGACACTGCCTCTCCTCAAAATGGCCCCTTACACCCCAAGCACATGTTGCCTGTACCAGCCAGCAGCACTCAAGATGGCCACCCACCACCACCCACATGGCCAGTCCACATCAACAGTACACCCCAAAAAACACAGAAAAACAGCCAGAAATCACCACAATCCAATGCCATCCATGATGTTTACATTAAAGAGAGTGAGACCACACTACAGGCACACTCAGTCCATGCACCACTACTACCCCTTGGCAAAAGGCCCCACCAGCAGCCCCAAAAAAACGACAAAAAACAATAAAATCAGCACAATCCCAGCCCATCCATGGCCTCAATGGTGTTTAAATTCAAGAAGACACCCCTCAGAAACACTAGGCCCATGCAACACTCACTACCCCTGGGCATAATGGATGAAAAGTAGGCAAAATAAGTGCAGGCCTCAGACACTGCCTCTCCTCAAAATGGCCCCTTACACCCCAAGCACATGTTGCCTGTACCAGCCAGCACTCAAGATGGCCACCACCACCACCCACATGGCCAGTCCACATCAACAGTACACCCCAAAAAACACAGAAAAACAGCCAAAAATCACCACAATCCAATGCCATACAGGATGTTTACATTAAAGAGAGTGAGACCACACTACAGGCACACTCAGTCCATGCACCACTACCCCTGGGCAAAGGGCCCCACCAGCAGCCCCAAAAAAACGACAAAAAACAATAAAATGAGCACAATCCCAGCCCATCCATGGCCTCAATGGTGTTTAAATTCAAGAAGACACCCCTCAGAAACACTAGGCCCATGCAACACTCACTACCCCTGGGCATAATGGATGAAAAGTAGGCAAAATAAGTGCAGGCCTCAGACACTGCCTCTCCACAAAATGGCCCCTTACACCCCAAGCACATGTTGCCTGTACCAGCCAGCAGCACTCAAGATGGCCACCCACCACCACCCACATGGCCAGTCCACATCAACAGTACACCCCAAAAAACACAGAAAAACAGCCAGAAATCACCACAATCCAATGCCATCCATGATGTTTACATTAAAGAGAGTGAGACCACACTACAGGCACACTCAGTCCATGCACCACTACTACCCCTTGGCAAAAGGCCCCACCAGCAGCCCCAAAAAAACAACAAAAAAACAATAAAATCAGCACAATCCCAGCCCATCCATGGCCTCAATGGTGTTTAAATTCAAGAAGACACCCCTCAGAAACACTAGGCCCATGCAACACTCACTACCCCTGGGCATAATGGATGAAAAGTAGGCAAAATAAGTGCAGGCCTCAGACACTGCCTCTCCTCAAAATGGCCCCTTACACCCCAAGCACATGTTGCCTGTACCAGCCAGCAGCACTCAAGATGGCCACCCACCACCACCCACATGGCCAGTCCACATCAACAGTACACCCCAAAAAACACAGAAAAACAGCCAGAAATCACCACAATCCAATGCCATCCATGATGTTTACATTAAAGAGAGTGAGACCACACTACAGGCACACTCAGCCCATGCCCCACTACTACCCCTTGGCAAAAGGCCCCACCAGCAGCCCCAAAAAAACGACAAAAAAACAATAAAATCAGCACAATCCCAGCCCATCCATGGCCTCAATGGTGTTTAAATTCAAGAAGACACCCCTCAGAAACACTAGGCCCATGCAACACTCACTACCCCTGGGCATAATGGATGAAAAGTAGGCAAAATAAGTGCAGGCCTCAGACACTGCCTCTCCTCAAAATGGCCCCTTACACCCCAAGCACATGTTGCCTGTACCAGCCAGCACTCAAGATGGCCACCACCACCACCCACATGGCCAGTCCACATCAACAGTACACCCCAAAAAACACAGAAAAACAGCCAAAAATCACCACAATCCAATGCCATCCAGGATGTTTACATTAAAGAGAGTGAGACCACACTACAGGCACACTCAGTCCATGCACCACTACCCCTGGGCAAAGGGCCCCACCAGCAGCCCCAAAAAAACGACAAAAAACAATAAAATCAGCACAATCCCAGCCCATCCATGGCCTCAATGGTGTTTAAATTCAACAAAACAGTTGTATCATGCACCCCTAACCAACCCTGGTCCTACTGGATACTGTGGCTACCCACAATATAATTTATTTAATGTTCTGAAAAAGTTCCAAAATTGTACTTGCAGCAACTGTAATGCCCCAAACACACTTACTTGTGAAAGTTGATTTCTAATCCAAAAGTGATCCAAAGACAGTCAAAAAGGCCTCAAATCCAAATATCCAGCAGCACCCACAAAAAGTAATCCTTCCAGCTCCAGATCCAAATGAAAGTGACCAGGAGATGGACAAAGCACTGGGAGGAGCCTGCTGGACAGGAACAGGAAGTTGGAGACTGTGGGGCACTTCCTTCCCCCCCCCCCCAAAATGGACTCCTTGCAAAAAAAAAGGCCATGCAAATGTCAACCTGAGCAGTGATTCTGAAAAAAATCATAATTTTCTGAAGGTTTATCCTGTTTGCTGGTGATTTTCTTGTGCAGAATTGCAAAATCTCTATTTCGCGAGTGCGAGATTGTTCCTTTCCGCCGCAACTACGTGTTCGCAATTGCGAACTCTCGCGAGGTGTGCTGTGCAAGGTGGCAAGCCGCGATTACGTATTCGCGGGCGCCTAACTCCAGCGGGATCACGCAGCAAGATCCAAAATTGAGCGGCACTCGCAAAGAAAAACAACTCGGCAAACGCTAAATGACGGAAAGTGAACGCCGTGCACCACGCCGCGCGCCGCAACCAAGCAAAAAATCCGCCGCGAGCGGATTCACGGATTTTCGACAAATTCGCGAGAGTTCGCGGATTGCGAATTTGCCGAAAATCCAAAAAATACGCGATCGGAGCGGATTTTACGCCCATGCTTAGTCTGGTCCGTCGCCTCCAGACTGTGCAGAATGCGGCTGCTCGGTTTTTTGTGGACGCCCCTAAACGCACCTCGGGCACGGCCATCAGGAAAGATCTACATTGGCTCCCCATGCAGGCAAGGATTAATTTCAAGGCCTTATGTCTTACTCATCGTGCTCTCAATGGTTCTGGCCCGGAGGCTATTCGCGCTCTGGTGGCTTACTACACCCCTGGTAGAGCACTCCGCTCTTCCAGCAAAAGCCTGCTAGCTGTTCCTCGCATAGCCAAGACCAGATGGGGCAGAAGATCCTTTCGCTTCCTCGCACCTAGACTTTGGAATACACTTCCCAGCGACCTCAAGGTGATCTATTCTCACTCCTTGTTTCGCAAAGCCCTCAAGACCTGGCTTTTTCAAGATGCCTATCCATAACTCCTCCTTAGGTGATTTCTGAGCCTCTTCTTTTCCATCTTCAGCACCTTGATGCCTACGGGTTTAGTTGCGCTATTTACAAATGTCATTTAATAATAATAATAATAAGCTGCGCTAAATCAATTTAACCTTATCTCGTTGGTGGGCACAAGTAAGCTGCTACTAACAGCTAAATCCGGGTCTCCACAGGATCCATGTCCACCTAGCACGATGGCTCTAGTGTCTTCTATATGTGCCCCAATGGTCCAATAAATTTGCAATGCTTCAATCGAGACAGGTCTCATCCCGAGGGCCTGGAAAGAGGCCTCTGTGCGGCCTATTCTGAAGAAGCCATCCGCAGACCCCCAGGAGCTAAGTAACTACAGGCCAATATCCCTACTACCCTTACTGGGGAAACTACTGGAATCTAAAATAAACTCCCAACTTAGTCAGTACTTGGAAGCGAATGACATGCTTGACCCTTCCCAGTCAGGTTTTCGTCCCGGGGTCAGCACAGAAACAGCAACGCTGGCAGTCACTGATTCATTGAGACGCATCCTCGATGCCGGAGGCTCTTCAATTCTGATCCTCTTAGATATCTCCGCGGCTTTTGATACGATATCTCATCAGAAGCTAGCGGAGAGACTAAGTGAGTGCGGCATCGGAGGCACTGCCTTACAGTGGCTGAGAAACTCCTTAAGGGACAGATGGCAAACTATTACTCTCGGTCCATTTGTCTCCAAAAAGAAATTCCTGTTGGATAAGGGAGAGCCACAGGGCTCTTGTCTTAGCCCCACCCTCTTTAATATTTATCTGGCTCCCATGGCTAAGCTTATCCAATCCTTCGGCTTCGAGATCATTTCGTACGCCGACGATATGCAGCTACTGTTCCCAATAGGTAATAACATCATTGATGAGAAACAGCGCTTTATGGACAGTATGCTGGCGATCGCAAATTGGATGAGAGACCAGTGTTTACAGCTTAACCCAGAAAAGACAGAGCTAATGCTCTTAGGGAAGTCCAATCACTTTTGGACCCCGGACTGGTGGCCCCCCCAATTGGGCGAGGCACCAAAGCCATCTACCTCAGTAAAGAGCCTGGGATTTCAATTGGATGTCAAGCTTGACATGAAGGACAATGTGGACAATGAAGGACAATGAAGGACAATGAAGGACAATGTGAAAAACATTGCAGGTTCATGCTATTACAATCTACAGTCTACTGCGTAGAAATATTCCATATCTACCACTAGAGCACCGCAGAACGGTAGTGCAGGCTATGATAGGAAGTAGGCTTGATTATGGCAACGCACTATTGGCAGAGGTAGGAGTCACTACTCTGTCAAAGTTACAAGTGATACAGAACACCGTGGCCAGAATGGTTCTGAACTGCCCCCCTGGAACTCCATCCCTCCCTTTGCTCAGACAACTACACTGGCTGCCGATTCAAAAACTCTCCTTGTTTAAAATCTGCTGCCTTTCCTTCAAAGCTCTTAGAGGTGAGGGCCCATCCTATCTCAGGGACAAACTCTTTAAACATTCGAGTGAATGTAATCTGAGATCAAACACCTTAGCCCTCCTGAATATTCCCCAGATTCAGCTAACCCGCACAGGCGGCAGAGCTTTCTCGTTCGTAGCACCTAAATACTGGAACTCAGTCAGTCAGTCAGTCAAAAATCTTTACTTCGATTAATAAAAATCATAAAAGCAGGAACTCTCACTTCCTGTGACGCTGCAAAAATCTACCTCCTATCTGTCCTTTAGGAAACAATTGAAAACTTGGCTGTTCTGAAAGGTCTAGATACAACGACATCCACTCGGTATCCTCCGACCGCAGCACCCCCTCTGGTAAGCGCTGAGATGCCCCCGGGTGAGTCATGCGCTATATAAAAGCCTATAACATAACAACATAACACCTGGACGAAACTCTGAAACTGAATCCTGGAACTTCGCCGCTCTACTAAAGACTAGAGGATGGAAGAATCGCCCTTGGGGTCAAGGAGTGACTCCCCTGCTCAAGCAGGCACCAACGAAGCATCTTGGCAGCCTGCATTTCCAGAGCTTGCTCCAGGCTCTGAATTATTTGCAACACAGGAAGAGAATTTCCAAACTTTTCAGAGACCGACATGAGTCCCCAGCAAAGCTGAGACCTGCAGCCTTCACGAGTGATGTGGAACCGGAACCCCAGGACAATGTGCACATTTGCTAGTGCATTGACTTCCCAAGCTTTCCTGAAGTTGCGCATTGGGGTACTTGTAGCCCAAGCCCTGAGCACCATCTGCATCGAAGATTGGGGGCCTACACTCCATGAGTGTTTCATGAGCCCGCTGCTTGCATTTCCGCTTGAGGCTCCTTCCTGATCCCTGGTCTGTTGACTGGTGGATCAGCACGAAGGCCCTTCTGATTTCCCTTGGGCTTCCCTGGTTGCTCCAGACGTGCCCTGACTCCCTACCATATGGTGAGTCCCTCGGACCTTGCTGGTCCACACCAAAGCATTTCTTTGACTGCTGAGTGGGTTGCTGTCGCTAAGGCTTGTTGGGTCCAACCTGGAAACCGACACTGCAGCACTCGACATCCTTTGTGGGACAGCTCGATTCCAGAACCTGGTCATCGTCGACGCCTCCTGGCCCTCGTGGCTGAAGAGTCAAGCTTCACCTTCTTCACCTGAAATCACCCGACATCGGTGGGCATTCGACTATCGTGCCCCTGGTCTCTGGCAAGTGACCTAGACTCTGTCCCCTCTGCTTTCAGGTTCTTCTCATCTCCGATCCAGGCTTGTATCACACGGGACACTTTCCACTTTGACGCCAGCAGCACTTTTTCAGCAGATCGCCATTGAAAACAGCGACAAAACCCGACACCAAAAGACACCAATGCACCCGGGTCCTTGGGTGAGGGAATTTGAGTACTCTGGTGCTCCCATGGGTGTTGGCCTTAGATGCCCCTAGTTCTAAAAAGGGTTTGCTCCAAGCCCTCTTCTAAGTGTCCTTTAGCTTTAAAATTCCAACCGCTACTTTCCCCATAGAAGACACAGGGGACCCTCGTGGTTCACCTGTGTCACTACCGTGGGTGGTTCCTGGTGGCCCCAGCGGTTCTGAAGGCTCTAGACCTTGTGTCTATGCAAGTTGTGGGTCTTATACCACTTTCTTAATATATGGTTTGATACGCCCCTAGGGCTCAACGTATATTGTGCTAATTTACTTCTTTTTTTTTTCCAGTAAGCAATATTTGGACAGTTTTTTATACATAAAACAGAGAAAGGAAAAAAAACCACAAGATTAATGATGCTCCCAGAGAACATGAAGGTAAAACCTGAAGGAGCACAATAAGCAATCAAAAAAACAATCCAAAACGTCTATGGGATCTTCCAGACGGTGAAAAAAAAACAAAGACAAAAAATGGACATTAGTTCACATATCTCATAGAGAACTGCTAGGCCCAGCGTTGCCCCTATCTTACCCCTATTCTTCCATCAACAACCCCCATACCTGTCGAACCCGAATTGTCCCCCGTCGACCTTTGCAATTATGCAGAGCCATCTCCAGATTAAATACATGATGTAGTCATGCATACCAAGCTTGATATGTTGGTGGTGTTGTATCCTTCCACATAGTAGCTATCAAAATGCAGAACACAGAACCAGTCATATATTACATAAATGTCCTTGAGTGAGGATTAACTGCAAGGATTAACTGCAATCTTTCATCAAATCCCAATATTAACAGTGTTGACGTCAGGGTTACTGCCCGCCCCAAATTTTGACAGAAAAACTGTTCAATACCCACCTTAAGAACCAGCAGTTTATCACACTCAGCAAACATGTGTATTATATCAACTGGCCCTTGATCACACCTTGGACATTTATTATTCCCGTGTTGCCTCCAATTCCAGAGTTTGGCCAGGGTAAAATAGAGTCTAAACACTGTTTTATACATTTGTGCTTGGAGATTTGTACTTAGAAAAACTTTCTTAGAGCGCTCTAAAGATCTACAAATATCTATGTCAGGGTTATCCAATTTTACTGCCCAGACACTTTCTACTTTTCAGATATCATCCGGGGTAGCTTCAGTCACTATTGTATACAAGTCCTTAACACAAACTCGTTTTTTCACCAAAAGTTCTAATAACAGAATTTCACCCAAATGAATGTATTGCATAACCATCTTATTCATCACCTTCCTCAATTGTATATATTTAAAGATGGTGCTTGAATGTAACCCGAATCTTGTCTGGAGTTCTTCAAATGAGGCGACCCCATTCTGATCTGCCATATCCCCTATCTGTCTTATACCTTCATTTTCCCATTTTTTACTTATGCTCTCATGCAAGAGGGCTGGAGAAGCTGAGGAGCACCACATCCATATATATCTATGGATTTTAGGAATTTCCAACTTTTTATGAATATTTCGCCATATATTCCAGGCAGCTCTTAAAATTTTAAAACGTGTTTTCTTGTAATAACTGCCTTCCAGCTGCCTTAGCAGTAACCCAGGAGCAAGTTTGCCAACTGCTAGTTCGTAAATATTTGGTGGAATCACCTTGTCAGCCTCCTCCGCCCTACATTACCCTCACTTTGAGACCTAAATATTATAATCATGTGTTGTAGCATCACTGCCCAAAAATAGCATGTAAAATTAGGGATTGCTAATCCCCCCCGATGTTGGGGTAAGGTCATACATTTTAATGATCACCTAATTTTTTTATAGCCCCAAATAAATTGCAAAAATATGCCCTCTACTTTTTTAGATATGAGATTTCCCGGTTCTATGGGTATACACCGGCAGAGATAAAACAATTTATGGAACATTGTCATTTTGATAATGTTTGCTCTGCCGATGATGGAAAGATGTAAATTATCTAAATGCTTCAGGTCCCCGTCCACTTTTTTCAAAATCGGAGCTAAATTAATTTCCCACGTTAAACCCACCTCAGCTGTGTATTGTGCTAATTTACTGTGTGATAATAAGTTTACTGAATGTACTGTTGCCTCTAGCCTCAGAAAGGGACTAGAGGGATGTGTTTAGAATAAATACATATAATTTATATATATACCTGGTGTGGTTCTCCTTTCATTTGGCCATTCACAAGATGATAGACTGGTAAAACAAGCTGCTTTACATTCCTCCAAGACTTAGCCTAAAGGCTGCTCTCCACAGCTACCACTAGGATAGCTTTCTATTAAGGTTGTCTAACCTACCATCAATAAGGGTCGTTTGTTCTGGTGCAAGTTGCCCACTTGAATAGTGGACAGCATATGCCAGGCCAACTTCTCACAATCCCCATGAAAGAATTAAAAACCCCAGATTGTAAAGGATCATACAATGTCAAGAGCTAAAGGTTGATGCTGATTTCCTAAATACGATCTGTTCTCATCTTTCAGAAGCATTTAGTTTTTGCCATGATGCTATTGTCTGTTTTTATCAAGCCAGCTCCAATACATAGTGTATATAAGAGAGATGAGACCTCTTAACTTCTAATCGGACCCAAAAGGGTACAAAACATCGTGGTGCGTCCATTGGGGTGCTGGGGCATTGCCCCACTAAGTTTTCGAGACGTGCGGTGCGGTGATGAATTGCAATTGTGTTCACTCACTGACTGTACGCGCTGACGCTGTAAATCAGCTTCAAGCTTGCTTGACTTTAGCGGCCGGGACACGCCTGAGGCAATCGGCCTATGAAGGGGGTGGGGCTGGGGGCGAGCACTAAGATTTGAGTGACACAAGACACACTGACAGCAGCTCGGGCTCGCAAACTTGCGCATACCTGAGTTTGGCTTGGTCCTTTTTATGACCAGCTCAAACATGCGCACTGTCAGCCAGCCAGCCACTAGTGAGTAGGAGAGGGAGGGAGGGGGTTCCGAGAGGCCGAGGGTTGTTTCATGCAGCAGCCCCCGGTCTCTCGTATGGGCAAGCCCTATCCATGCTCTAGCCAATCAAAGTGCTGCTAATGCAGCGTCTCTGGATTGGCTGAGACACCGTGCAGCCAGGGCAGCCTGCAAACAAATGCCATTGGGTGCAGTGCAACTATGACCAATCACTGTGACTTAGTCTATGAACAGTGATTGGCCATCGTCGTGAGGTGCGCTGCGCACTGTCTTCTGCAGTCCGTTGTGACGTCACCGCACGGTGCCACACACACACACCTCGTGGCGGTGTGTACTGTCTCTGTACTGAGTGACTCAGAGTCTCGGGTCATTCCCTGGACAGTTGCTCTCTCCTTTGTGTCATGTTTGCTGAGTGCTTGGTTGTTTGCGGGAGGCGCTGATGGTAGCCAGTTGACCTCGTTCCCCGGGAGGACAGCTTGGAGAGGCGGGAACTCCAAGGAAGGTAGGAGACTAAAAGGATCCTTGCCGATAAAGGAAGGCAGTCCTCAGACAGTGCAGACTCCAGGGGCATGGCCGACACTGACCCCAGGACCCCGTAGGAGCTTGCCGACTTTGTAAGTAATCAGCCGAAATTGTTTCCTTGCGTAATGTAACTGGGCTCATGTAAAGCGGTTTAGTCAATACCCTCGGGTCGAGTTCGCGCCCTGTAGAAAAAAAACTTCTGAAAAATAAAACCTGTTCAGCTAGCAGCTTTTCACCGCGGCGAACCACAGCTTAGAAAAACCTGGGTGACACCAGTCTTTAGTCTTCATTTGTTATTCCAGGTAACGATAATCCATTTTTAAAGGCAGTCACTTTGTATAAGTGACGTGTACATTCAGATACAGCGCAACCCAGTTGTAGTTGTTTATGAACACCATTGAAACTTTCTTACCTGAGAGATGCATGTTACAGTGTGGTTAGTTTCTGCATTTCGGGCCTGTTTTTTCAACACTTTCAACCTGTGCAATCACAAAAAGTGATGCAAACCGACCCAAAGCAGATGAATCCTTTCTTTGAACATATGGCGCTGGTCTGTTCTCTTCCTTTCTGTTTGCTACCTTTTACGACTTTTACTAAATCGTAAGCACCATATCAAAAATATATCGAATGAGAATATCACTACCTCTACTCAGGTGAGTCTAAAGATAGATGTCTGGGTAACAGGTTAGGGTAAGGAGTAGGGGTAGGGCTTGTGGTGTGTCAGGGATAGAATTACCGTAAAGGGTGGTGACATGTTTAGGATTAGGGCTCAGGTAAGATAAAGGATTGGGTTTGAGTGTTGGGATAAGGCTGGTAGGGTTTAAAGGTAGGGTTACTGTTAAGGCTAGGACAGGCTATAAAATGGGAAAAGCAGAATTAAGAGGGTTTTTAGTATAGGAGCAAGCAGTAGGGTTAGTGTTGAACTTACCTTGGCGATGTAATGTGCTGAGGCCTCTTCACAGTGCTTATATGCCCACATGTGAGTTGTAAAATGTTTATTTATAGTTAATAATAATAATAATAAGACCATTTCTTAAGCGCCTGGTTACACCTATGACGGTTGTCGTGGATATAAATGATGGATAGTCATGTAGTTTCTTGATGTTCCTTTATTCAAGTAGAATAGTAATAAGATATACAGGAGAAAACCCCACCAGGAACAGGATGGTCACTGCTCAGCCCACTCTCTTCAACTGTCATTCCACATACACACCAGGCACACTAACATTCTCTTCACTCTGTCATCTAGCATTCAACATTCTACACTGACATCACATTCATACTGGCTGAGCAGCTACAAGGAGATGATCCAATGTACAACATATCCCCTTTTCTTCAACAACAATAAGCACAAAATATATTATACAGTTAATTAAATTGAAAAGAGAAAACTTGTAATATAACACATAGTTCATAATGACAGAAATGAAAGAAGCGACTAAGTATGTTAAAGCATAGGTAGCTATAAGTGATGAGGATGAGGAAAGGATAAAACAGTCTAAACTAATGGTACACATCTCCTTCTGTTGGATAATTTAAATATAAAAAAAATTAAGAAAGAAATGTTGTTTAGTAAAATTGAAATAGTATAGGAAAAAAACTTTGCATAGAGGTCTCAAAACTATGTATAGGTACTTAACGCATTGCTTAAGGCATACAGGCCCACAGACACAATATTGCATGAAAGCACAATGTATAGGTTAGATAACTATAAGTGCATAGCCTATTGCATACTGACATAAATGTATAGGTACATGACCCATGTTTAATTGAAATGTATAGGTAGATAACTAAGCGTATAGCTTTTCAAATACAGATACAAATGTATAGGTATATAACCCATTGTATCTTATGAACTGAAGTGTGAACTCAACAAAGTAATTTGTAGTGTAGGACCAATGAAAAAGGTGTGCGCACCACCCTCACTGAAGAATATAATAAATGTAAGGAGGCCTGCTCCTATACATAACTACATTACCCAACAAATCAAAACTGGAGTTCCACAACGGTCAATATCATTCAGATAAACATATGTTACTTCTTTAAACTCTAAATACAGAATCATGTAACATATTGTGCATATAACATATAATCATAAATAATGAAAATACTTGAAACTTCAATTGCGTCTTAACATCAGTGCGCAGGAAGCGTATCGTGACTTATAATGTATGTGATCAAACTTTGAGCTGTATATATATCAATATCAGCCAAATTTAACAAATAATAAGTAAAACTCTGAAAATAACATCACGTCTTAATATCAGCGCGTATGAAGCATCTCGCGACTTATAATATGCGTGACCAAATCTGGAGCTCGTTTAATCTCAAGACTCATATTATGTATGTGAGTCACGTAACATGTATTAATACTAGTGCATACCGGAAGCATCTCGCGACTTATAATATGCGCGTGTTAATTAAATTGCCATATAACGCGTCTTAATTTCAGTGCGCAGGAAGCATAGCATCTTGTAACTTATGGAATGTGCGTGACTTTACCTTTTTATATATAACTATTGTTAAACATATCACAGGCAACTTTAAATTTTAGCATTAGTCAACATAAGCTTAATAAATTGGAATCACAATCACAAATAATAATATATGTAATGTGATATAAACAGTGCAAACTCAATAAAACTTGGGTAGAGTTCACGTTGTGATAAACATTGTAGTGAATCAATGTTTAAGATAATGGCACTGCAGATTATATTTCTAACAACTGTTTGTAGCTAAATCACCAATTATCTTGAAATCCCATGTTTTTTTGATATTATAAACAAAAACAGGTTACCAGTTAAGTGCAGGCAGTTTCAATCGAGTACTACATTTTCACTGAGTTTTGTGAAACGAACTTCACCATCGGTAATTTGCGGCAGTTCTCAGAAACAAATCTAAGATGGAGGCACGTTACTTGACGTTGAGCCGGGTGGTTCACGGTGTTCTAGTGCACATTTACTACAAAAGGCAGTCCTGGTTGTCATGGAAATAGTTTTTTGCTTCACGAGGAGATGCAGGTGAGCTCGAGTCCATGGTTCGTGTTTTAATCAAACTGACATCGGTCAATCTGCGTTCGGGTGCTCCAAGCGATGTACATATAAAACATAAATAATTTAAAAAAAATTGCATACAGACGAACTGTTCACCCGGGTGTTCGATCACAGCGAAGGAAATTTTTTTCAGACATCCTCTTTTAAACAATTTAGAGCAGATGTAAAGTATTCGTACTGGGGATCTAATTCCAATGACATAAAAGTTCCTTTTAAATCCAGTAGATGGCAGCAGTAATACTTCGATCAAAACAAAATACATGGAGATCGTTTTCTAGTTTGTCTGTCCGCTTTGACAGTTGAGCATTCCTTCTCCTCAAATATCTCTCGTACCGCTCTTGAACTGGTGTGAGAGAAGACCCATAACTCAGGAAATTAGCAGGAGTAGGTCAGTATATTTACGGAGGCATAATTAGCAAACAGTCAAATATAATAATATTTGCTTGAAGAGCTCCGAGTCCTGACACTCTTCAGTGTGTTTCTCCTGCCGGTCACACGTATTATGAGAGGATTGTTCTCAATTACAGCTTGGGGTTACACACCTCATTAAATGGTACAGTTCTCTGCTCATACGGTTAGTAATTTTGAATATATAAACTTACCATGGCATAGGTTTAGAGTTTAGGGCGACCGATTTAGGGGTCACTGGTGGGGTTTAATATTGTCAGGTAATTTAAATATAAGTCTTAAAATGTGAAAGTCTTTTACCTTGATTCAGTTCAGTTTCTTGAGGTTTATTCCTTGTAGTTACCTTAGTTTGTTTGTAGGTAGTTTCTTGCACGCTTTATGTTCTCCAAACGTCGCCAAAATGTCGTGGATATAAATGATGGATAGTCATGTAGTTTCTTGATGTTCCTTTATTCAAGTAGAATAGTAATAAGATATACAGGAGAAAACCCCACCAGGAACAGGATGGTCACTGCTCAGCCCACTCTCTTCAACTGTCATTCCACATACACACCAGGCACACTAACATTCTCTTCACTCTGTCATCTAGCATTCAACATTCTACACTGACATCACATTCATACTGGCTGAGCAGCTACAAGGAGATGATCCAATGTACAACAACGATGTGTCCCCGCGCTGAAAAACTACTGCTCCCAGATGAAGCTAAAACCAAGATACACTAAAATCCTAGAATGTATCAGGATACATTTACTTGGGAAAGAGATGAGTTTTTAGATTTTGTCTGAATCTTGTTTCGGAGGGCTCCATCCGAAGGTTCAAGGGGAGGCTATTCCAGTGCTTGCTAGCCAAGAAGCGGAAGGAGCTACCTCCCATTCTGGACCTGTAAACGCGGGGGAGTTTGAATAACATCACTCCAGCGGATCTAAGATTTCGAGTAGGGCGATGGGTGATAAGGAGTCTTTGCAGGTAGTTAGGGCCTTTTCCCTGAGCAATACGATGAGCCATGCATAGTGCCTTAAATTTGATACGCTCCACAATGGGGAGCCAATGAAGTTTACGCAATGCCGTTGTACCGGATGCCCTACGTGGAAGGTTCAGTACCAAGCGGGCGGCGGCATTTTGGACACACTGAAGTTGTTGAGTGCCTTTTTTGCTCAGGCCAAGGAGAAGGGCATTGCCATAGTCCAGATGCGGCGTGACTAGGGCGTGGATAAGTTTCTTCCTAGCACCGAAGGGGAGCAGGTCGAGAACTTTGCGGAGGGTTTTTAGTATTCCAAAGCATTTTCCAGTGATTTTGCTAATTTGTTGCTTGAAGGACAGCTCCGCATCAATCATGATTCCCAAGTTTCTTACAGCCTCTGCTGGGCGGGGGATTGGCCCTAATTCCGTCGGCCACCAGTCCTGCGACCAGGTAGAGAGAGATTTACCGACCACTAGCAACTCGGTTTTTTCGCCATTTAGGCGAAGGCAGTTGTTGTTCATCCACCCAGCCACTGCCCGCATACAATTGGAAAAATTAATGGCTTCCTCAGGCTGGTTATTAGCAAGTTGAATTATTAATTGGGTATCGTCAGCGTATGTGACGATATCCACACCATAGGATTCCACAATATGTGCCAAGGGCTCCATATAAATATTAAACAGCGTGGGGCTCAGACTTGAGCCTTGTGGAACCCCATGCCTCAACTTGCGGGGGGGATGACTTATAGGGAGGGCAATGTACCTGAAAACTCCTGTTTTCCAAGAAGGATCTTATCCATTCCAGGGCTGGGCCCTCAATTCCCATGTCTGAGAGGCGTGACAGCAGCGTTGAGTGCAGCACGGTGTCAAATGCTGCACTGAGGTCTAATAACACCAACGCTGCTGTCTGCCCTCCATCAACAAGTTGTCTCAGGCCTTCTGTGGAAAACAGAACCGCAGATTCAGTTGAATATCCTGCTCTAAAACCTGACTGGGTTGAGTGGAGGCAGGAGTTCTCTTCGATGAATTGCATAACTTGCTTATTCACAACCTTCTCCACAACTTTCCCACAAAAGGGGAGGAGAGATATCGGACGGAGGTTTTGCAGTTGAGAGATCTGAATGTTCGCTTTCTTTTTCAGGGGTATAACCTGTGCGGTTTTCCAAGCCTCCAGCACATGGCACTCCTGGAAAGAGAGAGCTATGAGTTCTGCTCATATTTGGCCCTTCCTGCCCATTCATGGATATTTGAGACCCGGGGTAATTGCACGGGGAACAGTGTGTATATGTTGCATATATGTATATTAACTAGAAAGCTCCTGAACCACCGCCAAAGGATTTTTTAGCCACCCAAGGAGGGTGCGAGTTATACAAACTCGTGGTGTTGCAGTTATTTAACGGACATCTGCCAACATTTCTTGCAGTGGCTGTGGCGAGGGGTTAAGCTCACGGAGGACCGGTTACCCCTGAATAGGGGATTTGTGGCAGCTTGAGTGAAACGCTGCACATGCAGGGATTGTTGTAACATTCGACAGAGTTAAATGTAATGCACCATGATCCCCATGTAATTCCCATCGGGGAATGGATTTTAAGATTCTGAACCTATGGGCTCAACATTTCCATCGTTGGGGTAATCATGGTGTGTGGATGGCATGGAAGCCGTATCAATTTTTGCTTCCCCCTGTGAGTGTCTACAATCTCTGGACTCTGGCTGTTCTTAAAGAAAGACGTGCTGATTTCATTTACAAAAAGTAAACAATGATGAATGCTGCTACTTCGCGACCACTTTAGTTGTTTGTTAAATAAAAAACATCTGTGAGTGAGGTACTCAGAAATGCATTGTATCTGAAAGTCTTTTATGAAGCTCTGTGGTTATACTGAATAAGCAGCTACCTATGTTATATGACATCTCTTTATTAATGTAATAACTGCACTTTCACAATAGCTTTATTAACCTTCCTGCTTTCTCAAATTTGCTTGAAAATGCACCATTTTCCTTCTCTTTTTTCAAAAAATATCTCGGGGGGAGGTTCGGGCTCGCTACGCTCGCTCGCAACGGTGCAGTATGCCAATCATTTTACGCTCACCACTTTCAAATGTCACCAGCCGCCCCTGGTACAATATATTCCCTATGTTCTACCTATGTACTATTTATCACCTTGCAGAGGACATTGAAAGAGAAAGAATCTACTTTGTTGGGTTTGCAGAATATACTTCATTTTAAATCTTTGCGTTTTTCTTTTGTGTAAGACACATGCATGTCACTCCAATGTGGCTTTTGAAGCGTTTGAAGGTGGGTGAAGGTCCTAGATCAGGAGCTTCAAAGTTCATTTAAGATGGAAGATTATGTGGTAAATAAGACAGAGTAAATAGGTAATAGAAACAAACACAAAATGCCGGGATTAGTAGACCATAAAAAAAGCGGTGAAAGAGTTTTAAAGCTTTTCAGTTATAAACATCTACATGTTGTCTTTAGATCGAAGACCATGCAGGGAGTCGTCTGTAATTGGTATTTGTAGTCAGTAGTTTGAAGAAATGTATTAAGTGATTCTTTCTATCAATGAGTTTACAAACAACTCAAGTAGACACACCTGCACATGTAAAAATAAACGTTTCATTCTGGCTGCTGTTAAATGCTAGTTCAGCAGATTGTCTGGATTCAAGTGAGCAGCAGTTATTGCAGAGTGCAGTGCAGACACCAAGGTGGCCAAGTGCACACGGCTTGAGTGCCAGAATGCGGGAGTCACTCGCCCTTTCCATCCAGTGAAGCGAGTTGAGAAACCGCGAAGTTGTCCCAGTGTTCAGATGATGAATCGAAGTATTGTGACTGGTTGCAGTAATGGATGGTTGTGTCCATGCGCTGTCCATGCACCCTGGAGGTTCATGGTGCTAGCAGCTGAGTGAATCAAACCCGACGGGAGGAGATGAGGGCTGTTAAAGGAGGAGCCGGAGAACTAATGGGAGACATGGCCAGCAGTCGGTGGAGGAGTGGGAGACATGACCATCAGTCAGTGGAGGAGTGGGCACATGACCAGCAGTCGGTGGAGGAATAGAGACATGACGAGCAGTCAGTACATCAGTGGGGGACATGACCAGCAGTCGGTGAAGGAGTGGAGGGCATGCCCAGCAGTTAGGGTGTCCAGATCTTTTAAGCAAAAAACAGGGACTTCAAAAAAATTGAAGATAGACTACAATTTTCCTTCAAGTAAGCGCACAGAATGACAGCGCTCCTCAGCAGGGAATTACAGAACAGGCAGTAAGAACATAAATAAAATACAAATTTTAAAATCAGTAGCTTGCCTGCTAATTAAATTGCTTTCTTTAAACAACTGCTAACTATCCCTGCTTTGTAAATCATAAAAAGACCATCCCGACGTTTGCAGTTGAACCTCTCTAAAAACTGGGACATGAGCTAAATTTCCTGAAATCTGCCTGGGACAGCTGTTGAAAACCCAGGACCGTCATGGCAAATCTGGGACGCCTGGTCACCCTAACAGCAGTTTGTGGGGGAGTGGGGAAAATGACCAACAGTCGATGGAGGAGTGGGAGACATGACCAGCAGTCGGTGGAGGAATGGGAGTCATTACCAGCAGTCGGTGGAGGAGTGGGAGACATGATCAGTAGTCGGTGGAGGAGTGGGGGACATGACCAGCAGTCAGGGCTTCTGTCGTAGTGAACCGTCAGCAGTGTCTCCTGGGACCAGCACCCACGTGCCCCGGGCACTTCCATCGTTTTATGCTGCTGCGCTCCAGTCCTCACTCACGCTCACCTTGAATGGTGCTCACTGTGAATGCTACTCGCGCTGGCTCACTGTGAGTGCTGCTCAGTGTGAATGCTCCTCACTTGTGCTCACTGTCGATGCTCCTCAGGTGCTCACTGCACATGGGTTCACCTAGGAAACCCAGTTGGCACAGTCACATCCTCGATAACCTCTGTGTCACCAGCGTGGTGTGAAGCGCCTATAAACAAGCTTTCTTGAGGTGTGACCTTAATTGATTACGGCGTCACATCAGAAGCACGTTATAAATTGCACGTCTCCTTGTGTCTTAGTTTAGAGCATTTGCAATTTTTGAAAGTAGAAGAAAGCTTGCTGCGATCCTATTTTTAAGTCAAGCATTGAAGACCGCTTGTATATACTTTAGTATATATTTATTTGTGTATGTACTTTGTGGGTTTTGGAGATCAGCCCTAGGACTTGTCTGCTTCCGCTTAGGGACTTTTTTCTGTTCAACTGCCTCTTTTTGACTGTCTTGAGAGAAAACGACCAGTAGAGATCAGTAGAATACCAGAATTGCTTCCTGCTTGTTAAACTGCCTCTATTTAATTGACTGGATAGAAAACAACCAGTAGAGGTCAATAAAATACCAGAAATGTTTTCTGCTGAGGGACTTTTTTTTATTTTATATTTCTGGCCATTGCCTCTGTTTAACTTTCTTGATAGGTAACCACTAGCAGAGTCCAGTAAAATACCAGAATCACTTTAGCATTCTCTAGATTCCAGTCCATAGAAATTGTCTTCCACACACACCCATCAACAATAGTAATGTTTTCAAATCTTGTATTTTCAGGGGTATGACTACCGAAGGACCTGATTTTATATTAAAAACAGAGCTTTGGACTATACACTACCCGCTGAAAGGATATATTTCTCTCCATGTGTTCCCATACGTGGCGTGTGACACAGTTTGGTGCTTACTTTGCCTCCATGTTAAAGAACAGTAGATGTTTCAGCACCCAGGCTAATGTGTTGCATAGCTAAATACATATAAGGTCCCAAAGGTGAGACCGATTGCATTGTAAATGATTGTTTAAAGGGTTTCCACATCATCATAAAGCAGAACTATTGTCTTTGTGATAAGTTACCAAAAACTATGTAGATGTATATTGTTATAAATTCATACATTGCAATGTTTAATAAAAGTGATTGTCCTAAAATATTTTCAATAAAGCTGTTTAACCCCTTCCAGGCGGTGTTAATTCTCCCGCCTTGTAGGAGAATTAATACGTGGGTGGGATTTGGAAGGCTCCCGGCCATCATGCGCACACGCCCACATGATGGCCAGGGGCCGTCGTGATAACAGAAGGGGTTAAAAAAACCATTAACATATCTTTGACTCTTTTTTAACAGTTTCCAGGACACGAAATGCAGCCATAGAACTAAACATAAGGTATCCTTGCACTCTTGCTGAAGATAATACAGCTCCAGCTTTAAAAAAAATATGGTAAGTTCTCCTGGGGTCAGAGATGTATTAACCCCGAGGACTTACTGTGTATTTTTTTAAATGTTGCTACATAGCTGTTCGCTCGCTGCAGCCCACCCCCCCCATGTCATTTAAATAAAACATTTGGGGTGCCCATCTCCTTCTAGGGGCACTACCAGCATCCAAAAATATTTTGAAAGAATTGAAAGAATGCTATGGGGCGTTCCCTAGCTAGAGCAGTGAATTTGAAATTAATGGCTATTCTTATAAATGTCATGCAGCACACCGAGCCATTTGATGGCCCTGGAGACACCAGCCCTGGGCATCACTTTTATTTAATAGGGAGGGGAGGGTGTACAGACCCCCATTAACCACGCAAGTCCCCGAGACCTGATCTCCTATAACCATAATCCACTTAAGGCCCCGGGGATCCCAAAGAGCCGGGTCGATCATTTTTTGGGGGAGGGATCCAGCACCCCTTCCAGAGCTATCTAGTGGCCCTCATACTGTGGGAATGGTGCTTTTTTGGGGTGGAAGGGGGTGTGGGGCTCCCTTCTCAAGCCATCCAGTGGCACGGAGACTCCAGTCACCAGGGCCCGATGACAGCAGTGTTCTGGAGACAGCATCCTCCAGGGCACTGCAGTTCCCTACCAACAAGTGTGCTGGCAGGTAGAACTTCAACTCCTTGCCCGTGCTCTTGCAGGCAGGGAACACAGGCTTGCTTAGCGGTGGGTGCAGGCAGGGGCGGCGGGCCCTAGGGCTCCCTACTACCCCATGGTCCCTGGGGCCTCATAATGGCCTGGGGAGGGTGGCTGCATGCTCCTCTTACCATTAAAATGTAATTCTGCCACAGAGGATGGGGTCCCCTGGCCTGATCATGGCTCATGCCCCCTGCCCTTAATTAATAATGTAACTTTACCACCCAGGCACTGTCCCACCCGGGGGGCAATAAAACCTCTGCACTACTACCAAAATAAATGATGTTTTTGGCCTCGGGGATGGGACTCTTGGGCCACTACACCAGATTGAGGGGGCATGGTATCCCTACCCTGCCCCCCAGGATGTATTATTCCTTTTTAACTGTTTTTAGGACAGGGGACTGATTCCCAGAGATCTAAAATGGCTGCCACCACGTCTTAATTGATTTGGTGGCAGATAATCAGATCTTATCTTTAGATCCGTCCGCTACATGTGTCCTCTGCAGTTTAAATTATACATACATCTTGAAGCTTCATTTCTCAAAAACTACTAAACAGATTTACACTAACTCACCAAGATACATGTGATGCTATATTTACTCTTGCTTCCATTATGTTGAACATATTAAAAGTGCATCATGGGGGGATGTTCAATCTTAAGAAGTAAATTTTGAAACAAACAATGACACAGCTTTTTCAATCAAGGATGCAATTTGTAATATTTTTAAACTGCCTCTCCAGAATTGTAGGTGTGCTCTCTTTTGATCGTCCTATTCCCATTTAAATTGTGTTTACTAGTGTGCATCATTATTTCAGTGATGCTCTAATTCCCCTGATGGCGCCTGCTGCTTCTGCAAGCTAAGTAGTATACCTGTATTTTGATCATATTATCAGCAAGCAGGGACCATTTCTACAAGGGGAACTGGCAGATCCTCAATAATTAGACTCTTTCAAATGAGTAGTGATTCTCAATGGATGACCAATGGATCCTGGTTACAATATCACACTTAATAGTGCATGCTCTTTTCCCACTGTGATTTGTAATGCAGTGAGTTTTTCTTCTCTACAGGTGCATTGGATCCATCCAGCAATTAAAGAGCAAGTTTGGAAAAGGATACTTTTTGGAAATCAAAGTCCGTGACCAGCAGCAAGTTGATGCCCTTCATTTGAATATTCTGAAGATCTTCCCTCATGCTGCACGACAAGAGAGGTAAATAATTGTTCTAACTCTGACAGCATTTTAAAAATATATTTGTGTTCACCACTTGTACACTTCATAGGGATGACTTTGAAACTAGTGGGAAGGTGCACATGTTTATCAAATATGTCTATGTAGGTGGGGAATTATAATGTTTGTGAGGGGACTTAATAGGACTGCTTTGTGAAGATTGATGTAATGACCTAAAACACCAGATGAACCTCATTAAACTATACACACCTCGGGCGTAATGCAGCCCCCTGGAACCCCTGTGGCACAGGGGACCCCGTTCCTCCTAAGGCCTATGAATGTCTGTGAGAGTTGGAAGACTCAGGGGGCCCTCATCATACTTTGCAGGGGAGCCCCACCATTTTGCATAGTGTCACTGACACACCTTACACATCTCATAGGTATAAAGACTGAATGCAAGTCACTATTACCAAATTCAGCAAATCACCAAATTATTCTAAAGTTCAAGACGTGCTATTAGATTATGTTTTTAAGTTCTCTGTTCATAGAGTGATCTGAAAACTGCTCTTGGACCAGTAAACATCAGGATACATTCCAACATGATCTCAGGACATTTGTTTTCATGAAATAGTGGACATTTGTTCCCAGCCCAGCCTTTGTCTTCCTGATTACTGTCTTCTAGGAGTGTTATGTTTTCCAAAGGATAGTAGACAAGAGAAAATAATCACTTACTTGCTCAATCCTAAAAGAGAGAAAATAGAGGAAGAGAGTTTATTGTTACCACTTGTGGGTTGTTAGTGTTGTAGCTGAAGAGTTGGGTCTTCATATAGAAGTCTGAATCACTTCAAGTAAGTGGTAAGTTCTTTATTTCATGTTAGGCCCTTAGGCTACAGCAACAGTAGGTATATCCTGTCAGGGTTTCATCCTCCCTCCAACTGTCCCAATCTTCTAGCTTCTCACCAACCTTCTATCACATTATTCACTCTCAACATTCCAGACATCAGTACAGATATTTAGGAAATGGGTACAACCAAGATACCCAACACCTCCCTTTCTTACAAACAACAAAACAAAGACATAAAGAATAGGGACAATCCATTACAATAATTCAATCTTCAACATGTCTACCTGACACATCTACCCTACAAAAATCAGTAAAACTCTCCAATACCCATGCACACACGAAGACAACAAATAACACTAACAGAATATCTGTGATGAGTCAAGACATGTGGTTCTTCACGCCTTATGCCAAACAAAAGAAAAAAGACTACAAGGTTGTGTCTTCCATCACACAATGGTCCAATACATGAAAGTCTTGTTACCACCTCAGACATGAGACCTAACTACCACATGTCTGCATGCTGACCGTGGCACCAGGCAACAATTATACATATGGTACATATAGTTGTGGAAGCTAAGTCATGTGACAGCCAGGGCATTAAACCCACAAGCTTTCATTGATAAGGAGTTTCCCTGTCATTCCTAAGTTTAGACATTCAAGGCACAAAACAAAATACAAACTAAAATCTTACCATTCCCTTGCCCGGACTCCAACACAAAGAACTACATTCATACACAAAGTCACCTGTGTACTTCACAATACTAAATTACACAGCACAACAAACTCATACTTTCTCTTTCTTCAGCAAACTAACACTCACATTCCAAAAAGAACAACACACTGCACCACACACACACAGACGTGCAGCACAGCACTCCCAATACACTCCACACCTAACCACACTAACTAGCCAAACCAACACGACCAAGTACCAAGCTGACGAAAGCACTCAATCTGCACCCAGTACCACGCACTCTGAAAACTGCACCAGAAATGTCAGGATGTATTTCGAACACAATGATGGCAGCCTCCAGTAGACCCACACTGAAAAATTATTGAAACAATAAAAAAATCCAATACTAGAGAGGTCCAACAATGCAAACATTGACACCGTAACACATTAGCAGGAAGAGATCTGCTCACTTAGAACACAGAAGAGCTGCATTAAACATCAACTCTTGTCATATAGAAAGACAACTAGTCTCAGAGTAAAAATCTGGTGAAACTATGGCTATCACCCACAACACCACTGGAAACTATACTTCACCACATTTTCACTTCATTTAGTACTTCCCTTTGCTAGAAAACACAGAAAATTACCCCTGGGTTGATGGAGCGGGATAGAAAACAGAATTCTGTTTAAACCCGTGAAGTCACACTTCCATAAATAAATTAATAATGCTAACAACTTGTGCTGTGTGTATAATAATTCAACCTAGTTTAAAGTTGCATACACAAAAGACATGTGGGAAACTAACATGTGTGCTCATAATTGTGCATTATGTTGCATTCTTATGTATGTGGAAAATAATAAAATAATCTTGTCTATTGTCATGTCATAACTAATAGCAGCTGTTTTTGAAATAATGACATGTGCTTATTTTGCTTCCCTTGTCTATGTGATGTCATTTCTACTATTCTAGGTGCACATAAGGCTTTATGGATTTATGAAGACTGGTAAATATAAAATGCTGCTTTATTTGTGCTTTACTGCTAGGTAATTTAGACTAATGGGTTAATAATTAGCAATGATGGGAGGCAACAGAACAAACTGTATTTCTTTCATTAATTATTCTTTGTGTTTGTTTATATAATAGTTTTACAAGTGAAGCTTAGAGATGGCTGCAGGAAAATAGTTCCCTTTTAAAAGTGACGCAGGGACAGTGGCGCAGAAAATTGACGCTTTCTGAAAGAGGCCTAATGATGAAAATGGCTCAAGTGAAAATAATTCCAAGAAGGATGGAAAAGGCCTCTGAGCTTTTATTTTGAAAGGTTTTGGAATGAACTGCTAAAAAGATGACTTTTTGGAGAAATTTGCTAACGTTTGCTAACGTGCCACGGGAGTTCAGAGCTGAATGGCTCAAGGTTAAAAAGGAAGCTGTCGCTACAAAATGTAGCAGTCTAAGGAGAGCTGCCAAGACTTCTAAATGAACAATGGACTAGTGAATTTGCCCGGGCATGTAAGAAGGAGGTGTCACAGTTTACTGTGGTACGAGGTGGCTCAGCCAATGGAGAACTAGAATTCGTCTGCTGAAATGTGAAAAATAGTTAGCTCAGCTAAAATTAGGGTATAAGAATAGGTTCAGAGAACACATAGTTGGCTTACGCTCGAGAAATCTGGAGGACGATGTTATGCTGATGGACTTTACACGTGAGGACAGGAGTTTTTATTAATTACTTTATTACTAGGTGATGAGGGTAGAGACAGAGATACTTACCTGGCAGGGGAGACACCATGATCACGAAGGTGGTTCTCCCAGGGTGAGGCTCATCCATTGCACTTCGGATGTGCTGACCCCTGCGATGTCCCCAAATGCGGGATACTCGACTGCATAATTTCTGGTAGCCATCGGACGGTTTATATATGTTGTTTTTGACATACATGTTACATGCATGATACATATATGTTGGTAAATTCATAGGATTAAGTTTTAACACATGTTGAGTTTGTTTATTTTGTGCTATGTGTGTACCGGTACAAAAACTGTGTGATGAGAATGTAGTCATGCAGAATATCTGATCTGTTTCTGTGATATCGCCGAGTATCACTGTTGGTATCGCCGTGTACCAGAAGTATTGTCGCCGTGCAATACAGTGTTGTCGCCGTGCAACACAGTTTTAGGGCTAGGTGTGAATCTTGTATAGTGAGGGTTTTCTAAGAAATTAGAGCAGCATGAGAATAGGGACAAAGCGCCTTCCATAAAACTCACTGTGATAAGAGTATTAGTTATATTCAAGCTTGAGTGAAGGGCAGAGTAATGTCGGTGCATGATTATCTATAAACAGGTTAGAGTCCTGTACGGGTACATGTTTTATATCTATAAACAGGTGAGAGCCCTGTACGGATAACGGTGTTATTTTGCTAACGGTGCATGATTTCTATAAACAGGTGAGAGTCCTGTACGGATTTCATGTGTGACTGAAGTTAGGGAATTTTCAGTGTGAAAGTGCGTGATTGTTTTGTAAGGTATGTTCAAGTGGAACTCTTAGATACTTTCACTTCGCGGTGGGTTCAGAGCAAAATGAGTTCATATTCTTACGTGTTAGAAGGGTAGAGTAAGAGTTGCTCTACTGGCAAATGGAAATTATCCTTAGTGTGAATAGCGCCGTCTATTCCGAAGTGTGGATACTTGAATGTATGTAAACTATCCTAATTAGAGAAGCAGACAGATGTGTTTCGTTTTATATATTGACTAAAATGTACCAAAAGTAATTCTTAGGTACTTAGGAAAGTTCAAGATAAAGTCTGTACCATTCTAAGACTTTATAAAGTATGTGCAGTGTTTAAATACATTTAAAAGCTCTGCACGCTAATAAAATTCAATTGAAAAGTATTCAGCATAGTTGAAAAGTATTAAAAGGTAAACTGTGCTAATTTAAAACATTCAGGAGCATTTTAGAATGTTTTGTGTTAATTAGGCAATAATTAAGGTATTACACGTTATTAAATTCGTTAAAATAAGTAAAAAGCGATTAGAATTAAATTTATAAACATTCCACGCTTTAAATATAGTATTATACTGTTCTCCGTAGTTTAAAACCATTAAATTGTGCCCCGATCGAAAATTGTAAGGGAGGGGCTGGTTTTAGGAGTGAGAACGTGTGAGGAGAGAGCCTGCAGCTGCAGCAGCTGCCTACGTCAGAGCTTGCCGCGCTCTGGTTGGTAGAACTGTCTGGAGCGTCATCATTAAGTAGCTCCCTGATTGGTTGATGTGCCCTGGAGTGTTGGAGCAAAGCAGCGCTCTCATTGGCTGAGGCGCGATAAATTGCTCGAAATTGTTTAAATTTATAAGTATTGCCGATTTCACTAGCAGATCGCGCAAAATTTTATGAGAAAAGCTGATATAATTGCATGTCATTTAACAATTGATGAATGCTTGCGAGCGTTACGCTGTTTAAAAAGCGAAGCGTAGCGTTGTGGGCTTATTAAATTGTAATTATGAATACCCCCGTGTTGATAGATGTGCGCTAATGCTTTAAAGGAAAGTTATTGTGTGTCCCGAGCATTTTGTGAAGGAGGGGCTGTTGCCTGGGGAGAGCTGCCAGCTGCAGCGACTGACTACGTCAGCCGCCGCGCTGTCATTGGCTAAAACGCCGTCGCGTCATTGTCAGAGCTTTGCTTTCATTGGGCGAGGCTCCGTGAGCTGTGCTCTGATTGGGTGAGGATCGTGGCTGTGTCTTCATTAAGTAAAGCCTGCCTTTGTGTGGTAATAGCGCGTGAGGGAAATGCGCTTCTAATTGTGGGGGTCCATACCTTATTAGGCCGTGTTATTGAGGAGCAGCGCACTGATTATAGCTAAGTGCTGCAGGAGCTGTGCCCTGATTGGTTGGTGACGCGTAGCGTCATAGCAGGGTCGCATCCTGATTAGTTGAAGGGCCGTGGCATCACGGCAGAGCTGCGCTGTGATTCGTTGTGGCTCGCTTGCTGAGTTATTTATAAAATTAAATGTCCCCGCTTTGAATTTTTTACCTGATGTGATAATGTTTAAAACGAAGCGTGTTGTGGCTGGTGCAGGCGAGCGAATGTGCGCTAAGGCCAGAGCATGAGAGAAACAGAGACTGCAGTGACTGTGCGTGTAACAGTAAAGGCGGGTTATAATTGGCTGAGCGTCAAGGTAGTCGCGCGACCTAATTGATTGAGGCTTCGTGATACAACTGGATTGGTTGAGGCTCTGGTGGGCATTGTAATTAAATGTTAAGGAGTTGCCTGTCTGCCGAGGAGTGGGAAATTAAAGCGCTGTGATCGCGTTAGTGTCTGCTGATATTTGTGGGGGCATTGAAAGGCTGAGGAGACATAGGGTTGCAGATGGTGAATGAATAAGAGGATTGACAATGATTGAAGTACATGCCTGTTAAAATTTTTGGTTTCTATTTTTGGCATAAGGCTGAAGAAATCTTGTTAGATGACACAAGGTCGAAGAAATCCTGTTAGCTGAAAAATTAATTTGTGACATTAGGTCGAAGAAAAACTGTTAGAAGGTTTAAAGAGTATATAAAAAAAAAAAAAAAAAAAAAAAAAATTGAAAAAGGGGGGTGTTAGAAATTTTTAGAAAATTTAGGTAAAATTTTTAAAATTTTTGTTTTATTTTTCTTTGCAAGCTTAATGAAAAATATAATTCTGCTTTGGTTAATTTAGGTTATTGTTCTTTTAGAGATTAACTAGGAGAAGTTTTAGGTTAATATGACAAGCAAGATACTGACATTATATTAGTTATAGTTTTTGCAACACATTTATTGAAGCTTAGTTGTATGTTACACAAGAGAAAGAAATAGAACTAGAGGGGTTTCTTAAATATATATATGAGAATTGTAGATAAACTGATGAGATAAGTCTTTAGAAATACTAACACAGGTGAAATTGAATCATGTTCATCTTAGATAAAATCTTTGCTAAATTTTTGGGTGCTGGTGTGGTGATTTGTTAATCACCAGATGAGGGAGTTGATGGAGCGGGATAGAAAACAGAATTCTGTTTAAACCCGTGAAGTCACACTTCCATAAATAAATTAATAATGCTAACAACTTGTGCTGTGTGTATAATAATTCAACCTAGTTTAAAGTTGCATACACAAAAGACATGTGGGAAACTAACATGTGTGCTCATAATTGTGCATTATGTTGCATTCTTATGTATGTGGAAAATAATAAAATAATCTTGTCTATTGTCATGTCATAACTAATAGCAGCTGTTTTTGAAATAATGACATGTGCTTATTTTGCTTCCCTTGTCTATGTGATGTCATTTCTACTATTCTAGGTGCACATAAGGCTTTATGGATTTATGAAGACTGGTAAATATAAAATGCTGCTTTATTTGTGCTTTACTGCTAGGTAATTTAGACTAATGGGTTAATAATTAGCAATGATGGGAGGCAACAGAACAAACTGTATTTCTTTCATTAATTATTCTTTGTGTTTGTTTATATAATAGTTTTACAAGTGAAGCTTAGAGATGGCTGCAGGAAAATAGTTCCCTTTTAAAAGTGACGCAGGGACAGTGGCGCAGAAAATTGACGCTTTCTGAAAGAGGCCTAATGATGAAAATGGCTCAAGTGAAAATAATTCCAAGAAGGATGGAAAAGGCCTCTGAGCTTTTATTTTGAAAGGTTTTGGAATGAACTGCTAAAAAGATGACTTTTTGGAGAAATTTGCTAACGTTTGCTAACGTGCCACGGGAGTTCAGAGCTGAATGGCTCAAGGTTAAAAAGGAAGCTGTCGCTACAAAATGTAGCAGTCTAAGGAGAGCTGCCAAGACTTCTAAATGAACAATGGACTAGTGAATTTGCCCGGGCATGTAAGAAGGAGGTGTCACAGTTTACTGTGGTACGAGGTGGCTCAGCCAATGGAGAACTAGAATTCGTCTGCTGAAATGTGAAAAATAGTTAGCTCAGCTAAAATTAGGGTATAAGAATAGGTTCAGAGAACACATAGTTGGCTTACGCTCGAGAAATCTGGAGGACGATGTTATGCTGATGGACTTTACACGTGAGGACAGGAGTTTTTATTAATTACTTTATTACTAGGTGATGAGGGTAGAGACAGAGATATAGTTAGGATTTTGGAAATGCTTAATTTTACTTATTCCTGCTAATGAATAATAATTCTTGATTTATGCTCTTTTTATTAATACTGAATAAATCTTTCTTTATGACATTTTCTAATGCTTGTTTAATAAAATACCAAAACCTAAGTTTTTCTAGATGTGTTAAAATAAACTTTCTAAAATGACAAGCTGGTCTTGATTATTGCAGATGGTTTAAACAACTATATTTAGATCTTATCGCCTCATGATTCAAGCGCTCTATTGTTGTTATGGGCCTAGTGTTGTAGTGTAAGTTTTGTGGTAGTAAATAGTGTCATTTGTGCAATATTTTGGTGAGAGCGCTGGATCAGGGTCTAACAACAAAGAGAGTGCTGGGATGTCCCTTTTTCAGGACGGTTTCCCTCACCCACCCGTGGGTGGCATGCTTCATCATCGTGTAAACTCGTCACACTACAAACCTAGTCATATTGCGGGCTACAACGCCCTCACTGAGAGGAAGGAACTCAGGGATGTTTTGATTTGTAAGAAAAAGAGGTTTCCAAAAACTGGTAGATAGGCGGGGTGTGGTGAAAAAGGGAAAAAGAAGAGAAAATAGTATAAGTGAGCTAAAACTAACTCTATGGTATGCCAAACAATTTAAATGGGGCATCCAGAGGTCAGGATTAAAAAGTGAAGTTATGACAGGGAGAGATTCAACCTGTCATAGGACTGTTGTGGTCGACATGTTTCAGCCTTTTACCCTACGTAGAGGTGTAGCAGCTTTCTTCAGGACCAATGTGAAAAGTGAGTTATTCACTCATACCAAATTCAGACGGTGGAAGATATTTACAACCAGGGCTTTGGAGTGGGGTGCCCCTCAGGCGTTACTTCCACTGGTAGACATGCTCCCTGAAAAAGACAAAGTTTTTGTACACAAATAACTTGTCAACATGCACTCTTAGAACTCATAACTCTTTCATCAAGTTTTCCTCTCTCGGTCTATCAAGAGACCATGAAGTTAATCAATGGCAACTGCACAGTTTGGTGTGTGCATGCGAAGATGGGGCTTGGCAAAGTTAATCATGTTGCTGCATCAGGATGTCCTGCAAGCCTGAAGGGACACAACAAGAGGAAGTCTATTGTGGTGAGAAACGGAAGGTGCCTCTTGTTAATAGACGAAAAGGACTTAGAAATGGAAAGAGTTGGAACAAATACACTCCATCAGTGGAGATATTAGTCAACTCTGATCTGACAGTGTTATAAGCCTAGCAGTGGCAGGTGCACAATCTAGCAAGTGCATACTGTATGCCAGTATGGATCACAGCCACCAGTCAGTCATGTAACTGAAAAAGATGTCTAAGCGATGTGGTCTGCTGTTTAACTCCCATGGTCGATCTGTACCAATATCGATATGTGTCGTGTGTGAAGTTTGGGCACAAATTCTGCATGTGCCACGTGGAAAATGTCCTTTCACAGGCTGAAATTTCCAACGAGTGTTTTGATGTGTGATTATTTTGGTCCAAGGCCTTGTGTGTACCAACTTGTCCCTTAGGTTAGCACTGCGTTTAAAAGCAAACATAGGTTCGGGCAAAGAGCCGGATCCTTTGTTCAAAGTTTTCTGGATCAAGCTTGACAGTACAGATGCATATCAATCTATCTGTCGGTTCTTTCTGGGGGCGCGCTTCTTAGCTTTTTTCACTGACTTTTTTAATCAAGGTCGTAGGTATTGGCGGTCTATCAATAGGCACTCCAGAGTTTTAGCATATTTTTTGTATTTTTCAACATCTGTGAAATTACGTCTCAGATGTAGAAATTGGCCAAAAGGGTTGATCCCTGTTTGGCTCGTATAGTTTAATAGATGTTTGGGGACACAAAGAGCAACATGACTAAGGGTATACATATTTCTCACACCCGCATAAGAAATATTCTAAACTAGATTATTTTTTAATCTCATCATCAGAAGTGTCGAGGGTGTGGATTAAAAAACTCCCGAAACTTATCTCGGACCATAATCCCCTGGTCTTAATTTACGACTTTGAGAAAACCCCAAAGATTAGATGTAGATGGTCATTCGAGAGAAGACTTTTGGCCAATCCCCAAATCATAGAGCACTTGAAAAAATGGGCTGTAGAATTCTTTAATGCAAATAGGTTTAGAGCCTCCCGCAATTGCATCTGGGACGCCTTTAAATCAGGACTCAGGTGGGAGACATATAGCTTTTCTGCTAGGCAGAGGAAAGCTGACCGTGAAGAACATGAGGAATTGGTTGGACAGTTAATAAAGGCAGAGGAACAACATCTTAGCGATATTATATGTGGAAATGAGACAGTTCAAAGTGTTGATAAAATTGTGACTATTAAGGCTGACCTGAAACATGCAGAGGAATATCATGTGCATAGGGGAGAAATGTATGAAACAGGGGTGCAGGCCGGGAAGCTTTTGGCTCTGAAAATTAAACAGGGAAACAGTAGAAATGTTATCTTAAAAATACGGTAGGATGATCGGGAGTTTGTAGAACCAGCTGATATCTGCAGTGTGTTTAAAAACTTCTACCAGCACTTGTATACTGAGGAGGATAGGACTGCACTAGGTGGATAGGATGGCCCGACAGGACGATGGGATGATAATTTTGGCCATAAACTAGAAGAACAAGACAAATTAATGCTAGAGTCTGACATGAGTATGAGCGAAGTAGAAGAAGCTTTGCAAGATTTGGCGGCAGGGAAGGCTACAGGGCCAGATAATATTCCTATTGAAGTATACAAGTTCCTTCAGGATGTTTTAGCATCATTTGTGTTGTATCTCTTCAATGGGGTATTCTGCTCTGGAGTTGTGCAGGGCTCCTGGAGAAGCACAAATATTGTCGTTTTTCTTCAAAAGGGCAAGGTCAAGGAAGATCCAGGCTCCTATTGCCCAATATCCCTCATAAAAGCAGACACTAAATTCTATTCAAAGGTCTTGGCCAAGAGTTTGGGGGGATCTTTGGCGGTCTAGTCTCGCCATGGCAGCACGGGTTTGTACCAGGTCGCGACACTGCTGATCACATCAGGCGGGAGATCGTGTTATTCGACGCTCAGGCTGCTGTGGGGGTTCGGATCGCCATGATCCTCCTCGACACAGAAAAGGCCTTCGATCGGGTCACATGGAGCTATCTGTGGGGGATATTGGAGCAGAGGGGCTTTGGACCTAATATCTTGGGGGCTATAAGGGCCATGTACGTCAATCCTGTAACAAGAGTCCAATTAATGGGAGACAGCTCTGAGGAGATTTTCATATCTCGGGGGCTCGACAGGGCTGCCCCTGCTCCCGAATCCTATTTGCTTTATACATAGACCCGCTGGTTAGGAAGATCTTAGGCTGTGAGCATATCAATCTTGTGGTGTGCAACGGTTTTGAAACCAAGCTTATGGCGTATGCAGATGATCAGGCAATAACAACGCCAGATCCGGAGCAGGCTATGGCTGCCCTTCTAGAAATCACCTCGGACTTTGGCCAATATTCAGGCTACCACCTCAACGAATCCAAAACCCAGATAATCTGCTCGAACAATATACAAAGGAAGGATGGCAGATATATGGAATCAGCAGTCTATCTGGGTGTTAGGATCAACGCCAAGGTAGATACAATTGTTAAGGATAACTACCTACCAGTACTTAGAACCATTACTGCAGAGTTAAATAGAATTAACTGTGTACATCTATCTCTAATAGGTAGAATTAACGTCATTAAGATGACCATGTTCCCCAAGCTACTGTACCTCTTTCGTTCTATTCCCTTGGTTGTCGGTGAGGATGTGCTAAGGTCTTTATAAGCAGCCTTTGTGAATTTCATCTGGCAATACGGCAAAATTAGTCAGTCTATGAAATATCTCTCATTACCATTGGATAAGGGGGGGCTAGCGGCTCCTAATATAAGATTTTATATGTTGAGCTGTCTCTTTAGCCAGGTGGCTATCTTATTAGATAGTGCCCAAAATACATCTGACCATCCATTAGGGGTTAAATACCCACCCTCCATTTTTGAGCTGTTATTAGGCAAGGAGACCACCGGTGTACTTTTATGCAAAACGGATAAGCGTTACTATAACAAAAAATGATACAAGATATTGGAAAGTGCCTGGCAGGTTTGGAAGGGTATTCAGAAATTTCTGGGTATTCCGAAAATTAATTTTTATTATGCACTTTGGAATTCTAGCCTGTTTCCGTTTTTAAGTAGTGATAGTCTTCGGGGTTTATGGGAGGGACTAGGAATCAGAGGAGTTGGAGACTTGTATACTGGAGCGAGAATGCTAAGCTTTAATGAAATTCCGGGTAAATATCAAATTCCCGCTACTCAAGGATTTAAATTCTTGCAGCTGCAACAAACACTATCTAGAATAAGCATGGGCTGAAAATTCGTTCCGCTTGCGGAATTTGTGGATTTTTGGCAATTTCGCGGTCCGCGAATCACGCAAAATTGCTAAACAATCCGCAATTTGCAAGTTCGCGAATTTTTTTGCTTGTTCGCGCTTCGAAAATGCACCCTCGCACGCGCTGCGTTGACGGACCTTGATTCTGAGTTTGCCAAGTTCTTTTCCTCCCGGGAACAAGATGACTGTGCCCAAAAACGACGGCACGGGTAGGTTCGCGGTAGCCGCGCTGAAAAAAAACCCAGCGTACACGCAAAAATAAAAAAATCTGCAAATTCGTGGATTTTGCGGACCGTAAATTCGCATTTGCACGAATTTGCGTACCGGGAATTCGCAAATTTCGCCCATAGTTGATCTAGAAGAAGGCCATCTATCTCCCCACGGGGTAAAAACACCATGGTGGAATATATTGTAGGTGGGGGGTTAAAATCAATCCTATCTATAAAGTCCAGAATGATATCGATATCGATAAGATTGAATCAGTTTGGATGGTCAAACTAGGGGATCCGGCGGTTGATCTAGTAAAGGCGCTGGATTTGGCCGGGAAATGGTTCCGTTCTACAAATCTGGGAGCCCAGCATTATAAGACAATATTCAACTTAAATTTTACCCCTGCTAAATTATTTGGCTGGGGTAAGAGGGACGATAGTAAATGTCCTAGATGTACTGAGGAAGCAGACGATTTAGCCCATATGTTTTATTTCTGTGATAAGCTGTCACAGATCCGTATGAATATCCAGAAATGTTGGGAGGGGTTGCTAGGTATGGAGATCAGCCTATCCCCTACCCTAATGATTCTTGGGTATGACAGTAAATTAAAACTGAATAAGGACGAAGAAGTGTTTGTTTTTATCTCAGTGGCTATTCTTCGGATTATTCTGGTAGCAGGCTGGAAGGATAGTGAGGCCCCGTCCTTCCAGATGTGGCTCTCTCGCCTTTTAGGGATCCATAATGTTGAGTCTGCCCTCTATAGGGGAAGAGGCAGGGAAACTAGAGAAGTAGGTTTAAAACTAAGGGCCCGCTAAAAATCTGGAGAGACTCTCACCTATAGCCCTGTTGCTATGCTATTCTAGCTGTAAACTGTGAAATGAATTATGATATTATCCACAGCTGTTACATCTGTAATGTTTCTTCTTTTTTAACGCTTTGATACATGTATAGTGGTTTTATGCTTATTGTATACTGTATTTAATGAACTGTACCGGGTACTTAATAAAATTCAATAAAATGTTTTTTTTAAAAATGAATAGAATAACAAAGAATTTTTGGCCATGGGTTTCTTGTAGAGTTCGGTTTGTAGTGAACCTTGAGAAGCAATAATCAAAAGGTCCAGAAGTGGTAAACTCTCTTGACTGTATTCACAGGTAAAGTTCAAATAGTGGTTACAAATGTTGAGCCATTGATGGAAAAGAGTAATTTCGTCTACAGTGCTGCATCAAATTACCAGAATATCGTCGATATACTGCTTCCAAAGGAGGATGTTGGATGAAAGGGGTTAGTGGGAGGAAGGATACTGTCTGTCTCAATAGAATGGACATAAATATTCGCCAAGCTGGGGGTGAATGTACTCCCCATCGAAGTCGCATATATCTGCAAGAAGAGACTGTCTTCGAATTGAAAGAATTTTTTTTCATTGCAAGAGTTGCACATTGCATGATAAATGAAACAGGTGTTATCATATCTGGATCTCAACAGTTTAATAAGGCATCAATCTTTAGCCAGAGTCTGGTCCTGGGGGATCTAGGTGCGAAGGGACTCCACATCAAAAGATACCAAAAAGTCAGACTCTCTGTCAAATACCACATCCTGAAGGGCACATAGGACATCTTTGGTGTCCTGTAGATAAGTCGGTATTTATAAAACCATGGGTCTCAGAAAGAAATCAACAAATTGGGAAAGTTGTTCAAGAAGGGATCCTATTCCAAAGATAATCGGCCTGCCAGGTGGAGGTCTCCAACTTTTGTGAATTTGTGGGAGCACATAAAAATAGGGAATGATAGGCACAGTGTTCACCAAAAAAATCAGCTTCCTTACTTCTAAGCCATCCCTGTTTCTTGGCATTGTTAACAAGAGGAGTGATAGTATTCACAAGCCTCTTGGTGAGGTTCAGTTTCATACATTGGTAAGCACTGATGACTGAAAGTTGTTTGAGACATTCATCTCTATGAAAAAGTTTCCATGATGACAAGGCACCTTCGTTGTCTGTGGACTTTTTTGTGATGGATCATCCATGCTCAATTTCTGTAGTGCTTCAGTTTTCGACAGATTCCAGGACAGTGAATGAATGGCGGTAAGGCCAATATTAAGATCATTCATAACAGCCTTTTAGAAGGTAATCACCTCTGATGGTATAGAATGAGGTGGGGTATGAATGTAGATCTCTTACTTAAGCTTATGTTGGTAGATAGGTCTGATGGTGTAGTTGATTCTTATCAGAAAAAAAGAAATTGAGGTAGATCTTTCTAAAGAACTGTGCTAGTTTCTGGTTTATCTGGAAAGGATCCCCTTGAAAGGTTGCCACAAAGCCAAGCCCATTGTTTAACAGTTTTGATTCAGGGGCACTGAGAGTATGTTGATTCAAGTTAAGTTAACAATCAATTTGTTTCCTTGCTTGTCCCCATTTGGGGAGTCGTTTTGCTCATGCTCCGTGTAGTTTGTGGAGAGAAAGGTGGACTCCATTGCACATGGGACTGATGTTTTCTTCTGCTTCTGGACCATCCTTGCTCTAAAAAAGAAGGTTTGAAAAATGGTTGTGGCGGTGGTTGGAAATGTGCCATGGGTTGGTGATAAGGCAGATTGGGAAAACTCCAAAGTCCCGGAGGCCACCATTGTTGCTGTTGGTTGTGGGGGGGGTTATTGCCTCGCCATCTACCTCGACCTCTCCTCTTCATCGTCGATCTTGATGTCTTGTCGTTACCTGTTCCGAGTCACTGGACCATGGTTCTGAGTTTGTTGTAGAGTATTCTGACCCTGATGTAGACTATCCCGAGTCATGGCCTCGACCTTGTTGGTTAAATTCCGGTCGTTTATGGTCATGTTGGGGTAGGCTTTTTGTAACAAGAATCGTGCCAAGTCTTTTTGAAATTTCTTGATTTTAGATGCAAGGAGGTTCTCTTTGTGGTCCTTATTTGTTTTGTTTGTTTCATCCATATTCTTTTTGAAGAGAGTGGCTGATATGGTAGTCTTAAATTGGTCCTCAAGGAGATTGGATCTCAACTAAAACTGCATCTGCATCCGCTTCGCTGTACTGATAATTAAAATCAGCGCAACACCATGTGATTAAGGACCAATCTTTCTTAAACGATTGGTCTTTAAGGAAGAGTCTGGGTACATTAGTTACAATAAGGCCAGTTGGAGCACAATTTTCCCCTGAGATACTCAGTCATGATTGTTCTGTGGGTGAAGGTATGTGTGTGCATCCTTTTGAGAATGAATAAATAAGTCCAGCCATCTGATTGTCTGGAATATTGGTGTATCTAGTAAGGTAAGAGCATTTCGAATGTCTTGCACAATAGAACCATCAAAAGCTAAACCAATAAAATCTGTCAAGATTGCAGGATGAAGATGACATTTATTTAAAGAGGTACAAAGAAAGGAGGCAACAAGTCAATTGTTTACTATTGTGAGTAAACCAACCAAAAAGAAAAAGATGATGGCCCACAGCCATGGCTGTTCAACACAATCAATACACAAAAATAGGGCCTGGATGGTTTAAAGATCAGCAAGGGACGTCTTCCCTACTTCCCGTTTCAACATGGCACTCATTTTTCCCACATCGCACCCAGGAGGCATTCCCCCATGCAGCTTCTCATACAGGGTGCTAGTCTTCTCTGGCTTTAGCACACCTCAGAAAACTTCCTCATAGAACTTCTCACAACAGGGACTACACTTCCCCCAACCTAACACACTATTGAATACTCTCTCGTGCAACCTCAAACAAGATGCTACTGCTCCTTCCCAAAATACATGATTGCTGAGAATGATGGGAATTAGATAGACATCAGCAGAGGACCAGGACAGAGCTTAGAGGAACCTCAAAAGAGAAGTAGAAAAGAATGAGAGAAAAAGATGCTCAAGGAGAAACAAATGGAACATTTGCGAACAATGAGAGGAAAGGAACAATCATTCCAAAACGAGAAAGGATAGAAGGCAGGAAGAGTGTTCTATCATACTATAGGCAACTGAGTGAGTACAATGTATGATTGATGCCAGAAAGGAGGGCAATTTCTTTGCACCGTGCAGGGTACAAACCAAACTGAGCAGCATGAAACAGTGAAAAGCTGAGAGTAGGAAATTAAGCACATTTTTCAGCAGTGAGGGGAGGAATAAGAGAGAATAGGTTTGAAAATACAATGAATTCATCACTATAGGGTGTTTTTCGAACAGTTTGTGTACCTATTTCAATGAATTAGGGAACATGTCCAAGGATATATTTATGAGGACCAAGAAGTATGTTAGCAATAACAGGAGGGTAAAATGGCAAAGAAAGGATCCAAACAAGCAAGCTTTGGGTTGCCATTTACTGGAACAAAACAATGTTGCCTTGGAAATTAGTATGAATGGCACCAAAAGAGGCAATACCATGGGAAGTAAGCAGCACAGCTGATGTAGGTGAGGGGTAAGAAGCAGAGTGCAGGATATACTTTTTTAGATTCAAACAGTTGTCATCGTCTGACACAGAGAAAGAGTAATAAGAAAGAGACCTGATAATGAAGATAGAGGGTCTAACTGAATACTTTTGGGATAACAGGACACAGCCACTTTCAGAAATTAGGAAGTTTATCAGGCAGCATACAATGACCCCTGTCACATCCCAGCTCCTCAGCAACTGCCAGCTTCCCAATCCTCCTGGATTCCAACACTCTAGAATACAGCAGTGGAAGCATCAAGTTGCCAGGATACCACACATCCCCCTTCTTTCATACAATAAACAGTATAATTAATATATTCATACATCAAATATAGAGCTACTAAACTCTTCATAACTAACATTCAAGAGTTAAAAATACAATACGCATGTGTTCACCAACTCTCCTCAGTTCAGACAACTTGGCATAACCTTTCATCACCCTGTTACCCGCACACACCTTCTGATGCACAATGTCTTCCAAATTCTTTTTTTCATTCCTTTCATTATGTCTCTGAACATATACAGCTTGACACTTCTCTCTCTTCTTATTTGACTTCCCACAAATACAACTCAAGATACCTTTGACTTGACCCTCCTTGCTGACCCCTCCACTGCACAGGGCACTCTACATTTAAGTAGAAGAAACTGAGACTCACCTGTCAAAGTGTGGAGTGGTCCTATAGTCCACATAATATCTTTAACCTGACTCCTCCAACAAGGCTCATTTGTCACTACGAACTGTAGGCTTTCTCTCAAAACGCGGTTAAAGCGTTCCATTAAAGTGTTCCCCATAGAATGGTACAATGTGGTCCTACAATGCTTAATTCCCCTCTTTTCCAGGAAAGACCCAAACTCTTCTGAAATAAATTGGGGACCACTGTTGGTCAGTATGGAGGCAGGTCAACCCTCTTGTCGGAACACCTCCTCACAAAAAGCAACCACCGTTAAAGCCTTTACTTCACTCAAAAATAGCACCCCTGGCCATTGCGAGAAACAATGCATCATCACCACTGCATACCTTTCACCCACACCCAAACACTCAAAGGGACCACATAGTTCCTTTGCCAGATTCTCCCATGTTCATTCAAGTAGGGCTGTGGATGTGGGTTTTCATTCACTTGTTTCTGGTGATAAGGGTTCAAAATCATGCCCAATGCTTGTTGTTCTTTCCACCTAACAACGATCTCCCCTTCACAACCATATAAATCTTTCCCATTGCCTTCCTATCTTAAAATTCTACTCCTTCATGGAAATATCCTAAAACTGGAAATTTATCCCCACAATACCCTTGGGTTCAGCATCTGGGGAATACATTTCACACGAATCCAATCCTTCCCATGTCAATTTTTCAATGATGGTAAACGGTCAGCATGAATCAACCCAAAGGTATTTAGACAGAATATCGAGTTGGAAATACCAACTTATTCAAATATCGAGTTGGAAATATCGTGTCACAAAAATATCGACAGCAAGAATATCGTGGTCAGGAATATCGGATTAGGTAAGATATCGTTTTCAAAATACAGAAGTCAATATAGTTTGCAAAAATAAAATTGTTTAAAATATCGATTTTGTTATTAGTGTTATGTAATTTAGTTTATATTTTAAATGTATGTGATGTATGTGTTTTTGTATGAGTATTCTTTATGTTTTTAATATATGTGTTACATTTTTAGTAGTTATCAATTTTATTTGAAGTAGTATTTTGCATTTTTGTGTTCTGTAGCGAGTTGTGTGTTAATAGGGGAGTAGAGTGGGAAGTAATTTAATTATAATAATTAATAACTATTTTTATTTATTAATATTAATTTATTTGAGATTTTGTAGTATTAATTGAGGGAAGACATGTATGTGTAATTAATTATTGATTGGTTGTTAATTAAAATCAATGACATAATTGGTAATTAAGTATGATAATTGTGTAATTTGTTTTAGGTGCGGGTTGTGGAGTTTATTGAGGTAAAGGGTTGGAAGTAATTTTTGATTAATTAATAATTTGTTGTTAATTTATATTCATTAATTGATTGGTAACAAATTATGGAAATGTTATGATTCATTTTAGGTGCAGGTTGTGGCTTTTATAGGAGTAAAGGGTGGGAAGTAATTTATGTTTAATTGATTAATAATTCGTTGTTAATTAATTTTATTTAATTGAAAATTAAATATGGAAATTGTGTAATTTTAGGTGTGGGTTGTGGGGTTTATACGGGTAAAGGTGGGACGCAATTTATGTGTAATTAATAATTAGTTGATCATTAATAATAAATAAATGATATATAATTAGGGTATTTGTTTATATTTTTTGTGTGTGGGTTTTACTGTTAAGGGGGACAGTGGGGAGTAAATTAATTGTACTTACTTTATAATTATTTGTTAAATACTATTAGTATTTTAATTGAAAATGAGTTTTAATTGTGTAATAAATTTTGTTACAATTTAATTTTAGCTGTGGGTTGTGGATATTATAGGGGTAAAGTCTGGAAAGTCAATTAATTTTTATGAGTTTTAATTTGTTTTTAATTAATCATATTTCTTTGATTGGTAATGAATTATGTTAAGGATTTTTTTTATTTAGATGTGGGTTGTGAATTGTGTGGTGTTATAGGGTAGGAAATAAAAAAAAGTATATTTCTGTAATAATTAATGTTTTTGTTTCTAAATAATATCTAATTAAAAATATTTGTTTGTTTGGAAGTTAATTTTTATTGTATTTAATATAATATTAGTAGGTTTTTGTCATATATATGTAACATTATATTATGTGTTGTTAAATATTTTTGAATATTAGATATATTTGTATTTAAATGTTTAATATTTATATGTTTTTTTGTTTAAAAAATATTGAAATATTTTTGTTGTTAATATTTTGTTTGTTTAAATTTTTAACTGCCTGGACTGAGAATATTAATTGTTACCCCCACCCCCCAACTATCCAAAACTTTCCCTACTGTGGAACTCACTGAAGTGGGAATAGTAATTTTTACCCCTCTGCTATCACTACTATTCAACACTTTCCCTGCTGTTGCACTCATAGGAGTGGCAATAGCAATTTTTACTCCTCCACTATCCAACACTTTGCCTACTCTTGCACTGATTGGTATGGGAATAATATATTTTATCCCACCACTATCCAACACTTTCCTTACTGTTGCACTCACTGGAGTGGGAATAGTAATGTTTAACCCTCCGCTATTCAACACTTTCCCTACTGTTGCACCGACTGGTGTGGGAATATTAAATGTTATCCCTTTGCTATCCAACACTTTCCCTACTGTTGCACTCACTGGAGTGGGAATAGTAATTTTCACCTCTCCGCTATTCATCGCTTTCCCTACTGTTGCACTCACTGGAGTGGGAATAGTAATTTTAACCCCTCTGTTATCCAACACTTTCCCTACTGTTGCACTCACTGGAGTGGGAATAGTAATTTTTACCCCTCAGCTATCCAAAACTATCCCTACTGTTGCACTCACTGGAGTGTGAATTGTAATTTTTACTGCTCCGTTATCCAACACCATCCCTACTGTTGCACTCAATGGAGTGGGAATAGTAATTTTTACTTCTGTGCTATCCAACACTTTCCCTACTGTTGCACTCACTGGAGTGGGAACATTCATTTTTACCCCTCCGATATCCAACACTTTCCCTGCTGTTACACTCTCAGGAGTGGGCAATTTAAGTTTGAAGATTTTAAATAGGTTAATTTATAATAGAATGTTTTTATTAGATTTTATGTAATTAGTATAATATATATATATATGTATATATATATATATATATTTATATATATGAATATATATATATATATAATATATATATTTCTTTATTTATTTTTAGCACATTTTAATATAATTTCAAAATTATAAAATAAATGAAAATTAATAATTTATTAATTGTTTTAAAGTTAATATATATTAATTTATTTTTATGTATGTGTTTAGCTTTTTCCAATGAATGTAATTTGTCATATTGTTTTTTAATTTATATTAAATCTACTTTATTTTTATATTGATTGTATTTAACATATTCAATATTTATTATTTTATACATATATAAAAATCGATGTTTTTTACAACTATATTTTTTACATCGAGTCAATATTTTTGTATTCTATATTTTTTCATCGATATTTTTTACATCGATATTCTGTCAGTAAACCCAACTAAAACATGTACGTCTTTGCCCTTCACCTTTGCAGCACATTCAGGTGGACAAACTCTTCTCTAGCCTCCCTTAACTGACCAGTAAGTTGTGGTTTCTTCTCACTGACCATCATCACTTCAATCTCCCCCTCATTGCTTGATTCAAAGTCCATCTCATTCCCTAGTACTTCCTGTCCATTCACCAGTTTAACAGTTCTCCTGGACTTACAGAGGTGACCCACCTTTTTAAATTTCAAACACCTTCCCTCAGCAGCCGGACAATTGATGGCCCCAGCCATGTGTTGCTCACTACCACATCTATAACACACTGTCTTTTTCACAAACTTTTGGGTATTGCCTACTCTCTTCTCACCTTCCTTACCCTTACAAAGGATTTCTTCACCACATTCACATCACACGCATTTTCCGATTCGCTTGCTCTCTTAACAGCAACACGTCCCAATTCCTTGACATAGCAAAAGGTATTCCCCATCCACTTCTATAGTCTCATCTACAGGAGGGTCTTTCAGTCCCAACAGTTTCTTCTGGATCTTACTATTGTTTGTCCTGTTAATCTTCTTATCTCTAATAAGTTAACCTCAGAGATCTCTGAATTTACATGAAACAGCCAACCTTCTCGGGGCTGCTAGATACTGCTCAATAGTTTCCCCCTGTGCGTTGGAAAAAAACTTGTGTCTATTGACCACAATGCTAATGTTCCTGCCAAACTTCTCTTCCATCGCTCTCATCACATTTTTGTACTCATCATCCTCCTCATCAGACCCCTCACCTGCATTTCTCCCTTTCATTACAGGACTTGGCAGAGTCTTGAGAACCTTTCTGCCTTCCAGCCCCAAATTATATTTTAGAATGGGCAGTTTTCTTTTTGCCAACAAAACCATCTCCTCCTATAGCCTCCAAATAGGTTACAAACCTGTCCTTCGTCTTCCCATCCCATACATCGAAGCCCTGGATCTTGTAAAAAGACTTGAGGTGTAGGTATTGATTGCGTTGCCATGACTGAACAATCGAGATAATATTTTTCTTAAGTGATTTTTTGTTTCCACTCCAAACTATAAATACTTTATTACAGTGGGTCTGCACCCTAACCTCCTCAGCCTTAATTGCTACTCAACCATTGCAGGCCAACACTTTAGCTTCCCTTAATTCCCCACCCAGCACAGTAAAACTTATATAACAACCTTTCCCCCCAGAGCAAGTGATCACAAGTCACAGGTATTTTCAAATAGTAAAAGTACGGTAGGTATTGTACTGTTGAGGAGACAATGCTTAACGTTCATCAACGACTATCAAACTTCACCTGGAACCAGTGCTTTGGTAGCGTGTTGCACAACTGCTCATATGACTTTAAGGTTTATGCGAATTCTCTTCGTGCTTTCCCTACATACCGCAGATAAACGTTTTAGTACACCATTGCTACACTTCCCACAGTCACCTGGGCTACTGCAGGTTAGCCTTCCAACTATTTTAGGTTTCCCTAGTGTCCACTTACAGCCTAGATTGCCACATCCACTAGGATTCCCTGACAGAACAATGGGCAGGGCAACATCTCATCCAACGTACTTAGCTCATATATTTCCCCTTCCCAATTAGACTTCTGCCAATCACAGTCATGAAGGACATCACCCTGCTGCAGAAGGTAGCCTGTTCCTTCTTCTTGTATGTTTCCTGCCCTGTCCCACTTGTTACTCGAGGCTAGATTATGCCTACAATCGAGTTTACCTTCTTTCCAAGACCTCGCTGCCTCCCCTGTCTCTACCAGCGTATAACGATGACCCTGCTGAGCGGCACTCGGCTACCAAGCAGTTCTCCCTAATCAGACGAGGCACACACAAGCTGTGCTTCAATATGAGTGAAACCCCATTGCATCGCTCCCAAAAAATATGGGTGCCGGACAATAATTATGTTGAATACAGGGCTCGTGTACACTGTACTTCTCAACGAGACTTGAATGGTGCTCCATGCACACACAAGTCTGGTGCACAGTGCCTCGAACACCCCTTCAGGATGCCAGCAACACCGACTCACATGCACCTCCAAAGCACACACACTTCCCTGAGGCTCGATAATGCCTCTGATAATAGCACATCGCGCGGCATCTGGGACCACGTGCACTTTTCAACACACAACACTACTGGCGGCACTAGGACCAGCATATTCCTCACGTGCCCTCAGCATTCCTCTCTGGTCACTGGTTCAAAGCTCCTCATGCATCCATCCGAGAGCCCTGCTCACCCCTCCCCCCTCTCCCAGTGGCTGCACCCCCCCAAGTGACCTCAGGATCCCTGCCACTCCCTAGGCCCCAGGCCACCGGTGAGGCAGGTTGGGAGGAGGTTGGTAGGATGTCGGAAGCAGTCGGTGGGTACCCCAGGGTGCCCTAAGGTAGGGAGAAAGAGAGGAGTGGGAGGACGCTAGAGGGTATGGACAACCAGGCATCCCCTTCCCCCCGCCATTGTCCCAGTCATAAGTCATAAGGCCTTGCAGCACCTTTAGAACTGGGTCCCTGTAGACAAGAGCCTCCAGGACGACTGGGCCCCAGCAGAGCCTAGCACTCCCGCAGAGGAAAAAGCCTTTAGCAAGCCCTTAGTAAGTGCAACTAGAGACGGGTTGTCTCTGGAGAAGGCAGGGATAATAACCACTCAACGGAATGTGGGGAGAACACAGAGAGTACATGAAGAGAGTACATAATAAGAACAAAAACTGAATCCAAACCAGACAAGGGAAACAGTTACATCTCAGGTAGTCATCAAGTGTACTCACCAAAGAATGCTAAAACATTCAAGGCTATCCAAAACACTCTAAACACTCAAGGCTATCCAAAAATATATCCAAAATCAAGGAGGCATACAGATCGCAACAGATATGAGATCAGGAGAAGAGAGATGGTTGATTACAACTATACACAGTAAGAGGAAAAAGAAGAGCAAAGGCCTCAGTGAGATCTCTAGTAACGAGAAGCAGTTCATGGAAGAAAGCATACTGCACCAGAGACTGGCAGTGTTGGATGACGCCCAAACTCAGAACTCCGGAAGGGGCAGGGGCAGCTTTCAGCCTAAGATCTACACACAATTTTCATTCTTAAAATATGCAGGGGCCGTGCTAAACCACAATAACGAAAGCTTGGGTGACCTTCCTTCCCCCCTTTGCCCAGTGACAATACATCACTCCAACCATTATCATTCAAACCACAATACAGAAAAAACAGTACACAAGGAGGGCGAGGGTGACAAAGGAGAATCAACTGTTACACGTCTGGATGGCCCTTAAGGGCCATCTTTAAAAATACCGAAGACTAGTGCACCTAACAAAGACCTCACAATTCCTTCAAAGCCAATACTGAGGGGTACATATCTTAGGTTAAACCAGGCTCCAACAAGAGTCTGTGGTGTCCAGCCTGAGCCAAGAATAGGTCAACCACTCGAACCTTCAGTCATAGTACTAACAGGAAGAGAAGGAATAAACCCTAAGGACTCGCAATACTCCATCAAGGGGCACATGTTTACCTCTACGGCCATCTCTTCCTCAACTACATACACAGAGGCCATCAACTCACCAGAAGAAGTTACAGCTCAGTGAACTATGACAAGAGATGAACAGAAGCCAACGGTTGAAGAGCCTATTTTTTTGTCAGTGGCACAGGTAGCTTCAGAACAAACTTACTCTACTTTGGAGTCTGACCTGGTTGCCCTGTGGCTCTCAAGTAGTCCTAGAGGAGAGGGAGAAGGACGAAGTGAAGTTAATAGAGGAACCCAGCGCCATAGGCTGGATGCCACAACATACTTTACAACTGAACCCTCAGGCATTGAGCCCAACCGATTTCCCAACAGTCCAAGAGGAATCATTCCAGCACAAGACTGGGGAGAATCAGAAGCACTAAACTTAGATCCAGTTAATAGCGGGCTAGACACATGGTCTGAACAAGAGGGGCACGATCCACCAAACATTTCTGTTGCCCTAGATGTCAAGTGGGCATCATAATCGTCCCAAGGAACCGGACTGGACAGACACAGGAAGACTTTGGTCATCCCTACTGGACACTATGCAGCTGCCCATCAAGGCAATGCACTTTTATTCGGATAAAATGGACATCCAACTAACTACTCTTAATTCAGCCATTCATGTCGCAAACATCAATCACAGACTTACAAACATGTCCAAACTGATCCACAGGGTGCAGGAAGAAACACAACTAATGCAAACACACTGCACCTGCTACACCATAGTGTCCACACTTCCAGCAGCAATGAAGGAACTGGTAAGTGACATCCGGAATGTAACTAACCACGCCAGGACGAACCCCCAAGGCCCCAAGGTACCTACAAAAAAAACAATATAAAGATACTCACCAGCGGATAAATAGCTCCCTAGGATAGGGGCAGGGCTGGTGGGTCCACTATCTGTCCAAGAGCCAGCTGGCTTAATACATCAAAGGCCCCAGAGGATCCGTTGGTTGAGATGTCCTGGGCAGAAAGGCTTAGCAGGAATGATAAAGCAAAAGAAGTGAGTGGCGATTTGGAACAAAGCTATCCCACACAACAGTCAGAAGGGGAACTATCAATAATACAAGCTACCAAACCACAAGGCCTGGAAAACGGACAAGGCAAGGAGAAGCTGACCCATAATTGCGAGAAAAAGAGGAAAGGGAGAATTAGGAAGAAGATTAGAACAGACTGCTTCCCCCCAGATAGATTGGAGCATGGGATAAAAAGCCCAGTCGACATTGTTAGCTGCGAACCCTTGCTGTTAAATACAGATAACAAAGTGGGCCCTTCGATCTCGATAATTCCCCATGAGACGCCCCATGAGAGCCAGAACCAGAGGCGGAAAGCCTCGGAGAAGAACCGCTCAAGCAAGAACACTTTACAGGAGGCAAAAGCTCACCAACCATTAGCAATAGCAACCGGGCTTGCATAATAAACAACAGAGAGGCACACTTATCTGCTCCTCCTAAAATTTCTGTCGGCCACAAGCAAGCTGCTAGGAGTACAGCCAGCCTTCCCAATCTCTCCCCACAAATAGTCCAGGTAAACCAGGCAAAGTATCTCCCCATTAATACTTTAAATCAAAAAAGCCGCTCAATTCTATTCATTCCTGAATTCAAATTGAGAGGCCAGGTGGACATTCTCAATAGAGGGAACATCCTGTGCCTAATTTAATCAATCAGGAGCCTGGTAGACATGAAATCCTCGGATCTTGAAGGAATTGATTTCAAAATCAATAAAGAACTCTCAAGTGGAGAGATGACCAAGGCAATTTGGGCCTCAGAGGAAACATTAAGAAGGATTCTCGCGGAAAAGGGCCAATTAAAAGCCTGCGGAATCAAAATTATTTTACACCAACAACCAGGCTACCCTGAACCTTTGATACCCAACATGCCAGATCAACCAGACCACCCATAGGCCAGAATTGTCCAATCAGTCCTCAAAGAGGCACGTAGAACGGACGTGCAACCATTAGGAGGGAAAAGTCAGGACAGAGTAACTCCACAGGATGACTAGACCTGGTTAGCCAGGACAATAAATTCACAAGGAGAGAGTGCTTGATTTAACTTGACTCTAGCCCCTGTGGGAGGCCCACAACTCCGAATTTGCTCGTGGAACATAAAAGGCCTAGGAAGCAAGGCGTCGGACATAGAATTTTTTTCTTATACCCAAGGCTTTGACCTAATTCTAATGCAAGAGACTTGGTTGGAAGCACCTCAGCACCTACTAGGCTACAAAATCCATCACCTACCAGCAACCAAAGGAACCAAATTTGGGCACCTGAAGGGCGTCCTATCTATCTACTCATCAATAAGCACTATAATGGGGACAAGAGAAGTAGATTCCATCTCAACCCCAACAAATGGGCTCCAAATTATTGCAGTAGACTTAGGAGAAGGCAAAGCTAAACAATAAATCAGAATACTAGCGGTTTATATCCACCCACGAGACAAAGTTAAAGGAGTCAAAATGGTGGGCACGGAAATAACCAGATTATTCTCGGAAGAATCCACACCTAACCTTTTCCTGTCTGGGGATTTGTACATGCATCTATTGGGACCGCAAAAAAGGGATAACGATCTGGGGGAGCAATTCACGGCTTGGAAGATTCTCAGCCAGGAACAGGGCAAAAAGATAAATCGGTCAGCTCCTACCAGGAACTTCATACAGGACATAGAGCATCTGAGCCTCGTGGCACTAAATGGTCGCTTTCCAGGAGATCAACTGCTCGCGGCAACCTACCATAAAGCTACGGCAAGCTCTACAATAGATTACACTTTTGTTACTTTACAACTGTTTAGCAGGATCTCTAGTTTCAGAATCGGAACAAAAGAGCATAGCGACCATCAGCCCCAGGAAATTTCGATATGCATAAAAGGGCGGCCCCTGGATCTCCCAGTGGAGGATCCAGCGTCTGTTCATACCGTGAACTTAAAAAGGCTTACGTGTAAAACTACTCAACCAGACAAACTGCAAGCCCTAGCTAAGTCAATCTGGGAAAATCAAGCAGAGGCACATAGTAATGTGAGAACCTGCTGGGAAACTCACCACAAAATTAGGGGATCAGTACTCTAAAAGATCAGGCTGTCCCTCTTTTTGTAGGGGAACACCAAAGCCCCAGCTTGCAAGCTCACGGGCAGGAAATCAACTTAACCATCTCCCTATTCACAAAATACCGAATTTGCGGGCCCTCAACAAAGACATAAACAATACTCTACGATGGCTAAGACAAAGGGACAATGAAACAATACTGCTTAAAGCCCTCGCACAGCTAAAAGCAACAAAGAAAAACTTTATCTGCTAGCAAAAAGGGAAGCAGAAGACATATGGTGGGCCACGCTCTTGTACGCCGCAAAGACAGACCAAAGCGCAAGCTTTTGGCAAACAATAAATAACCTAGGTAATGCCAACATGGAAGGTATCAACTCTCACCTAACAGATGAAACTTGGGCGAGACACCTCTTGGAGCACTTCACCTCAAAGGAGGAAAGTCTTGCTACAGCAAAACTGGGGTCGGGTCAGCACGACAAATGGAGTCCCTATGGAAACACCAGCAGAACACCATTAAGCATCCCTCACTTTACAAATTTGCAGATTAAAAACCGAATAGCCAAAGGCAAGCGTGAGGCCACACCGGGCCCCAACGGGATTCCCCCCATCTTATTCAAAACTGACTACTGGGCGGCCGTGTTACTATTGGTGTTTAAACCCATAGGAGGCGGGGGCATTACACCAGACTCCTGGAAAGGCTCCATAATATCTCCAATTTATAAGAAGGGAGATAAGAATAAAGCAACCAGCTACCGACTCGTAACCTTAATTGATGTTGAGGCGAAATACTATTCCGGTTTCCTTCTGGATGAAATAACATCATGGCCAAATGAAAAATCCCTTATACTTATTAACCAGACCGGCTTCTGTAAAGGCACAGGGACCATCACAAATCTAGTCGCCCTAACGCTACTGATGAATGGCGTCTAAGCAGCAAAACTCCCCCTCTTTCTTTGTTTCATTGATTATTGCGCCGCATTTCACAGCACTGACAGGAACAAATAATGGGCCAAACTAGAGAAGATGAAAACACCAGCAGCGCTATTAAAGCAGATAATTCTCCCACACACCAACACATTGGTTCAAGTAAAGCTAGGAACTGGCAAATTCCTGTCAAGGAAAATACCAACAATGAGGGGATTGAAACAGGGGTGCATGCTGGCCCCTATGCTTTTTAACTTATTTATGGCAGACCTTTCTTCGGAATTAAACATCAGCATCTCACACGCGCCCAGGTTAGGGGGGCTGTCACTTTCTAACCTACTGAACACCTGAAAACGTTGTATTGATCAGCTGAACTCTGATTGGCCTTCAGCACCTGCTAAACACAACTATCAGTCATGCAGCATCTAATGGTCTAACTTTCAACTTAGAGAAGTCGAAGGTCATGCGTTTCAACCCGGAAAAAAAACACATCCAGGTTTCACTGGTACCTGGCTGGTGCACCCATGGAAGCTGTGGCGAATACAAGTATCTAGGAGTGATAATTGACGACAAGGGTACCTTTAAACTACAGAAAGAAGCCATGAAATGGAGAGGCAACTTAATAGCGGTAGCTTTAACATATATTAAACTTAAAACCGCCCGACCAAGCTTCAACTCACTACTACAGGTTTTACAAGCAAAGCTAATCCCAGCTATCACCTATGGATGCAAGTGCCTCAGGGGAAGAGATGGGGAGACTCTGGACCATACCCTGTCGAGATCATGAAGAATAATCTTCAGTCTCCCAAATTACATCTCTCCCGCCCAAATCAGGCTGGAGCTACAATCTCAAAAAATATCTCAAATTGGTGCCTACCTGAAATGTTGGCATAGGATCAGAAGGTCTGAACAAAGCTCTTTGAATTTCCACCTATGGAAAGAGATAAACACAAGCAAGGCCTGCATAGCAAGGGACTAGCTGACAGCATCTATAAACCGTCTAGGCGTGAAGGAGCTCTGGACAACTCCGGGAGCGCAAAACAGCTTTAAGACTTTGGTAAAGAAGACAGTGAAAAGGCTGTCAGTAGTAGCGGACAAAGAATCGCTCAGGAGAAGGGCCCATGGATGGTGCGTGCTGCAGAGCTACACAAGACCCTTCCAGCAAAATTATTTAGGTGCTGGCTTCAACAGGAAATCAAAATAGAAATATTTTCGGTCCCGAATGGGTATCATTCCTGTCCTGCTGCAACTTCCACCATGGAAGCGATCTTCGGAAAGAACTAAGGGGCTCATTACGATGGTGGGCGGATCGCCACTGCTGGGCCGGCGGTGGCCTCCGCACCGCGAGCGTAATCTTAAAAACCGCTGGTCAGATTATGAAGGCGGTGGTGACCGCGCTGGCGTGAAAATCCACCTGCCACTTTTCCGCCTGTAGTAATCTGCCCGCAGGCCAGGTTTTTCAGCCATCCAGATTAGGATGCACGCGGAAGCTAGCTTTTCCGCGGCGGTCTCTCCATTATGGAAAGGCTGGCGGGGATTGTGTTTGGAGCACCATTGTGGGCCCCCCCCATGTTGGGGCGGTGTGGGTTCACTGGGGAGTACCATGGTACCCCCCTACTTTTCACTGCACCAAGTGGCAGGCACAGTGCAGTGCCTGCCACGTAATGCAGTGAAATGCACAGCATGCTCGTTTTCGAAACGCAGCGATGCTGCTGCCAGCACCGCCTGCCACAGCCTAAACGCTGCAGAATGCGACCGCTGTGGTGGCGGGCCCATCATAATTCCACGGGCGGTACCGCTGGAAGAATGGCGGTCGGACCCAATCACTGCCATGCGTGCGGCGGTCACATCATAATATCATGGGTGGAACCGCCGCATGCATGCCGGTCGAACCGAATCCCCGCTACCATGGCGGCTGGAAAAGGCCAACCGCCATCCTAAATGGCCCCTAAGTGCCGTCTTTGCGGGAAAGCAGAAGTGAGCATCATGCATCTAGTATGTGCCTGCCGAGAACTGGATCCTGCACATCGACTTCTTCTGAAAACAATCTTCAACACCAGGCGGATAAGATGCTGCATACATGCAGTAAAGGCTTGCCTTGGAGGAGGAGATGTACAGCTGGTGTGCCGGTTCATACAATTCATGGGCATTGTAGAGGAAAAAATTAGGAGATCCGGTGCACAATAACCAGCTTTTGAACGCAGGCTCACCACTACCTGGAACTGGCACTCTTTTTCAGGATACACATGATGCAAAAAGCCTTCCCTATCATACATCATAATAACCTCTAATTAAATATTGGGCATTTGACAGTTTATGGATCTGCAGCATCCCTATTATAAAATCTAACAGTGGGGCTGCTATATGACGTCAATATCCTTTTATAAAATAGTTTATTTTAAAACATACGCAACCCAGAGGCACCTTTTACTCACATACATTTGTCACAGGGTCCTTACGAGACTGTCATAAGAGGAAATTAAGAACCGCTCAAAGCATATCGGACAAACTGTTACTCTGTCTGAGCACAACATAAGCCAGCTGAACGTAATAAGCTGTGTACTCAACATAAACTATACCACAGCACTTTTTATTGTTGGACTTTATAAATGATTTAACTGCAGTTTTTATTTTGATGATCTTTTGCTGTTGAGCGATTTTGTAAAGGTTTTAATTAACTTATACAATAAAATTACTTACTCATGCATCCATGCAGCTTTGATACCCGTAGCTGAGGCTGTATTCCTGCCTCCTACTTCTGTGCATGTCGCAAACATAGCACCTCGGGCAGCTCTTACGTGTAAACACTCCAGCCAGCCTTTCCTCCCCAGCGCTTGAGCAGATTTCAAGCACTCCGGCCCGGCCATTCCTCACGCTGAATAATGTCTCACAATCACCTGTCACTGCCGTTTGTGAATAAACTCACCCGTTTGTCGCCTTCCAGAACAGAGTCTGACAGGATAGAGAATTATTCCAACTTTTTGGGACCAGGATCACATGTTCTTCACAGCAAAGCTCAGCCCTTTAACATGTACTTCCTCCACTGTGTCCTTTCCTTAGAATCCCATCCTTGTTGCCACTTTTAGCATGACAGGACACAGCCACTTATAGAAATTAGGAAGTTTATTAGTCAGCATACAACGACCCCTGTCACATCCCAGTTCCTCAGCAATTGCCACCTTCCCAAGCCTCCTGGATTCCAACACTCTAGAATCTAGAAATGAATGCATCAATTTGCCAGGATACAACAAATACCAGATGGGTAGGCGGAATATAATCATATCATTGTAAAATAACTTGACAAGTTATTTAATAGATAAGTGCAACTGAAAGGGGAGTAGTTTTAAACCCAGTGATATTCTACTTTTCGAGGAATAAGCCATTGCTTGGTGCTTTATAGGTGGAGGCAGTTGATTGGTTTCAAAATAAGAGCTTGATTTCAGGATAAGAGTTAAATAACCGATTCATGTAAGAAGAGAGAAAAGAAGGACTAGAAGTTATAACAGAATAAATCAAATAGTAGGAATCAGAAAGTGGAAAGGAAACACTGCACAGATTGGTAGTGTCTATGTTTTGCTACCTACTCTGATGCTGAGAAGCAGAGGCAGTGGCAGAAATGGACTATGTGATTGTTTGGGGGAAGGAGCATTTGCAAGCATATTGCAAACGTTCTTCAGTTTTATGTCTCCTTGATACTCAGCTGAGGCAACAAGCCTAATTGTCTGTCGCCTGTCGAGTTTCAAGTTTATTTATTTATGATTTCGGAACTCAAATGAGATCCACATAAAAGATTGACAAATCAGATACAATTACATACAATCATAGATAAAATACAGAATCAAATTTAACATTTCCAACCTTTTAGTATAAAGCTAAGAAACTTTTGGAAAAGTTAAAAATGTTATAACAAAACATTTCATTGGGGGGGTTATAAATGGCATCTAAGAAAGAAGTAGCAGAGAAAATGCTTAATTGGAGACAGATAGGTCTCAACCACTTGCGCCTATGCGCAAGTAGAGCCGGGCACACAAAGAGGACATGATTAATATCTTGAGTTGAATTGTTACAAAGATCACATAAAGCTGAGGAGCCGTACCATCTGGACACAAGAAAGTTCAGAGGAAGTAAGTCCTGCCTCAATAAAAACAAGAATTGCGTACTCCATGGGGGAGATTCCAGGTGACGTATGGTTGGGTTTTTCTCATTAGGCAGGTATCAATAGCCAGATAGACGCCTTTCTTCAAGGTACGTGCTTCCCTATCCAACCTAAAGCTTAATTCCCAAGAGGCCAACTTCAAGATGGACTTCAGCTGATATGTAGATAAAGTGAATAGAACCGATTCATCAAGTTGCAAAAGATCAACTGCAGTTCGAAAGTTTTTTACAATTAACGAATATTCTTTAAAATTTCCTAACAACTCAGTTTTTATAAGATATCTTAAAGTACCTGAATCTCCCCTTGCAAGATTAAAAACCCAGCACACTATCCCCGCTAAACCCTGAACCCAACTACTACGTAGGCCAAATTCCAGTCTAAGTGCGGCTGTAGAGCTCGCAGTATTAACCATGGTTAGACTGCGCAGAATTTTGCCTTCCGTAGAGTTTAAAAAACCCCATGTTTTTAAATCAACTATTTCCGTGCCATAAAGTAGTGATGCTGGAATTTTAGCTCGATATACCTCTAACAAAATAGCAAAGTGCCTTCTGCCAGTAGCCTTATAGAGACTAGACTTTTGCCTTGGACAATTGCTTTCCGGGTGTTGTTAGCTATGTGAGCCTTCTCGCTTAGGTTACCAGTAACAACTTTTCCGAGGAAGACATAAGATTGTACCACTTCCAATCTTTGTCCTCCCATGGACCATGGGAAGTTCACATATTTCAACTTTTTCCTACCCGTCATGCACATTACTTTGCTTTTTGAGACATTTATCTTCAGATGGTGTGCCTCTGCATAATTATAAAGAGCATGCAGACGATTATTTAGACCTTTAGGTGTTAAATCTAGGATTAATATATCGTCTGCATACAATAAACAAACAATTGGGATACCCCCCAAGACCGGAGCTATTCCTTCACTTGCAGACAAAACATGGGGAAGATCCGCTATGTAGAGGGAAAACAATAGAGGGGCAATAAACAGCCTTGTTTTAACCCATTAGCTGTAGTAATTACTTGCGAAAGACCTCTTTCCCCACCTAACAGTACTCTGCACCAGGTATCCGAATGCAAAGCTCGTATTAACTCCAGGAGAGTGGATGGCATACCTATATTTAATAACTTCCTCCACAGCAAAGATCGATCTACTTTATCAAATGCTGTGGAGAAATCTATGAAGGCGCCATAAACTCTCCCTCCACGAACCTTGACATATTTCTCTGTTATAATCTGCAATGCGGTCAAGTTGTCTAAAGTACTTTGTCTTTGCCTAAACCCAGTCTGCTCAAAGGGCAAAATGTCATCCTTGGACACCCAATCGTTAATCGATTTAAGGAGGCATTTTGTAAAAACCTTGCCTATGGCATCCAAAAGGGCAATTTGGCAATAATTTTGTGGCACATCGCGGGCTCCTTTCTTGTGGAGGGGGACTAGTATACTCCCCCTCCAAGAAGGGAGAACTGTTTTACAAGAGAAACAGAAGTTAAAGACTGGGAAAAGAATTTTACTCCACATCTTACTATGTTGTTTTATGACCGAGATAGGAAGCTCATCCGGACCCATTGCGCCAGAAGAGCGCAAGCCCTTGATGGCTAGTTCAATGTCTTTCTCAGACGGTGGTCCGTAAGGAGAGTTGTCCACATGTGTTCTATCGTTTTCAGGGACCCAACCATTACTGGCATATAACTTCTCAATGTACCCAACCCAGATTTGCTCTTCAATGGGAATTGGTAGAGGTCTAGATCTTAGTCCACAACCCTCCCCAATTATTGACCAAAATATCCTAGCTTGACCCTTATGTGCCGCCTACCGTAGATTAATCCATAAGGTATCTTCTTTCCCCCTTTTTAAGTTAGCCTTCATCCTACTCCTCCTTCTTCTTAATAGGACTATTCTATGATATCTTTCGGGGTATATAAGAGATATTGCTCCCTTACCAATTTATTTATTTCAACATTAAGAAGCCGAAGACAACTAGGAATTACTTTAGGATTTTTTATAGGGGAAGGTTTTTTTGCGATAGAAATTACTTCATTCAAAAAATCAGCAAAACATATTAATTCACGTCCATCCCAGTGAGCCAAATTCTCCACAGCAGCCTTCAAGATACTCGCCAAGCCCCCAATAGCCTTAAAATTCCAGTAACATCTCCCAGAATTGGCTCCAAAATTTACCAGTTCACTATTTATGAGCCACGTATCCGTCGCGGGTGGGTTTAGATTTACAGTAATGGCAAGTACCTTATGGTCGCTAAGTTCTGTGTTGAATACCGACAAATCTTTCAGGAGATAGAAGGAAGTACAACTCACTACCACGTAATCAAGAATAGATTCACTATTGTTAGATTTATGTGTAAAATTTGCCGGAATATCAGAGGGGAGCCTTCCATTTATTATAATGCTATCTACCTCCAATAATTCCTCCAGTAATAATTTCCCTCTCTTGTTGGTCTTGATGTTACCAGGGAATAAAGCTTGCATTATCGGTAATGATTCCTCCTTAAGCTTATTCCTAAAGAACTCTAGGCTGCAATTAGAAATTTTACAATTAAAATCCCCTGATAACAATATGTGAGGGGGGAATTTAGAGTCTAAGAGATTTTGAATGAAGGAAAAGACCTTCTTTAGACCTACATTAAAACATGCATATGGAGGAATGTAAGCATTTATCAATACCAGTGATTTTCGTGGATCATCATTAACAAGATTTGACAATGTTATTGCCTGAAACAAATTATTAGAGTCTAAATAATGGACAAAGTTCCATCTTATCTTATTGGAGAGTAAACAAGCTACTCCGCCCTTGGCATGGCCTCTCCTAGAGGGAATGGCACTGCCGTCCAACACATAATAGTCCTTTACCACAAAAAAATTTCTCATCAACCCAAGTCTCCTGGAGACAAATCACGTCAGCTTCTAGTGTATGCAAGTATAGTAATTTTTCGGGACTGTTTTTTATTCCAGCCGTATTCCATGAAATTATTTTTAAATCAGTGTTAAAGATAGGAATACGGTTTAGGAATAAGGGTAGATTTACTTGACAAAAAGCCAGGCAACCAATTCCATTTAAGACTTTCTTCTACCAAATTTGGTTGACAAGGAAGGGGTTTTTTGTAAATCACATACCTTTCGTTTTTCGAGATACAAATTTTTAATTCATCAATTTTTGAGGACCAGTCTGTATTGCCTAAAGTTACAACAGGGAGTGGAGGCAAATTTATAAGACTTTCGTTGCGAGGTACCACAAAGAAAGGAATAACATCAATCCCCCTACTTTGTAGTCCTTCAGACCATTGTTAATATGGTTTACTACAAGTTTAGAGTAAAATCTAACCCTTGCTATCTTCCCAACCTCAGATTTCAAGATAGAAACTGCATCTATATCGTTAGTTTGAATCAATTTTAAACTTTCAATCCCCCGAAAGCAATTGAGGAGTACAGATCTGTTTATGATAAGATCCGTATCAAACAATGGAATAAAATCTAGAAAAACGGTATCTACACTTTCCTTTTCAGGAGCTGCATTTAACCGTTTAGAAACCCTTTCAGTTTCAATCATGTCAGAAAAAGGCTTAGCTAAAGGATTAAGAGCTGGTAATAAGGTATTGGATGGATTTATCTGTTCGACAGATCGGTAGCTGTTAGACAGCCCCATTGATTCAGTAGTTACTTGGTCAGATTTTATTTGCCCAATTAGATCTTGAGATAAGTTAAGCAAAGAATCTTGGGGGAGGTTTTTTACAATGTAAGTATCTAAATTATCATCAAAATTAATTTTCCTCTGTCTTTTGTTTGCGAATCTACGAATCGGTTTCCTCTTTTTCCCTCTATGCTTTTCTTGTATTCCTATTACTGCCTTTTTTCCTTCATTTGAGGGGTCCAAAGTATCCTCTTTCTCTTCGTTTATATGTGATTTAAATATAGGAAATAGTTCCTTATCTAGCCTTTTTTCAGGGTCAGACAGGATTTCTATTTCTTGGTCAACTTCGGAGATGCAGTGAGCTGCAGCTGCTTTTAATATAACTACCGGGGTATTCCCCGAGATAACAGCTACTTTCTTTCCATCGATATGTTGGGAATTCTTATCTTGTTCATTTTGGACTAAATCTAAGGCTTGTATGACGCTTTCAGACTCGTTTTCAGACTTCTTATCTTTACTTGATTTCGCATCTAGAAAGGATGGCCCATGGTGTAAACTAGAATCGATCCCCTGTTTACTATTTAATAATACCCTAAGTATCTGCGTTACCGTTTCTAACACACAGTCTGAGCCCCCAACAAATTTTTCTAATAGTAGTAAGATAAAAGATAGTAGATGTTCTAAAGAGATTAAAGAGTCGGAGATTTGATTATCGGGCCTAGTGGGGGAATTGGGATGAGTGTCAATCATATTGAAAGTAGGACTTGATGAAAAATTTACCTGGGATATGGAAAATTGTGATTTATTCGAGGGAGTACTGCTATATAGTTGCAGGCCTGGGGTTGCTACTACATTTTGAATGTTGGTTTGATCTAAAACTAAGTTGAGTTCAGAGTCAGTTTGTCTCTTATGGAGCTCTGTAACTATATCAGGTAGGGTGAAATCATTACCAGTAGTAACCAAAGGAGGAGACAAACCAGGGGAGACATTTAAGCCTTCCTCTGGGAAAGAAGGGGAATTATGCACTGGCACCTCAGTAGATTTGGTAGTGACACCATGAGGAGGCACAATGTTATTTTTGCTTAAAACCCCAGAAACATGCTTTAATTGCCTCTGTAGGTTAGGAGGATCTAAAGAACCACCCAACTCTATTTTGGAGACAAATTTCTTTTCTGAATGTACCAAAGCAATAGCATCAACCTGATTGCTATATCCTTTAATTTTAGGGTTACCTTCCTCTATACCATTACCATTAGTTTCTTCTGGCTTTAAACCCCCCGTCTGAACCTTGTCCTTTCCCCTTTCCCATAAACTGTATAATTGACATTTTCCCTTTAGCTGTAAAACGGAGGTATCTTTATTTCGTAGAGGGTTTGATTTTGTCTTAGAGCAAGTCCAACCCACTAATACACGTCCAGATCTTAATTTTTTTGCTGTCATTTTAGAACATATAGATCACCACTAGGAGCACCTAGAACCAGTGATGTTAGAAACCAGACAAAAATAAATAGCACAATGGCCGTACCCCAAATTGAGAAACCCTAGCTACAATAAAACAAGGGGGTTACAAAACACAGCTTAATTCAAGGACGTCTCTGTGGCATAAAGGCTGTAGAAATACATTTTTTCATATACCAAACAAATTAATATTACAGAAAATGCACTAAGGAGGGTGGGCCCAGCCCAGCCTACTCCAGCCTTGGAGGGCCTCAGAGGGCCCGCCCTTTGCCCGGGCTTAGCCCCGGGCTGAGTCCCGCGCGCGTCCCGCGATGCGTGAGAGAGGGCGTGGTTATATGTGGCACCTGGGGGCGGGAAGAGACACCAGGTGCGCTGTGTTGGTAAAGCGCTATGCACCCTGGGTCTCGCAGTCCCGGCCCCGGCAGCGACGATGGATGCACCAAAATGTTCTAGTCCTCCCAATCAGGCTCCGTGGCAGGTATGAGCAATCAGGCAAGGCAGTAAAGATGGGAGCCCAGTATTCACTATCCAACAGCAACGGCTGCGAGCGGCTCCCGCGAAGCGGGGGCCACGAACCGTAAATAGCCACACGGGAGCTGGGGGCAGGAAGAGACACCAGGTGCGCTGTGTTGGTAATGCGCTATGCACCCTGGGTCTCGCAGTCCCGGCCCCGGCAGCGACGATGGATGCACCAAAATGTTCTAGTCCTCCCAATCAGGCTCCGTGGCAGGTATGTCGCCTGTCATAGCTTCTTTTGAAATAGCTGAGTGCCACAAAGAGCTAATTTTTACTATAGGGCTCCTTATTTTTGGAGACAAAATGTACTGCAGACCTCATGTCAATACATTCTAAGATTATCAAGATTCAAAGTCACGATGCAATGTTTCTCAAGTTGGATCTATTAGGATTTAAACCTTCTATTCTGATACGTCTCCCAAATTTTTAGCATGTTATTTAAATTTATGTGGGGCTTGTGTTTGTTTTTTTCTCCCACTAAATGCTTAAATCCTTTTTTTGTAATTAAACTTCATAAAATAAAGACTGCTGCTGACAGTGTGTTTTTTTCTCTCTGATTAAGGTTTTCATCCTTGTTATCATACAAAATACCAATGGATAATGTCAAGTCCCTATCACAAGCTTTTTCTGCTTTGGAGGAAGGTAAGATAAAATTTCACATTGTCTAGTTGTCGTATATCAATAATTGAGTATTCTTGAACAGCTAAATAACTGAACTAAGACTAATAATGTAAGGAGTGTCTGGATCTAAATAGAGACGTCTTCCCAGATGAGAGTCAGTGGGGCAAATTTAATAACTGATTAATAAGTATGAGAAAAATAGATGGTGGTTACATAAACAGGGAGCTTCCCTACTGATTGCAGAACTAGTCTTGGCTTTAGCTTTCGGCATTGGTTGATGAGCAATTTTTTCTTAACAGTCATTGGAATTGGACAATGTAATGTAACGGCCGTGGATCGAGAGAACTTCTTTTTAAGGCCACATGACGACTGGAAGTGAGCAGAGGTTAAACCACTCCTCAAGAAGCCATCGGCCAACCCAACGGACCTGAAGAACTACCGGCCCATCTCTCTCCTCCCCTTTGCAGCCAAATTCACAGAGAGACTAGTGAACACCCAGCTGACCACCTTCCTGGAAGGAAACTCCATCATGGACGCCTCCCAGTCTGGATTCCGCAGCAACCACAGCACCAAGACCGCCCTCCTCACCGCCACTGACGACATCCGCTTGCTGCTCGACCAGGGACACACCGCAGCCCTCATCCTCCTTGACCTCTCGGCAGCTTTTGACACTGTGTCACATCGCACCCTTGCAGCCAGACTACATGACGCAGGAATTCAAGGAACCACCCTTGAATGGATCCAATCCTTCCTCTCCGGCAGAACCCAGAGGATCCAACTCCCCCCCCCTTCCGTTCCGAGCCCACGGAAATCAACTGCGGAGTCCCCAAGGGATCTTCACTAAGCCCCACGCTCTTCAACATCTACATGGCCCACCTCGCGGGTATTGTCAGACATCATGGGCTCAGCATTGTATGCTATGCCGACGACACCCAGCTCATCCTCTCGCTCACAAAAAATCCAGAAGACACCAGACTCTGTTTCCAGGAGGGCATGAAGAATGTGGCAGCCTGGATGAACAACAGCTGCCTGAAGCTAAACTCAGAAAAGAACGAGGTCCTCATCCTCCACCCCTGCACCTCCACCTGGGACAACACCTGGTGGCCCTCTGCCCTAGGAAGCCCAGCCACCCCCACAGACCATGCTCGGAACCTCAGCATCATCCTTGACTCCTCCCTCTCCATGAACTGCCACATCAACGCCATCACATCCGCTAGTTTCAACTGCCTGCGAATCCTCCGTAAGACTTTCAAGTGGATCCCCCCCGACTGCAGAAGAACCGTCACCTACGCACTCATCACTAGCAGACTAGACTATGGCAATGCCCTTTATGACAGAGTCAACAAAACTCTCATGCACAGACTCCAGACCATCCAGAATGCCACAGCCAGACTCATCCTTGGAACACCGCGCCGGGAGCACATGACCCAACACCTACGAGGCCTTCACTTGCTCCCCTTCGGGAAGAGGGTCACTTTCAAACTCCTCACCCACGCCTACAAATCCCTCCACAACATCGGACCCAAATACCTCAACGAGGGAGTATCCGCCCTGGCAGCGGTCCCCCACATCCGCAGAAAGAGGACCGGTGGGAGAGCCTTCTTTCACATTACAGCCAAAACCTGCAACACACTCCCTCTGGATATCAGACGCTCCCTGACCCTGCACAGGTTCAGGAAGGACCTCAAGACCTGGCTCTTCAATTGATCCGGAGACACCGCCCTTCCCCCCCCCCAGCGCCTTGAGGCCCTCACAGGTGAGTAGTTCGCTCTATAAACCCCTGATTGATTGATTGATTGACAGTGCTGTCTTCGACAAGATTACAGCTATTAAACTAAGTACTCAACGCATTCATTAAAAACTACCAATGTACTAGCCATAATTTACAAAAGTAGACTTTCTTATATTGTGGGCCACTGTGGAGCAGCCAGTATGTCCTCTAATAGGAAACAAGGACTCAGCTCCACATCTGAGCCGGAGTTTATTGTGCTTATTGCCCCTTTAACTCCCACTTCCTACCTGGCGTGACCTGGTATGCGGACTTCACAGATTACCTGGAATTTCTGTTTCTCTGTACCAGTATCTCAGGTGCTTTTTCCAGTTGGTTAGGAAAGTGGTTGGCTCTGGGGTCCTAGATCTTATAAGGATGGCCTCAAAAAAAGTGAACAGGGGGTGCAAGTGGTAGACACCACCACATCCCGCAGTGCTAAACTCTGCTATCTTGCATCAGTATGTGACCCCCCTCTCAGGACCGCTTCGGGTGGCGGTGATCCTCGTTTTGACTCTTGACACTCATGAGGTCCTACAGAAGCTTATGGATTCAACCCCTCACCCCCACATCAGGGAATGAGGAACCCTAATCTACTTTCTGAGGCCTTACATGCCTTAGAGACTTCTGAACCCAGGTGCAAAATGTCTTTGAGCCTCAGCAGCAGGTCAGGTCACCCATATTTAGGCTCCCCAAGTATGACACTATGTTCCAGGGAGACAAGAGACAAGCCCCCGAAGGGGCGACCTGACATTTTGCCCAAAGGGTATGGCATGAATCTAACCAGGGGAATATTAGGGTATCAAAAGATAATCTTGCACAATCAGATTGCTTTCTGCAAGTCAAGCAAGAAGTTATTACAGTACCATAAGGCTCTTCACAGCTCTGTCCCTCGGATAATATAGTGAAGGTGTTGACTCTATAAGCAAGAGTTACCCAATTTCCAATATCTATCCCCCCTTAACTGAAGGGAGATTGAAACACAAGGACAACGAGAGTGAAGGTTACATCCAGAGCCAAACGTCTAAAGTGGCAATCATAGTGTGTGAGGAGCATGGGTGACGTTCCTCCGTGAATGCTGGCCCTTAAATAATGCCTAGCCCTGGACCAGTTCTTCTCATTTGAATATCTTCAGCCACAAAAAATGTGGCATCAAGTCAAATAGAGGCACCCCCTCTTACGATAAACCCTGGGACTACTGGAGGAGAGGGTCAGTCATTGTCCCTGGCTTCCCAGAATCAGGACAACAGAGCCGCTTCTATGTTCCAAGAACATTTTTTTTAATTAAAAGACCTGAATGTAAACCAGGCAGTGTGTGCAACAGCCCTGGTTGCTAAGAAGCAGTGACGAGAGAAAAAATGTGCTCTTCCTTTGAGAACTTTTACACCTAAACAATCGAACCTCCAGGCTCAGCTATGGTTGAGTACCTAAAGAAATGGCCCCTTCCAAGAACATTGGTGGGAGTAGTTGTAGTATTCTCTGTATTGTGCCTCCCTGGCACCTGTAGTTAGAATCTCTCTGCCTGTATGTTCTATGGCTTTGTAGTAGAATGTTGCCTTCTGGCAGTTGATAGCTTTGTCTGCTCCCTGTCGCTGTGCTTCTCCTAAGCTGAATAAACCTGATCTACAAACTAACCTGTTGTCTAGCCTAAATCAATACTACAAATTTGTTGGCGACGAGGATGGGATTTTTGAAAGATGTCTTCCTGAGAGAGGGGTTTCCTTCAGTTGTCATGACTGACAATGGTGCCCAGTTTGTCAGTTGTGAATTTGAGTCTTTCCTTAAACAAGGAGGTGTGACACATAAGAAAAGTTCTCTTTACCACCCTCAGGCCAATGGCCTCGTTGAGAGGATGAACCGCGTTCTCAACAACTGTGTTCAGTGGGCCATTGCCAGCAAGTGTGTGGTTGAGAATGCTGTGCGTTCCATGCTATGGTTTTATCGTACTACTGCTCATTCTTCTACTGGGGTTTCCCCTTTTGAACTCCTCAGGGGTAGGAAACCTTCTACCAAAATTTGTCCGAGTTGGATGTCAAAGTGGGTAAAAATGAATGTTATGGATGGTATTGATGATTTTGTCAGAGACAATGTTTCTGAAGCTCAAAAGAAACAGAAAACCTATTTTGATGAACGGAAGAGATCTGCTGCCCATGACATTTGTGCTGGTGATGTTGTTCGGATCAAAAATCCTGTTCATGTCACTAAGGGTAGGAGCAAATTCTCTCAGCCACTTGTAGTTGATAAGATCTGTGGAAATGCTGTACGTGTGAACAATAAGGATTGGTGGAACGTCTGTAAAGTTGTTAAAGTTAGTGGTGATGATGCTTTCACTGGTGTTTCTCAGCCCAATCCCAGCTCTGTTTCAAATAACAAACGTTTCAGTTCTGTTGCTATTAATGAAAATGGCAGAAATGTTGTTGATGTTTCTGTACCTGGACCTCGCAGGAGTCTAAGAGTGTGTAGGACTCATGCCAGGTTCAGATAACCTTTTGCTTCTGTCTTTCTCCTTCTCTGCCAGTTGTATTTTCCTTTTCCCCTTACTTTCCATCCTATTCTTTTCTTTTCTTTTTTTTCTTCTCTTCTTTTCCTTTCTCTTTTTCCCACCTTCTCCAAGTTTGAATTCTTCTTCTTTTGTTTTACAGAAAGGAGGATAATGTAGTATTCTCTGTATTGTGCCTCCCTGGCACCTGTAGTTAGAATCTCTCTGCCTGTATGTTCTATGGCTTTGTAGTAGAATGTTGCCTTCTGGCAGTTGATAGCTTTGTCTGCTCCCTGTCGCTGTGCTTCTCCTAAGCTGAATAAACCTGATCTACAAACTAACCTGTTGTCCAGCCTACATCAATACTACAAATTTGTCAGGCCTAGTCAGTCTAGCTACACAGGGAATACTAGCTGGGATCATTAAGCACCTATCTAGGGGAAATCTCGCTGGTAATGATGGATTTCCCTCTGAATGGTATCAGACCTTTGTAGAGCAGTTGAAGGCATCGATGATACACCTCTTCAACCATATCTTATCAGGACATAGCATAACCCCCATCTTTTTTTAGAGGGAATATTGCTTGTTGTTTAAAGCAAGGGATGGATCCTGCTAACTTCAACTTAAATTGGCCTATAACAATTATCATCAATTATAAAATCTTACCTCAAATTATTCATAGGGATCAAAACGGTTTTATGCCCGGGTGACAGCTCTATTTTTTAGTCTAGGTCATATTTTGACTAATAAAGTCAGTAACAAAGTCACAGCTGCTTTCATTTTTATAGATACTTTTCATAGATGTGAAAAAACTTTTGATGTGGCCAGCTGGTCTTTTTTGTTCACAGTATTATTAAAAGCGGGCCCTCCAGCTCAGTTGATAAATAACTTAAATCATCTAAATAAAGGCGCTAACTCCTCACTTATAATTAATGAGAAAAGTTCTGACAGATTCCAAATTTCCAGGGGTACTAGACACGGGTCATCTCTACATTGAGCCACGGGCAATAGCCATTAGAGCCTCGTTTGAGACAGAGCCATTAGCTCCATGTGCCCAGAAACGCAAGCTTTTTGCAGACTACATCGTGTTTTAAACATCCCCAAAGGTTCAATCAATTGAAGTGTTATTTAAAACAATTGACAACTTTGCTGTATTAGGGGGATGCAGAACTAACAAATGAGTTCCTTTTATTTAATTCCGCACCAGGGAATCTTCTCTGGAAACTGACTCCCTACTATAATACAGTCCCAAGAGGTATTTGGGATACTGGTTTTCAAAAAAATTAGATGATGTCTATTGGTTAAATATCTGTCCATTAGCTGTAAATGTGCTTACTCTTCAGTAGCTGGAGTCATTTGCCCATTTCCACAGAACTGAATTGAATAAAATGAAGATGCGGTCTCCTGTTGCCTACCAGCACTCCGTGCTCCCGATCGGCATAATTGAAATGATTTTTAAGGAAACAGAAGATTTGATTTGTTTATTCATTTGGAACAAGCTATCCCCCGCACAGGTATCAAGAAACTTGGACTGGTTAAAGAGAAAGAGGAGCTGCAATGCTACTATCATGCTAACTTTGTAATTCTTGTACGCTGGCTATTTAAATTACGAGCCACTATGTTTGTTTGTTTTTCTTGACAAGATTCTGGACAAATTATGTTATTCCCCTGTTAAAATACAACCTGTTGGACCCCCAATATTGGTACGATAAGAAATTTTGAGCATGTATGTTATACATCTTAAATGGCCCAGCATCCATGCGCAAACATCAGTAGATGCCATACTCCCAGGAATGACAACAAGCATTTGCAAAGCAATCGGTCTCGCCTTTGGGACCTTAGAAGTATATAGCCATGCAGCACATTATGCTGGGTGCTATAATAGCTACTGTTGTTTAACATGGAGGCTTTGACACTAATAGCCACATTACCATATTATACAGTGTTTATGATAATATTTACAAAACACTTGCAGCGCCTTTGTTAGAGTGGAAGCGACCTAGTTAAACACATCACCCCTTAAGGCCCTTCATTTCAAGTTTATGCTAGCAGCCTACCTTTGTATCAAGTTAGTTTCAAATGCCCTAGTGCTTGAGTGATTTTTCTAGGCACACAATACTAAAACGATCAACCCGTTGACCGTGGAGCATATTCCACCGTGGTGCGGGTGATTTATTCAGTGGGCGGGGTTCGGACAGCCCCTGGCCGTCCTCCGAACACGCCTACTGTGACGTCATGGAACAGGTTAAACCAAATAGTGTGGCCTTTGTTTTTTAGGTCTCGCCTATGCAGTGCTCATGCGCTGCGTAGGAAAAGACCTTTACAAATCGCTTCAGGTTTGCTGCCAAAAACGTGCACACATTGCATTGCATTGCTGTGCATGGCAACGTGTGCACGTTTGGCGATTCCCTTGCGGGAGCGAGCTTTGAAACCATCTGTTAATTACAAACAGATGGTTCCTGCTCGCTCCCACAAGGGAACCCGGCGCATGCCCCCTTCTCTCTCCCCTCCGCCTGCTGCCTTCTTTCAGTGCGAGGGGCGCATGCTTGTTTTTCTGGTCAGGTTCACTGCCGAAGTGTGTGCATCCGATTCCGAAAACAAACACTATTCAAACGCATTCTAAAAAGGAAACATTGTGCTGAAGTTGTTTATTTCATTGTTTTGTAAACAATACTGCTGAGCTTATATACACATCATGGCAGTGGGTTTGTTTGAACTTGATTACAAGCAAGACAGTTTTGAGTTGTTTCCTGAGGCATCATTCCCATTTTTACAGAATGCTTTTTGTTGGTTTGTGTAGAACTAGGTTTGCTAGTTTAGTCTGTTTCGAAAGGTGAAATGAAGTTCACCATAGACGCCCTTCCCTTACAGGATGACACAGCAGTTGTAGAGGAGCACACGCCTCCAGATTAGTCTATACGTCCAGCTGGAGCTTTTGGATTAGCGGGGTTTGCCTATTCGGGCTCTGCTCCCCCGGAACACCTCATCTCCCTCCCCAAAACCCCCACCCCCTCACAATCTTGTAACCCCTGTTATTTAGACTGATGCAAATTAAACATTGGATTACATTTGTGGCTGCGACAGCATGGAGTGAAGAGCCTGTAAGGTAATTAGTGAGAGCTGTCAGTCTCCGAAGAGTGTGACGTGGATTGTAGGTAGGTGGGGTCTTGAGCATTTCAACGCTAATATGTTTGATTCACCGTTGTAGGTACAGTACAGGCCATGTCCTCTCTGTCACTGGTGTCTGCTCTGAAAGGGCCCTGCTGTTGCCACTGCTTCCTCACTGGCTCGTACAAAGCCTTTAATTACCCAAATGTGCTGAGCCTGGACGCTGCGCAGTCGAGGTTAAGCAGATGGATGCGGCACAGGAGTATTTTAATACTTCTCATGTGATTAGCGGCAGTGACTGCGGGCTGTGTTGTGGTGGAAAGGCACAGCCTTACTTACCTGGCTAGTACACATACACACACCTGAGTGCACAGGATCATGCCTGCAGGCGCAGTCAGGGCAGACTGTCGGTGGTGTTCAGGAAGGCTGAATGAATGGGAGGCCTGAAGAACGCAAGGCTTGTCTGGCCGGACTTATCTGTGAATCAGTGCCCACTCACACAGGTTAGGCGGCAGAATGTCCCCCTGGAAGAAGTGCAAGGGGCAGTATGGTGTTGAATGCCATTTCTAATTCGGATTTGAAACAACCTTCCAAGAGGTCTCTTTATAAATTGTTAATTAAAGCCCTGGGATCCTGAATATCTATTGGGTGTATGACGCTTCCATTCAGTGTGAATTGAAGAGGTTGCTGCTGAAGTAAAGGCACCACCTGTTGCAATAATACAGTGTACTTGGACGAGCCTGCCGACAATAATTGTTATTTTGATTGGGGCTTCGGGAAGCTGTTCACGGTACCACTGGCAGGTGGCACCCATTTTTACCAAGATTAATATCGTTAGTACTGTTCAAACGTTATTGCAATGTGAAGTGGGTGGACTTGATATCTGTAGGTCTTGCCTACACAGCGCGCATGCGCTGCATAGGAGAGAGACCTGTAGCCATCAGCACAGCTTTCCCTGCAAAGACAACACATGCATGTCTGGCGATTTCCTTGCGGGAGCGAGCGGAGTTATATGGTGGCACCATATTTATTTATTTATTTAAAGAGTTTCCTATAGCACGAACGTGACCCTTGGGTATCAGAGCGCTTCACATTACATGAGGTAGGTTAGAGACAAGTCTTGTATAGTATACCGAGTTCACAGTGATATGACGTAGGTACGCATACAGCCAAAGAGGGTTAACAACAATAAAGGGTTAACAAAAAAATATACTCAGTGACATGAGGTAGATTTAGGATACAACTAAATATAAGGTGTACTGGGATTTCCAGTATGCGATAGTTCTTAAATGTCTTTTTCCTGTGCATTCTACAACCAATAATCCGGGGTCAGGAATAGTGTAGTCCCGACCGGGGATATTCCGAGTAAAGCTGGTGATTTTCTCTTGTTTATCAGTCTTGGTTACATCTATGTCACAGTGCTAGTGATGACTGTCTTGCCTATGGAAGGAACTTACTCATTAGGAAGATCTTAGTTTCCCTCTTAAAGGTTGCTGTGTTTGGAATTTTCCTAATGTTTGGAGGAAGTGAGTTCCAGATTCTGGGGGCTGCTCCTGAGCAAGCTCTATCATATGTTTTCTTCTTCCGGGAGAGGGGTGGTCTCATCACCAGCTCCTTGGCACTCCTGGCTGGTCTGTTTCCTCCAGATAATTCAATTTTCTGGGCAAGGTATTTTGGTGTATTGTAGTGGAGCGCTTTGTGAGTAATGCATGCCATTTTTAGCTGAATTCTGGCTTCATAAGGTAGCCAGTTTAATGCTTTCAGGTGTGGAGAGATATGGTAGAATTTCCTCGATCCGGTGATAAGTCTTGCAACTGCATTGAGGCATGCTTTTAGTGGTGCTGTTGAAATTTTTGGTAGTCCTGCTAAAGTTGTACATCCACATCCAATCCTCTAGATAACTAGTGATTGGACTGCCAGTTTGGGATCAATCAATCAATCAAGCATAACATTTATATAGCGCGCTACTCACCCGGAGGGGTCTCAAGGCGCTGGGGGAGAGGAGTCCGCTACTGCTCGAAAAGCCAGGTCTTGAGTTGCTTCCTGAAGGAAAGATGGTCCTGGGTCAGCCGGAGTTGGATGGGGAGGGAGTTCCATCTCTTGCCTGCCAGGTAGGAGAAGGATCTTCCTCCGGTGGTGGTTCTGCGGATGCGTGGAACGGCGGCGAGGGCGAGGCTGATCGATCGTAGCTGGCGGGTGGGAGCGTAGAAGGTCAGGTGGTTGTTGAGGTACCTGGCGCCCAGGTCGTAGAGAGCCTTGTGTGCGTGGGTGAGGAGTCTGAACTTGATCCTCTTGCTGACGGGGAGCCAGTGCAGGTCTCTCAGGTGTCCGGAGATGTGGCTGTGTCGGGGGATGTCCAGGATGAGTCGTGCGGAGGCGTTCTGGGGGATCCACCTTAGAGATGAATGGTTTCACTTTTCTAATGTAGTTCAAATGATACCGGGTGCTTTTTGCCATTGATTTGATGTGGGCTTTCGTGTCTAGGTTATCATCCAGCGTGATTCCTATTGATTTTGCTGAGTCAACTAGGGTAGTGGTGCAATTTAACACTGTGATCATTTTGGCCCATTCCTTCACTTCTGTGTGGTTCTTTAGTGGTGAGATTAGTAAGAATTCTGTTTTTTGCGCATTTAGCTTCAAATGATTCTTAGTTAACCATTGTAATGACATTTTTGAAGCCTCATTCATTATCTTGATGTCTTCCAGGGACGCGATCTTGATGTATATCTGCGTGTTATCCGCGTACATGTGATAGGATATTTTGGAATTTGGTAGAATTTCTGTGAGAGGTTTGACGTACAGGTTAAACAGTGATGGAGATAATGTAGATCCTTGAGGGACTCCAATTGAGTTAGGGCATGATGGTAAAAGTGATTGGTGGACCAGGAATCTTTGCGTTCTATTCTGAAGGAATGATTCAAACCATTTTAGCACATTTCCAGACAATCTTATCCTGTCATGGAGCCTGTTCAGTAATTTTTCATGATTTACCGTGTCAAATGGAGATGCCAGGTCAAGGAGGATAAGTAGACCTGTTTGATTGTGGTCTAGGGCCTGTACTGCATCATCGACAATATGTAGGATCGCTGTTTCCATGCTGTGTCCTGTTCTGAATCCCGACTGGCAGTCGTCCAGTAGCGAGAAATTGGCGATGTGTTGACTCAGTTGATGTTGCACACATTTCTGTATTAGTTTGGCAAGTAGAGAAATGTTGGTCACTGGGCGAAAGTTATTAGGATCTGCTGGGTCCACTGTAGATTTTTTGTTGATGGGGACGACGTCACCTGTTTTTAGGCATTCTGGAAGGATCCCTTGGGATAGAGAGGCGTTTAGTATTTTCGGCCATATTGGAATCATGATATGGCTGATTTCTTTGAGGCATTTTGAGGGGAGTGGATCATTATAGTGGTTATTAGGTTTGATATTTGATAGCGTTTTGGCGATGGTATTCTGGTCAAGTAGTTTGAAGTTATCCCATTGTGCTTTGTGTTTTGCCGTATTATGGGCAATTTCCGAGGTGGTATTGATCGTTGAGGGTGTTTGGTTGTCAAGGTTGTCAGCTTCTCGCCTGAGCTCTCTTTCAAGCATGTTAGCCTTGTCGGTGAAGAATGTTGAGAATTCTTCACAACTTAGTTGCGTTTTTTTAGTTTCTTGGGCAGATTTGGCCAACTCATTGGATTACTGTTTTAAAATATCGAATGATTTCCGTGGTCTGTTTTTGGCGTTATCCAGTTCTGATCTATAAAATTCCTTTTTGGGATTGAGGATCTTTTTGTTGTATTTGTTTCTGATTTTTCTGAGGGATTTCAGTTCGGGGGATGATGGGTGTTGTCTCCATTTTCTTTCAGCAAGTCTCAGTTTCCGCCTGTCTTCATTCAGTGTCCCATTGAACCATGGATTTTTAACCTTCTCTGTGACTCTTTTCATTTTAGTGGCATGGTGGCGTTGACTATATTCATTACTGTTGTAGTGTAGTGATCCGTTAGATCCTTCACATTCTGCAAGTTATTGGGTGGATTTAGGTTCTTCTCACAGCTATCTGCTAGTAGTTCCATATTCAAGTCTTTAGTGTCCCGCATCCACTTTTGGTGTCTGGTAGGTTGTGTGGTCTTGTTCTTTTTCAATGTGGGTATCAGGAAGGTTATAGCATGGTGATCTGACCAGTCGCATGGCTCACTTGATAGGATTGAGGTATTTTTGGTTTTTGAGATTAACCAGTCTAACGTAGCTCCTTTCGAGTGTGTTGGCTGTGTGCATGCTTGGGTGAGGTTTAGCTCCGCTAAAAAGTCTTTGAGGGCGTTAACCTGTTTGTCATTGCTGTTGTTCCAGTGTAGTTTAAAATCCCCTAGAAATATGTCATTAGCGTCATTGTTGGAGTTAGTGGTGATGATCTCCATTAGCTGGTCAATGAAAGTCACATTATTTCCTGGTGGGTGGTAAAGCGCATGCAGGTTGCAACTTTGATTGTCTGCCGATCTTATCTTGAGACCTGAGTGTTCACAGGATTCGCGTGGGTCGAATTGTACTTGAATGACTTCTATATCCAATCGGTGAATGCAGGCTATACCACCTCCTGTCTTTTTTAGTCTATCAAGTCTCACAATGTTTTACTGAGGGGGCACTAGTAAATCCATGCAAGGGGACGAGGAATCCAATAGCCATGTTTCAGTAAGGATTGTTACGTCAATTTCCTGGTTACTCATGAGGTCAGCTAAGTTTGATGCATGTTTTGCTGCGGACCGACAGTTGAGCAGTAGGCATTTCAACGGTTTCCCTGCGCTACTTGGGTTCAGATTCTGTGAATCGGTGATTAGCTGGACTTGCTGTAGGTTGTTAAGGTTGGGTTTCCTTTCATTCTGTCTGGATGTTCTATTAGCATCGATCTAGACTGTTCTAATTTCCTCCCCTCTACCGCAGTCCGTAGGCTCATAGTAAGGATAGGGTTTCTTCTTCCGATAGGTAATTACGATTCCTATCAGGTCCATTTTGCCTATTTGATAATGGCATGGCCGTCTCATTGCTCTTTCTTTGGGAGTTAAGTAGTAGTTCTCGGATGTGCTCGACTTGGTGTGAGTGCTCACTGTTTTTTAAGCTCCTTTTGCATCGCTTGTAGTGTGCTTAGTATGTTGCCCATTTGTGTTTGAAGCTCTTTGATTTCTCTCAGAGTCTGGGGTGATGTATTAAGGGCGCTCATCTGCTTATTTTGGGATTCACATTTTGCGTTCCCATGTTTTAGCTTTGTTCTCTTTATCAGAGACCTTTTCTTTTTGTCATTAGTTCGGTTGTCTGCTCCGGCTCTATTTGAGAAGTGGGGTGCGCTATCTATGTTTTGTGCTCTTACTTCCATGTTTGGGGGATATACATTTTGTATGTTTCTAGATGTATTTTGTGCTGTAGTAGAGTGGGGTAGGGAAGGGGTGATATCTACCATATCAGTTATTTCCAGGTTTTCATTGGGTGGCGTACTCATCGGCGATAACCCGTCATTGGGGAGAGGCGTCGAATCTTCCCTCTGAGAAATCTCCAGGTTGTTATTCGCATATCGTGTAGCCATTTCTGTTCTTTCTGTATCATTCCCAGATTGCGTGCCTCCTGTTCCGATTGAGTCTCCTTGTTGTGTAGAATGTAGTAGATCCTGAGGGTCTCTAGTTGGTATGATGTCTGTGGTGGTAGTGCCGTAGGAGTCTAGAGTGTCTTCTTGTGAGGTCAAGTCTAGTTGAGATCTTGAATTCTCTAAACATCTTTTTAAGGTTGAGAACATGTTGTCGAATTTTTCTAATTTGTTGTTAGCTGCTTGTATAAGCACTATTCCGTTCTCGTAAATAGTTATGCATAGGTCCCCTCTGCATCTTGGTGAGGATATGATCATAAGTTTTGTGCCATGTAGGATATTGGTTATAGTTTTTATGTTGAGCAGTTTTGTAATGGCATTGCGCCATTTAGCCGTTCTTCTGGTGAAGAATATCATGTTATTCACGATAATGCCTTTATCTGTGCTAAAAGAGAGGTCAGAGATCAGCGTGTCTGGGTTTTTCCTCAATAGGTTATGCTTGATTTTTTTGGCTGCATTCTTGGATAATTTGGTTGGGTATTTTATGACATGAGCGTTCATGCCTACTGGCTCTAAGTAGTTGTCTGCCATATTTGTTGATTGGCGTGGAGTATTATTTCATGTGCCCTCTCTTAAATATCACTATCTGTCTCCTGTTACTAACCGGTCTAATGTTTTTCTTGTGTCTCTTATATAGTTACTAATTGTAACTTATTCCTTTTTCTACATAGTATCTTTATCAATGGTAAAAAAATTGAGTGTGTACATTTTTTTGCCTACTTAGGGATACATTTTGACCAGAATGGTACCTGAACAGCTGCAATATTAGCCCGGAAAACCATGTTTTTAAAAGCTACTGGGGCATTAGTCAGCATGTCAAGACAATTGGGTTCTCGACCGGTCCCTGAATTGCTTGCAATTTATAAAACTAAATGTGTTTCTACAGCCACTTACGGCGCCGGCATATGGGGCTTTACTAACGCACAATGTATACAGAGCTGTGAAAATAATTTCTTGCGCTATTTATTAGCTGTGCCCAGTTCAACTGCCACATATACCTGCCACTCTGAGGTAGGCTTAAAGCATATGGTAGATAATATAATGTGTTACCCTTTACTACTCTGGCATAAGATATGGAATACCCCCGAAGCAGCTTTTAACCGGGATGTCATCATGGACTGTTTAAAATTGGACAATGTACATTGCATCCCATGCTTACGACATATTAAGGATATTGCGGATGCAATTGGCCATCCAGATTTATTTACAAATCCAGACTGTATGAATATCACCTCCAGGAAGCTATTAAAAAAGGAATACTTGTCCTATCTGGAGGAAAAGCGATGGCTTGTGGACATTTTGTTATGGAAAACCACATTATGCTGTCATGCACTGGGATTCAGCCATATTTATCATATGTGACAAGTCCCTTTGATCGGATGTTACTGACACGCTTTCGTTTAGGTATTGTGCATAGGGTTAGTACATTCCCATTGATGAAAGATTGGTCACGTACTCTAGCATTGTGTCCTTGTGACGGTAGCTCGACACAAGCAACATTGCATGTAACTCTTTTTTGTAGGTTTTATACATCGCCGAGGAGGATGTTTTTATTACCAATTTTAAAGCACTAAGACACTGTAGAGCGGCATACTTAAAGTTACAATGTATGGAAGATGACTTGACAATGGAGCGCGTAGTAAGTTATTTAAAATGTGTGATCAGATTAAGAAAGACAATTAGGTTGTAAAGTAACTGTACTGCCTTATTTATCTTCCTGGAAATGTATTTTTATCTGTGCTTTTATGTTTTTCAAATGAAATACGAATAAAGTCATTTGAATTTAATTGAATTGAATACATAGTAGTCCGTTGTCCAGTTGCTCTCCCTTGTCCCCCTCACTGTCTGAGGTTTCTGTTATTGATTTTGTTATCTTATTGTGTCTTGTGAATGTTTACTTATTCTTCCTGTCTTGAGTAGATTTGTTTAATTATGTTGACATTCTTCTTAAGCTTTATTGCCAGCTTTATGCTCAGAGTTCTTTCTTTCCAGTGTCTTTCTTTAATTAAGAGTTATTTCAAGATGGCCAACAGTTGTCAGGCTTATCTGAGAGCTGACTGCCCTTCTCTCTTTCTATAGATTGATTGTCCTCTTTCATTTGCCCTTACTTGTTGCTGCCATTTTGGGTGGTGTTTTAATAAAGAGCATCTTCACTAAAGATGGCCGGGGCTCCAGGCAGTAGAGCTCGCCAGTGTGTGCAGATAGGAATTTCATTGAAAGTGAGTTGAGGATTGCTGTATCTGCTCACTGATCTGGAAGTCAGCAGTGGCCACCATTTTAAGGTCAGGCAGGCCGGGCCCTGACTCCCCAGATTTTCTCTTTTTTACCCGGTCCTTATTGTGCTTGCATTTAGCCCTATCTATGAATGTGGCTCCCAGCGACCCAGAACACTCCCACCCCCAGCCGCAGGGGGCTGCGGTGTCCCGCGCGGGGATGTCGCGTGTGCTACAGTCTGGGATATCGGGCATTAGAGTCCCAGGGTTCTCTGCGCCGCCGTCCCGGCAGCGCAGCATGCAGTGCAGCTCCGGATCCCAGGGAGCCCATGAGACGGTCCAGTGAGAAGCCGCCTTGCTTCCTGCTCTCGGGCTCCCCACACCAGCGCTTTGCACCCCGCCCGCAGTGAGACACCCCAGACCACGGGGGCAGCACAGCAGGGAAAGCTCTGACCCCTGTGGGCACCGATAGCCTGGGGGCGACGCGGGCAGAGGACCTGGACCCTCACATCTGTCCTGTGCCCTCGGTTGAGTCCCACTGCGATGACCCAGTCCAATCCATCCAAAAGCTATGCGGTCACAGCACCCCCCAGGGGGTCTAGGCGGCGCCGTCCAGGTGATCCCCGAGCAACCTCCATGCAGCACCCACGCAGACCCTGGGTGACTCAGCGATTCGATCAGGTGTCCCGTGTCCTCCGTAGTCCCACGCAGGGCGAGCCGTCCATGTCCTCCGAAGTCCGCTCTGGTCTGGTGCTGGCGAGGAGAAGTCGAGGTGGGTTGCTGGCAAGGTGAAGTCATGTTGGTAGGTTCACTCTTTACTTCTATTGTACCCCACTGTTCCAGTAGTCGGTGGACAGTGGGTGGTGGGTGTATGGTGGGGTTTTACCAGGGATTTAACCACTTTGGCTATCCCGAACCCAGGAGCTCTTGGATAGAGCTCAAACTTGGCGTCCATTTTCCCCAAAGGTCGAATGCTGCTGCAAGGGAATCTTGCAGGCCCCCCTCCCCTGCTGCCGTGCGATGCTCGCGTTTGTTTTTGTTGCGTTCCCCTTGTAATCCCCCAGTAAGAACGTCAGTGCACTGTTTTATTCTTATTTTTATTTTGTAATTACCTTTGCATCGTGCCATTGAATTTCTGTCAAGCTCATGAGTTTGAACCCGTACTCCCATATAAATAAATGAAAGGCTAAGATGCCAGACTTATCTGGGTGAGCACATGCCTCAGGTTCTGTGTGCTGTGTCCATGGGTCACAAGACTCTGTTTCCAAAAGGGGCTAAATACCTTCCTTGATCGATATTCGTCCTAGGTTTTTAGGTCTGAATGGTTTTTGTTCGGTTTCTTTCTCAGTAAATGGAAACGGATTGCTGATTTTTTACTTGTTAGCGACTCGTCAGCCTTGGGAAACATAAAATAAAAAATGAGTGCCGTAATTTTATTGTTCTGCAACCGACGAGTGATTATACTCTTGTGTGGTGCGGCAGATACTTAGTTTTCCAGCGTGGGTAATGCTCTCTCTGTAGTTGGCGCATTTCTGGGCGGGATGTACAGATCCGCGCCTCTCACTGGCTGCGCGCAGCTCTCACTGGCTGTGGGCTCTCAACTTCATGGCTCAGGTCACCATGGGTCAGTCGGAACGTATCACTCAGGTACACATTTGCCATTGTTATTAGTGATAACTGTTTAATGTTTATATTGAGCTTTTATCGCCATGTGGAAAAATGTATGTGGTTCATGATTACACCAGCCTCCTATCTATGTAAACGGTTTATAGCATTATTAAATCTCATTTATACAATCGGGTGCTAAACCGGAGATGTCGCATCCTGCTCACCTCGGGGTTAAGCTTTCTGTTACAGCGCAGCCTAACCATCTCCTCTGAAGATTTACCAGGGTACGGCAGCCATGAGGGTCACATGTGTAAACATGCCGCTCGCAGCCGTTTTCTTTTCGTTGGGACTGAGAGTCACTAACCTGCAAAACCCGCTGGGAGCTGAAACCAGGGATCCACATCAGCACGCCTGCAGGGCCCGGGCCTGCGAGACCCAGGAATCAACGCGCATCAAGAACGCAGCGCACCTGGTGTCTCTTCCCGCCCCCTCTCACCACTATATTAGCACGTTACAATACGCGCACGCGGGACGCGCACGGGCGTACGCCGGGCTAAGCCCGGGCAAAGGGCGGGCCGTTTGAGGCCGTTCGAGGACGGCAGAGACCGGGACCGGGCCACCCCCCGTGGTCGGAATTTTCAGCTACCCCAGTCGCCACCTGGTCCCCTTCACATCGAGGCCGAGATGTCCACCAGAGAAACAAGGAGTAAATCGATGCTGGCTGCGGCAGGAGCCGTTAAAGGTACCATCGACAATTACTTTGTCAAGGCAGGATCACTTTTGATAGATGAAATTTCTGTACTTGAAAGACGCATCTCCCAGGAAATTGAGTGGGTGAGGAGATCATCAATGGGCCCACTGGCCCTGGCCAAGACCCCTGAAGGAAGGCCAGAGGCTAACATTACTAACCTCGAGGGTTTGGGGGCGAATCTATCAACTACTAGCCCAAACCTTACAAGGGAGGCCTTAAATGACCTTGAGGACATGAGTCTAATGACCCTACCGGTGGGCCAAATACCACCCACCCCACTTCTAATCCCCAGCTCTGGCTCTGACTCTGCCACAGCCACCACAAGCGAGAATGTCCCGGATCTTGCAAGGGGGGCAAGGGAAGGGGCTATCCAAAAAAAGAGGAAAGGAGGGCAAACGAAGGGAGGATGTAAGGCAAAAACATCTAAGGCTACCCCCGTAAACGATGCTGTCACTTCTGGCAGTAACACCCTAGGCCAACTCTCCAAGACTAGTGCGGAGGCTCCTTCAGTACTCACCGCACCAAAGGGTACTTCCTCTCACCCCATTAATATTTCATTGGATTCTTCTAGTGAGGATATAACACTCACAGATATAGGCGCACTTTTCAGGTCTCTTCTAGCCCCCCTTGAAGCCCGGCTGATTAAGATCGAAGCCAGACTGGTCAACATTGAAAAATCTACAGTCCAGCTGGCAGATAGCCTGAAAATAGAAACTAAGGGAGCTAAAAGGGGGTTGGAACCAAACCACAACAAGGGTATTGTGAAAAAAGACACACAACACAAATCTAATAAAACCATGACCCCGCAACCCCAGGCTTTAACAAATAAAATAACCTTGCCTGCACTAACCCAGCCATCATCGCATCCCCCCCAATTACAACTACACATCCCAAAATCAGATAAACCGCAATGTGACCCTAAACCCAGAGATAACATTCCAAACAATCCTCGTAAAATTAAACTGATGAACCTACCACCAGAAGCCTCTCCCTACACAGTCATCCTGGTGGGAGTACCCGAGTTAAAACCCGCTGCCACAGAGACGACCACCTCCCTTAGGAACAAAGTCATTAACTGGTTGTCCATATATCGACCTCTTCCGCAAGGTACAACTAGTGATGTTCTTATGGTGAGACGAACTACCTGGGTTGGCAACACGAGGAAAACAATCAGAGGCGACTGTGTGGTGGTTAGTTTTAGAGGAGACGTCCAGTCTTCAAAGGGTCCCACCATGCAGCCCTCACTGACTTCCTTATCCAATTTGCCCTGCACCACCTCCGGGTGCTCCTTGGCTGACCTCAAATTGTCAGCCCACCTGCGAATCCATGGCCCCTCATAGCCCAGCCGAAACCCCTCAACAAACCTGACCCGCAACTGATCCGCAGCCCCATTATCCGGATAGTCCTTCTGGGCCACTACCAAACGATCCACCTTAACTGGCGTACGAGCCCTTGGGCCCAGGCCCCTTAGCCCCTCTACCACCCCCAGATTGCTTTTGGCACCCCGACCGCACACCCCCTGTCTTCCCCTGCTGTCCCCCCTGCTCGTGGCTCCCCAACACATGACCAGGGGGTGTCCCTACTTCCCGCAGCCTGAACATTCGTGCCAAAACCGGCAATGTTCCCTAGCGCACGCCCCTTATTGTAATCCCAACATGATCCTGTGGAACCTGACTGAGCCTTGGCCCCTTCCCCAGCCCCTCCTCGGGTGGGGTGACCCTGAAAGGGCTGGTAAATAATAAGCAGCCCACTCGCAGTAAAGATGGTCTTTTCTGACCCTGCCAGCCCCATCATGTGCTGCCACAAATCGGAGTCCAGCTCCCCCCATTTCACTTCGGGCCCTGAACTCCTCCTCATACTGGGCCCATGCATAACCTCCCCCAGTGATCTGGGCCTTCCTGGATGACATCCATGTACTTAAACATGGACACAGACCGCTCCGGGAACTTCTCGCAGTACAAGCAGGCGAATATTAAAAAGGCCGCTGTCCAATTTTCAATGGTCAGAGGCACCTTCGGCCTCTTCTGGAGTTAATACTCCACCTCCTTGGAACCCTCCTTCGCCCTCACTTCCCGGTGCAGGAGCTTTAACCACATTGGTGCTAAGGCAATTCCCGCTGGGTGCTGATATTTTTCAATTCCCATTGTTCATGACAAGGTCAGCTCGTCATTAGCAGAGCTCCAGTGTGCCTCATGACGAGCTGACCTTGTCATGAGTATGGAAGGGGTTAATATCTCTACATACTCCCCCTTCCAGATGCGCTCCTTAGTAGACAGCATCAAATGCGCTTCCAAAGACTTTGTTACCCCCATATACGGCAGCCGCCTGATTTGTAATTCCTCTCTCTCCGGTTTCACCGCACCCTCTCCTGTCGCACGATCACCCGCCGCGCCGGCCCTGCACGCGGCCCCGCCTCCGTTTGTCCCATCCATCCCCGACCCCGAGGGCCCCACACCCGCCTTCTTGTTGTCGTCCCCCGGTGCCTTCCCACCGGGCCACGCCACCCCTTCATCTGGGCCCACCCCTTTGTCTGACACATACTTTCCCTTCTGCAGCCAGTCTCCCCATTCCCCCACCCACACTGAGACCATGCGAGCCGCTGCTGCCACAGCTCGTTTACCTGAAGCCAAGGACGCCACACGTCGTTCTTCACCTCTCCGATCCAGGAACACAGTTCCCGCCTGCCAGCACGATGCCCGGGCCATCCTTTCCAGCTGGCCTTGTGACACGTGAAACACACTACCAACACGATTACTTGGCCCCTCACCACCCTCACCATCTCTCAGTTCCCCTTCCTCCATACTATCCTCATCCTCAATTAGCTGCAGCTCGCTAGCAACATAACCCTTTTCGGCCGATGGCGCCGACTGCACCCTTCCCGAAACATTAAAAATATCCTGTGCGGCGCTCCTCCTCCGGCGTTGCACCCAAGCCGTAGTGGCCCTGTGGGTGTAGGGGTCGTCGAGCCCGCCATGGGCCTTCTTCTGTGGGCCACGACGGGATCCCCCGCCGGTGCTGTGCACACCGGGGGAGGCTGAGGCCTCCCTTCACCTTGGCGCCGATGGGCCGTCCCTAGCCCTGCCAAGTCAGGAACCCCGCGGCGCACCTCCTCCTAAAAGATAAACCGCAGGTCTGGTGTGCGGGGTCCCTCAAACTGCACCTCGCCCGCACCCCCATAATGCCCCCCTGCCCCCTGCGCACCTACTGCCCCTGCCCCACTGACCGTTTTGGGAGCCACCTCACCACCACCGTCCTCCTCATCCGCACTCCACGCCAGACCCCTGACCCCCGCCCCCCCATCTGAAGTGGCCCCCCAACATCCCAATCCCTTCCACCCGCTGCCCCCCACCCCCTCGCCCCCGACCCCCTCTCCCCCTTCCCCCGCATTCCCCCTGCCACGAGGACCCAGACACCCCACCCTCCATCTGCGCCGTGCCCCCGCTAGACCCCTGTGCCTCCCGGACCCCCTCTGCCCAGAAGTCAAAAACATCCAGCCCCTCCCAGTCCCTCTCGCTGCTGTCCGAGTCCAACAGCAGTGGGGACATCCCCCCAACCTCTGCCCACCAACCCCCACTCCCATAGACCCCTCCGCTACCCCGCCCCCTTCCGCTCCTCCTGTGCCCCTCCGCTGCCCTCCCCTGCTCCCCAGCCTCCTCCCGCGCCCCCATCCAATTATGGCCAAAGGAGGCCACTCCAGTCACCTCCCCCTATCCCCCCAGGGGCCCCCTGTCTCCCCCTTGCCCGGTCTCTTGCAGTTAGAGCCCGGGATGGGTAGGGGATCTCCCCCCTCCCCACGCGCACTCCTGGACCATCTGCCCTACACACACTTGTCACCATCGCCCCTTCCCCACCTGGAGTACCGCTCGCTCCGCCAGCCTTCCTGGGCCCCGTCCACCCCTTTGCGGCCGCTCCTGTGCACTTGGAGCGGTCAGAGACAACAAGCACCCCTCGCCTCCCCCATACTTGCTCCTCACAACCTCACCCATTCCCCCGGCTGGCCCCACAGAGGCTCGCGCGGCCTGCACCAGAGCATCGGGCTCCGCCTCCCGCCCTACCCCGACCGCTCCCGATGTACCGGGGCAGTCAGGACAGAGCTGCACGGGCAGCAGGGAGACGCCGACGGCGCTCCCCCGCCGTGACTTTTGCCCACCCGCGACCCGCCCCCCTCACCAATGCCTTCCACAACCAGGGCTGCGCCCCCAGCATACCCGCGGCCCTGGCACCTCACCTGCACTTTTGCCATTTTGCGTGGCGGTGAACAGGCCAGAACGGCCGACGCCACGCCAGTTGACGCGCACCTCACGGGGCTCGCTCCACCCTGGGGGCCCACTAAGAGATCCATCCAACCTGCTTCACTAAGCAGGGGGATGGCTTCCAAAACACGAACATCCACGCAGGCCATATTTCCACAAAGCTCGCTAGACCGCTACCAACACTGCAACAAAACTGCCAAAAAACCTATCCTACAGTGCTCCCAGCCACCAGGTCACCAGAACCTAAAATTGTGGCTGGGCAAGCGCTAACCCCCTATATATAACTTTGGGCTACTTTTTTAAATTGGGCTGCCTTTGGGCTGTTCCCAAGGCAGCCCAAAGCCACAAAATGGCTGCTCCGTTCTCGCCCCCTCCCCCTCCCAATCTGCCCGGGGGCAGACCTTGCGATGCTTGGCTGCCCCCCCAAATCCCCCTTTTCATAAAAAATAATCATATCTACCAACTACGGGGTCTAATCAGGTTAGCACACATGCTGCCAGTGGCTCAGCGAGTGGGGGCGGGCTCACCCAGCTTGTTCTGCTCTTTGCTTCTCTCTGAGACTGTTGTCTCCACTTTACTCCGTTTTTTTAATTTTAATGCTAGAGTCTGCGTTGTGTGGTTAGGTGACAGGGAAAGGGCCCAGCATTGGCTCTGCAGAGAACCGGACAGCTGGGAAGAGAAGCAGCCACAACTCTGCCTGTACCTCCAGCTCCCGTCACAGGCTCCAGCACTCTCCCTCGGCTGGCCCGGGCGCAGGTTCGAAGATCTATATTCAACGGCTGGGGAGGAGGGGAAGCCCTAAGAGAATTTAGCCCCAGAGCACAGGCAGCCCGGCAGCAGGTGGGATCAGTAACACTGCCAGCCAGCCGAGCACCATGATTCCGGCACCCTCGCAAACCAGCGAGCTCAGCACCGGCCTCTACCTCCAAGTTCACCACAAAATTTCACTCCCTGCGTCCTCGCAGCAGGATGTGCCCTTACGTTGCCAAGTCCACCCTGTGGCGCAATGGCCAAGTTGTGACACATAATCTGACTGGGTCAGGCCCGGGCTATCTTTGAAATAGCTTTTGGGCACTATCGGCCTGGCCATGACTTCAGTCTGTTCGACCAAGACAAGGTCTCGAGGCACTGCAGGAATCTCATAGATACATTGTAGCAGCACTGTAAGCCTGCTTAGCTGCTCGGAGCACCCCAAGCCTGCGGGAGCAGCCTGTGCAGGCCACACACACACACACACGCGCTGCCAGCTGCCACAGCACACTATTTTGCAGTGCTTGTGTGACAGCTGGTACTATGCATTATGCGTGACAATGCATTTCAGTCCGGTGATGTGGACCACCACACTGAAATGCATTAGTCTAACGCCTGACGCATGGTACTTGGCAGGTCTGTGTATTACTCAACTGAAACTAGTCCTTGGACCTTGATATCAGACTACGATTGGGTTTAATCATGGAAAAATATAGTTGGGTAGTATAATAGAAAAGGCTTACCTATTGAATGAGTGACTGTGCAGTTTTGTATGCTACCAAAGCAAGGGACACCGGATTTGCAAATCTGCAGCCGAATTTGTGGATCCGCAATGAAAGACGGGAGAAGAAGCTCCCTAGTCTAATTGTGTGCCTTTACTTTTTGGATTGGATTCACAAATCCATGGAGGATACACAGATTACCTGTCCAGATGTCTCTAAAATGTAAGCTCTACAAGTCCAGACAGGAACACTTTTTACTACTGAATAGATTTGCACCAAATCCAGCAAAGTCGTTTTCTTGCGTAAAGTTCTCTTTAGATGCAAAATTTGGTGTAATTCCTTTCAGCCATTTTTGTTCTGTATCAGGGAGAAAGGCATTCTTTTTTATTTCAAAAGATTTTATTAGAAGAAGTTTTTACAAAGACAGTACAGTGTAAGCCAATCGAAGGAAACATTGTTAAGTGTATATATACTTATCGGTAATAATACATAAGGGCTTGTTATGGCGCATGTGAGCTGGTTATACATAGGCTGCTTGAGTCCTTGTCTTTACATACCGGTCAAATGCGTTGCCCCCTACGGTCGGGAAAGATCGTGTGAAGAGGTAAGTAGGACAGAGATGAGAGGGAATGAGGTAAAAGACGGACACAGGTGCGATGAATAGAGGTTGTATGACCAGCGCGATTTTGCAGACTGGTTGCGCCGCGGTGGGGGTTGGAGGGGGGGGGCGGCGGGAGTCTGTGAAGGGCCGAGATGTGCATTCACGGCGGTTTTTGTGAAGCAAGGTATTTGTCCAGGGAGAGCCACATCTCATTGCTGCGTCCAACTTGTGGTGTTTGGTTTTTCGTTATGTTGTCTGCTCCCCTTAGGAAGGTGACCCAGTAGAACCATACTTTGAAAGTGGCCCTCCCTGTATCTTTCCAGTTATACAGTATTGTCTTGGTTGCGCCATGAGGAGCAGGTCAATGAGGCTCCTGTCATTGGCAGATTGGATCTGCGGTGCCGTAAATGCGTGCACTATGCTGAGGAGATCTATTTTTGGAGTGTACCCAGTTACATTGTGGATGAACTCTGTTACTTTCCCCCAAGAGTTTTTGACTTTAGGACAATGGACTATTATGTGTTCTAGGTCCCCTCTCTGTTTCTGACAGTTCCAGCATAAATCGTTGTCAGTTAGACCGACCGCTGCTAGGCGCGCCGGGGTCCAGTACGCCCTGTGTAGGAGCCAGAATTTCGTTTGCGCTAGTGTTGAGGTGACATTGTGCCTGCTTGCCGAGGCCCAGAGGAGGGCCTTTACTTTCTCGCTGAACCGCCCCTCGTTTAGTGTCTCCCAGTGATCCATGACTTTCTTGTTCAAAGTTGTTGTTTTTGCCCTAAGCAATTTGTAGAGGTGTGATGTTTGGTGTCCGAGTTTATTGAGATTTGACATGTATTGGTGTATTGTTGCCACCTCTTTGCTTAGTTTTGCTCTAGTGATGGCCGCTTTGATTTTGAGGAACTTATATAGCTCTATGTCTGGGAGGTCGTGCCCCTTTTGTAGGTTGGAGAAGGAGGCAGCAGACCCTCGTTCCTCTAGTTGGGATGGGGTGTGGATACCGCGCCGGAGCCAGGGGGTTATGTTAAGTACGCTGTTCTTGTATTTAATTTTTGTGTTGAACCAAAAGGCATTCTATTGGAGCTAAAAGGGAAAATGTCTTTTGCCCCCCAACCCCAATTTAGTAAGCACCCACTTGACAGATCTACACAAAACCTACAATGAAGAACCCAAAGGGAAGTACTTGTTTTTGGAAAGTTTCATGCAAATTTGCGAACAGTGCCACAAATATTCAGAAAGCAAAAAATGCCTTTTCAATAGAAACTCCGACCTAACCATAACTTGATGTGCTATTATCACCGTATTACATATAACTATAAATATGCTAACAATGGTTCATCAAGATACAATACAGCAATCTTATATATGGATCCCCCGTAATGACTCGCAAGCTCTGCAGTTTCTACACTGAACACCGTTAGAAGCCCCAGAGGGTGTTGCTTTGCATTCTACAAAAAATCCAGTAATTTAAAGAATCTTAAAGCAGGACTTAAAATGCATCAATCCACCATCTACAGTATTACAATATGATGATGATCATTTTATCTGGCTGAAGCACATCAAAGCAATACCAACCCATGTAGGCACTAGATAGAGATTTAATGGAAAACTGGTTTGAAAGAGCTTTTTGAAGTGAGGAAGTATTGTGGCTCTCAGTGAAATGGCAAGCACAGACAGTGGTGATTAAAGCACCAGGATTTAAATGCAAAAGCATTTTCCAGGGAGCGAGATCTATAAACAAACAGATGCAACTCGAAAAATAAAAAAGGTGCCTTTTGCACCTTATAAGTGTTTAGAAACCCAACAATTGATGTGGTTGCACCAAGGATATTGTGCTGCATAACTAAATACTTAGAAGGTCCCAAAAGCGAGACCTATTGGCTATGCCAATGCTTGTTGTTTTCTTACTGAAGGAGACAGTCCTACCAGATCCTTTATCTAAAGATGGTGGTGAGGATGTCTTTGAGGCATGCCTTGTTTTGGAAACCTGCTAGTGACGACCCTCTTTCCATCCGTAAAGATGCTAACGCTGCACTTACCGTGCCCTGGAGTGGAGGCGCAATGGAGCGCATAGTACAATCCGATAGTTCTAGGTTCGGAATTAAACACGGGATAAATGGCACCCATCACAGATTTTCAATTTACAAACGGGGGATAGAATCTGAGTGTCGTGATAATTGTTCGTTATTGTCAAAGTTTAAATCCGGCAGGCCTTAACTACTCAAATGTATCATATTGATGTAAACTTAATCGCGCCCGGGTGCCCCCGCTAATTACCGAGTGCGGCAAACTCCCTTTCAATTAAATTGCGGCCCCTTTCTCAAACGTGTGTGTGCAGTGCACCCATAAACGATGCACTGCTGCCAAACTGTAATGTAAGCTGCGAGATACCGCTGGAATTTCCTGCTTTCCAGTGCACGGAATAGCGCCTCGTGCATGCAGAGTGCTGGAAGGAGCTGTCTTCGATACCTGAACGTCCCATATGTGAACTTGGTGCTTTCAGACCGAAAACAGTGGAAGGAGGGCACTGGCGATGAACACGTGCCGAAGAGCTGTCCTTTGTGGTGCACTTTATCCCTCAGCTGCAAACTGTGTGCAGCCAATTAGCTTTGTTTTGAGTGAGGGCCCCGGATTAGCAGATGCCGCTATCAGAAGAGTGGGCACTGTGTGTTTGCTTTGCTTGGAGCTTGCTCGCTGTGTGTGAGTATCCTGCTGCACACGTACCTCCCAGCTGCATTTTGGAGCACTCCAGCGCACTCGTCCCCTTGCCAGTTTGTTGCTGCTTGTAGGTTCTGCCATTTATCCTTGCGGTGTCAAGTGCTGCCTATTATGTATGAATATATCTATATATCCATGAAAGCGGTAGAAGTGTGCTGTGCAGATGCTGGTAATGTGTTATTTAGTGTTGCAGTTAATAGTCTTAATCCAACCAAGGATAAATAACAGAAAATCCCTTATTTGCTATTTTTCGTGGCCTTTTGTAATCAATAATTGTGTTCTTAAGATCACTTGGTGTGTGCACTCGACCCATTCAGAACGGTAATGAGAAGCATGCCATTGTGAAGTGCATCAGATGAGCCAATTATTAGCACTTCCCACAAAGAGGGCTTGAATCATGCACTCTACGCAAATTAAAGTCTTCCCGTACAGTCTGCACGAGCAGGGCCGCTTCACTGGTTCGCTTAATTCTGCATTGCAGCTTGAAAAGACTGTTGTATGTTGGGGTGATTCACAAGCACCTTCCTACCCCCAAAAACTATTCTAGTCCCACGGTATTTGTAGGTCTCTTGGTTTTGACACAACAGCTGCCAGACTCACCTGTTGCTAACAATATACATCGAGGTGACTTGTGGCCTGCCTATTTAGACCACTAGCGTTTCTCAATCTGTCCCTTCCTGCCATTGGCATGAGACTTTGTCAATCACGCCTTAGCTCTGCCTTGTGGCATATTCATTTCTCACCTGTTGCTATTAGCTTTATAGACATACCTTTCCAGAATAGTATCCAATTGAGTTCAACTGCATGAATTGAGTTTAACTGCATGAAGAACTACTTTACTTTAGCCCTTTCTGTTCGCTCATGTTGTGTGCCTCGCTCTAATGTGCCGAAGCTGTCTGCATTAGTACATTAAGCCCTCACCTGTTGACTTTGCCAATGCTTGCCTAGTAAAGCCAAGAAAAGCTAAGTATTGCACGTGAATTTCACAGTGAATTTCTTCCTGATCAGTGAGTGGTCAGTAAGCACTACTGGACAGCGAGCGTTCGATTCATCTGGGCTCTTTGAATCCCTTTATAGCTCAAAGTACACTGATGAGCAGAGTGTCTATGCCACTTGAACGTGAATTCAGAATTGCAGGCAGAGATTTCCTTTTCAAATTTGGTTTGATATTGCACATGCTATATTTCTGTTTACAGTCAGAACGTATAATGTGCAAAGGCCTGTTACACGCTGTTCTGAAAGTGTTTTTTTCGTCAATACGATAGTCTTGCCAAGTCATCTATTGAGAATTGAATGTATCTTTGGCCCACAGTCACAAACTGCTCCTGGAAACTGCTTAGGAGAAGAGGGTGTTAGGTGCTCTGTGTTATTTTTTTTAATCCAGTTCTGTTTGTTTAAGAACAGTCACGTATTTTAGCAACTTTACGCCATAATGGTTAATTATGTTGTTTAAAAAATAAATAGCATGACAGTTTTTTCAGCATCAAAGGATTCTTTTAAAACCTGCTTCAGATTACAGGGATCTATGCGATCCATAACCATTTATAGTTTTTTTTTTTTAATCTCTTCTATTTTTTGCATTTTTCTATGTTGGACGATAACTGGTAATTCAAATGCAGTGGTCAAAGTGTGCGAATTAGCAAAGCATGGCATCACCCTACTTATTTCATTCCATAGAGTTTGTTTCACCTAATTTCTTTTTTAAACATAGCTCCATAAAGGCACAAATGCCAAAGCCAATAGTTAAAGCTCCGCTTTTTATAAGGGACGGAATGGACAAACAAAATAACAACGCCGTCTTTTTATTCATAGTTAAACAAACAAGGGCAATGTCCAAATTTGCTGCCGTTTGCAACTGCCCCATACCCCCTCTATGTTCCCCCTCTTCCCTTCCTTTCTATCACGCTCATCTTCATTTACGGAAACAAAAACTCCAACAAATGAAAAGGGAGGGCCCTCGGCCCCCCCGCCCGCATGGCGGCGCGGCGACCCCCCTCTCCCCTTGTCTCCCGGTGGTGGGGGCGTGACCTCCCGGCGTCCAGTGATGACGCGGGGGGTGCGCTCCGCACCACCGGTTGGCTGGCGCCCGACCCCTGACCCGGAAGGCGGTGTGCAGACTTCCGGGTCAGGGGGGCGGGTGGCTGGGGGGCGGGGGGAGGTGGCGTGCCGCCCCCTCCCCGCGATCCGTGGATAAAGGAGGGGGGAGCGCTCATGTGGCCCCATGTCGCCTGGACGCTCCCCCACACTGGTCATGCCCCGCGCTCTGGGCCTCCTAAGAGGGATTTGCGAGGCAATCATGACCTTTCTAGGAGTATGAAGGGGGAGGCCAGATCATCGGTCAACAATTCTGGCCTGTGGCGGTAAGGTCATGACCGGTGAGCAGCTATTTTAAGGTCTGAGGGGACGGCATCATCTTTTGGAGGTGTCCGCCCAGGTGGAGGGGTCACTGGCCCCTCCCAGAACTTCAGGGGCAGGTATAACTAGTGCTGCAAAGGGGCGCGGGTAGGAGAGTCACGCTGTCCTTATGGCTGGTAGCCACCCCGCGCGTACTCATGACGTCAGCGAATGGCGCGAGTAAGGGCCCTCCTTCAGTGGGTAAATGGAGTTCACGGCGTGGACCGAGTAATTAACGGGCTCGGCTGTGCATGCGCACCTGCGGTAAGGGCGCAGCTAGTAGGACCTGACACCGGTTAGGACCTCGCCATATGGCCAGTAATGTCAGTATGCAAAAATTTCAGAGGAGGATGTTAGATTCGGTTAGGAAACAAGCTGTATTAGAATCTTGTTAAGGTTAGCATATCATTCTTGTTGATATGGTTGTATCTAATGTCCCTGAATAATTTTGCATAAAACGGTACCTTTTGTTTAATAATTTTATTATTTTGTATCTTAATAAATACGGCCGCGGGGTCTTGCGATCCCCCGCCTTCCAAAGACAATCATGTTTCGTGTCAGTGTGTCCTGGGTTGATGGGGGTCCACAAGGAGGGGGGCGGTAGCCGTCGCTGACCGTGAAAAGGGGGGGCCCTCGGCCCCCCCCGCCCGCATGGCGGTGCGGCGACCCCCCTCTCCCCTTGTCTCCCGGTGGTGGGGGCGTGACCTCCCGGCGTCCAGTGATGACGCGGGGGGTGCGCGCCGCACCACCGGTTGGCTGGCGCCCGACCCCTGACCCGGAAGGCATTGTGCAGACTTCGGGGTCAGGGGGGGCGGGCGGCTGGGGGGGCGGGGGGAGGTGGCGTGCCGCCCCCTCCCCGCGATCCTTGGATAAAGGAGGGGGGAGCGCTCAGGTGGCCCCTTGTCGCCTGGACGCTCCCCCACACTTGCCGTGCCCCGCGCTCGGGGCCTCCTAATTTTCCCCACCCACCATCCCTGGAACATTGCAGTGTTTTTGTGCATATGGTATACCTGTCTTATTGTATGTATTGACGTGTATTAATTACTTATTTCCCGTTTAGGAAGTGGTATTGAAACATAAATGTCGGTTGCAATGGTGTCTCATGTATATTGTATACCTGTTTTATGGCGCGTATTGACGTGTATTAACTATTTATTTCCCATTTAGGAAGTAGTGTTGTCACATAAATGTCGGTTGCAATTTTTTGTTTAGGCCTTTTTTCCCTAGTAGCTTGACGATGGTATGTCATGTCGTTTTGATTTAGTTAGTGTAGTTATCCTTTAGATCTTTTTCCACAGGTCGTCGTATTTATTAGGGTATGGACATGCGGTAAGGTCATGACCGGTGAGCAGCTATTTTAAGGTCTGAGGGGGGGGCATCATCCTTTGGAGGTGTCCGCCCAGGGGGAGGGGTCACTGGCCCCTCCCAGAACTTCAGGGGCAGGTATAACTAGTGCTGCAAAGGGACGCGGGTAGGAGAGTCACGCTGTCCTTATGGCTGGTAGCCACCCCGCGCGTACTCATGACGTCAGCGAATGGCGCGAGTAAGGGCCCTCCTTCAGTGGGTAAATGGAGTTCACGGCGTGGACCGAGTAATTAACGGGCGCAGCTAGTAGGACCTGACACCGGTTAGGACCTCGCCATATGGCCAGTAATGTTAGCATGCAAAAATTTCAGAGGAGGATGTTAGATTCGCTTAGGAAACAAGCTGTATTAGAATCTTGTTAAGGTTAGCATATCATACTTGTTGATATGGTTGTATCTAATGTCCCTGAATAATTTTGCATAAAACGGTATCTTTTGTTTAATAATTTTATTATTTTGTATCTTAATAAATACGGCCGGGGGGTCTTGCGATCCCCCGCCTTCCAAAGACAATCATGTTTCATGTCAGTGCGTCCTGGGTTGATGGGGGTCCACAGGGAGGGGGGCGGTAGCCGTCGCTGACCATGCAAGTATTACCTCCTTTTGTTTAGTTGCTCGCCTATAAAATAGATCCAAAGAACAAAAACATTTTTCCTGGCAGCATCATCTTTTTCTGCCACCACCACAGTAGAGCATAACAGTAACAATATACAAGTATTTAGTCTATGCTTTACTGACAGTACAATGATATTTTCAAACTCATAAGCAAGTAAAAATGTATAATTTTTATAAAAAAAGAGCATTTCGAATGCTTTAACAGTTAAGAGTTCATACGAAAAAAGAATGAATTTGTTAAGAACTAAATGTGCATTATGGAACATAAATATAAACATTTCCAGTTTTCAGACAATCGTTTAGATACATACAGCAATGGCCCATAAGCCTTGTGAGGACATCAGAAGAGCTGCAATATTTGTTTATAAAGATGATAAATCTACTAACCACCACTATTGGAAGAGCCAGACTGATCAGGAACTGCTTACAGAGTTGTTAGTGAAGCCATCACACTTCGTTGTTAGGGCACTGTGTGCAGTGCAGCAGGCACGGGAAGTAGTTCACGGCAAAAGGCACAACTGCCATGCAGCTGTAGGGAGTCATGCACACCATTGCGTTTTTTTTGGTGTAAAAAAGTGCAGTTTATGCAGAAAATGATCGAATATGTGGCAACATTCATAATTATGTGGAAACTGATACAAAATAACAGATACTTTGCTGCTTATGCTCTATAACGTAGCTAACAAATATTGGCAAAGACAATAGCTGTAGCTAAACACTTATAAGGTTCCGAAGGCGAGACCTATTGGCTATGGCAATGCTTGTTGTTTTTAGCCAACAAACAGGCTTCCAGCCAAGTCTAACATAACAGGATGCCACAGACTTAATTTTTTACAGAACATGAATTTCTGGGTTGTGCCAAATAATTATGAAAATGTTGCTGCACATGATTCCGTATCAAACCAATATTTTGCTGGTAAAGCTTAAGCAAAATGTAACTTATTCTGCTGTACTGCATGACTCTGTTCTGTGGAAAGCTAGTTTTACTGCATTATATTGGCCCCCTTTCTGGGCAAGCGGGGTGGACCGTGGAGCATTAAACGCCACAGTCTGTTTTACATAAATCTGAACTGGACGACTGCAGATTGAATTGCATGACACTGACCTGACAATTTATTTTTTGAGTTACAGGATTAGATCATGACACAGGAAACATATTTTAAATATTGGGCTGTGAAAATAGAAAATATAATATTCCTTTTCGTGGAAATATTTCCCAACAATGTTGAATAAAATTGTATTTTTCACACACCTGGTTTGACTACGCAGTGGTGCATTTTTATGTGGATCAAGGGAGGGAAGCTAGCTGACTATTGATCCAACACGTTTCTGTTTGCTGACTTTCCTGGAGATGGTTGTCGTATGCTGGCAAACTAACCTGCTTAGAGCTTTTGCTTCAAAGTAAAAAGGTGGTTGTTACTGACCTAAAGTGTGTATGTCGTCAGTTTTTAACGAGATTCTGGGAGGAAACTCTGAATTAACATTTGACATCATATCTGACCTGCACATAAATAAGTATTGTGAAAATGACCGTTCAAACTCACTATTTGCACACATGGATATGGTGTACAAATGCAAAGATGCCTTCGTACACAGAAGAAGGCACACACTCTACACAAGGGCCCCTCATCCAAAGTAAGTGCATGCTGCGTATACAGCCTCCCTAGACATTCTGTATGCAGACAAAGGCACATATTTAGTATACAGACCCCAGATAAGTCAGCGTGCAGATCCTGGTATACGCGTTTAGTCTGTAGACGCATGGTACACTCAGTATACAACCCACTGACCCTGCCACATATAGAGTACACTGACCCCCTGCATATGGTGTATCAAGATCAGGGGCACTAGTTGTGCACACTCAGCATACATGGCTCTCATTTGACACCAAGTGTACCGAGTTCTATGCTCATTCAACGGAGAAGCACTGAATATGAACTATTCTCCCTATCTATGCAAGCCCAATTAAGTATCCAGCCATCGTGAATGTCTAGCACAGAGAACGCCATTTGCAAGTTCAGTACATAATATACAACATATCCCCTCCACGCGTACAACGTGTATATTTACCTATCCTGCCGATTTGCACACACTCCTCCTGTGCAGGCTCAGATCCTGCACCTTTGCACAGCGTATGGTGAGGACCAGGAGGGCCCAGATCAAACCTGACAGTCAGGAGCCCACAGGGGCCTGAAGTATGTATACAGCTCTGCCGGTTACCGGGCGCCCTTGTCGACCTCCAAACCCATCTCTGGGCAAATCAGACCTGAGCCCAAAACTTCTTCCAGAGACCCCTGAGCTCACAGGCCCCCGCCAACCTCCGGCGTATTCTTCTGACTCCTAGCCAATCACTCAGAGAAAAAAAAGCCAACACAACAAAAGCAGGCTAAGCCGAACTACAAAAACTGAGAAAATCCCTCTATTCACATCCAGCCCGGACCAGTGGAGAAAATAATGGTTCCTTGTGACAGGAGGCAAAAGTCCGACGGCAGCTACGGTGGAGTTCCACGCCTCCACGTAGCACCTATGTGTCCCACCCTTGATCCACACCCCTCCTACTACAAACGCGTTGGTAATGGCGGATTCGGGACGGCGTTCCTGATGCTCACGGCGGGCTCTCCAGAAGCTTTCTCTAGTGGTTGTTATTCGTACGGACCAAAACCGGCTGCTGGGGCTAATGCAGTGCTGAACCGGTGTGGAGCTTGGAAGCTTTGAAAAGCCTTTTGAAGCTGGGAACGGGAGACGGCTCCAAAAACACTCCGTTGGTAGCGGAGAATACTGACTTCTTTTTTCCCGCGCTGAAGCGGGGCTGATCCCTTGCCTCAGCCAGTGCTATACTCTGCGGTCAGGAGCCGCCTCGTTTCCAACGCTGGTGTGGTTATCGTTACTCATGTTACTTTCACGGGCAATTGGAGATTGGAGGCTGGAGAGTTTTCACGCTCAGTGCATCTGCTCTGAGTGAAAGAGAGCTCGAGAAATCTCTGCTTCTGCACAACGGTTGCGGTGTGGTGAAAGACTACATTTCCCATCTCCCATCTCTTCCTGTGGTATCCCACATTGTTTTCCAGCAAGAATAAACAAGGGAGCAGCACCGGCAGTTCGCCATTTTAATGGGCAAACTTACAGGAGTACGAGCCAGAGCAAGAGCCCGTCGCCTCCAAGCTAAAGAGGAAGAGGCAGCAGCCAAATTGGCCGCGCAGGAAGGTAAGGAGGAGGATTCCTCTGTGACCTCTGGGAAGAGACACTTGGCAATATCAGCATTTTAGAGGTTCATCGAGAGACTTTGGACTGTAATACTCCAGCTGAGACAATGCAGGTGGACGCATCTAGTCATAATGTGGCGCAAATTACTACACAGTCAAAAACTATTGGGGCTACTAATAAACTATTGAAACAGTTTCCGCTATTTGAAACCAAGGCTAATTCATTAGCTGTTAACAGCTCTACCATAACTATTTCAGAATTAGACCCTGCCCCAGCCTCAACAATTGCTGTCTCGGATATCACATCTCCACAGACTGACGCGCCAGTGCCTAGTACTGATTTACCACTGATCTTTCCTTCCATCCTAATGGCAGCACCTTCTCTGGGTGAGACGGTAGCAACTTCAAAGCATAATATAGATAATTTGGTGAATCCAGCCCTTACTTGCATGATACCTAGTTTAACAGAAGGAGCAGGAGCATTAATCCCTATTCTCACTATGGACTCTGAAACTACTCAGACTGTTGGAACATTGCAGTTGTCAGTCAAAGACATGTTAAACTTGATACTAGATGAGATACAAGAAGTTAAACAATTTCAAAGGGCTGAGCTGGTTGGGATTCAGAATCGTTTGGACAAAATTGAGGATCTCGTATCTGCTTTTCCTCCTCGTCTTCTGGAAGCCGAAGCTAGGATTTCAGGCCTAGAGGATGAGATGACTAAGGTCAAAAAGGACGTTAAAAGTGTTTCTAAAACATCCAAGGCCTTTGAAGTTAAGCTTGATGAACTTGAAAATTTCAATCGTAGATCAAATCTTAGAATAGTCGGGGTTCCTGAGAAAATCGAGGGATCCGATATGATCAAATGGGTTTCCTCTTTTTTGCTACATGAAGTTATACCAGAGTTTAAAGGCGATCTGACGATCACCCGAGCCCATCGGGTACCTGCTCAGCCATTCCCTAATTCTGCCCTCCCTTGTACTATTTTGTTAAATTTTGCTGACATTCGCATAAAAGAGACAATTCTATCTAGGGCCATTAAACAAGGCCAATTCGCAGCAAATGCAACTACTAAATGTCGGATATTTTCGGACATGTCTGCGGCCACAGCCCGCCGCAGAAAGGAGTTCGTTAAAATATTACATTTGTTTAAGGCCAAGGGAGCTCAGGCCTCAATCGCACAACAGTCCAAACTCAAAGTGTTGATTAAAGGCAAATTTTATTTGTTGACTGATGTTGAGGAAGCACACGATCTGCTGAGAAAAATGTCGCCTGGCTAAAAAATAGGAGTTAATTAATGTCAAGGAGGGGTGGTAGGTGGTCAGGGGTGGGGATGACGGGAGGCTACGGGGTGTTATATCAAGACACCTCTAGGATAGGGGAAGAGACTCAGTGGCCAGCGTGGGGGAAGGCAATAGGAAGATGGCCACAGGTGAAGGTGGGGGTGGGGATAGTAGGGGTAAAAATTGAAAAGACCGAAGTCACTTGCATTAGGGTTGTTTTTTGTAAAACAGTGTTTTTTAGCTACATTTGCATATGCAAAATTTGGTATTATGTGACTAAGATTGTCGTATTTTTTTCTGCACTAAATCATGTAATATGGTAAAAAATGGGAGCCATTGAGTCTTGGATTAAGACTGAGAATCCTGCAGTTGTAATGTTACAGGAGACTCATATTACTGCTTCTAAAAAGGAGGATTTCACGATGTTTAAAACCTGGGCTTCTTTCCGGGGTTTTTCGTGCACCATGAGTTCACAACGGGGAGTTGCTCTCTTTTTGAATAAAAATTTGGAGGCTGAAATTATTCAGACGGAAAGAGAAGCTCTGGGTCATTGGTGCTGGGTAGCGTGCAACCTTAAAATTTGTCAACGCCCAATTCCTTTTGTTTATTTCTACGCCCCTATAGAAGATAATTCTCAGATTTATGATGGTCTGTTTCAATCCTTGTTATTGGTAGGTGGGGACATCGTTATAGGTGGCGATTTCAATATACTTATGGACCCCAAATTAGATTCTACTACATCCTCCAAAAGGCAGTCCAAACCTAAATCTTTTAGGACTATGCTAACTTATATATCAACATTCGGATTGTGTGACCCATGGCGTCTGAAAAATCCACGGAAAAAGGTTTTTACCTGTTGGTCAGGCAGGTTTAAATCTTCCTCCAGTATAGATTTTTTTCTTGCCCGCAGACATCTTAAATTCAGTTCTCAAAAATTCTACCATAATGGCTTTTCAGATCATGCTATGGTGGTGATCAATTTTGACCTTGAAGATAATATTAAAGTTTCAAAAAGATGGGTGTTCAATAAAATATATTTACAAGATGTAAATTGGGTCTCTGCATTAAAATTGGAGATTGTGGAATATATTGCTCGAAATACAGGTACGGCCCCCCTTCATATTATTTGGGACTCTTTAAAGGCCTTTATACGGGGCATAATTATTAGTAAAGATGCGGCTGAGTGGTCTGCCGTGAAAACTACTAGGAATTCTCTCCCTCAAAAAATTCAGGACCTAAGAATACGACGACATTGCAATCCAACTTGCAATGTTCAAAAACAACTGAGTCAGGCCAAACGTGAGCTCAGTACTCATTATTTTTTACAAAGCGAAGAGGTCTTTCGTAAACAATCTCAAAAAGTTTACGAAGAAAGTAATTTCACTGGGAAATTTTTAGCCTGGCAAGTGAAAGAACAGGCAGCTTGGAATATGATTAATTCTCTAAAAGATCCCGGCCCACACATCGACACATCAGTTCAGGCTGAAATAAATTCTATTATGCTCCATCATTATGACCGAATTTATAGTACACAACACTTTATCGACCATCAAAATTTGCTTGATTTTTTAGGGCGATATGCAATTCCTAGTCCATCCACAGATGATCAATTGATAATGCAAAGACCATTTTCTAAGACAGAATTGGAATTAGTAGTAAAGGAACTCCCTTTGGGTAAGGCCTGTGGTCCTGATGGCCTTCCTTCAGAATTTTTTTAAGTTTTCTTTAGTTCGTTTTGTGATTTGTTTCTGTCACTATTAAATTCAATGCTTGATGGCGGACAAGTTCCTGAATCATTTCATGATGGCACAGTTGTTAGTTTCCTGAAGAAGGGGAAAGAACCCAAGGACCCTAATTCATATAGGCCAATTACTCTACTAAATTCAGATTATAAAATCACCACTAAATTGCTTTCACTTCGTTTCAATAACTTTACGGCAGAATTGATCCATCCTGATCAAAACGGTTTTATTATAGGTAGACAATTATTTACAAATACACATTTTTTAACTGAGGCATTAGATTATTTTGAGTCATGCGGGTTACAGGCTTTAGTATTATTATTAGACGCAGAAAAAGCTTTTGATTTGGTGGTATGGGACACACTTTTTTTTATTTTAAGAAAGTTTGCTATTCCACAACATATTATTAATTTGATACAGAGTTTATACACGGGTGCCACAGCCAATATAATCATCAATAAATTCTCTGTTGGCTCAATTTTAGTTCAACGAGGCACCAGGCAAGGTTGCCCCTTATCTCCTATTCTTTTTGCATTTTTTATTGAACCACTTGCTGTAGCAATCCGGAATTGTGTCCAGATCGCTCCACCGCTTACTTCCATGGCCAAGATAAAACTTTACACAGACGATATTATGTTATTAATTAAACCAGACCTTATATCACAGACACAGGCTCTTAAAATTTTTGAAGAGTTCGAAGCCTTAGGAGGCTATCGAATTAACAAAAAAAAAGACAGAAATCTTGGTCTGCGGGGAAGCAGATCCAGTGATACATACAGATCTGCAAGGCTGTATAAATTCAAAACCTAAAAGATAATTGGGGATTTTCTTTTCTCCTAACGTTCAGGATTTATATACATTCAATTTTGTCCCTTTGATTCAGAAAGTTCATTTAATGTTCGCTCGTTGGGATCCTCTGCCTTTATCTATCCTTGGTCGAATTGCTTTGATTAAAATGTCAATTCTCCCCCTCTTTAATTTTTTATTTTCTACTATCCCAGTTTTTTTGCCTGGTTCTTTTTTTCCAGAATAGAATCTATGTTTTCCACATTTATTTGGGCAAAAAAAACGCCTAGAATTGATTTACGGACTTTATATGCAGAAATTGAATATGGAGGTCTCTCCTTACCAAATTTAAAAGACTACTATTAGCAATACTTTGCGCAGTACCTCGAAAGATTTAAAAATACAAACCCAGGTATCGGGTTATTTATAAACTTATTTTTTGATTTAATATGCTTAGAAATTCAGATTCCATCCCCTCTGCTTGTGCTGAAATCACCCAAATTCGTTCGCTATAAGACCCTAAACTGGTTTTTTAAACGTCGCGATGCTATGCATAGGAGATATTCCCTCCCTCTCTTTCACTTAACAACTCCTTTAATTGGTGTCTTTGCCTTTTTAAGGATTAAGATTGATCCTATAGGTATTGAAAATTGGGGCAGCGCAGGGTTTAAAATGTTAACTGATTTTTGGGTGAATGGGACCTGGCTCAATGTCAATGATATGATATGTTTGATCCCTGGCAATTTTCTACTAATCGGGTCCTATATTAATTTGATTTATAAAACTCTGACACAATTTGACCCCAGTACTATTATTAGCAATTCTTCTTCATTAGCAGCAGATATTTTTGTTAATGATCTAATGAAGAAACCTGGGGCATGGAAAAAGTTCCTCACACAGAGCCGGGAGGATGAGCTGACTTCTAAAGCTATACGTAAATGGCATATACAGGAAAACCTAGTATTATCAACTGAAATATGGAAAACTATTAATCAGTTTAACTTTGGTTCATTACGTGGCGCCAATTGGCGCAGAATGCTATACTTTAGCAAATGGCTGTTATACCGCACACCTGTAATTATTGCCAAAATGTATGAAAATACGTCCACTATCTGTTTTAGAGGCTGTAATTGTGATCAAGCCAATTGGTCTCATATCATGGCGTATTGTCCTAAAATTAAGTCGTTCTGGGAGGAAATTTTTGCTTTTTTCAATACTTATTATACGATATCACTTCCCTGTAATTCAAAAATGCTACTATTTGGCTATGATCCAGAATGCAAATTTTCAAGTTATTTGGCAAAATTGATTTACATTGTAACGGCCGTTGCTAGATCGCTATTATTACAGAATTGGCGCACACCACAAGTCCCGATGTTTCAGGAATGGTTTGTGAAAATGAAAAGGGTTAGGAAATGTGAACAACAGTATGCAAAAAGAGTTGGGGGGTTAAAAAAGTTCGATCAGATCTGGGGATGTTATTTTGAGTAATCTGCCATTTGCTATACACTGTGTCAAACTCAAAAAAGGATGTAAGTGTATTTTTGATGAAATTCTTATTTCTGTATATTTGTTTTAAGATACTGCAAATGACTTCAATAAAAAATATATATTTTTTTAAAGTGACAGGAGGCAAAAGAAACCAGAAAAAAATGTCTGCAATGCCATAGGTCTCGCATTTAAATGCGGGACCAATGGCATTGCAAAAGAGCAGACACCATTGCCCCGGCTGCTCTGAAAGTAAAAGTGTGCATGGTGCGCTGAGTGTAAGCAAAGCACGTCATGCCTGCACTAAGAGAACTCATTAAATAAAAAAGTGCTTACTAACTTAAGGACACGTATCATGTAACAACTAAAGTAAAAGGACCAGTAGCCATGGAAGGTTGCAAATGAAGACAAGGCGGTACTAAGGAGGGACTACCAAGCCGATTACTGAATAAGAAGCCTGTATTTACGAAGGACAAAGACAGAAGCCAATGAAAAATATGGGTGGAGAGCAGCCACGGCCCGTGGAGGGAGATGCGGTGGGCAGAGAGGCGGGGGAGGGGCAGGGTGGGCGGTGCTAAAAAACGGAATATGGATAATTGGAGGTAAGTAAACAATTTAATTAATCAAATGAATTTCGTAGCGTGCCCTGCGTAGCAAAATGACATGCAGCGTGCGCTACGAAATTTGTTTTATTAATGAAATTGTTTACTTACCTCCAATTATCCATATTCCGATTTTAGCACCCCCCCACCCTATCTCTCCCCCACCCCGCCTCTCTGCCCCACCGCAACTCCCTCCACGGGCCGTGGCTGGTGGAGAGTAGGCAGGGCTTCAAGTCCATACTCCAATACAGCAAGTCTCGCAAGGCAGTGCATGTGCGCTGACTCTATGCTTGACCGATAATGGGACCTCCAACATTGGGTGACCGTAGGACCGGCTAACATAGGCTGCTGGATTTTTAACTATAACCTCGCTACCCAAGATGTCATACAGCAGAAAATAGTGTGGTATCAACTTGCACTCAATCAGTTGCTTACCGCTTTAAAGAATATAGATGCACAAGATTTAGAATAATCAAGAGTAATTGCTGACCAGCAACCACATTTTTTTTAAAGCAAGCTTTTGAGCTTTAAGATAGTTAGTAGGTCTCCTTTCTGCACACCAAAAGGCTCCTGAAATTGCTGTACACGAATCAAAAAGTTAGAAAGTGGCAAGGGAAAACTGCTGCTCAGATTAGCCCCCAAGATTGGGAGGAGGTTAGTCATTTGAACCCCACTGCGTATCAGGGGGCTAATGTTAATGTTAAAAGGATGCAGCTTATTTGCACAGTGGCAGGTATACTATACACCCATGTTTCCATATACAAGTAACTCTGATATTCCATCATCCTGCCCAAGATGTGTTGGGAGGTTGGAACCTGGCTGCACAAGATTTGGACATGCAAAGTATTTCTGGTCTATTGGGAAATTGTGTTACAGCTATCTACAGTTACCTACAAAAGGTAAACCCGCCAGATGCCCGTGCAGTTTTAATGGAAAGCAAAAGGCATTTTGACCGCTTTCAAAGTGGGCAAGGAGGGCCTGGCTTATCACTATTCTGATTGTAAGATCCGTCATTACAGCCCATTGGCAGTCAGCCCTCTGGTTTTCAATCATTGAAAGAGTAAACTGGATGTTGTCCACAAAAAAAGTGAAAATGTACGCCAAACGGGTTGGTGACTTTGATAAAACGTGATGTGTCATTGTTAAAATGGTTGTAGATGACGCATTTATTTTCGCATGATCTGATAGATTATTTCTGGCTGCCTTATACAGACCCTTTTTTTAAATTCACGGTAATGGAGTGTTTCGGTCTCTGTGTCCTTTTTTCACTGTATCTAGCGAAATCTCTTTGGTTTTGCATGGGTCTAGCATGTTTTTTTTTCTCTGAAAGTAATATGCAAGATGGAATGGTTGTTGATACAATTGTGAATTATTTAGCTTTTTGTATAAGCTTCTTGAGAATTATAATAGTACACAGCATAATTATGAATGTTTTTGCTCCTTCTATTTTCTATTCTATTTTTCTTTCATTATAATTTAAGATGAAAGAGTTTATTACATGATTATGGATGAATTTTGATTTTCTATTTCTGAACCTGCAATAAAAATAAACACAGAGATGCCATATAGTTATTAATTAAATTATTTCTAATTGGTCCATGGTTTTAATGCTGAATTTACACTTTGTACTGTTTGCACTATGTATTGTTTTATTACATGGATGATACGATTTATTTTAATGTTTTGTGAATCTTACCTAAGCAAAGCAATTTAAAGAATAGGAAATCCTGCCCTTTCATCCTCTTCTCTCATTTGTAGTTTACCCTTCAGTTATCTACCCTTTCATTATGCTTTTATTCTGAGCTGAGAAAAACATTCAGTGGAATTCCACTCCCCCCAGCAAGGAGAATCATTTTTCATCTTTTGGGTTTCTCAGCACAAGCCAGCCATTTACCCAACATGAGACACCACTGCTAGACCTCAACTATTGTTTACAAAGGCTGCAGGTATTCTAGTCAATATATTTTCCCACTCCCACAACCAATAATATCGATCTAAATATAATGTTCAATTGCAGGAAATTAGATTTGATTAAGGGGGTTAAAGAACCTTCTCAAGCAACAACCACAAAAGTCACTAAATTAAACTGTGCTTAACCCTCTGGTAGCCTGGCTCAAAAGCAGTCAGGTTTAACTTAGAGGCAATGTGTGAAGTATGTATGCAGCACCCAAACAGTGATAAAGTGAAAGCGCACGACAGGAAAAATCCCACATGAATTTAGAAAAATAGAAAAATTAATTATAACAATTTGACACCAGAACAAAAAAAAATCCAATCAGTAGACACCTAGTTAATATTGTTTTTTTAATAAAAACTGGTGCCTAAAAGATCAAAGCACCAATCGCTGGTATATAGCCCTGGAAGACAAGAGCAGAGTCGAGTGTTATGGCCAGCAGCAGTGGTGCTCGGTTTGAAGTCAGAAAAGGGATTGGGCCTGGTCTCGGCTTTCTTTCGAAATCATGGGACATTTGAATAAAAAGTTGCTGATGTGCCCTGTAACCACATATGTACTCTTTGTCAGCGTTTGCCTGCTTCCAAAAACTAGTCCTGCACTGTAAAAATAACATCCTAGTTTTATTGTTTGAAAGCAACTTCTGCTTTTTTAATGGGCTTGCGTGAAATCAGTCATGCACTGTTGTGGGTCTTTCAGTGCGATCCCTGTGTAACTTGTGTCTTGTCACTTTTTTTCCCTAAAGTTAAGCGGACGTTTAACCTGGAGGAGTACAGCTTTTCACAGTCCACCCTGGAGCAGGTACAGTACTCAGCTTTGAATTTTTGTAATGATGGGGGCATGATGGTCTGGTGTAAACTGCAGTTACAGTCAATACTAATGTAAATCGGGTGGTCTTTCAAATTCAGAGGCAGGACTATTGTGCTTGTGAAACATGTGAGTGAATGTTTTCTCACCAAAAGGCTTGTGGTAGTGGCAATCACACTTCTACCCCTTGTACAATTACAGGTTGACACCAGTCGCTCACTCAGCCTCCCAATAGCCTCCTATTATGATTGTTGCTAAAGGAGAAGGCGGAGGACACGGTGTGGACTCTTCGGTAATGGTACCAAATCTAGCTCATCTCCATTTACACTTACAGTAATATAACAGACAAAGCGGTACTCTGATGAGGCTTTTAAAACTTTATACAAGGCTATAACATCAGGGTCACCATTGGACCCAATGCCATCAAAGCAATGGCTAATATGGGAAGAAGAGCAGGCCCTCTCCGACAACTTTGTAATCACTCTCTTGCAACTGAGAAGGTGCCTGACTGCTGGAAGAAAGCCATAGTTAAGCCATTGTTGAAAAAAGCTCTGTCTGACCCCACCGACTTAGCCAACTTTAGACCCATTTCCCTTCTCCCTTTTCCAATAAAAATTTTAGAACGTCACATAAGTTCATTATTGTCGCACTCTCAGGATTCGGTATGGCTTGAGGAGGAGCGTTTGGTTTTCGTTCTGACCATGGAACTGAGACAGCCCTTATTTGTGCTACTGATGAACTATGAAGGACTATCGATAATGGAAAACCAGCACAACACCAGGATCAGCTAGCTCATAGCCAGATTGTTGATACGAAGATTCACAAAGGCCAGTAAGCAGTTCAATATTAATTACTCCTCAACTGAAATCTCCTCCTATAATGTCTCTCTAGCTGTCAACCAATGCTCGCTTTGAGCTGAGGAGTCGAGCGGACACTGCGCGACTGAAGTATTACATCTGTCACTGTCCGTACCATAATACGGTCCCAAGGCTGTCCTAACAGAATTTTAGTCAATATGGTTTTATGCCCCAGTCTGTCCTCAATAACTCCTCTCTTGAATGTACTAGTTCTAAACTCTTATAGTCTATAAGTGTCAATAATTCTTGAGCATTTCTTTTTTTATGAAAAGCTAACTCCTGCATTGACTTATACTGGGTTCTCGTGGGCAGACTGAATTTTTTTTCAGTTAGGTAACTGTAATCCTACATCTTCTATCACTGAATACAATAAAAATATTTTGTCAACAAAATGGCATTAAAGATGGTATTTAACATGCTCTAATGCAGCTCTATAATCTTCCTGATTCTCCTCTCACGCCTGAGCGAGCTTCTGATCCAACTGCTATGAGATAGTTTCTAGGGCTGACGGACGGGATCAGTTGATCTAAACTCTAAGGACAGGCAAAAAAAAGTCCTTCTGCTAGAAACTTGAGAAAGTGTCATTTGCTGCTAGGGTGGGCAGAGTGAATTCTCATTAGAGAACCGGCTGCGACATCTGTTAGCAGTGTCACAGATAATTGGCCATTACTGTAGCTAACAAAATTGATGTGAGTCCATTGTAGCTATTGTTGATATGCCTAAGATTAGTAACAGCCCACAGCAGCCATTTTCGTTTTCAGCATCTTTCCCCAATATGTAATACATTCAATCTAGCTCTCCCAGCACATTAACATGTTCTTATTTAATTATTTCATCTAATGTAGCTTGGTGTAAGAAACTGCAGGCATCTATGGGCATTTCTAGTAGTTATCTCCCCAAGAGAGAGTTAGATATTATTTTGACTGAGATTAGAGGCTTAAAGGCATCCCAAATCGAGGCACTGAGTCAATTGCAAAGTCACTTGAACAAAATCACTGAAACCATTTCTCTATTTACTGAAAAATTGAAGGAACTGGAGCAAAGGTCTTCAGAGAAGCAACCAGCAACTTCAGTGGTAGTTTGCCTGATCCATATCAGACTTCAAGGCCACAACCTTGCGCCTTGCTGTGCTGGAAGATTTTGACTATTTCAGAGACAGAGTCTGATTATGAGTTAGGGTTTTCGGCCCACAGTGAAGGTGCAGGGACCGGTTGGGGACCATCGTATCACTGGTCCGATCGCCGTATTCCGAGTACGGCGATCAGACAGTGAGTGGACCGCCGCAGCTGCAATGAATCCACAATCCCTGGTGCTTGTGTGGCGGTCTTCAGACAGCAACATGCTTGGCGGTACCACTGTAGCACCGCCAAGCATATTACAAGTTTCCTCACTGCAAACATAACCACATCAGTGAGACTGCAATTGTTAGGGGGCAGTGAGAAACCAACTGGAGCCCTACCCGGTCCCCTGGTGCATCATGGCTCATGGAATGCATGCAGGGGGGCACACGCTGGGCCCGCTTGTGTGCATGCACCCCCTTTCCTGCACGGCATAGTCCATACCGTTCAGGAACGGGCTTTGACGTTCCCACAGCAGTGCCCATTTCAAAACTAATAATTTGGCGTGCAGCATGGCTGTGCGAAAGCAGGGAAGTGGCACACCACTCTGCTTGGCTCCACCAAACATTTAATCAGGCCTTAACTCTGGAGGTAAACACTTTAATTAGGAAGATGCACTTGATGTATCTGACTTCACACATATAACCTGGTCAATCGCAAAACTGCAAACATTGAGTTTTGATCGGCACTTTGCTTTTTCTTGGAGCTATTTGCTCTAAAGTTTTAAAACTTCATATCTCCAGTTTCCCTTGGCTTATGTTAATGGTTTTGATTTATTCTTTTTACAAATTCGTTTGGGAACCTTATTGTGGTTTTTTTCTTTGCTGTAAAACTGTTGGCACTGCTTGAACATAATATTAACATCCCTGCTGATTGAACTGCGTTGTGACTATGTTACCTCCCTCCAAAAATAATTATCCCATTCCTGACAATGTAGTTATTTATGATCTAATGTAATGCGATTGTTGAAACCTTTAGAAGGATTGACATGAACTGAATTTACAACAGTTACAATTATTATGGTAATTCTTGGTTAAAAAAGATTATGTTGTGGCTCTACAAAGTTTTGAGAGATAGCTAACATGTGTTAAGTCTTACGAATGGAAATGGGAGCAAGCTCAGTGATTAGCTTGGGTATGATTTTCTTCTTTGTTTGCAAATGGACCAAACGATATTACATCTCAGGTAAGCAAGTGACAACGAGAACTGAGAGGAGCAAGTCACATAAAAGTGTGAAGACATGAATTAAAATATTATGTAACCATGTCCAACTTGGAATGTGTGGCTTCTGTTACTGAAAACCTACTGAGTGTTATTTCATTTTGTTGTGTCATGTGAAAAACTATACAAATATTTTTAAAACCTCTAGATAGTAATGGTACTGCCATATTCAATGGTCTATTAAAGGTTAAGAGTCAGTTTAGGGTACAACCCTTGGCCATCTTATCTAAGCATATAAGGCAAAGATGGCCCCATTTTTAAATGTGGGCGTTATTTCTTCTGTGGTTAATTGCCACTTTTAAGAACGTAATATGTCCTATAGAGAAAGGTTTGGCTTTGGAATTCAACTGGACGATGTATTGCCTGTCTAGAAGTTGGTATCCAGTTGTGGGAAGCATATCATATTTACAGTCGTATGATTTCTTTTTAATTCTTCTGTAAATTGATTGTGTAAATCTACCCAAACGTGGATTTCTGAAATCTGGATTCAGATCTACATGTGCACTGCCTCATTCCCTAACAGACTTGCATATCTTTGTTTGAGACGGTGTCAAACAGAATGACACAAAGTATGCATTTTACAAGAGGCGCTGAAAAAAGTTACAAACTTTCATTCCTAAAGGCACTAAACTTTGTAATTAGAGTTAACCAGTACTTCATGATAGCTTCAAAATTAGAACACCTAATCTGTAAAGTTCCATATTTTTTCTTTAAATCTGCATGCTATTTTTTTTTTATCATCATAATGGTAACCAAACGAAGCTATAAAACAATGATTGTTTTGCTGTTCCTTTTTATGACAGGTGTTCTTAGAGCTCACGAAAGAACAAGAAAAAGATGATTTTGACATGGCTCTGGATTCAACTTATGAATGGAAGCAACTTCAGGAAGAAGATGTCTAAATTGTTTGAAATTCATAGACCTTTGTATAGATTTAGTGTTTTTTTATATTCATTGTGTCAGTTAACTTCGAACCACAACATATTCGATAATCAAAACACTAAGCACTACTCCGACTCATGCTCAAACAATGAGAAAGGATATTTTATTATTGGATGAGGAAGCCTCACCAATATTTTGTAGCATGCTTCAACATAGGCGAAATCATCCCATCCTCATAAGGTGATACTATTAGGGTTTACTCAATGTCTACAGGAGGGAGTTCTTGAGTATTATGACTGGAAAGTCAGGGATCCAGGGGGCATATTATCAGGAAAGGGCGTTACATTATCGCCGCTTTTATCGGCAGGAAACTGCCGATAAAGTGGCGATAATGTGCTTGATATTATGCTCTATGAATTCCAATTGAAGCCCATGTTAGATGTGAAGACATCTAACATGGGCTTCGATTGGAATTCATAGAGCATATTATCAAGCACATTATCGCCGCTTTATCGTCAGTTTCCTGCCGATAAAAGCGGCGATAATGTAACGCCCGTTCTTGATAATTTGCCCCCAGATTTTCTTGTAAAATTACCGATGTATAACCCTCAAGGTCAAATCTTTAACGATTTGTACACAGGGCAAGTTTAAACAGGATATAATGGATGAATAATGGGAATGATGTCCTGCTCATCCAAATGATGCCATCATTTAGGATGGAAAGGACTTAATGCCATGATTAAGAATGAGTGGGACATAATCATAATTCCCAGGTAACAGGAGGAGTAACACGAAAAAAGTTTGGGGTAGGAGGGTAGAACAAGAGACACAAGGGGGCAGTCTAATGACAATTTACATAAATGCAAATGATGGAGGGGTGAAAGGGAGCAAAGAATGAGGGGGAGATAAGGACGGGATTAGTGACACAAGGAGAGAGACGGGTGATATTGTTTTTTTCTTTTGACCTGACTCCAAGATCATGCCAATGTCTTGTGAGACTTTGGCAACCATTTTGGGATCGGGCATCCAGATAGAAAATCAATACAGCAGCCATGACAGGGCAGGCTGAAACTCGAGCGATAACAAACTAAATACAAGAGACTGTAGCACTGCAAAATAATACAAAGTGGATTGATTTCGATATGGAAGAAAGCTATAACAAATATTTCATAGTGACAAAGTGTGGTGTATTAAGGGTACTTTTAAAATGTATGGTAGTCTCTTATGCTTTGCAATGCAAGCACTCAATTAGGTGGAGAGATGCACCCCAAAGCGCAGTAGCATTAGGGTGAAAAGAAGATACTCCACTGGGCTGAGCGAAGACACGATGAACAAGTTCTAAGTTAATGGCGGAAACAGATTGAAGAAATAAGCCAACGGTTGAAAGAGGAGGGTCCAAAGGCCACTGTAAGTGTGCTAGAAACAATAGGTCTGTTTGATAGCTGAGCTGCCAAATGTTTAGACCTAAAAAGGACTGTAACAGCCATGCCTACATTCCCTAGTTTTCACTTTTTGCTCCTAATTTAATTTAGTATTTCTACAGTATGTAGCAAACTGTTGAGCAATAAGAGTGCACAAAAAGATCAAATATGTGACGTCGTCAAGGATCTAAACATGTGCAAAGTCACTTTCACGACTTCTTATATTTGTCAATGACCAGAGCCATCCCATAACTCCATACTAATGAGCTTCATGCCACCACACTGGCGCAATCAACTACTGGATGAATGGATTATTTTGTAATCCAAGTGTTCATCACCTTCATTCTCACTCTTAGATTGCATGTACTGAGAAGTGACTGAAAGGCAGCAATTTGTCGCTTCATATAATGTGAAATAAATGAATACTACGCATTCTTCCTGCAAATATGATTCTATATATAATGCTTCTGGATGGTCTTTAAATGTTAAAGTGTAACATGCAGGCAGAGGAATTAAATCTCACGGGCCACATCAATCAATCAATCAAGTCATTTATAGAGCGCACTACTCACCCGTAGGGTCTCAAGGCGCTAGGTGGGGGGGGGGGTGCCGTTACTGCTCGAACAGCCAGGTCTTGAGCTTCTTCCTGAAGGAGAGGTGGTCTTGGGTCAGGCGCAGGTCGGTCGGGAGTGAGTTCCAGGTCTTGGCGGCCAGGTAGGAGAAGGACCTTCCTCCTGTTGTCGCTCTTCGGATGCGGGGGACGGCGGCGAGGGCGTGGCTGGTTGATCTGAGGTGGCGCTTGGGAGTGTAGAAGTTGATTCGGTTGTTGAGGTAGCTCGGGCCTTGGTCGTGTAGGGCTTTGTGCGCGTGGGTGAGGAGACGGAAGGTGATTCTTTTGTTGACGGGGAGCCAGTGCAGGTCTCTCAGATGTCCGGAGATGTGGCTGTTTCGTGGGATGTCGAGGATGAGTCTGGCTGAGGCGTTCTGGATCCGCTGGAGTCTCTTCTGGAGTTTGGCGGTGGTTCCGGCGTAGAGGGCGTTGCCGTAGTCCAGTCGGCTGGTGACGAGGGCCTGGGTGACAGTCTTCCTGGTCTCGGTGGGGATCCACCAGAAGATCTTCCGTAGCATGCGTAGGATGTTGAAGCATGACGAGGAGACGGCGTTGACTTGTCTGGTCATGGAGAGGGAGGAGTCCAGGATGAAGCCCAGGTTGCGTGCGTGGTCCGTCGGTTTGGGTGCGGTGCCCAGGGCGGGGGGCCACCAGGAGTCGTCCCAGGCGGAGGGCGAGGAGCCCAGGATGAGGACCTCCGTCTTGTCTGAGTTCAGTTTCAGGCGGCTGGTCGTCATCCATTCGGCTACATGAGCTGGGAAACATAATAGAAGAGGGCTTGATCCTTGCGCTATTCTTTGACAAATGACCCCCTCACCTTTGCAGATAGCCCTGCAGTTCAGGATGTTATTCATGCTTCTCTGAGTGCTCACGCTGCTCATCCAGCCTTATCAGCTCACTTACTGGGCCTCATTGAACGTGACCCTAAGTGCGTGTTCAATAACTGTTCTGATTCCAAATACAACTCTAGGAGTAAGGATGCACCTTTGAATCTGTTGACGTACAAATATACTAAGTTAATGGATAATATGTCAAAAACAAAAGGTGACTAGGAAGGAAGCATTTATTTTAGTTATCATCTGTCTAGTACCTAGGGTGCTGGTATGATATGCCAAAAATGCACCCATGACATGCCAAATATTCATCCATCACATGCCAATGTACAACTATCATATGTCAGACAGCCACATTGCTTTCCTACCTGAATATGTTAGTTGACCCCCTGAGTTTATCTTCTCCATACCTCATCTGAGATGTTAGAAAATCGGTGCCTTTTACTTCCAGCAATTAAAAATAATATTGTCAAACATTGTTTGTTAATGACAGGCAACATGCGTTTTTCTTGAAATCATATTTGCACTAGCTTCTTTTACAGATGTTAGCTTTCTTAATATCACCTGAGTTAGAGGGATTTGTTAGGTCATAATCCACTTGCCTTCTGAGAATTTTGTATGTTATATGTTTATTTTGCTGCATTTCCAAATGCTTTATATCAGAAAGGGAAATGTTTATTTTAAATGGTCAATAAAATACTGTACTCTACAATTTGGTTGCTAAGAGGTTTAGTGAAACACTTTTTGGTTTGTTCAAAAAAATATTCTGACTGTAGATGTGAGACGTTTTAGAAGCTGATAGCCCTTATCACAAGCAGCCTCCTATTCCAAGCGGACCCATAGCAGAAGTTATCAGGCCCCTCAAAATTCAACATTTTGCAGGAACACAGCAGGTCCAAGTGTTTTTCAGCCCGACACTTCAGCAAAAATGTATATGAGCTATAGCTATACCTCGGATTAAAATATTTGGAATTGGCCCACAAACATCAATTTCCAAAAGATATTGCAAAAAAAATGGAATGTGGAGTAATTCTGCCCCCCTCAAAGTTACCAATGGCAGTGGTATTTGCTAATTCTATGTGTCGGAATTACAGGGATGTGTTCCGGTCATCTCATTATGGGGACTTATGACTGCTAAGTGCAGCTAAAAATGGGTCCAAAGTACAATTGGAATATTTAGGTTTTGTTTACTTTTCAGGAAGAAAGTGTGAATTAAATCTTTAGGTGGTAAGTCTCAATAATGTTTGGGCAAATTACCTTAAAGCCTATCTACATCCTTTTTACTCCACCTTTTTGAAGTTGTGATGGGTGTGTAATTTAATGTATTTACTTATAAAGTTTTATATATCGCAAACTTTACCCAAGAGGGTATCAGAGCGCTTTACATATAGGATCGTTGCGTTTAAAGTTACATCAGAAACAAGATCATAGTAAGGTACAGTACACATAAACAATGTTTCAAGTATTGAAGAGCGGGGAGATTAGGAGTTACTGTGCCCAATGTCCGGCTGGGTAGGTGACGGTCAAGGGGGAAACCAGGGCCAATCTCCTCTTTAGCTGTTTAGCAGCTCCACCGGGCTTCAGCCATGTTGCTCAGGTCTCAGCATTCAGGAAAACCAGTTTTTAGTTTAATTGATTTGAGAAGGTTATATAGCGCTGGCTAAACCCAGAGTTATCAGAGCGCTTAACCAGAGGATTGTTGCATTACAAGGTACATCTAAAAAGGTTTATATAGCGCTGGCTAGACCCGGAGTTATCAGATCGCTATACCAGAGGAACATTGCTTTACAAATTACATCAGTTACAATAGCGTTGTAAGGTACAGTTAACAAACAACGAGGTTGAGAGAATTTGTAGGAAAGGAGGGGAGGAAGGAGCCATAGCAGGGAGACGAGGAAGAACTGTGACCAATATCCGGCTGGGTAGGTGACGGTCGAGGGGGAACTTGGGACAATCTCCTCATTCGCTGTCTAGCAACTCCACCGTGCATCAGCCATGTTGCTCAGGTCTCAACGTTTGGGAAAAACAGTTTTGAATAGATACTCAGGCTATGAGGATAGAGGTAACAGAAGGAGGCGGGGGGAGTGAAAACAAACCAGAGAAGGAGCTGGGGCTACCATATATATATATATATATATATATATATATATATATATATATATATATATATATATATATATATATATATATATATATATATATATAATTTTGAGAGAGCTGCCAAAAATACGGTAACTCTGGTGGAAACAAATGGAAAAAAATGCATTGCGAGACTTGGTCTCTATCGAATATACTAAACTTAATAGTGAGTGCCAGCTAGCTCAGAGGTCATTAGAAACATTCTCGAATTCACAAGAAGGGATTCGTTTCTGACAACCGCATAAACATGACAACTTTGTTTCCCAAGAATAAGAAATATATCTCTCAGAGTCGCGGAAACAACAAATACATATTTCACTCAGTCAATCGTGCATGCTTCGTTTCAACAGAGTTTGTAGAGAAATAGAGAGATGGGCGTTTTTAATAAAAAGGTTTATTGAACAGTCTTCTTTCTCATACAAGAGAAGTGAACTGCTACATTTGTTAAGCAGACTGCAAAGTATATTGCGTACAGCGAGAATAGTATCATAAAATAATACTGTAAAAGCATTGTATGGTTTCTAAGCCATATAAAAATACATACATAAATAACATTGACTAAAAATACTGAACTGGTGCTTCTAAATACGCCTACCCAAATGTACCTAACCTAAATCTAGTACACGGGAAGAAGTAAGTATTGTGTATAGGTTTAGTTATTTTTGCCAAAAATCTACCAAAGGTTTCTCTAGGTTCTAACCAGCACCATACCTTAGTTAGAATGAAGGAAGTCTGGTATCTCAGTCTCAGGACTCGATTTGCCAACACCCCACCCCGCAAGGGGAGCTTGGAAACACTGGAGCTGGATTCTTGGTGAGAGAAGGGCAGCCTCTTGTTCTGTGCGTCAGATGGAGGGTCGGCTTCCTTCGGCACTTGCTGTAGCGAGCTGCATCGAGCAAGTCGAACTTCTCCGAACCACCGTAGTTTGCCATAGCAAGTGAAGGTATATTTATACCTTGAAAGTGTTTAGGAATGCCATAGTTTGACGTAAAGTCGGGCTTATGAACGTCAGGAAAGAACCCCTAAGGAATAGTTGTTCTTTGCAAAGTACATGAGTTCTTGGACAAATCAATATTTAAGCAAGGGGAAGTTCCCTTACTGCTTAAGCTGATTTTCCAAGAAATCATTGTGACGTTTGTTACGGGTGGAAGTAACCATGCCTGTATTTGGGTCGCATGGTCTATGCCTAAATAAGGGATTGATTTCTATGCCTATATAAGGGCAATGTGAATTGTACCTATATAACGGCATGAATCGGGAAAATTCACTCAGAGCCACACAACACTGGAACTTCTTCCGGGAGTTCCTTTTGGGGTTCCAACATATCCACAACACCTATCGAAGGTTTCAGAAGATCTGAGTTGTTCCTTGTGATACTGGGACTATGTTTCCCACAATGCACCTGGCTTACAAGTCCACTGGACGCTGTCCAGCTAGGTTCTTCTGATGATACAGGTGGAGCTCTTTTAACCTGTTGCTTTCAGGGAGTCCACTCCTTTAAATTCCATAACAGGCAAGGTCCTTTTTGGGCTGAAGACCAAAGTGTGCAGCAGGTGCAGTCTTTCTGAGTGCAGTCCTTTTTTGTGCAGTCCAAGAGTCCAACAGGGTAGTTCCTCTTCTTATACTTTCAAGGCAGTTATCTGAGTTGCTGGGCAGCTCTCCTATAGTTATCCCATGTTCTTGTGTGACAAGAAGGGGGCACCCCTGATCAAAGGGGTGCAGGGTGCCACCCTCAGGTTGGACTACATTCTCTAAAGTGTGGCATATTCTTGTTGCAGAAAGCATTATTCTTTGAAATCCAGAATGGTGAAACTATCTCTTGGAGGTTAAGACTTGGCTAAGCCAAATCATTAGTGTGACTAAGTTTTCATAACACTCCCCTTTCCAGCCCCTCTGCTAATTCCAATAATGGGGCTCCTGTCTGGCTCAGGGTGCAGGATGTGGGGGTGAGTCTCTGTCCTGTTCTAACTGTCATTCCCTCTTTGAAGACCAGTTTGACTACTCCACCCCATCCTGCCTTTTGCTCTGCAGCTGCAGACTTCCTCCAACCAGATGTCCATTGTCTCTATGCAAGCCACTTCATACCTCATCATAGCAGTTTAGTTCAGCCTGTCAAAGGCTGGCTAAACAGGAGAGACTGCTGGAAGGATGGAATTTGGCTCATCAGAAAAGCAAGTTCTATAGCTTCTATTCTGTATTAGTTACAATAAATGTAACCTTGGCAGGTTCTTGGATTTATTCTATCATTTTAATACTTTGAAGTATATTTTTAGCTCATATTTATCAATATTTATATTTTTTTTAAGTATTCCCATGTTAGCCTATGGAGCCAATGTGCTACAATAGGGAACAATGAAATTGTCAGTTTTTCCCTCACTAGGACATATAAAACATCCTTTATAATGTCCCTGCTTATAGTATAAAAGGCACCCTACCTTTGGGGCACCTAGGGGAGTTAGGGGTGACATTTGTAAAAATAAGGTAGTTTAAGACTTTGGAAGTATCTTTAATTCCAAAGTTGAATTTGCATATATTTTCTTTTAAAAGCAAGCCGCAAAGCAAGGCTGCCTTTAAAATGACATCAGGCCACTTAGCACTGCACACTTAAGTGCATTAAATCTGCTGGGCCACTAAACCTACATTAGCTACCATAAACAAGAGGCTTACAGGTAGGTTGTCATACCAACTGTAATTACATCTAATTATCATATAACTTTAACTTAGAGCACTGGCTCTGGGTCTGATTAGCAGTCAGAAAACCAGCATCTAGTAGTTACCATGGGGGCACAAAGTGGAGGGTGCACTTCAAAAAGACATTGTTTCTCACAAAAGATATCTAAAAGGATTCTGAGAAAGGCTTAGAGTCAAATTGATGTATCAGCACTATGTGTGGACTTTTGTAAGTGTTTTTAGCAGCCGTGGTTCTGTAACAAAATATCAACCATAAAATGTTGTGATTGAAAAATATCTTTGCAAAAATATTGAGAATGAAGTTTGACATTCTTAAAATTCTAACATAAGAATATTAAAATCAAATATACTGCTGATAAAAATGTAGTAAAACAAACTATATGGACCACAACAATACAGAATCCAACAGTATAGCAAATGGAACACAACTTAAAACACATTACTGCTAAATAATACATGCAAAAATCTATATTTGATAATATAACATAAATGACATCTATCTATACATACATTTAAAAAGTAACCCGTTCTTCCATATGAGATCATAACAATTGTAAACTAGATCTAGGACAAATCAAATTTAAACAAAAAAACTGTTAACAAATAGGAATTAAGTTCTAATTAGAAACATATACAAATGGAGAACAGACACACTGCTGCAGTAGAAGCCACCATACCAGGAGAGTCTCACCCTGTCTAACTTAAAATACATAGAAAAGTGCCTCACCAAAGACAGGAAGAAAACATCTTAATCTCCACATAGGTAGGTACATGAAGAATGAAAATAAGATAAATTTAAAACAGCATTAATAATATATATTTAATTAACCAAACACCACAACTATGTTTCTTTGAATTTATGTATACCCAACCCAGATAAAGCACTGAAAAATTAAAGACCAACTGGAAAGAAAAAAAGTAAAAATCTGAAAATTGACAGAGAATAACACCAACAGAAAAGGCACAAATAAAATGTAAGCATAACAAAAAGAATGTAGTAATGTATAACTTCAAATGCCAGACATTAAAAAAACAGACATCATTAAAATAAATATAAAATAGTTAAACAAACTTTAACCAATATTTTGTTGTTACACAATTTAACCAGAAAAAATGAAGAAAAAACCCCCCAATTATTACTAAAAGGGAAAGGCATGTTTCCGCCACCATATTACTTGTCGACCGGGCGGAAAAGTGGCAGACGGTCTTCCTGTCCGCCACGGTACCCCCGCCATACTAATATGCCGGGGGGATTTAGGGGAAACCCATAGTACCTTATCTTCATGAGGAAGTAGAAGGACATTTAGCTGAAATGCCTAACCTTAAAGGACTAATACAAAGAACACAAAAAACAGCCAGGATATGGCAATCAAAATAACAAAACAAATATAATATTCTCTGCCGCTAACAAGTTATTAACTCACAGAGCACCCTTCTATCAAACCAATGAAGAAGAACTATCTCCACTAGTATACTACTTCAAAGACATTTGGGTGTTGGATGCTTACATTGTGCAGGACACAGAATCCAACCCAAGTGTCAAATTTCTCAATGGAACGTGTAAAATATTACATTTTCCCAAGAAGCCAAAACCAACAATATTGTAGAAGGGTGGCAAAATTCTGTCCAAGGGACAATAGGAAGAAGGCACTCAACACATTCATTTTATAGAGATAGGAAAGTAAAAGCTACAATAATTCTGAATCAGTCAAAACCAAAAACAGAAAGCAAACAAGACAGATGCACAAAAAGCTAACACACACACACTTATTTTTACCTTAGCAATCCAGGATTGTCCTATCTTGAATCTGTGGCACACACACTAGTATACAGCCGCGGGCCGTGGAGGGAGTTACGGTGGGGCAGGGAGGCGGGGAGGGGGAGGGGTAGAGTGGAGGGAGCTAAAAACTGGCATATGGATAATTGCAGGTAAGTACACAATTTAATTAATAAAACGAAATTCGTAGCGCGCACAGCATCGCATTTTGCGATGCAGTGCGCGCTACGAAATTCGTTTTATTAATTAAATTGTGTACTTACCTGCAATTATCCATATGCCAGTTTTTAGCTCCCTCTACCCTGCCCCTCCCCCTCCCCGCCTCCCTGCCCCACCGTAACTCCCTCCACGGCCCGCGGCTGCTAGTATAAAGATACCCACAACACATAAAATACAATATACTTACAAAGCCCAACCCCAAATCAACTGCACTTCATAAATATATAAAAAAAGGAATTATAATAAAAATTAATGTACTGTTTATCAAGGTAGCGTTCAGGAGCTCGATCAAAATGACTGCTTCTTACAGCGGTTCTGATCCCCCGTCCTTTATTATCCTTTTTTGACTATCCTTTTGTCTTCCTGAAGTGATCCACAAATCTCAACTAGGCACCTAAATCCCCCTTGCCTCTGGAGACAGCTTTATTGGCAGCCTGGGGCAATCCAGACATGGGATAGTGGCTGGAAAACAAGTCAACACAGAGCGTGCCATATGGCAGTAGAGTCCGGCCATGGCAGCGCGTTCTCTGAGCAAAAAGGAGAGGAGGAATAGGTGCAGCGCTTGCCATAATCTGACAGTAGGTGAGGGGAGTGGTGTCATATGTGAAGAACTACAAGGAGGGGGAAGGAACTTGGTGGTGTGCTGCCAAATGGAAATCGCCTCAGGCGCTATCGGGTAGGCAGGCATTGGAGGCGCATACACAAAGACAGCTTAGGAGCGGCCTCTGCGGGCGGGCAGCACCAATCAAGAATGACCTATTTCACAATTTAACTACAACTTTTTCTGAGAAGGAGGACATCAATACTTTCACTTTCGTTGACACAAAGCATGAGGAGACCCAAGAGTAATGTACTGCCCCATGTCTCATCTTAACATAATCGCTCCTGGCAAGGGAATAGACAAACTTCTTATCTAACTGCTCTAAGGACAAGCATTGGTGAGGGCGGATGATTCTCCCCTAAGGCACTCATGGTATATGAGGTGTTAAGAGAATACAGAAATACAAAAAAAGGAACAATGGGTAAGACGGCCCACAAACAGCCCAAACTAACATTTGAAGAGTGACGCACATTAAGAAACTCTGTTGGTGAGGTTTCAAAGACTCAGACTAGTAATGCTCTGAGGAGGATGTTGAAAAAGACAACATCAAAGTGCTTTTATTTATTACACATTATCTAACTGATTGAATAGAATGAAAGGGTGGACAAGCTTATTAAATGATTACTAGTCATGGCGGAAAATGCATTTCAGAGGGGGAAGATAACAGAGCTTGGAGACCAAACAGAGCTTGGAGACCAAACCCACGCACAATCGAAACACTTCTCACAGAAGACCCAGTGTGGTAATGAAAAAGACATAGAGTCAACAGATTATTTTCTACTCATTTTCAGATGACACAGAATCAGTGCACAACTCCATATCTCTGACAAGCGATAGCGAAGTAGAAAGTGAAGGTCTATAAGACACGAGTGGAAAGGACTCCGCTGTGATGCTGCAGCTATGTAAAAAGGCAGATGCTCTTTCAGCTCTAGCAGGAGGGCAGGATTTAAACTGGGATTACTCACTGTCAAGTCAGCTAATAGGGGACAAAAGAAAACCATCCCATGTCACAGAAACAGTGCCCTCAACAACCTTGGATGCAATTCTCCAATCAGTTATGGCTCATCACGAAGAGTCCAGACAAGATAGCAGGTGGTCTCAAGCGGCTATTCGAAAAGTCCAGGGCTCAATGCGGAAAGCAGTCAAAGTATGTAATGAGATCTCGGATCGGTTAACTGAGTTGGAGACAAGAACCGAAAATATAGAGTCTGACATAGTCTCATCTCAGTTACAAATAGCATTACATGAGATTAGGCTCATAGACGAGCAGTGGAAGCTGGAGGACCAGGAAAACCGCCAACAGAGAACTAATCTGCGATTACTGGGCATTCCGGAGGACAAAGGTGGTGCGAATATGTGTCTCTACCTGGGTGATCTCCTAGCTAAGTGTCACACTGGTCAGTCCTCAGGATCGGTTTGTTTCTCATAGGGGTCCACCTCTTGATATACCCAAGCCTTAGTAGCCGTAATGGCACAGGTCAGTGGGAGGATCAAGTGAGGGAAGGAAAGAATTGGATCAGCAGGGAGGGAGACCTGAAATGAAAAGAACAATATAAGTACACACTTGTACTCCCACTGGATCTAAGCCTAAAGAGACAATGATACCAGTAGAATCTATATACCTGTAAAGAAAAAGAATGACACCTGTAGATCAAGACACTTCTACCACAAGTCATGAATGTAGAAGTATTCCTTTCTGCATTTTGGCTGTAATGGGGGAAACATATAACAAAAGATCGTAAAAAATGCATGTAACAGAGTTTATCATTGTCATCCATGTCATGGTTCAAATCACCATGAACTCCATTGGTATATAGTAATAAATAATCAAAGTATTGTCACATTCAATCCAATTGTGAAGGTATACAAGGACTACACTGCTGTATAAATAGTCAGGGCTCGGTAAATAGGTAAATACGGTGTAAGAACCAGAGGCACAGTGAATTAGGACAGTCACCTCCGTGAAATAATGCCATTGGGATGTTCTGGAGGCATACAATAGCTGGAAAACCAGCCCGGGTCAATTGTGAGCGAGAGGCAGGTGCCGGCAAAACTTCCCGTCTCCGCACAAGCACATCGGCGCTCACCAACGGAAGACGGGACCTTCAGGAGTAACTTTAAACAAAGGAAACATCAGTGTAGAGCACCCTTACTGGACCGGACCTCCCTGGATTCTCTGAGCACGCACACCACCTCCGCTGACAACGAGAATTTCCAAGCATTGCCTTGTCGTACTTCCGCCTTTATGGAAGTCTCAGCAAAGTGACACATGCGCTGGGCTCCTGGGAATTGTAGTCTTGAGTGCTGCCGGCGTTGACTCTGTGATAATGATTCGGCTACTGCAGCGCGCTCGAGGCAAAGTGTGTGTAACAGTATATCCCTCTCCTAACGAGAGCGCGCAAGGGGGCCGGGTTTCTGTGGGTATCTTTTGTGAAAGGAGGCCACCAATCTGGCAGCATGGACCTCAGACGTTGGTTCCCAAGAGTCCTCTTCAGAACTGTACCCCTTCCAGGCCACCAAGTACCAGAGCTTACGGCTGCGGATCTTGGAATCCAGTATACCCCTCACCTCATATTCCAGAATATCATTGACCAATAGAGGTGGAGGCCGTGTGCTGGCTGGAGTATAGGCAGGTTTCAGCCAAGAAACATGAAAAACGTGATGGATACTTAGATGAGATGACAGTTCCAGCTTTATCGCCACCGGACTGATACATTTATCGATCTTGTAGGGGCCAATATACTTGGGGCTAAACATGCTGTTTTTCTTGAAACGTATGTTGCGGGATGACAGCCAAACAGTACCTCCTTTTTTGTACAACGGTCCAGGTCTTCTGTGTTTGTCTGCTGTGGCTTTATTATCTACGTTTTGTGGCCTTCAGGTATTCTTGTGGTTTGACCAGCATATCTCTGATATGAGCCACTCTTTTAGACACTTCGGGTAAGTTGGTGTTCTCAGTTGGATGGATGAAGGGAATCCCTTTGACTGTTTAAGATGGCTCCCGTGGTGGTACTGGCACTGGCCAACAAACTGTGAGAACTGTGTGTGAAGCGAGCAACATTGAACCACATCGACCATGATGCATGAGGTAATTCAGCTGTGACGTGTCAGCAGGGTGCTCCAAATCCCTTTGACTGTTTAAGATGGCTCCCGTGGGCCGTGAGCTGACGAGCTCTGTGAGCACCTGCGTGCTGAGAGTGGCACTAACCCTGAGGAAACTGCGGCAGCACGTCCAGTGACCTATGAACATTTTCCCCACTGATCAAAGAGGAATCTAGAAACATGTGTCTGGGGATACACTTGAAAAGAATACTGGAACTGGCACTGGCCAACAAACTGTGAGAACTGTGTGTGAAGCGAGCAACAATCAACCACATCGACCATGATGCATGAGGTAATTCAGCTGTGACATGTCAGCAGGGTGCTCATAAATCCCTTTGACTGATTAAGATGGCTCCCGTGGGCCGTGAGCTGACGAGCTCTGTGAGCACATGCGTGCTGAGAGTGGCACTAACCCTGAGGAAACTGCGGCAGCACGTCCAGCGACCTATGAACATTTTCCCCATTGATGAAAGAGGAATCTAGAAACACATGTCTGGGGATACACTTGAAAAGAATACTGGTACTGGCACTGGCCAACAAACTGTGAGAACTGTGTGTGAAGCGAGCAACATTGAACCACACCGACCATGATGCATGAGGTAATTCAGCTGTGACGTGTCAGCAGAGTGCTCCAAATCCCTTTGACTGTTTAAGATGGCTCCCGTGGGCCGTGAGCTGACAAGCACTGTGAGCACCTGCGTGCTGAGAGTGGCACTAACCCTGAGGAAACTGCGGCAGCACGTCCAGCGACCTATGAAAATTTTCCCCACTGATGAAAAAGGAATCTAGAAACACGTGTCTGGGGATACACTTGAAAAGAATACTGGTACTGGCCAACAAACTGTGAGAACTGTGTGTGAAGTGAGCAACATTGAACCACATCGGCCATGATGCATGAGGTAATTCAGCTGTGACGTGTCAGCAGGGTTCTCCAAATCCCTTTGACTGTTTAAGATGGCTCCCGTGGGCCGTGAGCTGACGAGCTCTGTGAGCACCTGCGTGCTGAGAGTGGCACTAACCCTGAGGAAACTGCGGCAGCACGTCCAGCAACTTATGAACATTTTCCCCACTGATGAAAGAGGAATCTACAAACACGTGTCTGGGGATACACTTGAAAAGAATACTGGTACAGGCACTGGCCAACAAACTGTGAGAACTGTGTGTGAAGCGAGCAACATTGAACCACATCGACCATGATGCATGAGGTAATTCAGCTGTGACGTGTCGGCAGGGTGCTCCAAATCCCTTTGACTGATTAAGATGGCTCCCGTGGGCTGTGAGCTGATGAGCTCTGTGAGCGCCTGCGTGCTGAGAGTGGCAGTAACCCTGAGAAAACTGCGGCAGCACGTCCAGCGACCTATGAACATTTTCCCCACTGATGAAAGAGGAATCTAGAAACACGTGTCTGGAGATACACTTGAAAAGAATAGTGGTACTGGCACCGGCCAACAAACTGTGAGTACTGTGTGTGAAGAGGGCAACATTGAACCACATCGACCATGATGCATGAGGTAATTCAGCTGTGACGTGTCAGCAGGGTGCTCCAAATCCCTTTGACTGTTTAAGATGATTCCCGTGGGCCGTGAGCTGACGAGCTCTGTGAGCACCTGCGTGCTGAGAGTGGCACTAACCGTGAGGAAACTGCGGCAGCACGTCCAGCGACCTATGAACTTTCCCCCCACTGATGAAAGAGGAATCTAGAAACACGTGTCTGGGGATACACTTGAAAAGAATACTGGTACTGGCACTGGCCAACAAACTGTGAGAACTGTGTGTGAAGCGAGCAACATTGAACCACATCGACCATGATGCATGAGGTAATTCAGCTGTGACGTGTCAGCAGGGTGCTACAAATCCCTTTGACTGTTTAAGATGGCTCCCATGGCCCGTGAGCTGACGAGCTCTGTGAGTACATGCGTGCTGAGAGTGGCACTAACCCTGAGGAAACTGCGGCAGCACGTCCAGCGACCTATGAACATTTTCCCCACGGATGAAAGAGGAATCTAGAAACACGTGTCTGGGGATACACTTGAAAAGAATACTGGTACTGGCACTGGCCAACAAACTGTGAGAACTGTGTGTGAAGCGAGCAACATTGAACCACATCGACCATGATGCATTAGGTAATTCAGCTGTGACGTGTCAGCAGGGTGCTCCAAATCCCTTTGACTGTTTAAGATGGCTCCCGTGGGCGGTGAGCTGACGAGCTCTGTGAGCACCTGCGTGCTGAGAGTGGCACTAACCCTGAGGAAACTGCGGCAGCACGTCCAGCGACCTATGAACATTTTCCCCACTGATGAAAGAGGAATCTAGAAACACGTGTCTGGGGATACACTTGAAAACAATATTGGTACTGGCACTGGCCAACAAACTGTGAGAACTGTGTGTGAAGCGAGCAACATTGAACCACATCGACCATGATGCATGAGGTAATTCAGCTGTGACGTGTCAGCAGGGTGCTCCAAATCCCTTTGACTGTTTAAGATGGCTCCCGTGGGCCGTGAGCTGACGAGCTCTGTGAGCACCTGCGTGGTGAGAGTGGCACTATCCCTGAGGAAACTGCGGCAGCACGTCCAGCGACCTATGAACATTTTCCCCACTGAAGAAAGAGGAATCTAGAAACACGTGTCTGGGGATACACTTGAAAAGAATACTGGTACTGGCACTGGCCAACAAATAATAAATAATAATAATAATAAAACCACTTTTAGAGCGCTTGGTTACACTAAAGACAGTGTGTCCCCGCGCTTAGAAATGCTACATCTCTCTGAAGAGGCCGAGGACCGGGGCTAGTCTGGGTCCTGGGCTACAGAAACAGTTATTCCCTTGGAAAGAGGTATGTTTTTAGTTTTAATCGGAATACTGTTTCTGAGGGCTCCATGCGCAGGTCAAGAGGGGGATTGTTCCAGTGCTTGCTCGCAAGAAAGCGAAAGGAGCTGCCTCCCATCCTGGTCCTGCGTACACGAGGGAGTTGAAACAGCATTTCTCCAGCAGATCTAAGGTCCCGGGTAGGGCGGTGAATAGTCAGAAGGTTGCGCAGGTACCTTGGCCCTTTACCCTGGGCAATGCGGTGAGCGAAACAGAGAGCTTTAAACTTAATGCGCTCCTCGATGGGGAGCCAATGAAGTTTTCGTAATGCTGTTTTGCCGGATGCCCTGCGCGGGAGATTAAGTACCAGGCGGGCGGCAGCATTTTGGACGCATTGTAGTTGGTGTAGACCTTTCCTGCTCAGTCCTAAGAGAAGAGCGTTGCCGTAGTCCAAATGTGGAGTCACTAGGGCATGAATAAGAGTCTTCCTAGCACTGATGGGAAGCAGATCAAGAACTTTACGGAGTGTTTTTAGTATTCCAAAACATTTACCCGTAATTTTGCTGATCTGTTGTTTGAAGGAAAGCTCCGCATCCAACCATATTCCTAGATTCTTAACAGAATGCGCTGGGCGGGGAACCGCTCCAAGTTCTGATGGCCACCAGGCCTGCGACCAGGCAGAGGGGGACTTACCAACCATCAATAGTTCAGTTTTATCGCCATTGAGGCGGAGGCAGTTGTTATTCATCCACCCTGCTACCGATCGCATACAGTTGGAAAAATTAATGCCATCCTCAGCCTGATTGTGGGTGAGTTTGATTATTAGTTGGGTATCATCAGCATATGTGACGATATCCACACCAAAAGCTTCCACCAAGTGGGCTAGGGGCTCCATGTATAGATTAAATATCGTGGGGCTCAGACTTGAGCCCTGTGGAACCCCGTGTCTCAGTTTGCGAAGAGACGATTTGTGAGGAGGGCAGTGCACCTGAAAACTCCTGTTTTCTAAAAAGGATCCTATCCAATCCAGGGCTGGTCCCACAACTCCCAGCTCTGAGAGGCGAGACAGCAGCGTTGAGTGCAGCACGGTGTCAAATGCTGCACTAAGATCTAATAAGACCAACGCTCCTGTCTGCCCCCCATCTGCAAGTTGTCTCAAACATTCTGTGGAGAAGAGAACCGCCGACTCAGTAGAGTGGCCTGCTCTGAACCCTGACTGCGTGGAGTGGAGAAGAGAGTTTTCCTCAACAAATTTTATGAGTTGGCTATTCACTATCTTCTCCACAACGTTCCCACAGAAGGGGAGGAGGGAGATAGGACGGAGATTTTGTAACTGGGAAATATGTATATTGGCTTTTTTTTTTTCAGGGGTATTACTTGTGCCGTCTTCCATACGTCAGGCACATGACATTCCTGAAAGGACAAGGTGATCAGGTGTTCAATCTGCTCAATCATACAGTCAATGACTTCCTTACAACGATTAGGGGCAATCACATCAAGGGGGGAGCCAGACTGAATGCCATTAATGATGGTGAGCAGGACAACTCTCTCAGGAACTATAAAGTGAGCCAGATGAGCCTTAGTGACACAATCACTTCTCACTACCGCATCTCTAGTTGGCGAGTTACCTATAAAGGTGGCATGTATTAAATCCACTTTTTTTATGAAAAAGTCAGCGATATCATCGCATAATTTATTGGTGTAGGTATCTTGGGCCTCAAGTCTGGATGGGGCAGTAAGCTCTTTGTAGATCACGAAGAGTTCCTTGGTAGGATTTTTTGCAGATTCAATACGTCCTTTAAAGTGAGCGCCTTTAGCTGTTCTTACTAGTTTATGATATATTTTTAATTCTTTCTTGTAGTTCAGCGTATCCACTGGATTATAGTTTTTCCTCCAACTCGTTCAGCTTTTTTACATTTGGCTTTGGCTTCTTTAAGTTCTTTAGAGAACCAGGGAGCAGTTTTAGCTTTCCTAACGGGGGGTTTAAAAGTCCATGGTGCTACTGTGTCTAGGGCCCTAGACACCCATTTCTCATAATTATCCCATGCCTTAAGCAGGGTGTCACTGGGAGGGGGTGGGTCATTAAGAAGGGACACTTTGAAGTTTTCCTGCGTAAACTTCTTCCAGTTTCTATATTTTGTAGGCCTGGTTTTGGTCCCATTGTAGTCCTGGGAGCCGATCTCAACTTCGAAAGGGATAACAAAGTGGTCTGACCAAATATTTTGCAATGGTGTGGCAATTTTAATTCCTTCCCAGTTGGCAAAAACGGGATCTAAAAGATGACCACGTTGATGTGACGGGGCTGTGGATTGGAGTTTAAGTGACCGAGATTTCAAAGCCTCTACCACATCCTGTGCCTCCTTGCAATTGGGATTCTCAAAATGCAAATTGAGACCTCCCAAAACAAGAATTTTTTTATAGCGGAGTGTGTATTGAGTTATCAGCTCTGTCAGTTGATTGCAGAACTGTGAAGTCTTGCCTGGAGGCCGGTATAGAAGGATTCCATTAATAATGTTTTTAGGGTTAACTTTTAACGTGAAGAAACCACTTTCACAATTGGGCAACAAAATCTTTTCTAGGGTACAGTGTAAGTTGCTTCTATAAATCATTGCCAATCCCCAACCTATTTGCCTTTCTCTGTCAATTCTAAGTAGGCTGTATCCTGCAGGGACAGCTTCCAAAGTTTCGGGAGTTGAGGCGTCGTCTAACCAAGTCTCTGTAAGAAGAAGCACATCGAGATCACCCTCTAAGACCAAATCATGTATCTCTAATTTGTGCTTTTTGAGGGATCTACAATTTAGCAATGTCAATTTTATTTTTGTCGATATCACCTGATCCTTCCTCCCCCCCCCCCGGTGTAATAACGGCAGGTTGTACAGTATGGCAAAGGACAATCCATTAGCATGGTATGCCGACACCTATCATCAACATTGGGGCGAAGAGCAAGTAGATCCCTCCTAGTATACCTGATTAGTTTCTTGGATCCAGCATTAATGGTAAAATGAGCAGGGGTACTGGCCCTGTGCCCTGGTCTGCCGCGGATGGGCGCAGACGGGCTTGCCTTTGGCGCGCCGCCGGCGCGCCCGCTGCGCCCGCCCGCTGCGCGGACGGGAAGGTGTCATCATTTTAACTGTGAGAACTGTGTGTGAAGCGAGCAACATTGAACCACATCGACCATGATGCATGAGATAATTCAGCTGTGACGTGTCAGCCGGGTGCTCAAAATCCCTTTGACTGTTTAAGATGGCTCCCGTGGGCCTTGAGCTGACGAGCTCTGTGAGCACCTGCGTGCTGAGAGTGGCACTAACCCTGAGGAAACTGTGGCAGCACATCCAGCGACCTACGAACATTTTCCCCACTGATGAAAGAGGAATCTAGAAACACGTGTCTGGGGATACACTTGAAAAGAATACTGGTACTGGCACTGGCCAACAAACTGTGAGAACTGTGTGTGAAGTGAGCAACATTGAACCACATCGACCATGATGCATGAGGTAATTCAGCTGTGACGTGTCAGCAGGGTGCTCCAAATCCCTTTGACTGTTTAAGATGGCTCCCGTGGGCCATGAGCTGACGAGCTCTGTGAGCACCTGCCTGCTGAGAGTGGCACTAAACCTGAGGAAACTGCGGCAGCACGTCCAGCGACCTATGAACATTTTCCCCACTGATGAAAGAGGAATCTAGAAACACGTGTCTGGGGATACACTTGAAAAGAATACTGGTACTGGCACTGGCCAACAAACTGTGAGAACTGTGTGTGAAGCGAGCAACATTGAACCACATCGACCATGATGCATGAGGTAATTCAGCTGTGACATGTCAGCAGGGTGCTCCAAATCCCTTTGACTGTTTAAGATGGCTACCGTGGGCCGTGAGCTGACGAGCTCTGTGAGCACCTGCGTGCTGAGAGTGGCACTAATCCTGAGGAAACTGCGGAAGCACGTCCAGCGACCTATGAACATTTTCCCCACTGATGAAAGAGGAATCTAGAAACACGTGTCTGGGGATACACTTGAAAAGAATACTGGTACTGGCACTGGCCAACAAACTGTGAGAACTGTGTGTGAAGCGAGCAACATTGAACCACATCGACCATGATGCATGAGGTAATTCAGCTCTGACGTGTCAGCAGGGTGCTCCAAATCCCTTTGACTGTTTAAGATGGCTCCCGTGGGCCGTGAGCTGACGAGCTCTGTGAGCACCTGCGTGCTGAGAGTGGCACTAACCCTGAGGAAACTGCGGCAGCACGTCCAGCGACCTATGAACATTTTCCCCACTGATGAAAGAGGAATATAGAAACACGTGTCTGGGGATACACTTGAAAAGAATACTGGTACTGGCACTGGCCAACAAACTGTGAGAACTGTGTGTAAAGCGAGCAACATTGAACCACATCGACCATGATGCATGAGGTAATTCAGCTGTGACGTGTCAGCAGGGTGCTCCAAATCCCTTTGACGGATGAAGGGAAGGAGTCTAGGATGGCGTCCATAGGTACAATAAAATGGGGAAACCTGAGTGGAGCTGTGTGTGGCATTGTTGTAGGCTATTTCTGCTAGCCACAGAAAATCCACCCACTCTGTGCACTTGTCTACATAACAGAGCAAGTACTGTTTAAGCATTTGGTTGAGGCACTCTGTTTGCCCGTCTGTTTGTGGATTGTAACTCGTAGACAGGGCTGTGGTTATATGGAGCGAGGAACACTACACTCTCCAGAACTGAGCCGTGAACTGAGAGCCCCTGTCTGACACTATGATTCTGGGTAATCCAATCAACAGATGCGCTAACTGGCCCACCGTAGGGATATTTTTGCATGCCACGAAGTGTCCCATTTTCGTTAAATATTGCACCACGACCAGTATAATCGTATATCCTTTATCTACTGGCAACCCCACAATGAAGTCCAAAGATATGTTTCCCCATGGACTACTAGGAGTAGGAAGAGGTTGCAGGAGCCCTTGTGGGCGTAGATGGTCTTTACCAGCTTCCAACATTTTCCCTGATAGATGGCCACCAAAACTGTCTGTTGTTAAGTTCCTTGGTTTTTTCTACCCCATGATGTCCTGCACTGGGTGATTCATGACACCAGACGAATACTTGTTTCCTGAGTTTCTCTGTAGGTACCAACAGACGATCTTGGTTCATTGGGAAACCATTCTTGAGTTGCCATTCCTCATGGCTTTTCAGCCAAATCCTCCAGGTACACATTTTCACACCTCTAAGTACGTCCTTGAGGAAGGTGTCCAGCTGTATCACACACAGAACTTTTGTTGGGTTTAATGGTTTAATGCTATGGGTCTGTATCCAGGTCCTTGGAGGCCAACTGTCTGGGGAGAGCATCTGCTTTCTGTTCTCGGAACCTGGTCTGTAAGTGATGATGAAGTGATATTTGGAGAAAAAAAGCATCCATCAGAGCTGGCGAGGTGTAAGATGTCGAGCAGCAGTCATAAACTGTAGATTTCTGTGGTCGGTATAAACTGTGACCACGTGCTGTGCACCCATCAGAAAGTGTCTGCACTCCATAAATGCATTTTTTATTGCCAAGAGCTCTTTCTCAGAAATATTGTAATTCCTTTCTGAATGCCATAGGATGCAGTTGTCCCATGGAAGAATGCCTTTGGCCCCTACTACCACATCTGATGCATCAGCCTCAACGATATATGGTTTTTCGTGGTCAGGGTGAGTTCAGACAGGAGCGGTGACAAATGCTGTTTTCAGGGCCAAGAAGGGGTCTTGGGCCACTATGTTCCATGCAAACTTCTGGGTTTTTCTCAGCAGTTGTGTTATGGGTGCCACCAACTTCAAGAACTGATTTATGAAGCAATGGTAGAAGTTTGCAAACCCAATAAAGCATTGAACATCCCGGGGAGTAGTGAGTGCATTTCTGAGTTAAGGATTTGGTATTAACCACTAACTAAAAGTTGGTGGTAAATATCGAAAACCTTAGAAAAAGCAAATTTGTGCTTTTCCAAGAGTGCCATGTGGCAGACATACATGCGGGCATGTATGTGTGCCACATGTGCACACATGTACGATTCAGGGGTGCAACAGGGTGTCAATGTGACACCCTGCCACCCTGGAATATGCACCCCCTATTACCAATTCGGTATTTACAGAATCGGTAATAGTGAATGGCATCCCATTCATTCCTATCAGGCCCATAAGAATGAATGGGAATTACCGAATCGGTAAATACCGAGTCGGTATTTACCGAATTTTACCGATTCAGTAAAATTTACCGAATCAATACCTACATACCATTTACAGATTCTGAAATACGGAATCGGTAAAATTCGGTATTTTAGAATCGGTAAATTTGGATTACCTACATATGGCCCTTGGTGTGGTAAAAAAACAATAGCAATAGCTAAGGCAGAATTGAATAGCGTTTTTCAGATACAAGTTGCCCAGACGTATCAGACACATCAGAGAGAGATGTATGAATATGGGGAGACAGCTGGTAAACTACTGGTTTAGGATTAGACAAAAGGCCTCTCCGAACAACATTATTGAAATAAATAACCCCGAAGGGCAGCTTGAACTACCTCTGCTAAGATTATGGATGTCTTTGAACGGTTTTATAAAAAAACGGTATCAACCAGATAACACCGATTCTATACAGCTAACTATTGTGAGGAATTACCTGCAGCTCAGTAAACTTGATGCAGAGGAGTGTTCAGAACTGGAGGGAGAGGTTACACTGGAAGAAACAGTGATAGCTCTAAATTTTTTATCTTCAGGTAAAGCATCTGGCCCAGATAAAATCCCAGTCGAGGTGTATAAAATGCTCCAATCTGATTTGGCTCCAATACTGTATGATCTTTTCCTAGATGTGCAATACCGAGGGATCCCTCCTGGATCCTGGCAGGAAACAGATATAGTAATATTCCACAAGAAGGGGAACCACCAGAGCTACCTGGCTCGTACCGCCCTATCTCACTGATAAATTCTGACGTGAAAATATATTCTAAAATCTTGGCCAATCGGCTCCAGAGGGTCAACCCAATTCCGGTGGCAAGGGGCACTAGGCAGGAATGTCAGCGCTCCCCAATCCTCTTCGCCATGTATCTAGATCCCTTTATAATTCAGTTAATCCTGAACTCTGTGAGAGAACCATTTAGGACAAATGGCTATGAGACCAAGGTGCGAGCTTACGCAGATGACATTGCCATCGTTACATCGAAACCAGTAATGACAATTATAGAGATTGAGAATATGGAGAATTAATTCGGGAGTAGGTCAGGATATCTACTAAATAAGGGAAAGACACAGATAATCTGCACAAGACAATGTACTTTACAAGATCAGCGACAGGTTGAATCAGCTATGTATTTGGGGTTACGGATAGGATTCGATCTGGAGACATTATGGGAAAACAACCTCGATCCAGTGTTGGAGGATATCAGGACTGAACTTTGGCAGTTGGATAAATTGCACTTTACTATAGTAGGTAGTATCAATGGCCTGAAAATGAACATTTTTCCTAGAATACTATATCTATTTCGCACCATCCCCTTAGAAGCACCCCCTAACGTATTTCAGAAAATGAATGCAATCTTCTCAAACTTCATATGGAGCTATCAAAAAACAAGACGGGCTTTGAGAACACTAACCCTCCGGCGAGAGAAAGGCGGATGGGCTGCCCCGAATTTACTTTTTTATTACTGAGCAGTGTGTCTGCAAAAGATGGACGTCCTGCTGGTAGCAAATAGATATGCTAGGAAGGATGGCTTACCGTCTATACATCATCGGCTATCGGGGAGAAGGCAACAGGGCTTTTTCTCAAACAGCTGGAGCCCAGCTACTACAAAAAAACCTGGTTTAGGTGTTTAAAAGCAGCCAGAAAGATATGGATAAAAGCTAGTAAAGTACTAAAAATACCCAAAGTTAACAGATATACCCGCTATGGGAATCTTCAATGTTTCCAGCTAAGGTAAATGATGGCATGGCTAGAGAGTGGGAACAGGCGGGTATTCAATGGGTGGCGAGCTTATACAGTGATAAACTGGAGCATATATCCTTTGCTGAACTAGGTCAGAAATTTGGGATCGACACCCGGTCATATTTTAAATATATCCAAGTAATGGGGTGTTTAAAAAAGTGATTTGCTGGATCTGGTAATTTGGGACCAATACCCCTATTAGATAAGATGTATCGGTGGGACGGCCAGATCGGGGACTTTCATAATATACTTATGGAAACTATACTAGATGACAAAGGAAAAACAGAAACGAGATGGTGGATAAAATGGGCAATGACGAGATTGATCTGGACATGTCATTGGAAATGGGGAAAAACATCTTTCTGGCGGCAAATTTGAAAGCACAACACTATAAGACTCCCCCCAGCAAAACTCTTCGGCTTGGGGAAACTTTCCTAAGGTCACCTCACTTTTTGCTTTTGCTTTACTGGTTTTCAACTTTAATGTGGCTGTGGGCCTGCTAATCAGACCCACAGCCCAGCTGTTCTCTCTCTAAATTCATACCATGTACTTTAGGTACATAACCAATTGGGAATTGGGTCACCTTTGTGAGCCCCTGTATAACATACCATGGGTATCCAGGGCATAGGTGCATCCAGGGCCTACCAGGGGCTGCAGCATATGTTATGCCACCCCTGGCTGGCCATCCAAATTGACACAACTGGCTGATCACTCAGCTGGGGCAAGGTCGTGTAATCACCCCTTGCTTAGATATATTATTCCTATATCTAACCTTATATATAGACACATATGCACCTATAAGTCACTCCTATGGCAGGCCTTAACAATCCTGAAGGCAGAGTGCTTGTTTTTTATGGGAGATGAGGCTCTAGCATTAGCTGAGCCTGTCTGCAGCTTTCGGAATCATGTCCTTATAGCTGTTCTATGATATAGCCATACCATATACTCTTAAGTGCATTATAATCCACGCGGTTATTGCTAACTTTGGTTTGGCTTTATCAAAACAGGTCATGTAAGGTGTCAAACGCTTTGGAATACTACCCCCTGCCAGTTCTGCGACGGGGGTAGCATTCCACCCTTCTAGAGGGAGAAGACACGTTGTTCCTGTTTATCCCGGTTAAAGTTAACCAGAGGCTCAGCATCACAAAATGGATGCTGCTGCCACAGACACAAGTCTGACCTCCTGCTGCTGCTGGGAGTCCTTCCAGCGAGATAGGCTTGGACAATAGATTTCCTGCCTTGGGAGGTGCTAGCACCACCCCAGACAGGCCTGAGTGTATTGGGGGCAGGGAGGGCTGAATGAAATGAGACACTGCCTGGGGCACACAAGGTGCTCCATGCATAGTCCAGTTGAAACCAGTTGCTGGGGCACTACAGCCCCAGCTCTGGCACAAAACTGGACAAAGGGAAAGGGTTCTAGAGACTTTAGATTTATTCTGAACTGAAACTTGAAACGAAACTCTGGACCTTCGACATTCTACTGCAACTAGAAGACTGAAGAATCTCCCTTGGGGCCAAGGAGTGACCACCCAGTACAAACAGGCACCAACAGCAACTTGCTGGTTTGCTTTGTCGACGCTCCTGCCGGAGCCCGAGCACAGAGCCAAACAGGAACTGGACTTCCAGACTTCTCGGACCCAGATCCACAGCCACAACAAAGCTGAGACCCGTGGAGGCGACGAGAGACGTGGGACCAGACATCTTGGAAAACCTGCTTATTGTTAATTGCGCAGCTTCTGAGGCACTCTCAAAGTTGTGCATTGGGGATTGAGAAGCCCCAACCCCGAGCACCTTTTGCATCTAAGCACAGCCCTCCACACTCACCGAGTGCTGCGTGGGGTCTGCTTGTGTTTTTGTGCTTGACAGCCTTTCTGGTCAATTGCCCGTTGACTCGTGGCCTCTGTGAAGGAGAACCCTTAAACTTACACTGCTTGCCTGGTTGCTCCAGGCTTGCTCCTGCTTCCCTGAAAAGGAGAAGCCCCCCAGACCTTGCTGGTCTGAACAGGAGCCCATCTTTGATTCCTGCGTGGGTTTGCATTTGCCAAGGTCTGTTGACTACGATCCAGAAGCCGATACCCCTGTCAGCAAGATCCTTTGTGGAATAGTCCGTATCCAGCTCCTGATTGTCGCCGACGCCTCCTGGTCCACGTGGCTGCAGAGACAAGCTTCGCATCTTCACCTGTTCACACCCGACATCGCCTGGTTTCTTCCTGGTTCCTTCCTGGTCACTGGCTAGTGACCCAGACTCTGTCCCCTCTGCTTTCAGGTATTCTTCATCCTCGATCCACCCTTGGATCCAACCGGACATCTTCCTCCTGGTCGCCTGCAGCATCTTTTTACAGGTCTCCGTAGGATTCAGCGACGAAACCCGACACAACTTGCCACCTATGCACCCAGCTCCTGTGGGTGAGGTAAGGCGAGTACTCCAGTGCTCCTGTGGGTATTGATTATCCAAGTGTCCTAGTTTTCAGTAGCTTTCTCCTAGTCCATCCGGAAGTGTCCTAAATCAACTAGTTTCTAACTGTTACGTTCCCATTGTATCCCTATGGTAACTTGCGTGTGTGTTTAGACACTGCACACGCTTCCCGTGGGCCTCCTGCTTCCTAACTCTTGTTAGGTCAGTGTAGCCCCAGCAATCCCCCAGACCCTAGGCCTACTCCCTGTTCGTGACGTGGTTCTTATACCACTATTTTAGTATATGGTTTGCAACGCCGCTAGGGCTCGACTGTATTTTGTGCAACTTATTGTATGATAATTAAATAACTTGTTATGTGCTTTGGCCTCTGACCTCATAAAGAGTTCAGAGGGGTTGTGTTAATAATAAATACATATATATTTTATATATAACCTGTGTGGTGACCTTTCATTTGGTATTCAAGGGGTTACATATGGTAAAACAGCTGGCTTCACATGCTGAAGTTTTAGCCTAAGACTGCTTTGTCCATGCTACCACTAGGATAGCTGGTCTATAAGGTTGACTTTACAACCGTCACCATAAGGGTGTTTGGACTTTTGCTAGAATAGTGAACATCATATACCAGGCCAACTTCTCACATTGGTGTGCAGCGGTTGGGATAAGAGCTTGCTGTTGTTTTACCAATTGTAATCTTAAGATATCATTTGAAAGATCACATTAAGGTACCGTAGGTACATATAACAAGTCTTATAATACTTAAGTTCTACTGAACTTAGTTGTTGTAGAGCAAAGGGCTTAGCACACCCTGACTACAACTCCTAGAGAGGTTTAGTAGGTAACACTTAGGGGCCGATTCAGATCCTGGAAAAACGCTGTACAAATTGTGGTATGGAGCGTTTTCCCCATACAACTCGTACTTGTAAGGAGGCCCCTACAACCTAGGAAGTACGATCCGTACAAATAGACGGACTCCATACAAATTGTAAAAAAGACCATACAACTCGTATATACAAGCGATTCCGATTCGGATTGCTCTGTACGTGACGTTCCCATGTATTCCCAGTAGCACTTTACAACCCGGCAAGTACAATTCGTACAAACGGCACTCCGTACGGCTCTTTTTTTTACAAGAGCCAAAAAGTGCTGGAAAACCTTGTACGCCCCGAAAACAGTACGAGACAGACCCCCTCATGTACACGTCGTACACCCCATGAATACAGGGATACCGTGCGTATGTACGGTGCATACGGATGACACGGAAAGTGGGGTACGGTGCGTACATACGCGATGAAGGGGTACTGGTCGTGTATGCACCGTACAAGTACCGTACCCCAAAATCGCGTACGTACGCACCGTACCCCAAAATCGCGTATGTACCCCAAAATTGTGAATGTACGCACCGTACCGCAAAATCGCGTATGTATGCACCGTACCCCAAAATCGCGTATGTACCCCAAAATCACGTATGTACGCACCATACCCCCAAATCGCGTATGTACCCCAAAATTGCGTACGTACGCACCGTACCCCAAAATCGCGTATGTATGCAGCATACCCCAAAATTGCATACGTACGGTGCGTACATGAGCGATGTTGGGGTACGCACCATACACACGCCTCGCATGTGGGGGGGACCCCTGTACGCCTCATACCCCTATACGACCCGTACCCCGGTATGAGTCATACCCCCAGAACGAGTCATACCAGGGTACGAGGCGTTTAGGGGTTCGCTTCGTTGCCCGGTACGAGTCATTCCCCATATACAGGCCATTTTCCATACAAATCGTATGCTGACAACCCGGTACGAATCGTACTTGACGGGTTGGACAGCCTTTTTACAAATTGTATGGTCTTTTTTACAAGTCCGTGTCGTACAGCTTTTCCCGATCCGATTTGTAAGGATCAGGCCGATCTGTATGTATTTTTCCCGTACAAATCGTACTACACAGGTTGGAAGGGACTTTTACAATTTGTATGGAAAAAAATACAAATCCTATTTGTATGGAAAATAAAAATCCAGGATCAGAATCGGCCCCCTAGTGTAGGTAGGTGCAAACACCACACCTCACTAGATCATGTCTCTGAGAGCAGAACCAAGTGGATCTCTCCCAGTGGAGGTAGATCCTTTAAGGATACCTTCCAGATATGATACCCTAACTTTCCAAGATTTAAGGCACTTGTGCACATCTAGAAGGTTGAAACAGGGTTCCAACCCTACACCTCAAGCACCTGATAGAGCTCATGGAAGAATATGATGCTCAGAAAGCCTCTGCCCTCAGGCCCCTCAGGTAATGCAGATGAGGTACTTCCCTCAACAGAAGATGCCCCTGACCCTACTGTCATAGATGAGGAGGAAGAGGTGGAGGAGGAAGATTCTGGGGAGGAAGTAGACAGCCAGGTCCAAGTTAGAAGACTTAGCCAGGCTAACCTAAGCCTACATGGGGCTGAAGATGGACTAGCCCCATACAGGCCTCTAAGTGGTCTTAACCAGAGGTATAGGAGGAGAAGATCCCACTCTAGGGAATCTGTCCACTCTAATGCTTCAATGGGCTCTAATGCCTCTGCTCAGAGGGGAATGACTTCTCCTCAGAGAAGAGAGCATCAGGCCAGGATGAAAGAAGTTAATCTGAGGATTGAGAGCGAAGAACTTGCCCTCGCCAAGGAGAAACTTGTTCTTGCAAGAGAGCAAAAGTTGAGTGGGTTAGAACCCACAGGTGGCAGCACTATCCCTAAGGATAAAGACAGGGCCTATGATAATAGAAACCTGAGTAAGATTGTGCCCCCCTACACAGTTGGGGATGACATCCACAAATGGATAACTGCTTTGGAGAGGGCCTGCAAAGTACAGCAGGTACCCCAAAGTCAGTGGGCAGCAATCTTGTGGCTCTCCTTTTCAAAAAAAGGAAGAGACAAGCTCCTCACAGTTAATGATGATGATGCTAACAATTACATTGTCCTGAAGAGTGCTCTGTTTGATGGGTTTGGCCTAAGCACTGAACAATACAGGTTGTTGTTCAGAGATACCCAGAAGACACAGACTCAGGACTGGACTGATTTTGTTGATTGTGCCACTATGGCTCTGGAAGGCTGGTTGCTGGGAAGTAAAGTTAAGGACTATACAGGATGGTATAATTTGATCATGAGAGAACAAATACTTAACAATTGTCAGAACCAGTTATTGCACCAACACCTGATTGACTCTGATCTGACCTCTCCCCAAGAATTGGGAAAGAAGGCAGACAAATGGATCAGAACCAGGGTTGCGCAGAAAAACCAGAACCAAGGTGGTGATCAGAAAAAGGCAGACCAAAAAGGTGGGGATCAGAAACCAAAAGACCAGAAGTCTTCACCAGGCCCCCAAAAAGGTTCTAATGAGGGGGGTCCCAAACGTCTAAGAAGAAGAAGAAAGATGGCCAAAAGAAACCTTGTAAATCCTTTTGTAAATCTGCCTCTCACTGGTTCAGTGAGTGCACCAAGAAGGACACAGCTCCTACCACTGTTGCCCCTAAGGCATCTGCATCCCCTAGTTCAGCTAACAGTGGTGGTTCCCAACCCAAGGCTATAGTAGGGTTACCCTGGGTACTGAGATGGATTCTGGCCTAGTCAGGATACCAACTCAGGCTGTTCTTGTCTGTGATGTGGACATGGCAATGTTCTCTACTGTGAGTCCCAGTACTCTGGGCAAGTACAGACAAACACCTTTGATCAATGATAAAGTGGCTCAGGTCTACAGGGACACATGTGCCAGTGTCACCATGGTGACACCTAGCTTTGTGGACCCAGGACAGATTATACTGGGTGATAATTACCTGGTGACCAATGCAAGCAATGTCACTACTACCCATAGTGTGGCAGTTGTTAACTTCTCCTGGGGAAGGGTAACTGGCCTCAAAAGAGTTGTGGTAAGTGCAGACCTCCCTGTAGAATGCCTGTTGGGCAATGATCTGGAATCTTCAGTCTGGTCTGAAGTGGAGTATAGGACTCATGCAGAGATGTTAGGCATATCAGCTCATGTCCTTGCTGTGACCAGGTCACACGCCAAAAAGTGCCAAACTGAACAGGCCTTGGATTCTGAAACTATGGACCAAGTGCCATCCAAGAGAAGAGAAAGAGCAGTAGGGTTAAGGCAATGCCTCCCCCCTTGCCTCAAAGTGAAGATCAGCCTTCTCAGGAAGCTGATAGTGAGACCCCTGAAGGAACTGTCCTAGAAGAACTTGGACCTGAACAGGTTGAGTTTCTTGGGACAGGGGGGACCTTCAAGGGCAGACTTGAGGCAGGCGCAGTTAGACTGCCCTTCTCTTGAACCCCTCAGACAGCAAGCTGTTGTTGAGTCTGCTGGGAATGCTGTAGGTACCCATAAAGTGTACTGGGATGAAGGACTCCTTTATTCAGAGGCTAGAGACCCCAAGCCTGGTGCTTCAAGGAGGTTGGTCATACCTCTGGCATTCAGGGGTTTCCTTCTTACCTTAGCCCATGATATTCCCTTAGCAGGACATCTTGGCCAGAACAAGACTTGGGACAGGCTTGTCCCTTACTTTCACTGGCCATATGTCAGAAGATACCAAGGAGTGTTGTCACTCCTGTGTGACCTGCCAAGCAAGTGGCAAATCAGGTGGCACCACAAAGGCCCCCCTTATACCACTACCTGTGGTGGAGGTTCCCTTTGAAAGAGTAGGGATTGACATTGTTGGACCAATGGATCCCCAAACAGCATCTGGGCACAGGTTTATTCTGGTGGTAGTGGATCATGCCACCAGATACCCAGAAGCTATTCTCCTGAGGACCACAACAGCACCTGTTGTGGCAAGAGCCCTCCTGGGAGTTTTCTCAAGAGTGGGCTTTCCAAAGGAGGTTGTCTCAGATAGAGGTGCAAACTTTATGTCTGGGTACCTGACTGCAATGTGGAAGGAGTGTGATGTAAATTACAAATTCACTACACCCTATCATCCACAGTGCAATGGCCTTGTTGAAAAATTTAACAAGACCTTGAAGGGCATGATTAAGGGTTTACCTGAAAAGCTTAGGCGAAGGTGGGACATCCTTCTGCCCTGCCTTCTGTTTGCTTACAGAGAGGTCCCACAAAAGGGGGTTGGCTACAGCCATTTTGAACTTTTGTTTGGGCATCCTGTAAGGGGACCCCTATGTCTGGTGAAGGAAGGATGGGAGTTACCTCTCAAAAAGCCTAAACAAGACATAGTGGACTATGTACTTGGTCTCCGCTCCAGGATGGCCAAGTACATGAAGAAGGCTTCTAAAAACCTTGAGGCTAGCCAAGAACTTCAAAAAGCTTGGCATGACCAAAAGGCTGTGCTGACTGTGTACCAGCCAGGACAGAAAGTGTGGATGTTGGAGCCAGTGGCCCCAGCAGCACTCCAAGACAAATGGTCTGGACCCCACACAATTGTTGAGCAAAAGGGAGAGGTCACTTACCTGGTGGACCTTGGAACTCCCAGGAGCCCCCACAGGGTGCTCCGTGTCAACAGACTCAAGGCATTTGTTGACAGGGCAGACATGGGCGTGCTCATGGCTACAGATGAGGGGCAGAAGGAAGAGAGTGACCCTCTCCCAGACCTGCTGACTCAGAACCCTGATGATGGTTCAGTTGATGGTGTGACCTTAGCTGGCAGCCTCACTGGCCAGCAGCAACAGGTCTGTAGACAAGTTCTCCAGTCCTTCCGACATATGTTTTCCTTGACACCTAGTCAGACAAACTGGTGCAACCATGAGGTGGACACTGGTGACAGTCTGCCTGTGAAGAGTAAAATCTACAGGCAACCTGACCACGTCAGGGACTGCATTAAGACAGAGGTACAGAAGATGCTGGAGCTGGTAGTTATTGAGCCCTCAGAGAGCCCCTAGGCCAGTCCAGTAGTCCTTGTGCCAAAACCTCACACCCAAGATGGTAAGAGAGAGATGAGGTTTTGTGTGGACTACAGAGGTCTCAATGCTGTCATTAGGACAGATGCCCATCCAATTCCCAGGGCAGATGAGCTCATAGACAGATTGGCTTCTCCCAAGTTTTTGAGCACATTTGACCTGACAGCAGGCTACTGGCAGATCAGACTAGCTGATGATGCAAAAGCAAAAACTGCTTTCTCAACCCCAGGAGGTCATTATCAATTTGTGGCGGTGCCCTTTGGCTTGAAGAATGCTCCTGCCACTTTCCAAAGGTTGGTGAACCAAGTTCTCACTGGGTTGGATGACTTTTGTGCAGCTTATCTAGGTGATAATGCTGTCTTCAGCTCCACCTGGGAGGATCACCTGATCCACCTGAAGAAGGTTTTGGAGGCCCTGCAGAAGGCAGGCCTAACTATCAAGGCCACTAAGTGCCAGATAGGGCAGAGTATGGTTGTGTACCTGGGCCACCTTGTAGTTGGAGGTCAGGTTCAACCACTGGAGTGTAAGATCCAGACCATCAAGGACTGGGCTCCTCCAACCACCCAGACACAGGTCAGAGCTTTCTTGGGCCTGTCTGGTTATTACAGAAAGTTTGTTAAGAATTATGGGTCCATTGTGACACCACTTAATGACTTGACCTCAAAGAAGATGCCAAAGAAAGTTCAGTGGACAGTAAGCTGTCAGAAGGCATTTGATGACATGAAGCAGGCCATGTGCTCTGCAACTATTCTGAAAAGTCCAGATTACTCCAAAGAGTTCATTGTCCAAACAGATGCTTCTGAGTTGGGTGTGGGAGCTGTACTTTCACAACTGAATATAGATGGTCAAGACCAGCCCATTGCTTTTATTAGCAGAAGGCTGACCCCTAGAGAGAAACGTTGGTCAGCTATTGAGAGGGAGGCCTTTGCTGTGGTTTGGGCCCTGAAGAAGCTGAGGCCATACTTGTTTGGTACTCACTTCAAGATTCAGACAGACCATAAGCCCCTCATGTGGCTAAATCAGATGAAGGGTGAAAACCACAAACTACTCAGGTGGTCCATTTCCCTACAGGGGATGGACTTTACAGTGGAACATAGACCTGGGACTGACCATGGCAATGCAGATAGCCTCTCCATATATTTCCACTTAGAACATGAAGACTCAACTGGTCAAGGTTAGTTTAATGTCCCTGCGTGGGGGGGGGGGGGTTGTGTAGGAGAGTTGGGTCTGCTTTCCTATGGTCACCCCCACTTTTTGCTTTTGCTTTACTGGTTTCGACTTTAATGTGGCTGTGACCCACAGCCCAGCTTTTCTCTCTCTAAATTCATATCATGTACTTTAGGTACATAACCAATTGGGAATTGGGTCACCTTTGTGAGCCCCTGTATAGTGTACCATAGGTACCCAGGGTATAGGTGCATCCAGGGCCTACCAGGGGCTGCAGCATATATTATGCCACCCCTGGCTGGCCATCCAAATTGACACAACTGGCTGATCACTCAGCTAGGGCAAGGTCGAGTAATCACCCCTTGCTTAGACATAGTATTCCTATATCTAACCTTATATATAGACACATATGCACCTATAAGTCACTCCTATCGCAGGCCTTAACCATCCTGAAGGCAAAGTGCTTGGTTTTATGTGAGATGAGGCTCTAGCATGAGCTGAGCCTGTCTTCAGCTTTCGGAACCATGTCCTTATAGCTGTTCTATGATATAGTGATAGCATATACTCTTAAGTGCATTATAATCCTCGCGATTATTGCTAACTTTGGTTTGGCTTTATCAAAACATGTCATGTAAGGTGTTATACGCTTTGGAATACTACCCCCCCCCACCAGTTCTGGTGATGGGGGTAGCATTCCAACCTTCTAGAGGGAGAAGACATGTTGTTCCTGTTAATCCCGGTTAAAGTTAACCAGAGCCTCAGCATCACAAAATGGATGCTGCTGCCACAGACACAAGTCTGACCTCCTGCTGCTGGGAGTCCTTCCAACAAGGGAGGCTTGGGCAATAGATTTCCTGCCTTGGGAGGTGCTAGCACCACCCCAGACAGGCCTTAGTGTATTGGGGCAGGGATGGCTGAATGAAATGAAACACTGCCTGGGGCACACAAGGTGCTCCATGCATAGTCCGGTTGAAACCAGTTGCTGTGGCACTCTAGCCCCAGCTCTGGTGCGAAACTGGACAAAGGGAAAGGGGTGTAACCACCCCTTTCCCTGGTCCCACCCATAGGAGGGACCTAGCAGGTAATCCAGCCCCTTTGATTAGTATATGGGTAGGAGCTTAGTCTAGAGACTTTAGATTTATCCTGAACTGAACCTTGAAATGAAACTCTGGACCTTCGACATTCTACTGCAACTAGAAGACTGAAGAATCTCCCTTGTGGCCAAGGAGTGACCACCCTGTGCAAACAGGCACCAACAGCGACTTGCCAGTTTGCTTTGTCAACGCTCCCGCCGGAGCCCGAGCACAGAGCCAGACAGGAACTTGACTTCCAAACTTCTCTGACCCCGATCCACAGCCACAGCAAAGCTGAGACCCGTGGAGGTGATGAGAGACGTGGGACCGGACATCTTCGAAAACCTGCTTATTGCTAATTGCGCAGCTTCTGAGGCACCCTTGAAGTTGTGCATTGGGGATTGAGAAGCCCCAGCCCCAAGCACCTTTTGTACCGACGCACAGCCCTCCACACTCACCGAGTGTCGCGTGCGGCCTGCTTGTGTTTTTGTGCTTGACGCGCCTTTCTGGTCATTTGCCTGTTGACTAGTGGCCTCTGTGAAGGCGAACCCTTGAACTTATAGCACTTGCCTGGTTGCTCCAGGCTTGCTCCTGCTTCCCTGATAAGGAGAAGCCCCCCAGACCTTGCTGGTCTGAACAGGAGCCCATCTTTGATTCCTGCGTGGGTTGCATTTGCCAAAGTCTGTTGACTACGATCCAGAAGCCGATACCCCTGTCAGCAAGATCCTTTGTGGGATAGTCCGTATCCAGCTCCTGATTGTCGCCGATGCCTCCTGGTCCACGTGGCTGCAGAGACAAGCTTCGCATCTTCACCTGTTCACATCCGACATCGCCTGGTTTCTTCCTGGTTCCTTCCTGGTCACTGGCTAGTGACCAAGACTCTGTCCCCTCTGCTTTCAGGTACTCTTCATCCTCGATCCACCCTTGTATCCAACCGGACATCTTCCTCCTGGTCGCCTGCAGCATCTTTTTACAGGTCTCCCTAGGATTCAGCGACAAAACCTGACACAACTTGACACCTACGCACCCGGCTCCTGTGGGTGAGGTAACGTGAGTACTCCGGTGCTCCTGTGGGTATTGACTATCCAAGTGTCCTAGTTTTCAGTAGCTTTCTCCTAGTCCATCCGGAAGTGTCTTAAATCAACTAGTTTCTAACTGTTACGTTCCCATTGTATCCCTATGGTAACTTGCGTGTGTGTTTAGACACTGCACACGCATTCCGTGGGCCTTCTGCTTCCTAACTCTTGTTAGCTCAGTGTAGCCCCAGCGATTCCCTAGACCCTAGGCCTACTCCCTGTTCGTGACGTGGTTCTTATACCACTATTTTAGTATATGGTTTGCAACGCCCCTAGTTCTCGACTGTATTTTGTGCAACTTATTGTATGATAATTAAGTAACTTGTTATGTGCTTTGGCCTCTGACCTCATAAAGAGTTCAGAGGGGTTGTGTTAATAATAAATAAATATATATTTTATATATAACCTGTGTGGTGTCCTTTCTTTTGGTATTCAAGTGGTTACATATGGTAAAACAGCTGGTTTCACATGCTCTCTGAAGTTTTAGCCTAAGACTGCTTTGTCCATGCTACCACTAGGATAGCTGGTCTATAAGGTTGACTTTACAACCGTCCCCATAAGGGTTGTTTGGACTGGTGCAAGGTACTCACTAGAATAGTGAACATCATATACCAGGCCAACTTCTCACCGAACTATCAACAGCACATAGGGATTTTATATTCATTACAATAGCGGTAGCTCGACTACTGATAGCTACAGCCTGGAAGTATTCTGAACTCCCTGTGTATAGTGCTTAGCTTCAACGCTTATTGAGTATACATGTCCTGGAAATGGCTTTATATAAGAACAAGAGATGGCGGGCAAGAGACAAAGGGGGTAGGATTTGGGAACCAATGACTAACTGGCTCAAAAATAGATATGGGGAGACATTAGACAGGGTGGGAATCCGTTAGCTTTTTGCTCTATATTCTACATTTATATTGGTATAGATATATCGAATTTTGTATTATTTGTCTCCCTTCTTTTTGGTTTATGTTTATCTTGCCGGACTTGTATTTTGATATAATCAGACATCATAGGAAATAGAAGTATATAAGTCGATTGTTTTCTCTTCAATGATAATTTATTATCATTTTTAATTTATATTTGATGCCTTTGGACTTCAATGGAATATAAGGATGGAATCCAAATGTGTAATATCCTCTGTGTTTGATGATGTTTGACGATGGGCCATGTGGCTAATAAAAAAATACCAAAACCCCCCCACAAAAATGATAGTTATGATAACTCTAACAGTGGCAAGTTGTTGTATGTATCACAACTATTACAGAAAATAAGTTATAGAACTTTATTGTGAGCCAAAGTCCAGCCTTCCAGCAGCCCTTCCCTGATTGGCCAGCCTCTGCCAGGCTGAGCCAAGCTGTCCTAATGAGGTGTGAAGTGGCCTGCCTTGAGAAAAAGTCATTCCAAAGGAAGGAGAACTTCAAACTAAAGAGCATAAGGCAGGAAAGGCCAAACTGGTCTTCAAAGAAGGAATGACAGTTTGGACAGGACACAGCCCCACCCCAACATCCTGCACTTCCAGCCACACAGGAGCCCCCGTAATTAAATTATTGAAGGGCCTGGAAGGTGAGTGCTAGAGAATCTTAGCCACACCAGTGGGTTGGCTTAGCCATATCTAACTCTTCAAGAGAGACTTTTTCTAATTTGGAAATTGGAAGAATAGTGATTCCCGGGACAAGAATATGACACACATTGGAGGAAGTGGTCAAACATGAGGGTGGCATCCTGCACCCCATTGGTCAGGGGTACCCCCTGCTTGACGCCCAAGAACAATGGATAAAAAGGGGAGAGCTGCCCAACACCTTAGATCTACTGCCTGAAACAACAAGGAGAAGAAGGACTGCCCTGCTGGAACCTTATCTGCACCCAAAGAACTGCACTCCGAAGGACTACACCTGCTGCCCAATCTGGTACCACATCCCTAAGGACTTTGTTTGGCTTCACAAGGATTAAGGAGTGGACTCCCTGAAAGCTATAGGTTGACAGAGCCCACCCGGATCATCTCCACCAAGAAGATCGCAGCCTGGAGTGCATCCAGGGGACTTTTAAGGATTTGGCCAGGTGCACTGTAGGAATTGTAGTCCTAACATCCCAAGGACCATCTCGGGGCTTCTAGGTCCCTGGATTGGTATTGTGGACACCTTACACCCTCAAGGAGACTTTCTGGAAGATGTTCCAGAAGTTTGGAGCAAATTTTGTAAAAAGCTCTATGAGTTTGACCAGGTGCTTTGTGGGAGTTGTAGTCCCAGACCCTAAGAGGCAAACCAGAGTGCTAGTGCTATGGACCACTTTCTTGCATCAGGAAACACTTCTGGAAGTAAGTGTGAAGAACTCTTGACTTTGCCCAGGTCCAGCATTGTCTTTTTTGACCCTTTGAGCACTATATGCTGCTAAGTGCCAGTTTCACTTTCAATCTTTAAAAAATCATATCTCTGGCAACCTTCTTTGGATGTTTGTTGCTCATTGCCAGCTACCAAGGACTGAGCAGGTGAACAATTTATTAAGACCTTGACTGAACATTGTATTGTGAGTGTGGCTCTTTTACTAGTGGTAGATCCCTACTTATCACTAATAATAATCCACTTTCCAACATAGATATCATAGATTACAGCACCTCATCAAGTCCACTGTATTATTTAGTTGGAAAAGACAGTTTACAGCTTTAGATACATACATGGTTGGCCTGTGAATGTTTCAATTAAACTGGTGGAACCCATAGTTATAGGTTGCCTGTGCTTTTATTTACTTTGAGGTACTCTGATATTAAACTTATGGGAGAAGTGGGGATCCAAACTAATGAATGTGGCAAAATCAGGGAAACCAGATGGTGTCAGGAAGAGACCTATGGAATATTTGTTTTGTCCCATGGTTTCTTTGCATCAATAAACTGTTGAATGGCTTCCCTATTCTCTGTTCAAGTAGAGATTTCGTTTGGCATTGGTGTGAGAAGTGGGACTTCACCGGAGAGCTTTCCTTAAGATGTTGCGACCAATGATTCTGGAGGAGATGATATGACAACTTGCAGAGGCATCTTCAGATGGTGGTAAAATATAATAACTAGGTGGCTACACAGGTTCAAGAATACATACAGGCTTATGTGAGGGACCAAGCAGCTCTTGTTTCCACAAATCAACAGATCCAAGACACTGCCATCTTGAGATTCACTGACGTAAATCACTAGGGCATGTGTGCACCATAATGTGTCTAGTTCTGTCGTTCAGTCCTTCAGAAATATTAATCTGGGTAAGATTCAGACTATTTACTGTGAACTTTTAGGAGATGCCACAATTAGGGCTTCACCTCCTGAATACTGGGGACAATATAGACCCCTTACTGACTGGAGATCATTAGTCAACATATCCTGGTGCAAATCTGATGGGACCACGCCTTACCCTAAATATAAAAATAAATCCCAGAGTTAGGAGGGGATGCAGAGTCACATAGTTCAAAGTTCCAGAGAGTAAACTGATATCCAGGGGAAAATTCTAGGACATTGTAAAAGATTTGGGAGATTGAAGGCTAGCACCCACTACTTTAAGTGTGGATGACGTGGTTGACAAGAGATATTTTGGAAGATTGATGCTGTCTCAGAAAGTACCACTCAGAACTAGATCAAACAACATTTTTATGTTACCTCAAAGTATGCCACCTGTTTCCAGATGTTAGACCTTAATTTAAAATGCTTCCTGATGAATAAATCTTGCACCAATACCACCACAAGGGACCCTATCATTTGAGACCCTTTCAATTTGTTATGCAACCAAGTGCCTCAATGGTTCTCCTGAAAAGAGTGGGGACATATAGCCATGCACTGACAGCATAAATCATGGAGAGATTGGCTATGCCAAAGGGAAAGTCTGTTGTGCGGGGGCAGTTAAGATTCCTATTCGGTACAGGTTAGGGAAGGTGACAATGTTCTAAAGGCTCTGTTGCTTGTAGGATCTCAGTCAGGAGTGCTAATTGGGTTCAGCTTGAGCTGAGAGAAAGGGGGAAAGATGGGTCTTGTGTGTGCATGATGACAGTAAGCAATAACCAACAGCTGTGATCCTTTTGTCAGTAAAGGGAAGAGACATGTCCTTCAGATTGGGACCGGTCTCTATCTTGAATTTATTTTTGGGTTTGATAGTCATGTTTTTAAGAGCAGTCTGACAAAATAGTTATAGAAATTTGATATAATGGAGTGACTAACTGAGGTCAATACTAAAGTTTTTCCACCAGGCCTGTCAAAACCCAAACTTTAGTTATGTGGATGCCTATTTATCAACCTAGAAACAACAGATATAACTTCAATGTCAAGAAATGGTGACTATGGGGCTCATTAGGATGGAGGATTTTCCGCATCCTCCGGGCCGGCGGTGCGGAAAATCCTCTGCGGACCCACCAAAGACCCACCGCCAAATTAGGATGGCTGGTGGGTCCTGGTTTCAGTCCGCAGCTCTAACATGGCTGGCGGTGTCTATCAGACACCGCCAGCCATATTAGGATGGTGTAAAATGTATGCTTTTCCACGGCGGCTTTTCCGCCGTGGAAAAGCATACGGACCTTCACTTCGGGGGCCCGTTGCGGGCCCCCTGGGTGAAGGGGGGGTGGGGGTGCACATAGGGGGTACCCATGGTACCCCCCTGCATATGCGTGAACAAAGCAGCAGGCACTGCGCGGTGCCTGCCGCTTTGTGCACGCAAATGCGGTGCATGCATTTTTAACATTGCGGCGGGTGCAGCTTGAAGCTGCACCCGCCGCAATGTTAAAAATAGAGGATGTGACCGCCACCCTGGCGGTCACATCCTAATTGCACTGGAGGGACCGCCGCGGCCCCTGCGGACGGTCCCTCCTCCTCTAGGGTGGCGGACGGACGCAAGTCCGTCCGCCATCCTAATGAGCCCCTAAGTGAGGTGCCTTTAGCAGAAGTAGACATTTAATGCTCCAGTAAAAGTAAGAAGAATAGAAGAAAAAAGAAAGGTTGGCCAAATATGGAGGAAAACTTTTTGGTATTGGGGAATGAGTACAACAATGCTAACCCCTGTTCCTTGTTAAGTTACAGATTTGGGGGCATAGTAGAAATGTAAAAGCAGCCCACGGAGAAGGCCCTACACTAAGAAATGCATGGTAGCAAGCGATAAATGAATTCAATGATAATGTAGGACCTTATTAACTGATTTGTAAAGTGTTGTTATATTGAATATTAAATTCACAGAAATGCAAAAAGTTAATCAGTAAGATAATCAGCACAGAACTCTTTCAGAAACAGGTGCTATACTTGTCTCAAAACCAAACTAGGGAGAAATAATTATGTGAAGGACAAGGACCGAATCAAGTAGTTATCTTCCTAGCTCAACCCAGCCCCCCTTCCACTCAAGAGTTACCTGTGCCTGTTCCTCTGAACTGGCAAAGTTGTTTTGGACCCCATTCCTATTCGTGTGAGGCACAAGCCTCGTTCCTTCTCTTCTGGAGCTCGCTCTCTCTTTATCGCAATAAAGTTTGCTCTCACTTTTTAGGTCTCGCCTAAGCAGCGCGCATGTGCAGTCTCTCCGAGACATCAAGTAATCTGTATGTTGGGTGAAACTCAGGGTAATTTCTCCTGCCGCTTGCCATCCGTTTAACGTTGGCATTGGTCTTGTTAGCTTGCTTTTTACTGGCTGTTTATCCTATACTCACTTCCGTTTAGTCCAGAAGCAGCGGCGTGTTACTACTGTTTTCGCCCGCTTTTGTGTTTTATGTGTTTTTGAGTGGAACTTTCTTTGCCAGAAGCGCTTTATTTTTATTAGCCTGACAGAGGAGCAGAGCCAAGCTTGGTTACTTAATGTTGCAGAGCGATCTTTAGCCCTGTGCGTGCTCTAAATCACATTATCACCATAGGGCGGATGCTTTCAATGTAAATGTCAGTCCGCAGTAGGTTTTCTGGCACCTAGACACGCTGCGCAATTTCCTAAAGCGCTTCGGAACGTGAATGTCTATAATTCTGGTATTCGTCATTATGCCAATGAAAGGTTTGATGAGGCACCCGCGTTCTAAATGGTACGTCTGGTGGTCTTTATTACAGTAACTCCAGAATTGTTGGTTACAATCGTGCAGCACAGGAGATTTCGTAGCACATCATTTTTGAATGACTTTACTTCAGTAAAAGATGTCGCCGCCGTGAGTGCAGTTTGTAGCTAAGTGCTGTGCACATAGGGAGTGCTGTAAAGTAACATTGTGGCAAGTAATCTTTGACATGACAAATGCAAAATTGCCAAATTGTTCCTAAATTCATTTCCTTATTCGCTGTTAAATACTCACGCACTTTCACATCCTGTTCTTTTGATGGAGAGAAAACATGGATTGGAAGGACTCACATGGAGATTTGCTTATGACACCTGCCATATCTTTGCAGGTGCTGTAGTGCAGGAACAGTTTTCAGAGTGGGGGACGAAGGGGGGGGGGGGGGTGCTGCCATCAATGGGTTTCAGGAGAGGGGTGAAGGTGTGGCGTGCAGGTAGTGGGGCATTGTGGAGCACACGGTCAGAAATGTATTTATAAAGCATGGCGTGGTGGTGCACTATCATTTACAGTCAGCACATTTTCCACTGAATAGGCACTAACTTTGCACAAATAATAGTTTTATTGATAACACGATACAGTGTAAGAACAATAATGTGTGGAAATCAGGTATCAGTGAATATTTATCATTTGCCGTTCACCAAGTAAAGTGTCTGGATTTATTCTAATCCTATTGAAATCTTCGTTTTCATCACAATAGCAAAAGAAATAGCTTCATTTCTGCTTTCTTAATTTGCTTCCTGGGGCTGCCCTCTTTCTCAAAGGACCTCACTCGGCCTAAGGTCTTGCTTTATTGAGAGGCGGCCAGGCTGAGAGAAATGTTGAGAGCCTCTTACTGAAATTTACCAGGGGATGCGTGCTCCTAAAAAGTATGGTTGATGGCCCTCAAAATTTGCATTTCCACAATGAGCTAATGTGTAAGGCAAAATGATTAGGCCGAGGGCCGGCTTTTGTGCTGATGGCGCCCGGTGTGACAATCTTTTTTAGCCCACCCCATGACTTCCTCCTCAGATTCTCTGACTAACTACCGGCAAAAATGCCCCTCATATCTCCCTAGCCCCTCTTTCACACCACTTTCATTTGTTTTAAAGCGCTAGTAAAGGGTGGTTTTCTAATCCGTTAGCTATCTACATTAAATATACATATGTTCTTTGCAGAAGGCATATTAACCCTCTGTGCTACTTTATGGCGAGTCAAAACTGCCACTAAACAAAACACCCATCTCTCTCTCTCTAGCAGCAACATTAATCACAAGAGTTATCTTGACATTTTTATTGCTGCCTGAAATCTGAATGCATAAAAGAACTCTCCATCAGCTGCTTTTAAATCGTACATTATTGCTAAATACCACTCCTAATGTTAGTGCGCCCAGTCAGCTCAGCGCCCAGTGTGTCTGCACCTGTCGTACTGTCCTAAAGCTGGCTCTGATTAGGTCCCTCATTCCAAAATATGCTAAGCGTTCCCTGACAGCCACGATTTGTTGCTATCCTCCAAAGCCTGCTGGTCACTAAGGCCATTGGTTTAGATGCGACAGTGGTCCTGAGCTGAAGCTGCTCTCAAGGGTACTACATTTTAATGACAGTGAGGTGCCCGACATCCTGCCCGTGTCTGCAGCTCTGGGCTATACTGACACGTGGCTCTCACCTGCAGCCAGAGTCTGGGATCCTCCATTTTAGGGTCAGTGGCAGAGATATCTGACCTGTCCTCAGAATAATTGACCATCTGTTTTAATCAGCAAGGCTCTGACCTGATCCCATGTCCGGTGCTGTTAGTAAATGTATTCACTGCTATTGAGAGAGAGTAAACAATGATGCATTGTCCTCCCTTTTGATACTATTATATCTAAAGAAATGGAGGAGATATCAGATATTTTCAGTAGGTGTGCCTCGAAAAATTAAATTTATTCCACACAATACCAAGGGTACCCTCCATTGGACCTTTATTCTCCAGGTCCCTGGTAAGATTAAAATCCTAAAGAGATATTTGATCTGAGAAAACTACAATGGTTCAGTCTATCATTTACATACCAGGGGCCTGTAGCTTTCCTCAAGATGCTTGTCTGTCCCTGTGCTCTTAATGTGCATTCATAATATATACAAATAAAAGCAGAAATACTTGCTATTATTTGGCAGGCTCATAGCCTAAACATATACAACATATCCACTGATATCACAAACCCATCATGAAAGCTAAGATAGTTCTTTGGCTGGATTGTAATGACACACTACCCTAACTATGGGGTGTCTAGTGTCCACTTTAGTTGCAGCATGACTAGATCCATGGCAGATTCTAAGGATATCCACTGACTACATCCATGAGATCCACCATAGGTCCAGCAGGGCGTGAATCCACTCCACTGGGCCTATGTGGATATTACTGCCCTATGCACTTGCTGCTGACAGAACATAATTTATTATAGCCTGTAATGGAAAACCTTCCACTGGATAGTTTAATGTAAGAGAGATTTGAGTCTAAAATGTATCTGGCCTATGTTGGTCATAGAGGGCCTGATTCTTAAGGGGCCAAAACCAATGTAGGGATAGGCCCATGCCTACAACTTGTGAAGATTGCTGACTTCAACCTGATGCAAAAAATTGCAAAAACTGATTTTTGTAGTTTGCCCTGGAGTCTGTATAACGATTATAAGCCAATTTACTGACAGGAATAAACAGCTGCAATACCCTTGGTGCAAATACCATTTTTATGCTCCAGATGGTATTTGGGACTGATTTACACCTATGTGTAAATAAGTGGAGAATGTAAAGGTGGAAGCAGTGTACTGTTTTTATAACACTATTACTGTTTGCACTATATGGGCAGTTACTATCTGTTATAACTTCATGCAATTGCACGCGCAGACTGGGAAAGAATTCAATTTGAACTCATTTCCTAATGGGCGCAAGTAAAATTTCAATTTTGAAAGCACAAGTAAGTGTGGGAACGAAAATGCAAATATTACTGAACATTTGCATACCAGCATCTGCTTTACTCCCTCCCGGGACTTGATACAGGCATTTCACAACATGTGTCTCTAGGACTTCAGACAAATATAAACATATGGCACATTTTCTGCCGTCATTCGTGAAATTCCTTAAGGGGTGAGAAAAATGTAATATTTTTTCCATGCATGATACAATTAACTCATGACAATTACTGTGTTTTTTTAGGTAGAGCCTGGACAGCGCATGCGATGCTCTACACAGCACCACTCTGCACTCATATTTGTCATTGGCTTGTGTCATTGTCCTTCATAAAGGCTGGCTTCTGACTTGTTAATAGGTTTGTTAGTCCCTCCTTAGTACCGCCTTATCTTCATTTGTAACCTCCCATGATGACTGGCCCTTTTACTTCTTTTGATACACAGTATGTCTTATTTAGTCTGTAAGCACTATTTTCTTCAATGACTTTCTCCTACTGCATGTGCCACATGCTTTCCTGCAACATTCAGCGTGCCCTGTGTACTTTCACTTTCAGAGGAGCCCGGGACAATGGAGGCTGCTTCTTTGACGTGAAATAGGTTTTGCATTTACAAGAGTTTGAACTATTGGTATTTCAAATGACAATGTCTTTTATTTATATGTTAATTATCAAAACAGATAAATAAAGGCATTGTCATTTACAATGCCAAAAGATTAAACTCTAGCAAATGCGAGACCTATTGCATTGCAAATGCTTGTTACTTGTTCTCTCTATTTTGGCCTGCTTTCGTCATTGCTTTTTGTCTAATTTTTTTGCTGCTTTTCACATTTGCTTTATCTTGTTTTCCTTTTCTAACTCACTTTTTTCTTGTTTGCTTGCTCTCTCTCACTCTTCTCTGAGCTCTTAGCCTCCACTCTCATTACTTTTTGCTTCATTTTTGCCGTGTTATTACCTTTTTCTTAGTTGTAACTCGCTGTTTTCTTCCAGTTTACTCGCTTTCTCTTACTCATCCTGGGGCTCTTAGCCTCCACTCTCTCTCTTTCCTGAGCACGCTCTCGATCTTTGCTCGTACTTCTTGACCCTTTTGTGCCATTTTTTTCTCTCTGCTTGTTTTTATTTGCTTCTTTTACTGCCCCTTTCCACTGTCTCACTGTTTCAATTTTCTATTCCATTCTGTTGCAGTTTGTCCCTCTCTTTTCCCTCCCTTGTCTCCTTGTGTGCTCCTTACCTGCTTTCTGCCTTCTCATTCTCCCTTCTCCCACACCACCTTCCACTACCACCGGCTCTCCTACCCACTCGTAAGACCTACTATATGGCAACTGAAGTGTGGATAAGAGCATGATACTGGTGTGCCAAAGGCTTGCCACAGGCAAGCTAGTCTATGCACCGTCAGAGTCCAGGGCCAGGAATCATGGTCCTCCGCACCCCCACCACCACCCCTCATTTATCTACATCTTTCGACCCTGGCCACCGCACACCGCGCTGCTGCCCCTCCTATAAGTTTTCATGTACTTACACATACCCAACACTCCCCATTCCCGTGATGACACTCACACAGTCCTGCCACCACACAGATGCATGCTCCTAAAATACCTGTTCATACAGCAAACACACCATGGAGATATGAGACCTGCTACACAATCACGCCCTGTTCCTCCTGTTCATCATTGAAACCTGGCTGATCCCCGCATTTAAACTTGACATCACCACAGACTACAAAATTGCCAGGTAAGCCATACCCCACAAACCAGGAGGCGGAATCGCTATTATCCACAAGAACACCATCAGTTGCACACCCTCGATGAACATGTCATTCACCAACATGGAACACCTGTCATTCAAGCTTCACGTCATAGCTAACTTCACCCTGATTGATACCCTGATTTACAGACCACTAAGATCACACACTAGCTTCACTGACACCATAAAAGACTTTGTTGCACTTCTTGTCATCAATGCAAGCTAGTACATCCTACTAAGGAACCTGAACTTCTGCCTGGAAGACCACTCCAACCCCAACTCATAACAGTCATTGAAATCTTGAACCTGGCCTAATGAGTAAAGGGAACTACTCAAACTGTCGGGCACCTCCTAGCAGTGGCAATCAGTATTTTAGCAGGGAGGGGGCAGGTGGGCTACACACACACACACATATAAACTCACTTACTCACACTTTGGGAAAGTGCTGGAATATCTAGTAAACAAACGGCTTAAGGCCTTTACAGAGCCACTCGGAATCCTGGATCCCTCCCAATCCGGTTTCCGCGCTGCCCATAGCACGGAGACAGCTGTGATCGAGATAGGAGATAGGTGCCAGAGGAGGGGCCCTAGGTTGGTTGGAAAACTATCTTACAGATCGCCTCACCACCATCCAAGTTGACACCCTGGTCTCCAGTAGTCGCCCAGTAACAGTGGGGGTACCTCAAGGGTCGATCTTAAGCCCTTTACTTTTTAATCTGTACCTAACTCCATTGGTGAGTGGTGAGTGGGCTGTGGAAGGGCCCATTGCTGCTTTGGGTAGCGCCAGCGCGCATTCGTATTTTAATTGTTTGCTAATTTTAAACCACTTTAACTGTATTTGTGCTGGGCGGACGGCGGGATAGCGAGTGAGGCTTCCCGTCTAGGCGCCCCCTTAGCGCAGAATCCGGAAGACCTACCTGACTGGGGAAGCACACCGGGGGGCTGATCTGTCATTCTTCCTTCCCGCCCCGGTCCGACGCGGTGGCTAGCACCTTTGTGCGGAGGGCGTGGAAGGTAAAGACAGCCACTTCCGGTGTGCGGGAGGCCGATCAGCGGTCTAGTGTTCCTCACGCAGACGGGCTGCGGGATACTTAAGGCACTGGAAGTTCCGCCCGTCTGCGCCCGTCCGCGGCCGGACGGGGGCAGGGGCCATACCCCCTGGACAAAATAGGGCAATAATACGATGGAGTCCTTGTCAACTCCGCGCACTATGCCCCAAGACCGCTAAGGCCTGCCTTCATAGCTTGAGGGCTGAAGAGGATAATAGCTGCAAAGAGTGCAAATATAATTGGCGTACCAGAGACACTAAGAAGGCTGAAGACCTAAGGCTTATATGCGGACTACTAAATGTTAGGTCTATGTGTAAGCATAAATTGGATATATATGATCTGCTTATGGAGATGAAATTTGACCTTCTATTCCTCACCGAGACATGGCTTGATTCCAACTCCGAGCCAGATGTAGTCGCCTCCCTTCCGGGTGGTTATACCATGGTAAGGTTGGATAGACCTGTGGGTAGAGGTGGTGGAATAGCGATAATCTCTAAACTTCCGCTATGCTGTCAACTGGTACCACTCACCACTGTGGATAGTGAGGCAGGAGCCTTCTCTATAAAGGTTAATGCAGGTAACACAGTGAAGGGCCTTCTGATTTATCGTTCTCCGGGCCCTTTCGCTCGTTTTACCACCAGTTTGATAGAAGGCATAACGGAAGAGGCCCTACGTAGGGACATGTTTTTGCTATTGGGTGACCTTAACATGCATTTGGATGACCCACGGGATAAGGGAGCCACTGATTTCTGTCAGGAATTGCATGCTCTTCATCTCCACCTTAGATCTCAGGCCCCCACTCGTCAAAAGGGCCACTTATTGGACCCTATCTTTGCCAACTGGGAGGAAATCAAAGTAAATACTCCTATACCAATTCCCTGGTCCGATCACTTTTTAGTACCCTTTGTTATAAGTGTTCCGGCAACAAACATCCAAGAGCGGGTCAATCCAAAATACCCCAGTCGGAAATGGGCAACTTTCTCCAAAGCCAAGTTCGACACTGCCCTGGTCAAAGGAGGTAGACCTGGAGGTCATGATGCTAACTCTGCATCCGATAGACTGGAAGATCGTATCAGTGATGCATTGGATGCTACCGCTCCGCTGTGCTTAAAAAACCCTGGTAGCAGACCTCAGAAATCCGCCCCCTGGTTTAGCGATGATCTCCGCCGAGCTAAGGCGGAATGTAAACAACTTGAAAGGCGATGGAGGGTTGCCTTTCTTGATCAGGCTAAACAGGAATACAGGGTTAAACGAAGAGACTATCATAATTTAATCAGACGCTCCAAAGCCAAATATTTCGCAGGAAGAATAGGGGAAGCTGAAAGTTCTTTTAAGGAGCTATTTAAAATCTATAAAGAAATTTCCTTTCATGGATCACTTGCTGATCCGTCTAGCATTTCTGAGGAATCTTGTAATCGTATCGCCGCCTTCTTCTCGGAAAAGGTGGCTGCTATATACTCCGCCTTTTTGGGAGAAGATAGAGGGGGCTCTGATTTCAGAGAGATAGAACAGGATGTTGTGGGTGAAAATAGGCTGGTGAACTTTCTCACGCCACCTCCAGAAAGTTTGATACAGATATGCCGCTCCATCAAGTCAGGATCCCCCCGAGACCTGGCTTCACCCAAGCTGCTCGCAGGGAGTATCGAGATCCTGGAGCCCTATGTTAGGGATGTCCTGGATCTATCGTTTAGTACTCATACCGTACCTGATAGATGGAAGCAAGCAGTGGTACTTCCGCTTCAAAAAAAGTTAAATGTGAGCTGGGAAAGATTGGAAAACCTCCGCCCTATTTCTCTCCTACCCTAGTTGGCCAAAGTGGCAGAGAAGGTGGCTAATCTTCAATTGATGGCTCATGTGGAGAAGGCAATCCTGCTTCATCCAACTCAGTTTGGCTTTCGCTCTCGCCACCCCACTGAGTCAGCGCTGCTTATGGCCACTGAAACCATCAGACAAGGGGTAGATGAAGGACAGACGATGGCCCTTATCTTACTCGACTTGAGTGCTGCATTCGACACTGTAGCACATTTCACCTTGCTACAGTGTCTGAACAAGGGTGGAGTCATGGGGACTGCGCTGAAGTGGATCCAATCTTTTCTGTCCAATAGGGGCTTTCAGGTTAGACAGGGGGAGTATTACTCCCGTATGATCAACTTGGATCAAGGAGTGCCGCAGGGCTCTGCCATGAGCACAACCCTGTTTAACCTTTATGTGTCCCCTGTAGCAAAGATCGTGGAGAGTCATGGCCTGCAAATTGTGTCATATGCTGATTACACTCAGCTGGTCATCTCGCTGTCACGAGCACCCGAGGTTGTGTCATCTAACTTCAGTGCCTGCATGCAGGAGCTTGCCTCCTGGATGTCTAACAACTGCCTGAAGTTGAACGGTGCCAAAACTGAGGTGCTCGTGGGGGGGGGGGTGGCCCGTCTGTGTGGTCATCGGCATGGTGGCCGGCATGCCTAGGCAATACCCCTGTACCTTGTCAGCAGGCTAAAAATCTTGGGGTAATGTTTGATTCAGACCTTTCATTCACTCCCCAGATTGGTCGTGTGGTTGGGACGTGTGTTGGCATCCTTAAAAACCTGCAGAAGACTCTGGATTTGCTTCCTGTGGGTACGAGTCAGACGCTGGTGCACGCCCTTGTAACTTCACAACTAGATTATGCTAACCTTCTCTATCTGGGGACCACGGTTAAACGTCTGAATCGCCTGCAGGTGTTACAGAATGCCGCAGCCCGGCTGGTACTGAGGCTCCCTAAAAGAGCAGCCTCGAAAGCCGCCTTGAAAACTCTCCACTGGCTTCGTGTCAGGGAGAGGATTGCTTTTAAGGCGTTATGCATATGTCACCGCATTATTGGGGACAAGGCACCCATTCCTTTACTGAGCCTCATCACACCTTACAGACCTAATCGGATACTTAGATCCACTGGTGCTGGCTTGGTAGTTGTTCCCAAAATCAAGAAGGTGCGAATGGGAGGCAGATCATTTAGACACCTTGCAGCTAAGAGCTGGAACAGGCTCCCGATGGAGCTGCGGCTTGAACCTTCAGAGGCTAAGTTCCGTAGAGCTCTTAAAACCCACTTATTCCGCTCTACACTTGATTAGTGGCTTGTTGGCCCCCTCACTGTCTCTCACCACAGCGCGGAGACACGCCGGTGCGCGTAACCAGGCGCTTTAGAAATCTCCATAATAATAATAATTGGCGAAAATCATTAATTCCTATGGCTTTGAAACTGTGTCATATGCCGACGATACCCAGCTGCTTATCACCTGCGGCGTGGATCCCGTCGGCACTCGTTCACGTTTCAAAAATTGTATGGTCGAGATAAGCAGTTGGATGAGAAACAACAAACTCCAATTGAATGCTAGCAAGACAGAGATCATTCTGTTCGGTAAAGCAGAAAAGTGCTGGACACAAGACTGGTGGCCTTCGGAATTGGGAGTATGTCCCTCTCCTAAATCGGCAGTTCGTAATTTGGGAATAATAATTGACTGTACCTTGTCTATGAAAAATCACATTGCTAAAGTGACAGGGACATACTATGGAATAATGCGCAGTCTTAGGAAGATTTTCAGATGGCTTCCTATAGAAGCTAGAAAACCCCTTGCACAGGGCCTGATCATCAGCCATCTTGATTATGGCAATGCCATGCACTTTGGACTGAACGAGGACCTGCTTGCAAAACTGCAGACCCTCCAGAATGCTGCTGCCAGACTAGTTCTGGACCTACACCCTAGAACTGCATCTGCGCCATGTTTGAGAAAGTTCCATTGGCTTCCCATCCGTCGGAGAAGCCATTTTAAGATCTTGAGTATAACGCACAACTCTCTGTACAATAATGGGCCCAAATATCTCCATAGGAAACTTAATTGGTATGTCCCCAAGAGATCCTTAAGGTCCAGCAATAAATCATTTCTGACCCAGCCGCGCGTCCGTACCTCCAGGTACAGTCAGTGCTCTTTTTCTTTGCTTGCCCCTCTTCTCTGGAACAAACTGCCTCCCCACTTCCTATCCATCACTGAACATAAGCAATTTCACAAAGCTTTAAAAACATGGCTCTTCCCCAAGTAGTTCCCCTTTATGGTTTAGCCCCAAGCAGTCTAGCCCCCCATCTGATCATTTGGTTTTTATGCTGCAAGCGCCTTGAGACCTTGCGGTGAGAAGATGCGCTATATAAAAATCATTGACAATGACAATGACACCCACCATTCACAAATGCGCACACACTCACTAACAACAAATTCATACATTCAAACATACATGCACGCACCAAACATTCATAAAGATAAAACCTACCTGCACTGCAGCTCCCGTAGAGATCCACAGCTGCAGCTATATATTCATCACTGTTTGCAGCTATAGAGCTAACCAACTCACACCAGTCACATAGAAAGTCTTCACCCTTGACAATTTCAACATTCACGTCCAGTTTCAAAGTACATGCACCATCACCAGACAAGTCTGCTGAAACTGGAAAACCTCTCTCAACATTCACCAATCTGAACAAGGCAACTACCACCTAAAAGCCATCAAGAATTTCAATAATTGTATCTCTGCCTGCACTGACTCACTGGCGCCTCTCAAGAACAGCAATACAATGCGATCCAAACCCCAAGCCAGTTGGTAAATGGAAGAACTCAGGCTGATAAAGCACCCCTTCAAACAACCGGAGCATATATGGAGAATGAGCCAAGGCAACACGAACAGGAGCACATTCAAATCAGCCCTTAGAAGATAGCATCAACTGATACGGACAACTAAATGCACCACATTAATGCAAGCACATACAGACTCGAAGAAATCTTTGCCATCATGATAGATTTCAGCTGGCTGCCTCCAACTCAATCACTACCGCGCAGAACCTCTGCAACAAACCCTCTCAGTTCTTCAAAAGAAAAATCACCACCATATATACAACAACTTCAGCCCACAACCAGACCCAACAGAACTTGCTATCCAGCTCCCGATCTTGCTAAACACATGGCCCAGCATCACCCTGGATGACACCATCACTGTAGACCAGCTGCGGCCCAAGGAGGGAGTTCTGTGGGGCAGATGAATTTCGGAGCGCGCCCTGCATCGCATTTTCAGATGCAGGGCGCGCTACAAAATTTGTTTTATTTATTAAATTGTTTACTTACCTCACATTATCCATATTCTGGTGTTTAGCACCACCCACCCTGCCCCTTCCCCGCCCCGCCGTTCTGCCCCCACCCCCCTCCCCCCAACTCCCTCCACAGGCCGCAGCTGCTGTAGACTCATTTTCCTGATACTGTACCCAGTCAAGGTAGTGACGAAAATCCTCAACAGATACCTCACCAAATACCTCAATGACCACCATCTCCTCAACACAACTCAGTCAGGATTCAGGCCTAATGACAGCACTGAAACTGCTCTCATCACAACCACTAATGACATCTGCATGATCATGGAGCCTTCATTCTCTACAGTGTTTGAAACCGTCTCCCACCACATCCTCTCCCAGCACCTACAGGACAGCAGAATTCAAGGACACACACACTTCCTGTCTAGAAGGACGCAGTCAGTCAGCCCGGCTCACTACACCTCAATCAATCAATCAGGACATTTATAGAGCGCACTACTCACCCGTAGGGTCTCAAGGCGCTAACGCCCACAACCTCATCTGAGGACTTCAGCAAGCATACTCCCTGAGGCCGGCCCTCTTCAATGCTTATATTATCCTTCTTGCTTCTCACCAATTCTTCACAGAGAGCAAGAGAGAATTTCTCCTGTTTGCATCTAAGAATTAAACAAAAGATAACCCAGATACACGTAGGCAATCTTTTCAGTCCGTACAAACTCTACAGTGCATGTGACTCTGTATTCATTTGTGGAGCCATCTTAATTCCGCAGAGCGCTTTACAGTTTGATTGTATAAGTGGGAAATCCTCTGATCGGAGGAAAATCAACCAGTGAACATCCTCTCTGCTTCGCTGTCTCTGTGGCAAAATCTGATTTACCAGTGGATTCTGCGCAGGATGTAGAACTTTCACCAGAAATAGATTTTCCATTGCTACCAGACTGTAAATGATCCTTGCATCTGCTCCCACATGTCTGTCCAGAGTACAATGAATCTCTTATTTACCTGTCACATGATTCCTCTGGAGTGCAAGAGACTCCAAACACGTCCTTGCTGCCTAGCTACAAAAAGGAAACCAAGGCGTGTTTTTGACGTTCTATTTGTTATGAGTGATTAAAAGATGAAGCACTAAATCCAGCACCCGTCAGCACGAAAAGGGCCCTGCTCTCCCGTGTTTACTTAGCATAGAAAGCTGCCATAATACCTCATGTTTATGTGCCAATCAGAACGTGCCAGCCCAAGAACTTGTCTTCCAAGCAAATAATTGTACACAAGCGGCAGTTCATAGAAATGGCAAGCATCGTTTAACAGGGCGTGTCTGCATCTCACGCACCCTAACCTCAGAGTTTGTAGGCACAGCATTTTGTTAGCTGAGTTATCAGTGGTCTACGCGCACTCCTGGCCCGGGATACACTGCTGTGTGGACGGGTTGCGATAAGTCCCCAAGCCTCAGTACCTGGGCTCTTCCGCTAAGGGGGATTCAATATTTGGGACCAAAAGAAATCCCCCTCACTAAGAGGCTAATCAATGAGTAGCTGTTTTAGGAGATATGATACAAATCTATCTGTTTATTAGTTTCCATGGTCGTCTAATGCGCCAACTTGTTAAACAACCGAACTAACTAGAAGCCAGGGGTTTGTCTAGCATCTTCACTGCCAAATCGCCGAGTGGTTCCTGACAGACTCGTCTCACCCTGAGTTTTTCTGACATTTGTCACAGTCAGAAACAAACACAAAGCTTTCCGTTTACCCCTTTTCGAATAAATCGAAGAACCACGAAGCACAGGATGCCGCTGCCACAGGGGCTGCAGAAGAGGGTCACTGGCCGGCACAGGCAGCTGCTCTCCGCAAATCTGATCAGGGAGCTGGAGGTGTTTCTGAAACGACAGGTAAGCCAGAGAGAAGGGCGGGATGTGGACTCTGTGGCGATGGCTAGCTAGGACTCTATCAGGTGAAGAAGCGCTCTATCAGAGACCGTAGTAAAATGCTGGGCAACAGTTGGAGAAGAGAACCAGACAGAGTAGTAGGGTGGCACTTTCTGGAGAGGGCTGGGTAGAATATGTAGGGCAAGTAGGTGCCAGTAGACAAAGATAGTAGGATTACAGTACTTAATTTGTGTCAGTGGTTGCAGGTGGCATACACCAGCACTCATTTCCTGGGACTGGGACCTATTTTTCATAATCAGACATTGACTAAGAACAAGAGAGAAATGGAAAACGGAGAAAGACAAAGGAAGCGAAAGATGGCAATACAGCGGCAGATAAAAAAGGAACCTGCAAGATTAAGATGAAGAAAGAGAACGTGTAGGGGGGTGGAAGAAAGAGTCATGAAGTTGTTCAAAACTAGGCAGCCTTGGTATTTAGCTATTCTGTCATATAGCGGTGGCAGAATTGCAAGAAAAATATTGGGCCACATCTCTTATATTTTTACAAATTAAGCACTGGCAGGTGGCAATGGGAAGGGCCATCAATAGTAAGAATCTGGGGAATGAGCAGTAGGAAGGAAGCTAGAAGAGTGCAGGCTGGATTATGGTTAAAGTCAATGAGAGAATGAGAAGAAAATATTATGCAAGGAAAAGTGGGGGAAAGCTGCATCAGGTTATCTTAGAAGGAACACAGGGGGATCTGTATGTGATCTGGGGGATGCGCAACAGGATGGGATCTGCAGAAAAGAGAAATAGGAGGAGAAACAGTAGAAGTGTTCTACAGAGAAAGTAGTGCGAGGACATTGATGCAAATACTGGGGGAAGCAATTAGGAGCAAGAGCACAGTGAGAAAATCTTCAGGGAGAGTTACAGGATGGGCGTGGAGAAAAAAACAAATAGAAAAAAAGAGCAGAAAGAGGATCTTGAGGAAGAGCAGGACAATGGAATTTAAGGAAGGGCAACAGGAGGGAATTTGGTGGAAGTGAAGTAGAAACAGGTCCGTAGCAAGAGTGGTAGGTGTAGACTGAGAAGAATGAGATCTTGTGGATGACCAGAGAAAGGGAGCCCAATATAAAAGAAGATGCAGGGGGGGTGTATCGTGACAGTAGTGATAAGGGATACAGCATAGCAGAAAAATAATCTGAATGAAGAGCAGATGGAGGACATCTAGCAGACAAAAACATGATAGGATCTGGATCAACAGTGAATCTAGAGTTAAAAACCAGTGGAGATACAGCAGGCACATTAGCTGAGGATCTTAGAATGAGCAATAATACAGCAATTGAGACAGAGCAAAACATTGGCACAGAAACAGCAGCACCAGGAGATACGGTGAGAACATCGTGAGGGGATCAAGTTAGTGCATTAGGAAATACACTTGAAAACATTAGTTTATGAGGGTTGCAAGGAAAATCTGTGCTGAGGGATGTAGGGAAAGCTGTTGGAAGAAATCAGAGAAAAGCAATGAAAAGGACTTGAATCTGGTAAGTTTCCAAAATGAGGACAACCTGAGTGCAAAGAGGGAGGTTTATTGGTATATTCAGGGCAATATGTGCTAGGGCAGTGGTTCTTAACCTTTAGACTCTTGTGGACCAAACTTCAAGTCATCAAATTTAATTTAAAAAAACGGTAAAGTTAATGGGAAGGGTGAATCTTTTCTAAATGCAATTGAGGCCAGTCATCGTCCATACTATATTCTGTTTGATGTAGTTGCACTGCCCCCATAAATCAATCTGAGGCTACAAATTACATTTTTATCTTCATATTTACAGAATGTTTTAAATTTTTGTGTTTTACATTTTGCTTATATTTTTATAAACACTTCATTAATGTATTAATGTTATGTAATTTTCTAAACCGCCGTGGACCCTCTGTAGAACCCCAAGCGGTTACCGGAACACAGATTAAGAACAATTGTGCTGGGCTTCAGAGATATAGGCAGGGGTATACGTGCTAGTGTCTACATAAATGTAGAATATGTGTGAAGGTATTTTAGGGAATAAGGAATAGGGAAGGGGAAGGATAGCAGAGCTAAGGTATTAATAGAGGTAAAGATACTAGTGTATAATATGTGGGTCCTAGAATACGGTTAGGGGTCCCGAATTCCAGAGTAATATTTTCGGTACTAGTATAAAGGCAGAATTTAAAGGTACCAGCCTTTAGGAAGTGGTATACTTACTAGCATTCTAGGAGGGGTGGTACTAATATGCAAGCTGAATGATGATTGTGCACAGGTAGTGATTGTGGTTGCTGAGTACAGGCAGGGATATACTTATTATGATCTAGGTATTGGTAGATGTACTAAAGCAAAGATAGGGACAGATATACTATTATTATATAAGTTTCTTGTTTAGTGCAATGTCACTCATAGTATAAGGGTTTTCCATCCTAGTGGTATAGGAAAAACATCTAGGTATTAGGTTGCTTTGCTTCCTGAAATGGATTAGGTTCTGCTCTCATGTGCTAAGGTAAAGACTTCCATAATTTAGGATCCAGGACACAAAAGGATATACCACCCTAGTGTCTTAGTTTCTGTTTTTTCCCACAAACTTATTCTCTTCGGCAGATCTGAGAAAACACATGTATTTCAGGAATGTTGGTGAGAGGAATTTAGGACTGTTTACTGATATATTTTGCGGTGTAGTCAGGCCAAATTAATTGAATTCTTTTAGCAACTCGGAGCAATGGAGTCATTGATTTGCTAAGAGGCACGGTTGCTGTTTTCGAGACTAAATAAAATCCAGGCAATGATAATCTGAATGCATTGTAGGAGTGGTATACTTTTAAGAAGACCAAAATAAATAAAATTGGCCAAGTCAAGTCTGGATTGAATGTATGCATTGGAGCCCATACATTATATGAGAGAGGAATATGAATACAAATATTCTTTCCCGAATTCTGGGATAGTAAAAGCAGGATTTGGTTGCTGAGGCAATTTCGGGTTCCATGGTCAATTATGCGTCTAGGATTATGCCTAGTTCATGTACTGCAGAAGCAGGTGTGGGGTGAAGACATGAGAAAAATGTCGGTTTCTGAAGGAGTTAAAATGGTTTTAGCCATTTATTTTTGGGTGGCTTCCAGCACTAAACTGAGGATAGAACTGGTCTACAAGAGGTACATTAAAAAGAATTGAGGAAGAGACAGAGAAAAGATGGCTGTGGAGTAACAGCTCTGGAACACTGCTCCGTGGAAAGAAAAACAGACTAAAGCTTTTGCATAATGTGATTGGCCCAAACTTCCCATTATAGGAGCCCAGTACCCGGTGGAGATAGAGATTCGATGGAAAGGGTGAGCAGAGTGGCCCATGTGGGGAGATAGTCTGCGAAAGGTCGGACTGGCAAGAGTCGGCAACAGTAACATTGCAGAGGTCAATCGGAAACAGCCGGGGTCAGACCACGCAGGCATGCATACACAGAATGCGACATGAGATGCAACCTCACTGAAGGAAGGAGGGTGCCATGCTCTGGCAAATGTGGTAAGGGCGGGAGAATGGGAGGTGCAGAAGCAGCAACAGGTGATGAGGAAATGGCCAACTGGACACATCACGGAATACAAGAGGGACCCGACTACAATTACCTTGAAAACTTTAACTGAAACTGAACCCAGTGCAAGAGGTGAAGAAGATACTCAACATACCAGAGTATCAAGTCAATGTGCCTGAACCATAATACAGAGAACATTTAAGAGACAACAAAAGGGGAAGTTCCAGCCATCCAAAGTTTAAGAAATCATGAGGGCAGGTCAATATTGGGTGGGGGGTACCCTCACCAACAAAGATGTCATGGCCTAGTTTAAAAAAATGTAAACTAGATGGGGAAAGATTTAGTGATGAGTGGATTGCAAGGAACTCTAGTGGTGGATGTCGAGGCTAACATCGACAATGCCAAGGAAGAAGTAAAAAACATGTCGATAAGTTTCACAGTAGTGGCGAGCAGGAATCGGTTACATAAACAAAGATGAGAATTTTCTTAATCCTACGTAGGTTCTGGAAAATTGTTATACCAAAGGCCTGTCGAATTCTAGGAGAAGGTCAACTGGGGCTGTCTTCACACCACATGAAAATAGATGGAAACACATCAGAAGGAACACAAAGGGGGATTTATTTTTGGTTTGAAATTGAGGTTTGTATTTGGAAGGGATTGGGGATTGGGGAGTAAGTGGGAATGGGAGAGAAATTAGGTACACACATGCAGGGGAGAAAAGGGACATGATACAGATGGTGTATGGATATAGAGTTGTGGCAGTGTGCCTGACTCGTGACCACGGAGTTCACGGTTCGGCGGCAGGTTAGCCCGGCACCATGTGACTCTGGGCAATAGCTCGCTTAATCTTCCCAACGGCCTAATCTTCCCGATGACCCCTAGCGCCGGGACACCTCTCCAGAGGTAGCTCTGCGCTTTACAAATGCTGGTATTTCATTTCATAGAACTATAGAAAAGTCATAAAACATAAATGTAATACCAAAAATAATTAAATCCATAATACAAGTCATAAATGATCAAACATAAATGATGAATGTGAGAGGTAAACTCACCTAACAAAAGACAAAGCCTCTGGTTACAGCTGAAGGACCTTGAACCAAACTTGGTCATGTTTTAAAAAAGATAACATTGCTCAGTACCAATGCCCAGAACACAGGTCAGGGTGCTTCTTTTGGGCTCTCTTAGGGGATGTGATAGGAAAAATAGTGCTGGGAAGAAACTTTAACTTGGTGTGGAAAGGGGAAACGGACTACTCAAACTCTCATGGCCACATCCAAAAGACAGTCAGTAAAATATTAATTCATAGCGTGATAGATATGGGTCTGTTTTATGTCTGGAAACAGACACACAAGTTGGAAAGACATTACTCCTTTTTGGCATGCAGGGGGCATATACTACAATAGATGATCTAATCATAGATAAAAAGATGATGGGGCAGGTGGAGATATTTTTTGGGGGGTGATCGTGCACGTCATGTTACACTAGAAAGTGGAGAGCTTACAAAGGATGCAGGGGTAATGGCGACTCAATCACTACTTATTAAGCTACCTGGTTAACTTACAAGAAATCCGCTATCAGTTACAAGAGTTTCTTAACATACATGCAGAGGATAATACTCTACTGTTAATACAAAGGAAGACAATGATAGAAATCCTCACAGGTTCGTTGATAGCACAGGAGGCCTGCAATGTAATGAAAATAATAGAAACTGACAATATCCTATTTGAACTGAGGTGAGAAGAACACATTAGTAAAATAGAGTCCACTGGGGGAAGGGTATGATCATAAGATTTGGGGATAATCTGATGGAACTTGCCACTGATAAAGCAGAAAAACATCCTATTGGGAAATTCTACTCTAAAGACAACAAACCAAATAGGCTATTGGCTCTACTACGAAAAGCTAAGACTAATAAAGCATATATTACAGAAATGTTGGATTCCCAGTGTCCTCTACTGACAGAAGCTAAAGGAAATTGAGGCTTTCGAGCAACCCTGTGTACTAATGAGGGGTGGGAAGGCAAGATGGCATGGGTTCACTGTCAGAAGAAGGGCATACTTTTCAGAGTGAGGCAAATACAGAAGGAATACCTCGATAGGACCAAAAGAAAAAAATTGGCAATGCCAACAGGTCTAGCATTTGCAGTGGGATTGCAAGTGAGATATGACAGGGTCGGTGGGAGTGTGAGGGAGAGATGAGCAGAGCAAACCAGAGATATAACACCACCTAGATTAAACATGGACACACACACTTTTTGGAGAAACATTCAAAAATCTTCATTGGAAAAATAAAACTACATGATATAGTTATCTTCTTTTTGAAGACTGATGTTGCAACAACTTGTCCAAAAAGACATTATCATTCTAAAACCAGACAGGGGCAGTCTGTCCTTTCTGACGTACAGTGATGTGCCTCAGGACTACAGCAGCCTGACCCCAGTGACCTGAAAATCTGAGGCTTCTTCCTACAGTTCTAAACACACATTTATGCGATCTCTTCAAGACTTGACTTGCTCCACCAGGACAGTGTTTCAGACCTGTGCCTTTCTGTTGCACATGGTTATCAAGACTAGACCACAGCACCCACAATGTACTTGGACGGAAAAGGACAGCGCAGGTCTAGAAACGTGCACCTATTACATGGATTGAGACAACCCTTATTGAGATTACCGTTGCTTTGGCTGCAAAGTCTCACCACCTCATTCCTTTTACACTAGCCTCTGTGGCCCTTGGAAGTCTCACTGAGCAGGTATGATGCCAGAGTGAGACCATAAGTCTGATCAAACAGTACATTCGATCAACGAAGACTGTCAGAGTATTACAGCCTGCGGTTTCTTTTAGCTACCAAAATAGACATGTGAAAGCCTTGTTAAACCCAAAAAAGGGTGATAGCTGTAGTGCGGCGGGGCCTACATGCGGCGCTTGGCAGCAGCGCTGGAATGAAGGTACACGACCACTTGTTAGCTGAGTGATGGCCGGAAGACCCCAAGCGGCCGGAAGATCCCAAGCGGTCTCCGGCCGTTTATTTATCCCCTCCGGTCGAACACGCTTGAGGGGTGTATGTGTGCGTGTTAGTGTGCTACAATGTAATGGAGAGCCCGGGTGGCTCTCTACATCCCTCCATTTGTTTAGTGATCAGCCATCGGGTTCTTCGGATTCATGGGGAGGTGCACACACAATCTTTCAGTCTCTGACTTGGCGCAGGGTTCAGCCGGAGGCCATATTTCTGGCTCCGGGAGCTGGAATTAACCACTGTGTCCGCCGGCGTGTTCAGGGGTGATCCTGCTATCATGCCTTGACTGGGCTGATCAGCATCATGGACTGTCTCTCTACTCTCCGTTTGCGAGTTCATCGGTGATGAAACCTGTAGCCCTGGTGAGCTAGGCGGGGTGACACCTGGGGTATAATCGGGAGTCTCTGGCTCTTCTTGGCCAGCAACCTGGCTGTAGATCTGCTTGAAGCTGGACACATTCCTGGTGACGACCTGATGCCCTCGTTGAGCAGTGACCATGATTCCTTGAATGTCCACCACAATCTACTCTTCTGGTTCATAGGGTGTCCTAAACTTCCAGGCAGGGTGCCTGTCCTTGTCCACCACACAATCCCCCACCTTCAGCTGTGGTTCTCTTGCCTGGTAGGCCTCACTTGCCTTCAGGTTGATCAGTGTCCTTTTCTCTTGGACAGCTTTGTTGTCTCGTTCTGGGGGCTTCGACGTTAGGTCCATTGGGATGCTGTCCTACAGGGACCTCTTAAAGAGTAAGTATGACGGGCACACTTGGTAGTGCTGTGGGGTGTCTGCCGGTAGGCGTCAAGGAATTGTTCGAGTGCCGCTTCTGCATCTTCCCCTTGGGCCAAGACAATGCGCAGTGCTCGGTTGAGCGTTTGCATCAGATGCTCCACCTCCCTGTTGACTTGGGGCCACAGATGGGTGATCTTCCCGTGGTGGATCGCTTTCCTCTCCAGGTACTCTTGGAATTCCCGGCCCTGGAATGGGGGCCCATTGTCTGATCTAATTTCCTGTGGCAGACCCATCAGTGTGAAAGTCTTGTTCAGGATGTGTGTGAACGCTGAACGTGTGTGAACGCTGTTGACGCCACTACTTCCACAATGGGGAACTTCGAGAAGGAGTCGACCATTACCAGCATGGTGCGTCCATCGGGGATCCTTTCAAAATCAAGGCTGATCCTGGCCCAGGGGGCTTTGCTGGGTTCTTCAGTGATCACCGGCGCTGGCACTGGGTCTCTTCCAGTGATGGTGCAGGCGTGACACTGCCTCACCATTTCCTCCACCATGGAATCCATCACAGAGAACCAGACCATGTTCCTTAGTCTGCCTTTTGTCTTTGCCATCCCCTGGTGACCAACGTGCGCCAGCTGAAGGATCCGCCTCTGCAACCTCTTCTGGATCACAATCACATGTCCTCTCAGGATGACTCCTTGCTCTCCCACACAAGGGGCTTATTAGGATAGCGGATTTTCCGCATCCTCTGGGCCGGCGGAAGCCACCGCCAGCCCGGAGGATGGGGAAAATCCACTGCGGACCCACCAAAGACCCACCGCCACATTAGGATGGCTGGTGGGTCCTGGTTTCCGTCCGCTGCTTTTCCGCCGCGCTTGGCTTACAACCGCGGCGGAAAAGCTCTAATATGGTGACGGTGTCTCTCAGACACCGTCAGCCAGATTAGGATGGGATGTGAAACATGCTTTTCCGCGGCGGCTTTTCCGCTGTGGAAAAGCATGTGTAACTTCACTGCGGGGGCCCGTTGCGGGCCCCCTAGGTGAAGGGGGGTGGGGGGTGCACATGGGGGGTACCTATGGTACCCCCATGCATTTGTATGCGGAAAGCGGCAGGCACCGCGCGGTGCCTGCCTCTATCTGCATACAAATGCAACACCTGCATTTTTTACATTGCTGCGGGTGCAGCTTGAAGCCGCACCCGCCGCAATGTTAGTAATAGAGGATGTGACCGCCAGGGTGGCGGTCACATCCTAATCGCACAGGAGGGAACGCCGCAGCCCATGCGGACGTTCCCTCCTCCTCAGTGATCGCGGACGGACGAAAGTCCGTCCGCAATCATAATCGGCCCCTTAGTTCATGGCGTACCTGCCAGATTTGTTGCCGACTGTTGCTGTCTTTGGTTCGGAGATCTTGAGTCGGGTCCATGAAATGCACCCAGCCGTTGCTCATCAAGGTGGTCTTCTGCCGGTATAGCGTCTCATCTTCATCCATGCCACGGACGATTTCATTGAGCGTCATGGCTGTAGGGCACGCCTCCTGCGAGACCACCTTCACGAATGCCTCCAAGTATGATACATCTGTGGGTGAGCTTCAAGGTAACATGGCTTCCGGGTGTTGGAAAAAGTAGTCCACCAGGTTGTGTGCTCCAGGGTGAAAGATTACTTTGAAATTATAGGACAGTAGCTGCACAACCAAATGCTCTATCCTCGGGGGCTCCAACCTGGATGATCCTGCAAAGAGCGGGAGTAAGGGTTTGTGGTCGGTGACAACATGGACCTCCTGGCCACACAGGTACAAGTTAAAATACTGGCATGCCCATTTTTTTGCCAGTCCCTCCCTCTCAATCTGGGCATACCTTGTTTCTGTGTCCGTGAGGGCCCTGCTGGCGTAAGCGTCTGGTCTCCAGGTTTCTTGATCGTATTCCTAAAGAAGGACTGCTCAAAGGCCAACTGGCTGGCATCAACAAACTGGTTGGCGTGCCGCCCTGGATGAAAATAGGCCATCACCATCTTGTCCAGTAGCGCCACCTTAATGCTGGTAAACGCTGTGTTGGCAGCCACTGTCCACTCCCACTTGTGGTCATTACGTGTGAGGGTTTGGAGCGGTTCCGACAGGGCAGCGAGGTTTGAAATGAATCTCTCACAGTATGTGGCCATGCCAAGCTTCCCTGATGGCGTTTTGGAAGACATCGGCTGCCAACGACACGACACCTCCTGAGGCCAACATGCGTAGAGAACATGGTGATGTACCTGCTCTCAGGTTCGAGCTCTAACTGGGGGTACCCCGCGATCAAGTCCAGCTTTGAGTACCACTTGGCTCCGTTCAGATCTGCCACTATGTCCTCCATGGTGGGCCTGATTTGGCATTCCCTCTTGACCGCCATGTTCGGTAGTCTCATGTCCACGCAGAGCCGGATGGCCCCAGGCTGTTTCAGTTTGGGAGCCACGACTAGCGAGGACATCCATGGGGTGGGGCCAGACACCTTCTCGATCACATCGAGATCTTCCAGCTTCTTTAGCTCTTCTTTGACTTGCGGGTGGAGATTGAACAGCACCCTCCGATGCCTCACAGTGGTGTCGATGTGGAGTTTGAACCTCTTTCCTTTGAGTTTGCCTAGTCGAGTGAAGAGTGTTGGGAACTCCCTCAGAATGGCTTCAGCATGGAAGTAATGGATCTGGTGGGCAAAGAAGACCAGTCCCAGGTCCTCTGCTGTATGGCAGCTGAGCAGCGTGCCTTTCCTTCCTTTCGTGATGTGGAACCTGGTCACAGTGGTATGCGTTCCGCTGGCAACTTTGGCGTGGATGACCCCTCAGATGGGGAGTGGATCCGTCTCTCCGTTCGTGTATATCCGAGCCTGAGTGGGTGAGAGCGGGGGCCGTGGTGATAGACGATCATACTGCTCTGAGTCCATCTCGTTGACTGAGGCACTCGTGTCGATGAGTGCCCGGACAGCTGTTCCTTCCACCGAGACAGAGCACATTGGTGAAGGCCTCCGGCAATTGTCGGCCCTACTGACAAACAACACGACAAACACTTCGTCATCATCATCCTTAAGGGCAAGGCAGCATTCCTGCTGTAGGACTTCTCTCTTCGACGGTGGGTCATCAATGGAGACCGGGCGCAAGCGGTGCAACATGTCTTGCGGCCTCGGTGGAGCCTGCCTGGACCGACCGCTGCTACACACCTTGACGAAGTGATTGATTTTCCCACAGCGGGAACACATCTTCCTTCTGGCCCCACACACAGCCCTCGCTGAGTGATCTTCTCCACAGTAGCCACATGGCCCTCCCGTCGTTGTCCCCGGTGCTTGGCGAGCCATCTTGGGGCGCTGTCAGATTGCCTCAATCCTCTCTTCCTTGATGGGCACATGCTTGGATGCATGTGACTCTGCGACAGGCGTGTGTAGAGCAGCCTCCAGTTATTCAGCCCAATCATCCGACAGCTCAGGCAACAGGGCCAAGATGAGGATCTCGTCCAGAGAGATCTGTGGTTGTTGACGGATCAGTTTCTGCAGGAGTTTGAAGCGGCAACCCAGGATGATTTGGCCGCGTATCTCTTCCCTCTGATCCGGGAAGGCGCACATGGAAGCAAGTTAGAGTAGCTGCGAGTAAAACATATCGCGACGGACTCTATGTTCAACTGTGACGCCCATCTGAACCTTTCGAAGTCTGGGTTAAGTTAGTGGTCGAAATGCCTGTTGAGTGTGGCGACCCCCGCCTCATAGTCGTCATCATTTCCAGTGTTGGGGAGCGTTTCAAAGAGATCGTAGATCTCTGAGCCTCCGTAATAGATAAACAGTGACCTCTTCACCGTGCAGTCGGTCTCTCTCATGCCCGTGAAGTAGTGGTTGAGCAGTCCAACCCAAGCCTTCCACCTGGGGGCCGCTGTGGCAGGGTCCGCCGTTTCGCTGAAAGGCGGTAGTGGTGCGACGCATGTATGGCTGTGCCCTGGGGGAGGCGCGTTGGCGCTTGCGTCCAGAATGTTTGCTGCTGCTTGCTGACCAGGAGGGCCTGCTGGGCAAGGATCGCCCATTCCACCGGTGCGGACGTGCACATGTGCAATGGCGCGGTTCTAGCGCTAGAGATGAGCATGCAGCTTGAGCGCTGGGCCTGTGGGGCCTTGCCAAATACAAAAGAACCTGCCGGTGAGGAGAATACTGGCTCTGGGAGGGATACAATTCCCAGTCAGTGTTGTACTGATGGCCTGCAGTACCGCTTCTTGCCACTGCGGCACGCCCACATGGGCTGAGCACTCAACGGGATGATTCACGAGGCATGAGAGAAACACCGACACACACACTCTCCCGCTGCCTTACCGAATGCACGCGCTGGTGCAGGCAGTGGCAGGCTGGATCCAGAGTTTCAGCGGTGAGCAGGTTCAGCAGCAGCAGCCACGCAGGACGTCACAGGCAAGCCCGGGCTGCAGCTGATGGCGAGCGCGGGCTGGAGCTCACTCTCTTCACACTATGGCAGAGCGCCGCGGGTGGGCTCCGCTTGCCTCTCGCCGGGTGACCTTCATGAGGAAGTGCAAGCGAGGGTGGTGAATGGCCTCATTGCTAGTGTAGCATGGCGAGGACTAAATGCAGCGGGTAGCAGCAGCGCTGGAATGAAGGCACACATCCACTGGTTAACTGGGTGATGGCCGGAAGACCCTGAGCGGTCTCCTGCTGTTTATTTATCCCCTCTACATCAACGAAATCTTACAGCTTGGAAGCCTGGAGGACAGTCTACACAGAGCCGTGGAGGGTGCGTTTGATAGTAGTAGCCTGGGGAGAGGATGTACAGAGAGGGGGAAGAGGCGAGACAAGAGGGGGCCTAGGAGCCATCTGCAGTGCATGACTGATTCTCATGGCAGCCCACAGCTGAGACATGAAGTGCAGGTGGCAGATAGACTGAAACTCCAGGAAGGACCTGTAGTGTGGTCACCCCGTATATGGTGAGAGGCTCTGCCCACAGGAACAGGAGTAGGGGGTGCACATGTGGAAGGCTTTCAGCGAACTTGCCATGTATAAAAAAAATGCATGATAAACAAGTGACGCGTATTCATATTAGTGGTAAAAAGCTGTGCCTGCTTTGGGTAGATATTGCAAGTCATACCAACATCACTGAATGGTTCATATAGTCCCTTTTTTCTTTCTGAAGTCATGCTTTTATAACGGAAAAAGGTCAACTAATGCAGGCCATTACTGACTGACATTGAAAGGGCCTGCCAGCTCTGGTTGGGGTGGGGAGCAGGTGTAGGGGGAGAGCGAGGATATAGGCAAGTAAGCATGGGGTAGGGGTTGGTGTGAAGGGGACAGTACACAGGGAAATGGTGGGTGGGAGGGGAAAGTAGCAATACTGTTAGCAAACATGAGCTGTGCATGTTTGCTTTGGAAAACCAAAAAACAGCATTCCGAGAACAGGAGCCAAGGTAATTTAAAACAAGCATTTAAAAAGCCATAAGGCTGGCAGCAAATATGAGATCTATTGACTATGCCTAAGCTTGTTGGGAATGACCCTAAGGATCCATACAGTTGCTCCTGCCTTCTTAAGCAAGATGCTAGAGTAGAGTTTTGAGCGGAGAATTGAGTGGATTGGAGAGGGTTAGAATTGGGTATATTGGAGTGTGGTAGAGTGGAGTAGATTGGAGTTAGGTATTGCAGGGTGCCTGCAGATGTAATATAGTTGACAGTCTAGTAGCTGGGATGGGCGGAGCTAGATGGGCTGAGGGGAAGAGGAGGAGTCAGAACAGGATGAAGGCAGTTAGAGTAGGGACAGGGTCGAGACAAGTGGTATGAAATAAAGCTCTGAGATATAAGAACCTGTGTCTGTGGTTCTTTGTAGCAGGATGCTACAACTGGCGACGAGGGTGGGATGAGCAAGCCCACTGCGTGCAGAACCCCAAGAAGACACCCTGTCCCCTGCAGCGTCGAAAAGAGAAAGTCTGCTGCTGTATGTGATGCTGCCAGCCAAAGGAGAGATAAATAGTAGGTGACCCTGCCCCTCCTGTAATTGTGGGAGCCCAGAGGGAGCCGCTACCACGAGCGCTGAAGCGCTCGAGAAAAGAAGAAGCCTTAGCGCCGAAAACGCGAGCTCCGCCTGATGCGTGAGCTTTGGCACGCTGTCGGCACCGGAGAGCGGGAACTCCGAAAGTGAGTTGGGAGCCTACCCCAACCCAACCTGAAGACTGTAGTGGCCAGAGAAGGGTGAATCCTGGGGTGGATCGCCCCACGAAGGTCTACTGCTAAGCGCTGCTGAGCGCGCTGAAATTTGAGCCCGGGTGAGGTCCGACGTCGGAAAACCTCACCCCCGATGCGTGAGCTTTGGCACCTCACCCCCGATGCGTGAGCTTTGGCAGGGCCCCGCTGAAGGAGCGCGAGACCCTGCAAAGTAAGGCGGGAGCCCACCCCATCCTCACCTGACCGTGGCACTGACCAGAGGGAGCCAAATCTGGAGTATGCTGACCCTGGAAGCAACTGCCGGTGAGTCCTGTGTGAAGAATCAGGTCGAGTGCAGAGAGAGAAAGTAGTGCCTGCAGATAACCCCGGCGGCCATCTTTGAGTCAGGCAACTCTTGGGACACCATCCCTGTGCGAACTGTAGTCGGCCATTTTGAAGTCAGGCAAGAGGCGATAAGCAAGCATTGGTTGAAGCAAACAAACAAGCATTGGCAAGAAAAGCTAAACAAGCATTGGCGAATGGAGATAAACAAGCACTGGCAAGAATAAATAAACAAGCATTGACGAGAGCAAAGAAACAAGCATTGGCGGAGACCAAACAGACATTAGCAAAAGCAAACAAGCATTGGTGAGCGCAAATAAACAAACATTGGTATATGCAAATAAAACAAGCATTAGCGAAGACCAAACAAACATTGGCAAAGACAAGCAAGGGAGCATTGGCACATGCAAATAAACAAGCATTGGTACATGCAAATAAACAAACATTGGTATATGCAAATAAAACAAGCATTGACGAAGACCAAGCAAACATTGGCAAAGACAAGCAAGCAAGCATTGATACATGCAAATAAACAAGCATTGGTACATGCAAAGAAACAAACATTGGTATATGCAAATGAAACAAGCATTGGCGAAGACCAAACAAATATCGGCAAAGACAAGCAAGCAAACATTGATACATGCAAATAAACAAGCATTGGTGCATGCAAATAAACATTGGTACCTGCACGTCGACAAGCCTTGGTATGTGCAGATAAACAAGCACTGGTAAATGCCAAGAAACAGGCATTGGTAAGGCAAATAAATAAGTGTGGATAACGGCGCGTGAACAACGATGAACAAGTCTTGGCAACCAAAACAGAATAAGCACACGCAAACACGAGAGCGAATCAACTAACAAGCACGAGCAACCACAAGAGTGACTTAACAAACATGCATTGACAAAAACAAATGTCAGCACGGGTGGAAACTCGAACATTGAGAAACGCAAGCAAATGCGCAGTGGCGAATGTAATGAAGTAACACGTGTCTGCAAAATAAAAGAAGCACAAGCGAACACCAGGACCAAGTAAAGACAACAGCACAATGGAACAAGCATAAGCAAATGCAAGAGACAGATAAAGACGACGCTGAGCACAAACCGAAGAGCGCCGAAGGGAGAAGAGCTGCTGGGCAGAACTGCAGAAGACCCAGAGGAGGGCAGTCCTACAGAGGACCCCGGAGACAGTAGAACCATCCAAGTTCATTCACCAGCGCATACAGCGCATACTGTGATGGTTACAAAGACTATCAATTTCTAAGCAAACGACCAGACCAAAGACCTTGACCATAATCTCCCTCTGTCATGGCGGGAAGAGACGTAGCACAGCCGGTCACTCCAGACATTGAAGTACCGCCCGCAGCGGTGCAGACTGATGATTGGATCTCGGATCTCAAACGACACTGGTGGCTCGAAGCTTTGGAAGATTTCTTAAAAGCCAATGGTGAGCAAAGAGAGAGAAAATGTCTGATACTACTCCTCCATCTGGTGGGTCCTGAGGGCCGATGCCCAATCAGGACATTTTCCAAAGAGGATACAGATATCTATAAAAGACTCCAAAGGGAGCTCTGTGCCCATCTCAACGCACAGACAGATGTGGATCATAATCGCATGGTTTTCAATACAGCAGGGCAGGAACCAGGCGAATCGTTGCCAAACTTCATCACTCGGTTACAAAGTCTGGTACGAGGCTGCCACTTGAACACTTTTACGAATGAGGATGCGGTTCGACTTCGGATAGTTGAAGGTTGCACAAACCCTGACACCAAGCGCAAGATCCTGCAAGGGCATTGGTCGTTAAAGGAAATCGTCAAGAAGGCCGAAATTGGAATGCAGATAAAAGCAAGAGACGGATTCAAGGACGTGCACCTGAGAGCAAACCATCAAGATACCTGGGAAGATAGAACTCAGAAAACAAACAAAACTGAAAGGAGAGAGAGGGAAGGCAGACCAGCAAAAAGACAACGGGAAAGATACAGCAACAAAGAAAGTGACAAGGATTACTCAGAGTCAGACCGCTCAGCGTCCGACTACTCAAAATCAACCAAGGATTACTCAGAGTCAACCATCCAAAAGACAATTCCAAAGAGTTATTCACCCCTCAAGAGTTCCTCAAGGAGTCATTCAAAGTATGACACACAGTACTCTGATGAGGAAAGAGCGTCAAGTGGGACAGATTGCACTCCTGGACAAGAGGGCATCCTGCACAACAAGTGGGAGAGAAAGATAAACCCTAGAAGAAGGGGTCGCACTGGTCAACACCTGAAGTCGGCGCAGGAACATCAGTCGTCAAGCAGTGAAGACGAGTCCAAGGAAACATCTGGCAGGAGACCACATCAACCCCAGATCAGAGGTGTTAGAGCATCAAACAAGCGTGAAGGAGAAACAGGTCGCACAAGACGGACTGATCCTGCACAGCAACGAACCAGAAAAGATCCATGCATCTTTGGCTCCCGCGACAACGAAGAAACGGAGAGGAAATCGTTAACTTCAGGCGAGAAGGACAAAGAGGCAAAAGCTTGGGATCAAGCACAAGGAACAAGCACGGGGTCATCAAACAACCCCCCAAATGAGACAGCATTGAAGATGCTCCAACAAAGGCACACGGAGAAGCATCCCAAAGACAATTCAAAGGGAAAGAGCAATTTGTCACGGACTACGGAATTCAAAAATCCATTACCCAAGACAGTTTCAAAGAAACATTTGAGAAGGAATGGGAAGAAGGCTCTCTCTGACGCGGAGCGCACATCCATCCAATCCTGGAGGTTGACAAAAGACTTCTCTGACCCAGAAAGCACGTCTATGGCCAGGAACTCCTCTGGTTCAGAGAGCGCGTCTGTCCGATCCTTTAAAAGGGGTATGACCCGGACCTCCTCTGATTCAGAGAGCGCACCTGCCCGATCCTGGAAGTCGACAAAAGACTTCTCTGACCCAGAGAACATGTCTGTCCAATCCCGTGAGTCGACCAAGTCATGGTCCCGACAACAGACATGGCGTCAACCACCCGAACACACCACGGAACCAAAGGACATCCTTCCCGTCAAGAGCAACATGTCACACACTAAGGTCTCTGAATACTCAGTCACTCCACCTGACAACCTGTCATGTCAGTCACAAGTATATCCAGACACAGATCAGACACCATCACCCCTGAAGGGGTCCGCGAGGCTGACTCACAGGACCTACAAAAGGAAAACAGAGACAGTGGACCTTAGTAACCGGATGGGAAGGGACCAGCCAGTCACTCCGCAAGGAAAGCCGGACGTGTTAGGAGAGAGAGATCATCAGATGAGAGAGAAACATGCCTATGCACCGATAGCTCACGAGCTCGCCAGACAACCCGAGACCGCGAATGAGTTACCGAACCAAACCAAGACAGTCTCATCAGGTAACACCGTACTGGCTGGTATACATGACTCTGAATTTGAGGGCAGTGTTGCCCTCGGCCGGACAAGACAAAAGGAAGCAAAAGTAAATGCGGGTGCTCGGAAGAGGACCGGAACATTATCCACTCGTGAAAGAGATCAAGCATCTGAACCAACCGTAGTCACACCACCGGAAGGAAACATGAGGACTGCGGACCGTGAGAGTAAACAGTTTACATGCAACGTGGTCAAGAATGCCTTGATCAAGACAACAGAAAGATTGACCAAAGCCAAGCCCACCACTGATTCGACACTACTGAAGTTTGAAAAACAGGCCGTCCGCCGACCCGTGTGGTGGATTGAAGAATTGCGAACACTGAAGACATTAAGCTCATTTTGTTAAGAAAGGGGGAGATGTAATATAGTTGACAGTCTAGTAGCTGGGATGGGCGGAGCTAGATGGGCTGAGGGGAAGAGGAGGAGTCAGAACAGGATGAAGGCAGTTAGAGTAGGGACAGGGTCGAGACAAGTGGTATGAAATAAAGCTCTGAGATATAAGAACCTGTGTCTGTGGTTCTTTGTAGCAGGATGCTACAGCAATGACAGTTGTAATGTTTTATAGTGCTATCAATAATGTGTTACCATTACCCACTTTAAAGGTACTCAATGTATTACAAAGGGATTGGTGAGGGTCTGAATCTGTTAGGACGGGATTTCACCTTTTAAACTACGAGATGCCTAGTGGCAACTTTGGCAGAGGGAGTGAAGAAGGAAAAAGACAGGAAGAGTAAGAGGAGAAGGAAACATTAAGGTAATATGAAGCAGATAGCAGTACAGGGGGGAAATGAAGAAAAGGAAGAGGAATTACTCACTTGAGATTGAGGGAGGAAGGAAAGTCTGAGTAGTTGAGAATAAGTGGAGAGTAAAAACTGAAGGAAAGTGAAGGAGAAATAAGACAGAACATGAGGGGTATTACTGAGATGAAATGAGGTTAATAGGAGCATTTGTGAAAATGGCTACTGGAACAAAGAAAACAAGGAGAGGAAAGTGAAGGGAGGAGAAAGTTTGAGGGGTGAAGGATAGGGTAATTTGATACACTCAGTATTGGTGGCAGGGATATGGCCAATATGAAAATCTCATCAGAAGTAAAAGGGCGGAGAGATGGTTAAGGTGCATAGGTAAAGGGCTAATTGTATTGTATACTGGTTCAATTGAGAATGGAATCACTCAGAGCAGGTGGAGAAATACGATGAAAGGGAGGACTGATGGGAGGAATATTAGATAAATGTCTCAGTCGAAAAGTGTTGTAGCTCAAGAAAGAGGGTTGGGAAAAGAAGATGAGGGGAGAAAAAGGACAAAGAGCAGAATGGTAGGGAAACTGGAAGAGAAATTGTTTAAGGAGTGTTAGAAATAGGATTTCTGGTTGGCTAAGGCTTGCACCAAAGCCAGGCAGAAACCACCATTCCTACGTCAGGGTAAGGAAGTCACCCGCGAAGACAACCCCTGCTCACCCTCTTGGTAGCTTGGCACGAGCAGTCAGGCCTATCTCAGAGGCGATGTGTAAAGCATTTGCGCACGGACCCCCAGCAACAACACCCAAGGCCCACCACAAAGGAAACTCCACACAAGGGTAGGTATAAAAATAGCCTTTGTATTACACCAAAACACATTAGATAAAAACACACACTTTACCAGAGGCACGGGCAGAATTTACAGGGGATTATGTACAGGACAGGGCCACCGGGACCACTGTCAGGAATGCACTTGTAGATTTTAGAATAATAATCACTGAAGGAACGACTGGACAACAACACCCACGACAGCAAGGAACTCTTCAGCATCGTCAAGGAGTTCTCCAACCCCAGCACCGGCACCAACGACATCACCCCGTCACAAGACCTCTGCAACTCTCTCGCCACGTTCTTCCACCGCAAGATCGCCGACATCCACAACAGCTTCAGCGCACCATCCATGCACCCCACCGTCGAACCAACGCCCCCCCACCACCACCACCCTCCGCACCTGGAGCACAGTGACCACCGAGGACACAGCCCGCACAATGAACACCATCCACTCCGGATCACCGACCGACCTCTGCCCACACCACGTCTTCAACAAGGCCGATTCCACCATCGCACCCCAACTCCGGAACATCATCAACACCTCCTTCAACACCGCCACCTTCCCGGAGAGCTGGAAGCACGCTGAGCTCAGCGCCCTCCTGAAGAAACCAACAGCGGACCCCATCGACCTCAAAAACTTCCGCCCCATCTCGCTCCTCCCTTTTCCTGCTAAAGTCATCGAGAAGATCATCAACAGACAGCTGGCCGCCTTCCTCGAGATGAACGGATCCCTCGACCCCTCGCAGTCCGGCTTCCGAGCCAACCACAGCACCGAGACCGCCCTCATCGCAGCCACCGACGACATCGGGACCCTGCTCGACAAGGGGGAAACAGTGGCCCTCATCCTCCTGGACCTCTCCGCTGCGTTCGACACTGTCTGCCACCGCACCCTAGTCCAGCGCCTCAGCAACATCGGTATCCAAGAGAAGGCACTGGAGTGGATCACCTCGTTCCTCGCCGGAAGAACACAAAGAGTCCACCTCCCCCCGTTTCGCTCCGAGGCCACCGAAGTCATCTGCGGCGTTCCGCAAGGATCTTCACTCATCCCCACCCTCTTCAACGTCTACATGAGACCTCTCGCAGCCATCGCACGCCAGCACAACCTCAACATCATCTCTTACGCCGACGACACCCAGCTGATCCTCTCCCTCACCAGAGACCCCGACACCGCCAGAACCTGCCTACACGAAGGGATGAAAGACGTCGCTGAGTGGATGAAGGACAGCCGCCTGAAACTGAACTCGGACAAGACGGAAGTCCTCATCCTGGGATCCTCGCCCTCCGCCTGGGACGACTCCTGGTGGCCCCCAGCCCTGGGCACCGCACCCAAGCCAACCGACCACGCACGCAACCTGGGCTTCATCCTGGACTCCTCCCTCTCGATGACCAGACAAGTCAACCCCCTTTTCTGAATCGTCTCCTCATCGTGCTTCAACACCCTGCGTATGCTTTGCAAGATCTTCCGCTGGATCCCGACCGAGACCAGGAAGACAGTCACCCAGGCACTCGTCACCAGCCGACTGGACTACGGAAACGCCCTCTAGGCCGGAACCACAGCCAAGCTACAGAAAAGACTCCAGTGCATCCAGAACGCCTCCGCCCGACTCATCCTGGATGTCCCCCGACGCAGCCACATCTCCAGCCACCTGAGGAACCTGCACTGTCTCCCCGTCAACAAGAGGATCACGTTCCGGCTCCTCACCCACGCACACAAGTCTCTCCATGACCTGGGCCCCAAGTACCTCAACGACCGCATGACCTTCTACATGCCCACCCGCCAGCTACGGTCCACCAGCCTCGCCCTCGCCGCCGTACCACGCATCCGAAGAGCCACCGCCGGAGGAAGATCCTTCTCTTACCTGGCTGCCAAGACATGGAACTCCCTCCCCATCCACCTTCGGCTGACCCAGGACCATCTCGCCTTCAGGAGACAACTCAAGACCTGGCTGTTCGAGCAGTAGCATACCTCTTCCCCTAAGCGCCTTGAGACCCTCCCGGGTGAGTAGTGCGCTACACAAATGGTATGATTGATTGATTGATTGACAAAAATGAAACATAGAGCACACAACCAGTAACTACTGGTAAGAGGTAAGTACCACCTATGCAACCCTAACCACCATAGGAAAATGTCACGGGAACCAGGACCTCACTAGCAACACCTGTACTAGGGGAAAAACAACCACCTAAGTATCACCATACATTTAGGGGTCTAGGCATAGGAACATTACACATGATGAATCACAACATTCAGAGGTGTAGGAGAAAGAGCACATGATGCATAGAAACACATTCAGGGGTGCAGTAAAGAACAATTGCGCAGAAATCACATTAGGCACAGAACTTACATCAAAGTCCGGGTTGCCGACTGCGCCAAAACCTAAACGTAGCAGCTGCCCACTACTTGCGGGGCAGCTGAGGGACAGGACAGGGCCTAAACGCTGCAGCTGGCACTAAGTGCTGCGCAGCTGGGGAAGGCCAAGTAGGGCGAAGGAGTGCGACTCACTCCTGAGTCCAAAAGAACATGTCCCTTAAAGAAAGAAACCTAAATGGTGCAGCTGCCCACTACTTGCTGGGCAGCTGGGAAGGCAAACTGCAACAGGGGCTCTCCCTGGCCCCTAGAAACAAAAACTGTACTGGGAGCCTTCTAGGCTCTAGGAACCATGCTGCGGCACAAATCACGTGAGAGCATCGCAGGCTCTGCACAAAATGCCCCTATGAGCCTCGGGGGCTCTGAACAAATGTGGCCCCAACGTTGGAGTCCCCCCTCTGGGGACTCGAAATCAATGAATGTCCCGCAGAGTCTCGTGGGCTCTAAACAAATCGCCCCCGCAAGGTAGGAGCCTCGTGGGCTGAGAACAACTGTGGGGCCCTGGAGCCTCTCAGGACTCGAATGACTAATGCCCCTGAGCCTCGCAGGCTCGGCAGAAAAATGCGGCGTCGTTGGAGTCCCTCCTGGGAGGACTCTAAATCGCCAAAACTGCGGCACTCTAGTAGAGGAGCGACCCGCTGCCCTCCGGGGACGCTCCTCGCTAAATTGGGACCCTCCCCGAGACGCCCGCACTAACCGGGTGCCGAGAGGCTGCGTCTCCGTGGGGCTTCCCTTCTTCTTTCTGCGGCGGCCGGGGCTCCTCTCAGCCGGGCTTGGACTTCCTCTTTTGCGGGGCCGGGCGAGCCTCCTCTCCAGTCCAGGAGCGCGGGGTGGGCTCCCGTCAGTTTCCTGTGTTGCTTTTTGAGGCAGCCAATGGCAGCGCGGCCCTTAGGACGAGCCCCTCGGCTCCGGGTCGCGCTGGCCAATGGCAGTGCGGCGATTCTTCTGTGGGGCCGCCAATGGCAGCGCGGCCCTGCGGACGAGCCTCCAGGATCCGGAGCGCGCTAAAGAATGGTGGCGCGGGGATATCCTCACAAAAGTACGGGGTAGGCTCCCGTTATAACTAAGTGTAGAGCCCATGGCGGGGTGGGCACTCGCCAGGGGTAAAAAGAAAGTATAAATGTGCGGGATGGCACCCGCTTCCTGTTGTCCCGCCCCGGCCTGCATGACTTCCGGTTCGGGCGCCGGGCGGCGGCAGGGACAATCTCAGGCACAATTTACGGGGCAAGCGAGGGGTGGGCACACTTGGAAGTGGAATAACAGCGCTACCAAGCGCTTAGGGGCAAAATAAAGCGCTCCCAGGTGCTAGTGTACCACAAACACCCACTGTAGCAGAAAAAAAAGTCCTGGGGCAAAGAAGGTGGAGCACAGCAGCTCCCAACAAAGAAAAAGTCCTCCAGCTCCCCCAGGAAAGGCAGAGTGGTCCCAGGAATTCCTCCAGCAATTCAAGGCATCAAGGGGCTGGGCAGGGCCCAGGGAGGCAAGCCTTCCCCTGGGCCCCAGCAGCAGCATGCCCCTGGTAGATTCCAGTTAGAAACAAGAACATTTTGTAAGGGGACACAGCCCCTTTTTATACAGTGAATTCCTTTGTCTCAGGGTGCAGGGTGGGGGAAAAACCAGTCGCAGCTGGTTTTGGAGCTCTGTGATGTGCTCAACCACCCTTTCCTTTCACTGGCCAGGCTAGGGACATTAGACGCACCACAGGGGGCGGAGCCAGCATGGTGTGGGGAAAGCCCAGCCCTATTCAGGTCCCAGGTGCACCACTCCCTCACATCACACATGCTAATCTCAACACTCACCGCCGGGGCAGACCCATCATGACTCATGGAGCCTGGCACACCAGCCAGCTCCAGCCAATCACAAGCCAGCACATTCACTACACAGACAGGCATACTTCTAGAAGTGGCACTTCCATATTAGACACAAACATGCTGCACGCATCATTGCGCAGCATTCAATTACAGTCCGCACATACCAGACTCGAGCCTGCACACCCCACGCATCAGGTACTACCAGGATCACATACATTCCCCATGCATTCCTATGGGATGGGAGGGCAGGCTTATCTCACCACACGCACTCAGAGTGCGCACACACTTTCCACTGGGACACAGTGAAAGTGCGCAGAAACCAAAAAGCACCATCCCCAGGTCACATATAAAAAGCAAAAAGTTCAGGGGTGAACCTGCCTGAAGGGCCAAGTCCAACAAGGAGGAAGAAGAGGGGCAGGAAGAGATGACTGTGGAAGATGCCGACAACAGTGGTGAATAAAGGAATTATTACTAGGCAGCTGGAGTGGTATCCCAAAATGAGATACTTCTACGGACGATCACAACTGTACTGGTGTTCCAAGATTACTTTGTGCAGGAACACAAGGCCTCATATTACCAGCATGTAGGGGATCACTGTAAAAAATTAAATAAGACACTTAGCTCCTGGACAGCTGCCTGGCCAGCCTCCTCCACCTCTCCTGTGTCCCCTTCCTGGCTTCCTGTTAGAAACAGGAAGCAGGAAGCACCAGGGCTCTCACGCTCCCGGCACCTATCAGAATGTTGCAACGCAGCTTTGTGATTGGTGTTCACTCAGTGACACAGCATTCAGCCAGGGGGTGTAGGGGTGGGCATGTGCTCCATGCGGGCTATAATGCAGCCTGCATGGAGAAGGGGGAAAGTGCGCATGACTGGTTTGGGCGGCCCAAGAGGTTCGACCAAACAGTCATTGTGCACTTAGGAGGGTTGCACCTCTCCTCCCCTGCTCTTCAGCCCCGCCCCATCCAGTCACGCAAGCTGCCACAGCAGGAGGACAAAATAAAATGATAATAATATTAGTTATCATGTTATTTTTTCCTTTCTTTTCCTGCTCGGTGGGAGTGGGGCGACACGCCTACGCCTTAGCAGAGGAGCTACCACGGCTTTGGGAAGCATAATGAGAGGGAGAAAAGAGGCTGAGAGGAGGTTGAGTGAAACCGTATTCTAGAAACTAGTCCGACTGAAACAGAAAGCCCAGCAGAAGATGTGTAGGACAAATGGCTGCAAACCACTTTTAAGACATATCTACAAGAGCTGTACAACTGAAGTGAAAACCCATGCAAATATTGGCTCAAATTTTGCAGAGGTGAATATATAAAGTTTGGAGATTACTCTCACAGTTTCCTCAACCCAAGCGAGTCGATGTTTTTAAAAAGCACTATTACATGTTTATATGTACTTGTGTGACTGTTTTTATGGTTTAATTTCTCCTAAGAAAAAATGTACAAGTAGAGTTAAGGATTTATATTGTACACGTTGGTTAACTTAGGTGTGTGACTATATTGCGCTGCCACTGCATAACTGCAGAAAGCATATTTGTTTAATTTTAAAAACATATCATCCTGCACTTGGCACTTTAACTTCACTTTTCAGAGTTCTGACTGCTTGGTGTTTTCTTCCCTGCGACCTGCAGTGCCCGTAAGTGAGAGTGGGCCAATCCATTGCAAGGACGGCGTGCTAGTTGTTAAGCATGTGGGGGAAAAAAACAGCATGCTGACGCGACTGCGCAGCTGGCTTGCCAAAAGCAACCCTGTCTGCTCCCGTCAGTGCTCGGAAGCCGTTTTTCCTGCATAATATATGCTTCAACACAGTTACGAGCTTACAACAAGGGTAAGCGCTGCAACTCGGCTATGTGGGCCGTGGATAAGGGTAATCCCGTCAATCATTGTACTTCCTGTCACTTCCCATTGCGGGGCACAGTCGCTCATGCTTCCGTTTCAGCCCCCTGTTCACTGAGTAGAGATAAGAACTCACTAGAGCCAGTGAATGAAATAAGCAGGGCTACCTCGTCTCTGCATTTGGGGCACACCAGTAGGTGAGGGGGGGAAGCACTGACACAGACACCAACTTAGTGTGATAAAGGCCGCTTTATTGGAATCAGGTGCACCTACACAATGTCCCACCTGGCCTGTGCCGAACAAAACTACTGCTCACTAAATACCAACTGCCTGACAGCCCCCCACCCCCACCCCTAAAGTTAACCCCAACATTGCAACTGAAAATACAACACATCCGCTCAGCAACCTACCCCCCGACTGAATGCCACAGTGACCTCCATGACCTCACCCCCGCCTACCATACAGTCCCAGGCCTCCAGCAAATCCACCCTATCTCCTTAGGAAAGTGCCACTCGAAAATCGCTTACGACTTTCGACCCCCCCTAGGACTCCTGCCTTCTGGGATACCTGAGCACCCCCAACACCCCATCCAAAGCCTCCTTCAACTGGATGAGATACAATTCCATGCCATACCGGGACAGGTGAACCCCATCCCCCCTGAAAAAATAGACCGCGCCATAGCGCAACTCCGGGTGCTCAATGCTCCCCACCCCCTCCCTGGCACAAAATTCCCTCATCTCCCGATTAATCTTCCTCCGTGCCCTGTCTATGGCTCCTGGGCGCTCCGCTCCCCTCCAAACCCGCCTGGGAATGAACTCGGACCAGATAACATGACAGCCAGCCCATTGCTTCTTAATTTCCCTCAGGTCCCTCTTCTTGAGCAACGCCAGCCCCTTGCACTGCACCAAATCATTTTCGCCCAGATGAATCACCACCCCATCCGGGCACACCCCCCTCTCACCACCGTGTTCAACAATGGCAACAACTCATGCCAACGCCTACCCCCTTTTCCCCTCCAATGACAACGGTACAGCCCTGCATCCAATCCCAAATTGAGTGTCCGATGCCTGTCCCACTCCGCCTGTTCTGCCCTCTTGACGAATGAGTGTCCCACAATATATAAATTCAAAACAGCCACCTCCGGCCCCGCCACAGCACCTGTAAAGACACACATATCAAAATCGGGAAACACTGTTACAACACCCCATCCACCTCCCTCAACCGCACATACGTCCGGTAACAATCCGACTTCCACCGTCCCAGTCTCTGAATCTCCTCCTTACCCCAACCCCTCCGTGCCGCCTCCGTTGCCGCCCCGATCCGGAAGGAATGCGTCCCGAAAGCCAGCGGGTCCTCACCCATGTACCGCAGGGCACACCGCAGAACCCACAATGCCTGAGCCGCCGTCACTCCGTCACCCCCCTCTCGACCAAAAACCTCCCCCCCGTCTCGCCGCGGCCTGCCATCAACCTCCTCCCCCACGCCGCCGGGCACACCCCCTCCATGCCGCCTGGGCCCAGTACCACCCAGGTACCGACCCCCCGCTGGTCCGTCTTTGAGCGACGCAAACGCACCGCCACCTCCTGTGCTCGCAACTCCACATCCTCCCACAACACCCCCGCCTCCCCTTTGCGCCCAGCAACTCCGACACCTGAAACGCTCCAAAGAACAGCCAGGACATCAGGGTAGAAAAACGCACCGCCTCGCCCTCATCCCTGCACACCGCCGAGAGCGCGCCAATGACTCCTACCAGCAACTCTACCATAATGGGACGTCGCAGCCGCACCATCGCACCCCTCTCTCTCGCCCACCCCTCCAGCAGCCGGGTCCCCAATTCCCCCGCCGACGGAGGGTAACCCCACCATAACTTTCCCATGAACGTCACCGCCGACAACTTGCCCGCAATCGACACCCGCGACAACCCTCTATCCATGAGTGCCAGCATGAACCTTACCACCTGTTCGTCGCGCCGCCACCGATCCCCTCTCCTCACCGCACCGGACTGCAGAAATTCCTCCCACGCTTGCTCGTATGCCTTCCACGTTGACACCGCTACCGACGCCTTCACCAACTGAAAGACCCGGCCTCGCCCACCGACCACAGGTCCTCCGGCACCGGCGTCCTGACTTCCTCCGCCGCCGTGGCTAGCCCATGGAACCTCTCCCACTGTGAACGAGACAAAGCATCCGCAATGTCATTGTCCACCCCTGGAACGTGGCGCGCCTGAAACAGGATGTCATTCTCTAAGCAACGCAAAACAAACACCCTCATCAATTTCAGCACCTGCGGGTCCCGGGCCGACTGCCTGTTCACCACCTGCACGACAGCCATGTTGTCCACTCAAAACAGCATGCGCTTGTGCGCCAGCGCTCCCGCCCACACCGTGACCGCCACCACCAACGGAAACAACTCCAAATACGCAATGCTCCTCCCGCCTGCCTGCCAGTGCTCCGGCCACTGCTCCGCACACCACTTTCCCTCCCAATACAGACCGAAACCGCCGACGCCCACCGCATCCGAGTACATGGTGACGTCTCACTCCCAGTCCTCCGCCGGTGCCATGGGTACTCCATTGAACCGTTCCAAGAACACCCGCCACATGTGCAGATCCTCCTTCATTCCCGCCGAGAGTCGCACATGGTGATGAGGCAAGGTCAAACCGGACAACGCCAAACCCAAACGCCGGCAAACCGTTTGGCCCGCCCGCACAACGCGGCAAGCAAAATTCAAATGCCCCAACAGCACCAGCACCTCTCTCACCGTCACCTTCCTCTTTGCCAACATCCCATCCACCAGAAACAGCATCGCTGAACTCTTGTCTTCCGGCAGGCGCGCTTCCATGGCGAACGAGTCGAGCTCAATACCGAGAAAGGACAACACCGTACTGGGACCGCACGTCTTCTCTGGCGCCAGGGGAACCCCAAATTCCCCCATCAACCCGGCCAAACCATCCAGCTGCCGCTGACAGTCCTCCGCTCCGGGCCGCCCCACCAGGAAGAAATAATCCTGATAGTGCGTCACTGACTCCGAGCCTGTGCGCCTGGAAAAAAAACACTGCAGGAATGAACTGAAACGCTCAAAGAGCGCACACGAAATGGAGCACCCCATCGGCAGTGCCTTGTCCACAAATATGAATCCCTGGAACTGTATCCCCAACAACTGGTGATCCTCCGGGTGCACCGGAAGGAGTCGGAAAGTCGACTTGACATCACATTTTGCCATCAGTGCGCCCCTTCCCGCCGCCGAGACGAGCCTCCGCGCCACGTCCACCGACGAGTAAGTCACCGACGCCAATTCCGACGAAATGTAGGCATTGACCGACTCCCCTTCCGGCCAAGACAAGTGCTGTATCAGTCGGAACTGCCCCTCCTCCTTCTTGGGCACCACCCCGATGGGGGAGATGATCAAGCCCGGCAACGGCGGTTCCTTGAAAGGGCCCGCCATCCGACCCTCCCTGACCTCTTTGAACAGTTTCTCTCTCACAATGCCCTTGTGCGCGTTCACCGACTTCAGATTGTCCGCCCAGCGCGCAATCCGAGGGCCCTCATAGCCCAGCCAAAACCCCTCCCGAAAACCACGACGCAGCACCGCAGCATCCTCCGCCCGCGGATATGCCGCCAGCCAGGGCTCCATCCGCTCGATCCTAACCGGCGTACGAGCCTTTGCCCAAAGCTCCGGCTCCCCCCTGCCTCCCCCCTCCCACCACCCAGTCCCCCTCTGGCTGGGGCACCTCCCTGCGTGGGCTGCAGCCCCGAGGGGCCCCCGAGCCCGCAGGCTCCTCTATTGAAGTCCCAGCAGGCCCGACCGTGGCCTGGCCACCAGAGTCTCCCTGCCCCACCCCCCCTCGGGTGGGGCGGGCTGCAAAGGGGGGCAGCACCAGCGGCAAACCACTTGCTGTGTAAATGGTGCTGTAGTGTAGTTCCTATTATCCCAATAGGCTCTGCGCATTGGAATAATATCTTCAATAGTATAGACCTAGGGCAGAGGTTAACTAGGTCTTCTACCGACGATATTAGACTTAAAGTTTTGTGTTTGCCAGTTAGCTCAGAGTTCACTAGAAACTTTCTCGAATAGGCAAGGAGGATTTTAACCTCTCTGGATAGACAAGAAGGGATTTAGTTTCTGACAACCATAGAACATGACAACTTTACTCTCCCCTAATCAAGAGTGTATCTCTAGAGTCGTGTGAAAACAAAAGACAACTTATTTTACTCAGTCAGTTCAGTGCATTCTTAGTTTCACCAGATTGTAGAGAAAAGGAAGAGACGGGCGTGTTCAATAAAAGATGTTATTTATTGATCAGTCTCTTTTCTCATACAAGAGAAATGAATCGCTATTATTGCAATACTTATAGTTAAGTAAAGTGCATACAGTAAAGACAGAATTATAAAATAATACTGTAAAAGCATTGATATGGTTTCTGAGCCATATGATACTTTAAAATGGATAAAATAGATACATACATATATACATTTGACTAATCGTACTCAACTGGTGCTTCTAACCACGCCTACCCCAATGTACCTGACCTAAGCCTAATACGTGGGCGGGAGTAGATAAGTAGCAGTTTAAGTTAAGTTTGTTTTGCCAAGAGACTGACTCGAGAATTCTCTGCAAGGGGTTATTCAGTTCTGTACCTGAGATCTAGAATGGTGGAGGGCTGGTATCTCTTATCCCAGGTCTTGATATTCCAGCTGCCTGCAAGGGCTGCTTGGAAGCGCCGGAGCTGGATTTCTCGGCAGGAGAAAGGCAGCGTCTCGTTCTCGTCTCATCTCGCTCTCTGCTGGGCTCCTCGGCACGTCTCGCTGCTCCAATCTCGTCACCACCTCGTGTGTTTGCTTAAGGTAATGTCGGTAATATTTATACCTGAAAGGTGCCGAGATTGACGTAAGGATGGACATATATACGTCAATAAGGATGTCATATCAACGGGTTCGTTCGCACATTCTTTTACTGAAGTTCTCGGTGAAATCAAAATAATGGCTATGGGAATTTCCCAGGTCGCTGTAGGTTTGATTTGTTTTGAGAACTCCGTATGCCTTATCAGGGGCTGGAGGAATATCGCTTGTCTAATTAGATGGCATGCGTTATGACCTAATCAGATAACGCGCTTCTGTGCCGTGGTGTGGCTTAATCAGATAACGGTTTTTGCACCGTTGGATGGCTGCTAGTTAATTATTAACCAAACCAGGGTCAGGGATAGGGGAATCGATACAGTACCTATATATTACTGGAGGCGCCTTTGGACGACTCCGGAAATAAGGCAGTACGCTGAGAGCTTTCTTTGGATTATCGGGGAAGACATCTTCCACAAAATAAAATGGTTAAAACATCTGAAAACCATGTTGGAAAATCTAGGGTTTTCAAATCTTTGGAATAACCCTGAGGGAGAGACGTTCCCGAGTAAAGAAGCTCTTAAAAATCAATATTGGGATTGGGTGAGTGGCAAGACGCTGAATGACAATAGGGCAGATTCTATGTCTGGCCGTTTTCTGGAGACCAAAATTTTACCTGTCTTGGAAAACTATTGGGATAATGTTACGGTTCCAGTGGACAGGAAACTTGTCTTCCAGTTGAGGTCAGGATCTATTCCACTCAAGAAATTGACATCCGGTTGGCACAGACCCACTAATAGCCTGTGTCCTGCCTGCGAAAATGCTGAGGAGAGCCTTGGCCACTTTCTTTTTTCATGCGAAGCCTATGCGAAACCAAGGAGGAAATGGCTGTCGCCGGTTTGTAAAAATTTGGGGACACGCGAAAGTACAGTGGCTTTAAGGATCCTATGCACAACACAGCAGGATTCGATAGTTATGGGTGTCGCCAAATACATGGGTTGGGCGTGGGCTATAAGAAGACGGTTCTTGGGGGGTTGTATGTAATTTGGTATTCCTTTTTAGTTTTCATGTATCAGGCATTTTATTGTTTTATTTGTGATTTTGTATGAGCTTATTGTGTTTAATGGATTTCTTATTCTGTATCATGTATATTGTAAATATTTTGATTTTAAGTGCTTTTATGAGAACTGTCTCGAATAAAGCTTATACATTACATTACATTACATTACAGTACCTATAGGAATACATCACAACCACTCCACGTAGACTATGTCCATATTTACAAATCTAGGCATAGTGAAACCAGTAGCATTTGTGTATACCGTACCACCCCAAAATACATTCATATGTATTCTGAAAATTGGAATTATAAAATATACGAAACATAATCACATGTACTATCACGTGTACTATATGCACAAGCAGTCTAATAATGCTAAACATATAATGCATATTTTAAATTCAGCATGAATAAAATGCGAAAACCACACATGAAATGGCTCTTAATACAGAAAAAAAGTGCGAGACCATTTCATCACAATCATAAAGTTTTGTATAAGAGTGCTAGAGGATAGCTAATGTCTCGTGACTACCTAAAATAGAAATTCAGTTCTCTAAGAATAATGTCTACTTTAAGCAGAAGATAAGTGTCCCAAAAAATCGTAAATATTTTGGAATTGGGAAAAAGGTTCTTGCAGTCTGAACAAACTGATGAGAAAATTTTTCATATCGCTTTTTTTAAAAAAAGTTGAAGGCCAAATTCAGGATGTAGGGAACTCCGACTGCTAATTTGCTCAAAGTTATTCCTGCTGCTCTGGTGAAAACATCATATCATTTAGACTGTTGAAAAAACTGTCAACAGCTTCTTGCGTAAGTTCCACTAACTCGGAAAAAGTTGTTACCATGCATTCATGAGCCTGAGCATGATTGCCTCCATTGATGTTTTGATCAGCATAGCTGACTGAAGGCCGTACCTGATCGATGCTGCTTTCATCTTGTACTTCACTACCCCTCAATCGTAGTGGTGAAGTCTCCACGAATGCCGTCATCAGGATTGGTAGCCGCTGGGGACAGCACAATGCATGAGCCGTTACCGGACCCAACAAGGTATCTGCGTCCATTGGCACATCCGATTGTAGTGCCAGACAGGTGTCCAACACGCATTCTTCGCCTCATAGCAAGCACCTTAATACAGGCATAACACAACTTTGCCACATTGGTCTAAATGAAAGAGACCAAGTCATGTTCAGGTCCCGAAGCCGTGCTAGTCCAAGGACTTTAGTTATGCGGTCCCGGTAGCCAATGGCTAGGATCATTTCTTCCCTTGTCGCAGGTGTTTTGTCTGTGACATGGTTTGCCATAGTGAAATAACAGGATCAAAAATAGGAAGCCTGCCACTAGTCCCAAAATGAGAGGAAGTCCGCCAAAAATTGAATGGACAAAGTCTGGAAAAATACTCAGGATGGCTTTGAATGGTGTTAAAGCTCCCGAAAACACTGTCTTAAATACATATAAGACACCACTGGTATCAGAAATATTTAAGATTTCGTTCAGTATTTCTGCGAAATGTATGGGGGAATTAGTTGATAACAATGAATGAATCTCTGCCGTTGTCCTTGCAACTTGGATATCATACGTTTCTTTTGATGACGTTAGCCTGGTCGGCGTCTGTAGGAGCACAGTCTTCATTCTGCTTAAAGTATTAATTCGAATAGAAGCAATTTTCAAATCTGGCCATAACCTTGCCTCCCTGTCTGGAGAATCGTTAGGGAACAAAACTCGTTCACAGCACATGACCTTCCTAGTCACGGTTATGAGATAAGGTTTTCCGGGCAGCAAACTACAACATCTGCGATCTACTATTAGAATGTAACTCCCGTTCGAGAGTCTCCTAAAGAATGGTTCTATTCGTGTTGCAGGTGTGCCTAGCTGGTAACATGAAAGGTTATTCGAAGTCCCTTCACAGGCTCCGTGCAAACTAATACCCTGACACAGAAGTGTACCGCTTAGTGATCTTGCACAATTATCGCCACTGAGAAACACTTTCTGGCCTTTATTACTGACACATTCGTTTGTATAGGGCAAGTTCCATATTGACTTAATGTACCCTTTACCCAACCTTTCATTCTGGCCTGCCTGTATATATTTTTGGCAGTATTGAAACTGGAAAGTAGTTATCGGAATATTTATTATTCCATGTATTATCCATTCAATGACAGGTCATTCTGACATTGTCAATGGTAATCTCTCTAGTTTTTCAATGCTCAGAATTGTATAGTCAGCACCCTTCTGTGCCAAACTGATTTGTTTATCAGTAAGGTTAAAGATATTAAATAATGACGTTGTGTTGATTAAACGCCAAGGCACATAGCCAGAACGCAGATTTTGTAACGTCCAGCCAAGCTGTACAATAGAACGCAATTGGGACTGACCGTGTTGTAACATCAGTAAGTCTTGCGATATTATATCGATTGCTGAAGACACAATGCTGTCCAGAGAATATATTCTGGAGGACAGAGTCATTAACCCATTGTCCACCACAGAAAGTGATTTTTCCAAATTAATACGGTCAATCTCCCGTATTTTTTCTGCTGTCTCAATTTGAGTTACTTTCCAGACTTCGTTATAAGCTGCATATATAGAGGCCGCTATGAAACGTTTTTGACGCTATTTGCGTGGTCCCATAATAAAATCACGCAAGTCAGCACCTTCTGTAAGTAAAGTTAGGTGTTGCTTAATTTCAGCCAGTGTGGACGTTTGTAGCCATTGAAGGCAGAGCTTGCCCACGCTGTAGGTGGTTACTATCCCTGGATGTTGTCTTTGGGAATATCTAGGGTCTGGCCTAGTCAATGTGAACCCCTGTATTTTGTTCAGGAATCTGTCTTGACAGTTATTTGTATCTGTGGGCCAGATCAACCATTTTTTCCATTCAGGATGTGTTCTGTTTTGGTTTAATATATGGTTTACGTCTATCTCAACATCTATAGAGCTATTACTGTTCACTGTTGGCTTTGGAATAGACGGTTTGTTCAAATCTTTGATTTTGGCTAAGCCAAGACAGGTAGTTTGTTGAATAGTGTTGTTCAAAAATATATTTGTTCTGGGATCATGCAGGCTCTAAACAATGATTCTATACCTTGTACTTGCCAATCTCTTGTACCCCAAACAGTTTTTGTTTCAATATTATTGTTCCAGAAATCAAACCCAAATGTATTCATTTGCTCAAAAAATTAATCGGAATATATCAATTTTGTGTTTGTAAGCATGGTCTTCATACCTGTCTTATTTGACAATTTGAAATAAAATGTTTCTGCATTACTTGTGTTAAACCCTGAAAAGTATGAATATTTATCATAAAATGTTTTCGAGCTATCTTTTGGAGGAGTAGCACAATGTTCCCATTGGTTATAATTTAAAACATTTCTAGGTTGTGCAGATTTATGTAGATAATGGTTACCATAGTGGTTGTAGCAGAACATCTGATCATAATTAGACGAACCCTGCAAATAATCATGTTCTGTGAATTTAGCAGACATCACAAGATCAGACATCATATCATTAATACTTTCAAAGTACCAATCATCAGCAAATGTGCTTGGTTTTACAAAGTCACTCAATGAGATCTTGAATTGGTGTGGATACTTCAGGATTTCAACCGGACCATAGATTTCATAATCAGTTTTGTCCCATGCTACACCGCCTGGTATAGGATTGGCTGTGAAGTTTACTGAAGAAAGTTCTCTTTTCTCGATGTGTGAAGATGTGTGTGGTTTAAGGACCAAGTTGATTTTCTGGCTTGCTGTGTCCATTTTAGCATATTTTCCTTCAATGAAATGTCCCAAGCATAGTACCATGATGAGCCAAAGAATGAGGATAAATGCACCGAAGGCCACCCAAAATTCAATCCATGGAGAAATCAGATAGGTTTCTTTCAGCTGTTGAAAAAGTTCCTTAGCTTTATCTTTAAAAGTTTTTGTTGATGGCTGTTTCTTAGGTTCACTCAGATCTTCAGATGAATCATCGAAGTTGATGAAGTAGCCGGATGCTGTTCTGTCAATTGTTCCAATTGCTTTTGGATTTTGCTTTGTTTCATTAGCAAAGTCTGTAGTTACGTCATCATAGGTTGTTGTTTCTTGATGAAAAGCTTTGATTTGGGTTTTAAGAGGTTCAAGTTCCATTGCTTCGTTGCATAGTCCTTGTTGTTTCACTGTAGATTTTCCAAATGTGATCAGTCTTTCAGTTTGAACCTCTGTATTCGTAGCAAACATTGGTGTTCTGCTACTTCTTGGGAGTCCACTTGGCCTACTGTTTGTTATCGGCCACATGATTGTGGTTTTACCAGGTCGTTGGATATGACTCGGTTCTCCTTTTTACCAGCAAGGGGCGGTAGTACTACTGATCTTGTCCCGTTGATAGACAAGACAGGAACTGCTTTTCTGTAAGAAGGCCCAAATTCCTTCTTTACCGCGATCTTTTCTCTGACCAGATCCCCGACTTTTGGAATCCAGACAGGCCTTGCTGGGACAGGTGGTTTTTCTTCAGTGGTTGTTGGCTGTTGTTTCAATTTTATGTTGCTCAGGTCTTTTCTTGTTTCATTTAAGTCCTGCAAAATAGCCAAACGATCTTTGATATCAAAGTTTTTGTTTTTAACCACTGAAGTCTGACTATCAAGATCTTGGATCATCATTCTAGTCCCGAACAATAGTTCGTACGGACTGAACCCTTTCAGAGAATTCCTTGGCAGGTTATTTAGACTACGTTGGACACTTATTAAATGTTTGACCCACCCAGCTCCCGAACCTAATACCTTTTCCGTTATAGATTGCTTTATGTCTTGGTTTTTTCTTTACACCATCCCGTATCCCTCAGGAAGGAAGTGAGAAGAGTCCCGCTATGCAATGCTCATTTGGCCATGCTTCCCCATAAGCTTGAGGGCTAAAGGGAATACATTAGTCAAAACGTAGCATGCTCCTAGCGTATATATGCCATTATAGACTTGCAAATCCTTTTATAACAGTCCAGACGTCAGCCGAGCGCTGGCGTCTACATTATAAGTGAAAATTAGTCTTTTTATGTTAGTATAACGCTTTTGTCATGGGTACTTGCTTATTGTTGTTGTTTTTCTGGAGCGAAGTGCCATGGCAATAGTCCTCCTCGCTCGCCACTGCGATCTCTATTGCAGTCTGGGCAGTTTTTTACAAAAATGTGATGATGCAGGCTCATGCCTGGCCACCAGTACACTGATTGTAATTCTTCCAGAGAATCTTTTTGCTTAAGGTGTCTGAGACCCTCACCCATATGTGCGTCTGCTATTAACAAGCCTCTCCTGTCCGTATTTGGAATTACTCTATCCCCCACTCCAGGGATTTGAGCAAAAGGGACTGAGTTTGCATCGATTATGTATGTATAATTGAGTGGATAATTGATCGGTAGCGCTGAGCAGTCGCCTTTTGATGACGTTTTCACCGCCAGCACAGTTTCACCGTCAATGTGTTTTACTGTACGCTTTTTTGTAGCTACGGAGGCCGGTTTAGTTGCTACCGCTGTGGCTGTCTCAGCCAATGAATTCCCTGCAACGTGAACGCCATCACGCTGATGACTCAGTGAATGTATCACGTGAGTTTTTGGTAGTTCTTTCTTTAAAAGAACTAATTGTTCCCAAAGCGCTTTCTGCTTTATTGTGGCACCTGTGTCATCTTTGTAACCGTTTTGAATCCATTTCTGCAAATCGTTATTGTATGATTTGACGCAGTAATACGAATCGCACACAATAAGTGTCGGGAATTCGCGATCGGCATTATCTAGCGCCATTTTTAATGCTATTATTTCAGTTTGTTGTTCTGAATTATTTTCAACTGAGTGTGTTTTGTAAGTAGAGGTCTTAATTTGCCTCCGCGCCACACTTCTTTTATAATTTCGCATGTGGCGTTGTAAACCAGCTCTCCCCAAACTGAGGGTTGAGCATGACCGTCTGTATATATTACACAGGCGTACTGTCGTAAAGGCAGAATGTCGATTGGCAGAGGGTATTCTCTCTCATATTCTAGATATTTCAATTCTTTCATTTCCGGGTCAAAATAGTATTTTACTTTGTCTGTAGCAACAGAATTTACCCATTGTATCCATTCTGGATTTAGTGCAGTTGTCGGTAAATTACATGGTGTTGTTAATGCCTCAAAAGCTGATTCTGCTGTTCTGACTGTAACCTGTCTACCGTCTGCTTGGTGTTTCTCTTTTGCTACAGCTGTTTGAACCGCATGAACAATGTTTTCCTTAATGCTGAACCTTTTTTCAGCTTCTGTGTACAAATGTGATTTGTATGCTATTGGTACCTTCTCTCCCTCATTAGAGGTCAGGTATGTGAATCCGCATTTTCCTGGGATGACTCGAATCACAAGGTTGCGTGTGTTGTCACGTGTTTGTAATTTTGTTTTAACTAACATATCTGTTTGTAAAGATCTCAAAATTTCTGTGTGTTTTTGAGTCCAATTGATTCTTTTAAAATCTGGTTTTATTAGATCATAGAGAGGTTTAATTCTCTCTGCATAATTTATAATGTAAGTTCTTCCGAAATTTAGGAAGCCTAGAATTGATTGTAAGTTTTTCAGTGTTCTAGGTGCTTGGATTACAGCACATTTCTCTAGGAAATTGTCGGCCAGGCTTTTTCCTTCACTTGATAGTTCATATCCTAAAAACAGGACTGTTAGATGGGCAATTCTTGACTTTTTAAAGTTGAATTTGTAACCCTCTGCTGCGAACCCAAGTATTATGGTGTTCACTCTCTTTAAGTGAGTATCCAAGTCATCATCTGTTAGATAGATGTCGTCGACATAAGATAATGCCTCGTCATCATATGTTTGTAGTAATTCTGTTACTCTCGCTGAGAATAATCCTGGGCTGTTCTTGAACCCCTGGGGCAAACGACAGAATTTTTTTTTCGTGCCATTTATTGAGAACGCCGTCAAATATCTGCTCTCTGGTGCTATATTTTGACAAAAGAATCCATTAGAAATGTCTAATGTGGTTTTGTATTTTTTGCGCACTATGTTATTCATTAGTGCAGCACTATGCGAGTTTTGTACTGCAAATGTTTTGCAACATGAGTTAAGGTGTCTGTAGTCCAAAACAAGACGATATGAATTGTCTGGTTTGGAGACAGGAAACAAAGGGTTGTTCATTTGTGAGGTGCAAGTTTCAATCACCCCCTGGTATTCAAGTTGATCTAGGATCTCTTTTACCTGTTTTTTAGCTTCTTGCTTAATCGGGTACTGCCTCTGTGCAGTAGGTTGTGATTTTAACTGGATTTTGTGAGGAGGAGAGTCCTCATCCCATCCCACATGGTTTTTATATAATGCAGGGGCTTGGGCTACTGCCCACTTTCTTGCAAGTGTATATTTTTTATGAATTGGAATATGATTTGAGAAGGCAGGCATAATTATTTCTTCGCCATGAGGGCACTCCCTGACAAACTCTGGAGGCCAGTCTCGTTCAGCTAGAAGGATGTCATAGCCCTTGGAGAGATTATCCCAAAATAGACCCCTTATTTTTCTAGTCTTATCCCCCTCTATACGCAATGTTATTTCATATATTTTATGAGGTTTGCTAACTCTGGTATCTGGAGTTTCCACCTGAATGTATTCATTCGTGTCCACTGTCTCCAGATGATTCATAAGGACTTTGCGAGCTATGCTCACTTCTGCTGCGCTGTCTAGCATTGTCTGAGCCCATTCTCCGTTTTTCAGCTGTGTCCTCAGTATTCTCGGCATTGTTGATTACTTTAATACTGGCTACCTTCTTTTTTGGAAATTGTAATTTTTTATTCAGATGAGCAGGTTCTTTGTCTTTGGACTTGACGTGCTCTTCCCTGTGTTCTGATCGTCCTCTTCTTTCCGATTTCTGCGAGGAAGTCTGAAAAGATTGAGAGGGACGTGTATCAATATCTTGATATCTATCAGGTTTTTTTATATTATCCCTATTTCTAAGGTTGTATTTTTTCACAGAGGGCTCCCTTTGGGGAGACTTGCATCCTTGATCAGGAGATCTTTCTCTCCGCCGAGGAGACCTTCCTCTGGACTGGAATCTTTTTTCTTTAGGATTGGATTGCTTATTTCCATCCCAGCTCTTTTTTTGAGTGTTTAAATTATTTTTTATAAATACCTTTTCAGGACTTTCAACTAGTTGGGGTTTCACTGGTATTCCACCCAAACTATCTCTTCCTAGTTCTTCATAGGATTTTTCTATGATTCTGGCAATTTCAGATGGTTGATCTGCTATATTTGTCTCTTTTAACCTCTGGCGAATCGCCACATTTGCTGCTTCTCCCTTTATGTTGGCTAATAATATTGCCGAGACCTGCTTGAAATCTTTCAGTAGTTTCATACCGAGAGTGAAAGCGGGTTCTGGACCGTATTCATCTTGAATCTGTTTTAGCACATCTGGTATTACTGACATGGATGGTACACCATGTGTTTTTGTGGAAATGGAAGCAAAGACTGTTCCCCAATTGTCACAGTCCTCCACATGTGGTGCGATTCCCATTGGAAGACAGATAGTCAAAATCCTATGTTTCTCAACAGGGGTGGTATCTGGAAACACCGCCTCTATTTGAGTGATTTTTTGTGCTAGCCAGAAAGGAATTTGTTCCCGTTTTGTGGGTACTTTACCTAGACAGGACTGTATGTTCTGTGGTGTAATTTTATTTGTGTTCCCCTGATGAGTGATCAGCTGTGGAATTTTAATTGCTGGTTGGATTGTTGAAGTCCGCATTGCATATTGGACTAATTGTCTATGTATTTTTATTAATTGTTTTAGCTGTGCTAAAAGATCTGGTGCAGGCATTTCTTCAATGTCTGGATGTGGTGTGTATCCGGCTAGGACCGGCCACGTTGCTCCTGGTCTACCTAGTGAACCGAGCCTGGTGATGTGATTATTATGTTTTAGGGCGCCATGAAACAAGAGCAGGTGCTCTTGGAATTTGAGTGGTATTTCCACCTCCTCGAAAGGAATATACTCATTAGGAGGTTCCTCTATTTTGTAATAGTGGAAGTCCTTTGTTACAGCGTTTGCTGCTGGAAAGTTTATCCATGAATAGAATACCTCTGTCTGCCGATATTCGTGTGCCTCAATTACGAATATGACTGTACCACCTCTTGGTGTCAGTCCATTTTCTATAAGTTTTAAGGTTATAGATTTTCTTATGTTGACCGAGATGAGTATTATATCCAGGTCATTTTCCAGCACGGTATTGTCAGCTGCTAGGAGTTCAGTTGCTAATCTAGCTGTCTCCCTTTCTTCTTCAGTTTCTGACATACTATTGTCAAGAAGATTATTTTATTTATTTGCAGATCAGGTTTCTATGGAAACAAAGATTAGATGCACAATATTTTGGAACAGTGTATCCTTCAACGTTGAGTAAACCAAGAACCATACATAGGAGTCTCCTCCTGCGAGGTTTGGCGGATATGACCTTTCACCCACTCCAGACGTCTTTGGAGTATTATGGGAAAAAAGGGGTCTGTGTGAAAAAGCACGACTGAGTTACTCTAATGTCTTGCGTTCGTTTTATCGCCTATCCAAACGTTGGGCGCCATGTAGTGTAGTTCCTATTATCCCAATAGGCTCTGCGCATTGGAATAATATCTTCAATAGTATAGACCTAGGGCAGAAGTTAACTAGGTCTTCTACCGACGATATTAGACTTAAAGTTTTGTGTTTGCCAGCTAGCTCAGAGTTCACTAGAAACTTTCTCGAATAGGCAAGGAGGATTTTAACCTCTCTGGATAGACAAGAAGGGATTTAGTTTCTGACAACCATAGAACATGACAACTTTGCTCTCCCCTAATCAAGAGTGTATCTCTAGAGTCGTGTGAAAACAAAAGACAACTTATTTTACTCAGTCAGTTCAGTGCATTCTTAGTTTCACCAGATTGTAGAGAAAAGGAAGAGACGGGCGTGTTCAATAAAAGATGTTATTTATTGATCAGTCTCTTTTCTCATACAAGAGAAATGAATCGCTATTATTGCAATACTTATAGTTAAGTAAAGTGCATACAGTAAAGACAGAATTATAAAATAATACTGTAAAAGCATTGATATGGTTTCTGAGCCATATGATACTTTAAAATGGATAAAATAGATACATACATATATACATTTGACTAATCGTACTCAACTGGTGCTTCTAACCACGCCTACCCCAATGTACCTGACCTAAGCCTAATACGTGGGCGGGAGTAGATAAGTAGCAGTTTAAGTTAAGTTTGTTTTGCCAAGGGACTGACTCGAGAATTCTCTGCAAGGGGTTATTCAGTTCTGTACCTGAGATCTAGAATGGTGGAGGGCTGGTATCTCTTATCCCAGGTCTTGATATTCCAGCTGCCTGCGAGGGCTGCTTGGAAGCGCCGGAGCTGGATTTCTCGGCAGGAGAAAGGCAGAGTCTCGTTCTCAGCGCGTCAGGAAGGAGGGGCAGCGCCTGTGGGCTTCGCTCTCTGCTGGGCTCCTCGGCACGTCTCGCTGCTCCAATCTCGTCACCACCTCGTGTGTTTGCTTAAGGCAATGTCGGTAATATTTATACCTGAAAGGTGCCGAGATTGACGTAAGGATGGACATATATACGTCAATAAGGATGTCATATGAACGGGTTCGTTCGCACATTCTTTTACTGAAGTTCTCGGTGAAATCAAAACAATGGCTATGGGAATTTCCCAGGTCGCTGTAGGTTTGATTTGTTTTGAGAACTCCGTATGCCTTATCAGGGGCTGGAGGAATATCGCTTGTCTAATTAGATGGCATGCGTTATGACCTAATCAGATAACGCGCTTCTGTGCCGTGGTGTGGCTTAATCAGATAACGGTTTTTGCACCGTTGGATGGCTGCTAGTTAATTATTAACCAAACCAGGGTCAGGAATAGGGGAATCGATACAGTACCTATAGGAATACATCACAGTGCGGCCAAACTTGGCCCCGCCCATCGTCTGCTGATACAGATCCGAATCCAGCTCCCCCCATTGCGCTTCCGGGTCCGCCGCCATGCGCGCCCGTAATTCCTCATCGTAGTGCGACCACGCAAACCCGCCGTAAGTCACCTGTGCCCTCCGCACCACATCCATGTACTTGAAGAGCGCGACGGACCAGTCCGGAAACTTCTCGCAATACACGCTCGCGTATATGAGGAAAGCCGCTGACCAGTTGTCTAGCATCAGGGGCACCTTTGGGTGCATAGCTAACTCCTGCTCTTCCTCCTTCGACCCCTCCTTGGACGTCAACTCACTGTGGAGAAGCTTCAAAATGTCAATGTACTCCCCTTTACAGATCTTTTCCTTCGTCGCCGCCAAAAGGTGCGCCCCCAGCGGCTTAGTCAGCCCCATGTATGGTAACTTACGCACCGGCACCACGCAACTCTCCTTCCCCCCGCCCGCCGGCTCCTTCTCTCCAACCGCTGCCGACCCGCCGCCCACGCTTGACCCGTCTCCACCCATCACCACGCCGTCCGTGCCCACTCCAGCGTCCTGCACGTACCGGCCGCGCACCAGCCGCCATCCATCCTCCCCTTCACCCCCCGTCCCCACCGAAACATGTACACAGCACCGCTTGCCACTCCCCGCTCCATCTCCCACCTTACCTGGCATCAAGGTCGGCGTCCTTGCCGGATCCCGCCGCCTAACCAGTGGAGCTGAGGGGGCCGTCACCCTGGGCACTTCTCGCCTTGCCGGCACCTGTAATACACTGCTAACAACATTACAAGACCCTCCGTCCTGCCGAATCTCTCCTTCCTCCTCCGACTCTCCATAAGCCGGCTCCACACCACCCCGGCCCCCCACTTGGGATTCCAGCCAGCTCAAACCGGCTCTCTCACGACACACCCGCATCAAATCCACCAAGTCCACACTCCCACTCCCATCCGCCACACTCGCAGTCCAATCAGAAGTATGCGCATCCATCCTCACTCCCCTACCCCCGGCGGCCAAAACGACCCTTCGGGGAGGGGCCGGCGGAGACGAATCCCACCTCCATTTGCCGCGGTCATGAGCCAGGTCCCTCGCTGGAGCTCGGCCGCCCGCACCAGACAGAGCAAGCCCATCCTCTCGGTGGGTTGGAGCCGGATGCTGCTCACCCGAGCGCCTCGCAAACAGCTCCTGCCAAGAAAAAAAGGTGGAGTCCAGCATGCCAGCGTGAAAAGACCCCCCTTCACCCCCACGTGCCACCACGTCCCCCGCTCCCCCATCCCAGTGCTGCCCCCCCACCCCCATCCTGCTGAGTGACCTCCGCGCCACGACGGGATCCCCCCACACCCCAGGCCCCAACCCCCCTCCCAATCCCAGCCCCCCGGCCCTCCCCACCCCCCGAAACCCCAACTCGGCCCGCACCCCCCCATGCCCCCCTCCCCAGGCCCCCCCAGCTGCACCCCCGCTCCCCTCCCCCTCGCCGTAACACCCCGCTGGCCTGCCAATGCCCCCCCACCCCCCCCACACCCCCCTGCCTCCCCTCCACTACCCCAACTGACCCACCCCCCCAGCCCCGGTACCCACCCCGCCCGCCCGTCGCGCCTCCGTGCACCCCCTCCAAGCACCCCTGGCCTGCCACACCCCTCTGCCTGGCCCCCCCACCCCTCCCCTGTTGCCACGGCGACACCTGCCTGCTCGGACCTACCATGCCCCCTCCCTCCTCCGATGACGATGAACCCCAATCCAGCTCTGTGTCCGCCCCCCCTCCCCCCTCCACATCAGTATCTTCAATCAATAGCAGGGAGACCGCCCCCCTGCACCCCCATCCCCCCCCAGCAGTGCACCCTGCTCTTCGCACCTCGGCCCCGCTGCCCCTCCCACGCCCCCCCTCCCCCCCGGTTTCATCACCACCCTCAGCCCCCTCGGCCCCCCACCCCACTCCCCCCACCCCACTCCCCCCACCCTCCACCGGCACCACCACCTGAGCCCTCGCAGCCTCCCCCACTCCCCCCTGCTCTCCCAGCTCAGCCACTGCCTCGCGGGCTGCCCCTCCCCCCCCACCCCCCCGGCACCTCCCCCCACCTCCTCCACGAAGTCGAGCGCTCGCTTCTGTCCCCTCCGCCCGGCCCTTCGCCTTCGCACGCAGCGCTGCCTCCGTACGCAGTCCCCCGCCCCTCGCCCCTCCGCCCCCCCTCCCGCCTCGCGGAGCCAGCTGCGGCCGTGACCGCGGCGGCTCACACGCAACCACAGCTGCAGCGGTGCAATTGGCAGCGTGCCGCTGCGGCCTTACCTGGAGGTTGGACCGCACGATGTCCATGCGGCCCGCCTCGCCCAAAAGCCGCAAAGCCTCGGCCACCCGTGGATCCGATAACGCCGCCATCCCGCACAAGCAACCACCGCCTGGGCACCAAACACCGCGCACGACCACGCTGCCAGACAACGCCCACAGCGACAATCCGCCTCGCACGAGTCCGACCACAAAGCCCAAATAGCTGCCTACGGACCCCTGGCTGCTGTAGCACTGCACCACAAAACAGTGTGCAGTGACACAAAATGGCCGCATGTAAAGGGGACAAGCCCAAAACAAGCCCAAAGAGCCCAACCAGCCCAACCAGCCCAAGCAGCCCCAGCTACGGAGAGCCCCGGGTGCCAAACTTCCTCCCCCCCACCCCTGGTGCCCCAAACTTCCCTGGGGGGAGAGCCTCCCGATGGTCGGCCACCCCCCCAAATCCCCATTTCCACATAAGATCGTAAAAAGCGAAAATATTAATCATGAATCCGAGGTGAGCTTTTAAAATGCTATACTGTTAAATACTATATCAGTCATCAAGCACAAATATGAATTTGAATACTTGCTACAGACATCAAAACCAGATATGGTTTTCCTCACGGAAGCCTGGGCTACTGACACTTCGGAGCCTTATTGGGCTGTAGTAATACCAGCTGGATACTCATTGGCCTGTGTACAAAGGTTAGGTTAAAAGGGCGGTGCTAGGGCAAACATCTATCGATCCATTTTAGGGTCACTTTTGAGACAATCCAGTTGCCAGATCAGAAGCTATGACCTTTAATATTAAATTTTCTAGTTCCTCATCCTTCCCTGGTCTACTCCTATACCGGCAGCCTGGGCCAAAAATGTTGTTTATCCAAGGACTACAGACATTCACCGAATAATGCTTGGACTCCCTAACATTCACAATATTTGGGGATTTTAACTTTTATTTGGATGCGGTCAAGAAAACAGACACATCCATATTAGTAGATAATTTAGAAGGGTTTGGTCTTACACAACAAGGCTTGGAATCTACACACAAGGCCCACCATACTCTTGATGGTATATTTACCAACAACCCTAAAATTACAGTTGAGAAAATACTACCCTTATTGTGGTTGGATTACAATGCCATTTTTTGAAAACCCTGACACCAGGAGAGTGATAGGTCCCAGCCGAAGCACCTGCCCCCTGCTAAATCAAGACCATAGCATAAAATCAGGAGAGAGGATCTAACGGAGTTACTGGATAAAAGTCTACCCCTGCTAGCTCCAGCTGACCACATGGATCGCTGGATCAGATCAGCCATGAATCAGCTGGCCCCTGAAAGACTACATAAACAATGGCGAAAGAGTGCTTCTGCCCCCTGGTACAATCCAGACCTTAAAGCCATGAAAGTTAGGTGCAGACACCTAGAGAGGGTCTGGAGCGTAGCATACAGTGAACATAGTAAACTTCCTTACAAACTCTCCCTAGGGGAGTACAAGGAAGCTATAAAAACTCAAAAAGGAAGTACTTTACTAGCAAAATTGAGGGGGCCAAAAACTCCTCAAGAGACCTTTTCAAGACCGTCACGGCTCTATCCAATCGAAATCAAGAAAATTAATTCGTACAGGACCAAATTCTTTCTGACATGGTGGCAATCTTATTCCATACTAAAGTGCAATTAAATTATGACAAACTTGCAGGGAAGCTCCCCATCTCCATTAATACCAGGTTACCTGGGCCAGCTTACCTAAACATGCTGATCCCGGCTAGTCAATTGAGTAGCTTCACCACTCTATCAGCGGACAAAGTACGAGATCTGCTACGAGTATCAAAATCTGTCTCTCCAACAGACCCTTGCCATCCGGCTATTATACATTTGGTTTCAGATAAGATCAGTAATCAACTTGCTCCATTTCTGATTAACATAATCAGAGCAGGAATCTTCCCCACCTCCTGGAAGAAAGCATGTATTAAGCCGATTTAAAAAAAAAACATCCCTGGACCCCTATGTGGGCAAAAATTATCAGCCCTTGTCCTGCCTACTGTTAGCAGCTAAAATATTGGAAAAATCTATGAACCAAGACCTAAAGGGATATCTTGAGCTTAATAACATCCTAGACCATTCCCAACATTGCTTTAAACAACAGCACTCCACCGAATCAGCCCTACTCATGGCCACTGAGGAAATACGTAGCCAACTCAATGGCGGAGGAAAAGCCATGCTAATTCTACTTGATCTATCAGCCTCATTTGATACTGCGAACCATCAGGTATTAATTCAAAGGCTGAAGGCTATAGGAATCAAGGAGGAGGCTTTAAACCTTCTCTCCTCATTCCTCTTGGCAAGGGAGCAGAGGGTGTGCTGGGCCAACTATAAATCAGAGAGATTTTCACTTCCCTGTGGAGTCCCCCAGGGGTCAGCACTGTCCCAAACAATAATAAATATTTATATTACATCCCTGGCTGAGCTGACTAGGGGGCATGGTTTCTGATTGGTATCATACACCGATGACACTCAACTTATCAACTCCATCTCTTCAAGTGCCAAAACATTGGCAGGGAGATTTCATGGATGTCTGATACATAATATGGAATGCAGACAACAGAACTACCTTAAATTAAACACAAGTAAAATTGAGGTTATGGAGTTTGGGGACTGGGTCACCGCTCTTGGACCAAGAGTGGTGGCCGTCAGAGGCAGGTCAATGCCCAGTACCCGCAGTAAAGGTCAGGAATTTCGGAATCTTGCTTTGTGACCAAATTAATCAGTTAATATCGTCATGCTTCTTCCAACTAAAAATCCTATGCAATACTTTCCCTTTTATTCCCCATGACCTCTAAAAATCGGTTGTAGTTGCTATGATCCTTTCACAGATTGACTGCTGTAATGCCCTTTTCCGAGGCATAAACACTCGCCAATTGCTTAAACTACAATCTCTGCAAAACGCTGCAGCTAGAATGAAGCTTAACATTCCAAAGTACCTCCACATTTCTAACAGCATTAGAATACTTCATTAGCTAGCAGTGCAAGAGCAAATTGAATTTAAATCACTGTGCCTGGTACATAAAGCACTGTTTCGTGGTGAAGCAGCGGATCTACAGAAATTATTCCGTAAGCACATTCAACGGCGTAGTTTCAGATCTGCTAGCAAAGGTCTAGACCAACTACCTAGAATACAAAAGGTTAGATGAGGAGGTAGAAGCCTGACATAGCGAGCATCTAAGCTATGGACTGAATTACCAGACAACATCAGACTACAACCTTCCAGACCTCCGTTCAGAAAAAGGTTTAAGACCTGGCTATTCTCTTTGCAGAAATAAGGCATGCATCCTTCTCTAACTCGTTTCCTGCTATAGCGCCAAGTTACTTACAACACATCTTTGAGAGCTAATGATTTTGCAGCGGCTGCCCCTGAAGGGAGCACTGAGGGTCTGCGCCATAACCGACGCCGAACCCTGGAACAAACTGTTTTTTGGCACGCTGTGGCACCCAGAAGCGGGAGAAGCACCCGCGCCCCCCCACCCCCGCAGAGGCTGCCAGGAAGGCACTGGCCCCCATGGCCAATGAGAGCCCGAGCGCGGTACAAACCCCCCAATGGGGGGATCCCGCCAGTAAGGCGGGAAACACTCAGGGGTGGATATAAGCGTCGCTCCCCGAGGTAAGGATAAAGAGGTAGCAGACGCCCTGTCAAGAGCACTGATGGACAGATTCCAGGAACTGGCACCTGGGGCGGAGCAGAACATGACCTCTTTTCTGGCAAAACTGTGGAGCCTGGTGGGGTAGATCTATCGGAACTGGTTAACCAAGCCCTTGCCCAGGAAGCAGCTAGGAGATATAAGAAGTATGTTGGGACTGCAATGCAGGTGGGGGGCATAATGTGCCTGGGCGATGTGGGACCCACATACAGGGCAGTTGAGCAATTCATCCGGTGGGCATACAACCGTGGGAAATCCAGGTCATGGGCACAGGCCCACCTGTCCGCTGTAGTGCATCACACCTCCTGTATAAGGACGCATTTTCCACCGCATTCTTTGGGGCATTCCGCCTCAGTGAATAAGTGGCGCCCCCAAGGGCGGGACCACCCGAACACTGCTTACAGGCAAGCGATGTGACACTTAGAACAAAGGGAATAGAGATACTACTGAGGCGGTCAAAGACAGGCCAGACCGGCAAAGGTGCGATAATAAAGCTGCAATGCATCGAGGATCAGGGCTGCTGCAAAGTGTGTTGCATGCTAGCATTCATGGCTGTGTGCCCAGCGGGTGAAGGGCCTCTGTTCAAACACAGAGACGGCACACAACTGAGCAAATTACAGTTCACAGCGGTCATGTGCCTCGCCCTCAGCAAAGCAGGGCTGCCACCAGCGGGTTTTGGGTCACATTCATTCAGGATGGGGGCAGCCACAACAGCCGACCGGCACGGAATGACCGAGGCTGGGATACAGGCGGTAGGTAGATGGCAGTCACGGGCATACCGGACCTACGTGAGGATGGAGTTGCTGTAGACCGGTCAGCCATGGGAGGACAGGGCGCCTCTCCCAAGGGCAAGCAGCAGATTGACAATTTGATCTTTGCCTCGACAGGAAAGAGACCACGCCTGGTGTGGGTGTTGGGCCTTTCTTCCATAAAACGGATGCAGGCATGGTGGCGGCAAGGGGGCCACAAACTGGAACGACGTCTAGTAGAAACATGCATAAGGTGGTTTGGCCAACCGGGCGTGAAATGGGAACAGCTGCCGGCAACCCTCGTGGACCTGCAGGCTGACACGGCATGGCATCCGGACATTTTGATCATCCATTTGGGGGGAACAATTTGGCCAGACGGGGGAGGAAAGTGCTCCTCCACGATGTACAGAGAGACCTCACGGCCGCAGCCAGGGCTTTCGGGAGCACCACCATCATCTAGTCGGAACTGATCAGCCAGACGGGAGTGACGAGGGACCGAAGCACAGAAAGCAGTAGAAAACTCGTGGAAAAAGTTGAACCTCGCGGTGAGCAAATTCTGCGGGGTCAACGGATTTGAAACTATCAGGCACGGGCTCATACACACAGGTCGCCCCAAATTCTATCCGAAGGATGGCGTGCACCTGTCAGAGGAAGGCATGCGAGTGTTCTGTGACAACCTGTTGGGCACCATGGCCCTAGCAGGTTGCAGATAATAAGGAGCGAACTGAGCGTGGGGGAGCTGCAGGAAGATGTAAGCCTCCCTGGCGGCGTGGCAAAGAGCTACGGGAACAATGGTTGGTACAGAGGTACACCGGAGGGCGGTGTGCCAGAAAAGGACCACTCACCTTGGGATGCCTCACGGCTGGGTGAGTTGGCCTACCAAAAAGAGTTAGCAAATGGAGACGGCGCTCGCAGGATGGCAGGGCACAAAAGACTCAGACAAGGTAGTGAGTTGTGGCCTAACTCTGTGACAGAAGATACCCCCCTCGCAAAGAGAGCGCAAATCCAAACAAAGAAATGACCCAGAAGGGATAAGAAACAAGGCAAGCCTGCACAGGAGCAAACCCACGAACTGTCTGTCTAATTTGCTAATTGGCGATGTACATATGATTTATGGCATGTATGATGTATGACAAAAATTCATATGATTTATGACGCAATTATCACCAAGGTTGATTTATGACCATGGCATACAAATCATGCCAAGTATATACATGTATTCCTAATAAAACTGCGGCCAACAAATGACCACAACAAGACACAATTACATGTTGGCTTATTCATTCTGAGGAACGCAGTTGGGGAATGTTGCATGTACTCAGAAGTGGGTACAGTGCGGGGGTTATGGTCTATAGCAAAACTAAAGGCAAGATGTCTAATTTGCTGATACCACAATGGCATTTCAATGTATACATTTTATAATGGGGGTTTTATTTGATTTCACTTATTTTATCTGGTTTGCCCATTCCTGCAATCTGATTTATTTTAAATTATAACTGCCTGCGATGTTGTTGTGGTCACATAAACATGATCTCATTTCTAGTGATGACACCAATAATGCAACCCATTTTTTCAGCAAAGGTTATGGACTTTGCATTAACTAACTGTAAAGAGGGGGTCCACACAGTTCAATAGATGGGAAGTAAATTCAGTTTATTCAGCATACACGAAGAGACCTCCAGCTCCTTCCCCAGCTTCTTCTTACTGGTACAACTTCAACACATAACATTCTAAACACCTAGCAACTAACAGAGAGTTCCATTAAGCATAAATCCTTACACATCTCCCCCCTTACAAATAGTAAAAGAAATACAACATGAACATAATAATGCAAGTAGACATCTAAAGCATAAGGACAAAGTATGGAAGAAAGAAATTGCATTAAGGAGCTGAACATTTTGCAACATTACCACAGCTCCAGGCAGAACCATCTGACAAAATAAGAACATTTCTTTTGACACATTTGACTTGCTTAGGTTGAGAGAACTTACTGTCACCTTTAACCACAAATCCACCCTTCCTTGTCACAACCCAATCACCCACTTTGAAATCATTCTCACGTACCCTCATTCTTAAGTTATACAACAGAGCAGAATCACCTTGCTGTTTGTCAACACCACACTTCACTCCCCTACGATCGACCCATACACACTCCTTGTTTCTCAGCCAACCCGGAACCTCCTTCACACCCGGCTCACGACCTTTAAGAGAAACAAATGGTGAAACACCAGTAACAGAGTGTGGAGTAACTCTGTAGGACCACGTCATTTTTTTTTAGCTCACCAGTCCAAGCCAAACCATTAGCAAGAGATAACTGAATATTTTCCATTAGCAACCTGTTTACCCTTTCCACCAATCCGTTAGCCTGTGGCCTAAATAACGCAACCCTTTCATGACAAACTCCCATTCCATCCAGGAACTCCTTCATCTCCCTAGAAACCAATTGCACACCGTTATCCGACACTAAAGTTTTCGGAATCCCTTCATTCAAGAACGCTCTCTTCAAAAATCCAATCACTCTTCTAGTATCAATAAACTCAGTAGACTCCACCACAAACCATTTCGAATGATAATCCACAAGTACCATCAGATACCTGTTACGCACACCCAGTCTATGAATCGGACCCAAAAAATCTATAGCTAGTTTCTCCCAAGGATGTTCTGGAAACTCAACACATTGGAGAGGAGGTTGTCTAACCACTTTGGTCTTGTCATTACTTGCACATGCATAACAATTCTTCACAATGTCGTCTATTTCCCCATCCATGCCTGGCCACCAGTAGGATTCACGGATTCTCCTCTTTGTCATATTACGACCCAAATGGCCTTCGTGTGCCAAACTCATAATTTTAGTTCTGAGACTGCATGGCGGAACTAACCTATTTCTACGCCATAATTTTCCTTCCGCAACACTCAATTCTCCCTCGACGTGATAAAAACCTTTTAACCGTACAGCAGCACAAGACTCCTTAGACCAACCTCCAGACACATTTTCCATAACTTTTTTCAACAGTTGATCATCACTCATAGCACCTTCCCACTCGACTCTATCAAATGCCAAAATTTCATTGCAACTGGCACTAAACTCATCACCCTCAAACTCCTCAGATACCACATCAACTGGCATCCTTGACAAATAATCCGCAACTACATTTTTCTCACCCTTGGCGTATTCCATATTAAAATTGTACTCTAGAACTGACAAAATCCACTTTGATATTCTAGGAGTTACATTCCCTTCCAGACCTCTGCCACCCTTGAATAAATGCACCAGGGGCTTATGATCTGTCCTTACTCGGAAAGGCAAACCCCATAGAAAATACTTGAAGTGTTTGATACCCCAAGTACAGATCTTCTCTCTCAATTACTGAATAAGAAACTTCCGCCCCTTGAAGTCTCCTAGAGGCAAATCCAATGATCCGTTCAATACCATCAGAAATCTGAGTCAACACTGCCCCAAGCCCCACACTACTACCATCTGTAGTAACCAAAGTTTTGGCCCGAACATCAAAATGACCCAAGGTCGGTGCATGCAGTATACCATCTTTCACGTTCTTAAATGCCTTCTCACAGCTTTCACTCCACTTGAACACAACTCCATTCTTCATTAACAACCTTAAGAGTTCTACAACATCAGCAAAACCCTTGATGAATTTCGAGCAATATTCAGCTAAGCCTAAAAAAGATTTAAGTTGATCCTTGCAAGTTGGTGTGGGAGCATTATTCATCGCAGAAACTATGCTCTTCTTTGGTTTAATTCCGAGACCAGATATTTCATGACCCAAGTAAGTCACACAGTCACGCTTGAGTTGACACTTTTCTTTCTTTATAGTTAACCCATTCTTTTCCATTCGTTCCAATACTTCTGTCAAAATCTTATCATGGTGTTCACAATCCTTCCCAACAACCAATACATCATCTTGGAAACACAAGACATTTTCTACACCAGCTAAAACTTTCTGCATCACTCTTTGAAATACCGCCGAAGCAGATGCTAACCCGAAAGGCATCCTGCAATATCTAAAGGCTCCTAATGGAGTTACAAAAGAGGTAAGGTGACGTGATTCCTCGTTCAAATCTATTTGGTGATACGCAGCCGACATGTCGATCACACTAAAAATCACACCACCACCCATAGCACTCAGCATTTCAGAAATGTTGGGTAAGGGTTGTCTATCTACCCAAATATTTCTATTCAAGTCGCGCAGGTCCACACACAGACGAATCTTTGCTCTCCCATCCTTTGGTGCGCCTACAATGGGCGCGAGCCATTCTGAGGCTTCAATAGGCTCAATTATTTTCAAATCTAATAATTTATCCAGTTCATCTTTAAGGGGACCCCTCATTAAATGCGGTACATTTCTAACTTTATGAACTACAGGCACTGCGTTCCTTTTGAGTATTATTCTCAATTTTTCAGTAAAGACACCTGGAAATTTTCTCATGATATCAATTTCAAAACCATCAACATTGAGAACAGTAAAAGAAGATACTGGTTCTGGTACATTGGGATTTAACACAATGCCTAAATCTTTCTGGTGACGCCAGCCAAGCAAATTAGTACCTTGCTTGGTTAAGTAAACTCGCCCAAATACCTTCCTAGAAGAAAACGTTATTACCATCCATTTCAGCCCTAAAATGTCTATAGTTTTGCCACCATATCCCACAGCTTTGATGTCAGGAGAACCCCAAGAAGAGAGATCACTATGCTCTGCCCAAACACTAATGTACATGTCTTTTGACAGTAACGTGTAAAGACTCCCAGAATCAATTAGCATCTTGACATTTTTAGTTCCAGGATGTTTAGGATCTCTGCAGTTAAAACTAATTAAACTATGTGGTTTCTCCAACTTATCCGTACTCTCAGTAGGCACATCAATTAAGCATACAGGATTTTGAGAAGAATTATAGTTCTTCTCATCAGTTACTCCATCAATGCATAACATAAGCTCTTGAACATTCTCACAACAATCATCAATGTCATTAACATATTGAGTTTTTGCATTACAAACTTTAACTAAATGCGCTCTTCTGCCACAGCTTCTACAAATAGCATTCTTTGCCATGCAACGTGTGCTTGAAGCTATATGTCCAGGAGCTCCACATCTATAACACTTTACTTGACGAAAATATCCTTGTTGTGTAGAATTCGTAGAATTAGGACGGAAATTGTTGAGAGGTTTGCCAGTAGACTTGAAATCAAGCTTCCCTAGTGGCTTAACGATTTTCGTTTCATTAATACTAGTTTGAACCAGAGAAATGTTCTCAGCAACCTCAGATTGTTTTGCAGGGCCCTCCTTGGACATTACCGAATTAGTACACTCCTCCATTTCCTTAATCCACAAGTCAGTATTCTCAAGTCCTTTAGCGATCTGAATTGCTTCCTCTAATGTGCAGTCTTTTATGAGCAAGTTTTCTCTAACTCTTTTGTTATTTGTACACCTCACTATTTGATCGCGAATTAAAGAATCATTCAAATCTTTGAAGTGACAATTGATAGACAACCCTCTTAAAGCTGCTACATAGCTCGCTACATCTTCATCGTTCTTCTGTACACGACAAAAGAATTTATGTCTTTCTAGCACAGTGTTAATTTTAGTCATAAATCTTTTTTCAAGCATTTGCATACTCATTTCGTACACGTTGTTAGGTTGTCCATTTCCAATGCCCAAAGAAATTTCAGGTAAATCTTCATAAAGTCTTCTACCTTCTACCCCTAAATTATGAAGCAAAATTGCTTGCCTGCGAATTGTTCCAAATTTTTCTGCACCAGTAGCAAGAATATAGGTTAAGAACAATTTTTTCCACTCCTTCCATGGTATCGTAGGTTCCCCAGGGGTGGGAAGAGAAGAAGGAGGAGTAGCAAAGGTTTGTTCAGCCATAGAAACAAGGTAAATATTGCAATATCACAGTAGCAATCCAAAAGAACTTGAATATGAACAATGAAAACTGTAATTATACAAAATTCAAGAGTCACCTCTTCAATTCAACGATGTTGCCCACGCTCGATTCGATAATGTGACTGTTGAAGAAAAATGTTAAACTGAAGAAATTGTCCAGTTCGCAAGTAGTTGAAGCGCAACACCTCACTTGGAAGATTGATCTCTACCGGCAGCTTATTTTCGGGCCGGTTGCTAGGCAACGTATATAACAAAGATGGCCGCAAAACGTAGGGTCAAGTAGCGTGAAGGCGCGATGACGTCACAGGGTCATCGCGTACATTGATGACGATCCGGTAAACTGAAGACGCCGGATTCTGAAGAGGAGTGTTGCGATGCAGATTCTAATGCAGAGCGTGACGGTAAGCGCGCTGCAGTTTAAAATTTCAAAGAATGCACATCGATCGAGATTAGGTTTTAGAAGAAAAATCGATTGAGATTAGGTTTTTTAGAAAAATTAACAGTACTCACTCGAGGGTGGCAAACAAGAAATTCGAAAAAGGCAATTAAGTAAATGTAGAAGGTCTAAATCCAAATGGGAAGGAGTAAATGTATACTACCAGCTCCAGGTAGTACCATCCAGGGTGAAGGTCCAAAGCACTCTGTCCCCTGCCAGAGCTTCTCCACCTCGTCGCCAATGTAAAGAGGGGGTCCACACAGTTCAGTAGATGGGAAGTAAATTCAGTTTATTCCGCATACACAAAGAGACCTCCAGCTCCTTCTCCAGCTTCTTCTTACTGGTACAACTTCAACACATAACATTCTAAACACCTAGCAACTAACAGAGAGTTCCATTAAGCATAGATCCTTAAACTAACCCTAGTTTTTTAGAAAATAACTTTGTATTCTGGACCGTGTAGTTTTGCATTTAGCATTCCTAAATCAGCTCTGAAATCCGAGCATGCATAACGATGTTTGGTAAACGTATGAATAAACACAGCATGTTTGCAACTTACTAATGAACTTTGTAAATTATTCCTCCGATAATATACTAATCAAGAAGGCACAGCCCTCCACCAACTATTTAAACTTGTACCCTACAATGGATCGTGGGTGTAGCCATTTTTGATGCACGTGCCATCACTAAGATTCGGCCCTGACAACTGTAGCACAAAAGCGCAGATTTCTCCACACATCCCAGTAACCTGCAATAATATATCTGGGACTCTACATGCTACGTTGCCCATTATATCAAGAAGATTATTAGTTTACTAGATCAACGAATTGGCCCCATGGCCACCTGTAGAGATCGGAGAGAACATCGCAACCGACGAATAGATGAGATTTTCTCAACATCAGGAACATCTGCACAACCAATCACATTGAACCCCCACTCTGCGAAATCCACCTTCCAAGCCTTGAAGAAAGCTATGAAAAAAGAAACAACTAAATTCTGGGAAGCGGCCAGTCTAAAAAAATACATGGAAGCAGAAAGAATATCCAGGGGACTTCGGATCCCAGTTTTTCCTCTGAACGAAACAACTAGACCAGAGACCAGATCAGATCACAAAATGGGCGGGAGGCATCAAATAACATGATACGCCAACTAATAGATATCGCAGAGGAAGGACACATCAAACACAAAAAGGAAGTGGATGATCTCACAAAGAAAATAGAGGAATCCAACTGGGGCGACATCACTACAAAAATCTATGAGATACTTAACAGAATAATCAACGGATATGAGGAAGACTTGATCCAAAGAGAGAACAGAAAATTCAGAAGTGATCAAATTGAATACCAACTTGGAAGAGTGTAAACTTTTCCAAAACGTTAGAACAACATCCCAAAAGGCACATCAACTTCACTGAGTAGACAGAAATACAATACCATTACCAGCTGGGAGCTGAATAACCAGGACCTGAAACTACAGCTACCACAACCATAGTAGGGGTCATTTTTTAAAGGAGGTCAGAAGACAACGCTTGGGATTCCGGAATCAATCCAATCAAGATACTAGAACCCCATCAGAAAATACCCTAAGTACATGAATGCCAAGACCAACCGCAGGAGTAAAGACCAGGGCAAAGAAGAAACAGGAAACAGAACTGAAGGAGCGAACAACGTGATGGTCAATATCTTGGGCCATCAAAAAACCACCACACCGGCAGGAATACTCAACAGGGGCTTATCGTTTTGCCCCACAGCATTTTGGGATCTCACCAGAACTATGACAGACCTTTACAAGTTCACACACAAACTGGCATTTTTTCACAACAGACCCCCTGGTCAAAAAGAAGGTGGAACACCAATCACCCGTCCCATGTCAGTACAAGATCTGGAAAACATCCATCTACTGATGACCCTAGACAACAAAACAGATGACCAAACAACTCCCCTTACCCTAGCACACAAATTGGGCATAGACACAACATACCCCACTACCAGCAAGACCACCTCCAAATCCATTTTTTGTCCTCTACTGCCCCCAGGCAATACCATTGACTTGTTTTACACAGCTGTATCTAAAGATCTAACTATGGTACACCAAAATCATCAGAAAAGAAAAAGCTTCCTTCTAAAGAATCTACCAAACGACAAACTAAAAGCCCTCAACGAATTGAAGAATCTCCCAGAAGTGGTAATTAAGAAAGCTGATAAGGGGGGCAACATAGTATTATTACATACAGATAATTTCATAGCAGAAGCACCCAGACAATTAAAAGACACAACATGCTACAACGAATTAGCCACAAATCCAACAATAAAAAGTCTCCAGGATCTGAAAAAGAAACTAGGTTCATGGTATACTAAAAATCTACTTACTTAAAATAGCAACCAGAGTGGAATGAAAAATGCAGACAGAAATCACAACATAAACTGCGTAACACCAGAGTCCACCGAGAGAGACAGTAGAACCTCCTCAACCAACAGTAAATTATATGCATTTACGTAAAAGCTACAAGAGGTAAGCAATTCCGAACCTACTGTAACAAAAAACACAATGAATCTGTGAATGAGCAAGCAAGTGGAATAGCAAAGTTACACAGAGAGTAGATCATCCATCAATTGGGGTCGCAGCCAAGAATCATACAACTGAAAAACCAAAGAAGGAAGAAGGCAGTTCAAAAAACATAAACCAAAACACGGCTCAAATGATTATTCTGAGTCTTCATGAGACATAGGTAACTACGTGGGTGACCCAGTCCTTCCCATATTCCATGCAGATATTACGAGACCTGTTGTAGCGAATGGAAGAAGTTTTGTTTCCCGGCCTGCATTTGTTTTTGCTTCACTGATAAAAATGTACGCCATGCCTCTTGCACCACAATATTGAAGTCTTCTCTCTCTCCTACTGGAGTGCTGTATCCTGTCTCAAAAATTCATCAAGTGTCCCACGATGGGCATTTTCGTGGGCTCTCGCAGGGGCCTTCTCATTAGGGATCTATGGGCTCTCTCCCCCACAAACAATCAAGAGAAGGCATCAGTTTTAAAGTCAGATAGCAATAACTGCTCGACATAGTCCTCCAGTCTGCCGGTGTTAGTAGATTCAGGGACTCCCAGAATGCGAAGATTATTGCAATGAGATCTTGACTCCAAATCCTCATTTGTGGCTGCAACATTATTGAAGACTTTCTTCTTGTTCAACATAATTTACCCCTTAGATACGAGGTCATCTTTAGCAGTGGAAATTCTAGTTCAGCCTCCTCTAGTCTGTTCTAATGGTCATCTAGATTACACGTAACAAAATCAAGACGACCCATGAGAGCGGACACTTTATTATCTATGGGGGTCCAGCTCTTCTGCATAGCCTTAAGGAGAGACTTGAATTTGTCATCTTGGTCACCTTTGCCTTGGAGCCGCTCCCGAGCATCAGGCTGACTGTTATCTAGGATAGCCGTTTGTGCATTCTCATGCTGTTCAAACCGCACTTTTGGCTGCCTTTTGTGTGTCTTTCCCATTTTGTGTGGGTGGTTAGGCTGTAAAAGCAAGAATAGAAATGGCCACTCTCAACAATGTAGGAGCAAAAGAGCATATACTAAGGGATTAGATGGCAGGATGGATAAGTCCAAACTTTATGCCCAGGTAAGGCGTAGATGTCTGCTTGGTATCACATTGCTTTGCTGGAATATCATGAGGAAAAGATCCTGCCACTCGCCTGGAAGGTACGCAAACGCAGGGGTGGTGGGGGTGAGCAGATCCAACTATTCACCACAGGTATTCTACTATGATGCAAGTGCAGAGGAGGCACTGGGCAGCAAAACCAACCCGATGTGGGCAGGCCAATCACAGGTTCACAGAGTGGGCCAACACAACCATGAAGGAAAACTCTACAGGAGCAATGAGGACCTCAGAGGTAAAAGGCAGGATTCTGATCTGAACAAGCCCACAATCCAGGCCCGGGCAGCTGAGCAAGCCCAATGTAAATTATAGGGTTCCATGGGGTTGAGTCTCTCACCTCAAGCCTCAGGTAATTAGTTGAGCCTTACTAGTGCAGGTTGCTCCCGGCTTGTTAAGGCTGGCCACACCTACCTGGAGCATCCGCGTCGCACTACTCTGGTATTTGAAGTATACAGTGTTTCATTGCCAGACTCCTCCCAAGTAGCCTGCAACGCTGCAGCAGGAATATGTACCGGACCTTGGGTTCAGATTGCCACCTCCCAGCATTGTCTACGCCACTCCACAACTCTGCTCCTAACAATCACACTCTCCCCAGATCCACCATCTTGCAGGTAACAGCTTCAGCCAACCTACATGATCTCCTGTCTAAACCATGACCTCCCAGAAAAAAATAATGAAGACAGTAGAACGGATGATGGCCCCCCTCGAGTTCATTTTGATTATATTTGTCATTTTGTGATGTTATTAGGTTAGTGAGTTCATAGTCAGCTCAAAGTTTCGGTTTTGAAAAGCTGATAGCGTGACTGCTCTGAATAAGTAGTTAAAAAAGCATAAACAAATTGCTTTTATTTTATTTTTTAGGCAGCGCAAAAAGGTGAAAGACGACAATTGAGTTTTAGCACGGAGGAAAATATTTTAAGGTAAGCAATTTAAAAAGAAAAAAAGCAGAAGCAATTTATTTGTAATTTGTTGGGGATGCTCTCCAGTTCTGAATCCTTTGGGCTGCCTCATGGCATATGTTTGCCAGACCTAGAAAGCTCATTTAAACTATCCTTTAATATTCATGTGCACTGCATATCGCCAAAGTGGCAACACTTTGCTTTGCTTTCAGCTCTTTTGCCTTTTTATTTATGCATGAGTAATAAATATATTTTCTTTCAAGTAGACTGCATTTGATGCTTGGTAGCTGTGGAATCAAATAATATTTTGTTCCCTTTAGTTGACAGCATTTGTCAAAAACAAGCCATAATACAAAAGGCTGTTTGTTCTTTGACTTCCGTCAAACAGAAACCTTTTTATGTACACATTATTTACTAGGCCATAAACCAGAATGAGCCAGTGCCCATGAATGCTTGTTCTCAATAAGCCCAGCAACGTAACATCTCCTTAACACTCTAAACGGCAGCGTATCTTGTAGTTCAGATGTATTTGTTAAGCTAAAGTTGGTCTTTCAAAGTATCTGCGAGCTGGGAGTTCCCTGAAAAGTTCATAACTATTGCCATGGAACCAAACACGCCTGCCCTTTGCTGGTGGGGCAGGTGAGTAAATACAAAGCCCAATGTAAATAACAAATGTGTCCTTGTAACTGGTGCTCACGTAAAAGGCTCCAATAACTTCAGGCCGAGCTCATGTTATATAAAAAACTGCAAAAAGCTCAATAAACAAATTACAATTATACATATACATAGAGATTATAGGGACATTATAGTTAGGCTCAGGTTTCCCTTGTACAAAATCAATACAATTCAGCAGTTATAGCTAGCTGAGCTAACTATAACATGTGCCCCGGCAATGAACTGCTTATGACCTCACATATTATATGTGAATTTCTAAGGTTTTTTAAATGCTAATTCCTAACTAAAACGTCCCTGTAACCTTCGTTTTTTTCTGTGAATCTCTACGTTTTTAAATTCTATTTCCTAACTATAACATCCCTGTAAACCTTCGATTTTTTTAGTAAATTTCTAGGGTTTTTTAAATGCTTATTCCTAACTTTAACATTCCTGTAACCTTTGTTTTTTCAGTGAATTTCTATGTTTTTTTATGTAGTAAAGGCATTTGCAGAGTGCTGGAGAAAGGGTGCAGGGCCTCTAACCAGCTCTCAGGAATCCCGCTCTGTAGGACTTACCAGGAGGACTTCTTGGCCCCCAAGGTCCCTCAGCATCCAAGATGACTTCATTCCCCAAGCAGTAGTTCTCTAGGAGACATGTTTGCAAAGTGGTGGAAAAGGGGGTGTAACCATCAAAGACCTCTTAGCAATCCCGCAGTTTGAGACTTACTGAAGGTAACAGGAGGGGCTGTACACCTCGAAGGACCCTCAGCGGCCAATCGGATTTCATCCCACGATTAGCAGTGCGCCAGGAAGCGTGTTTACAGAGTAGTAGAGAAAGGGGGCGGGCTACAAACACCTCTCAGCAATCCCGCAGTGTGGGACTTTCTGAAGGTACCAGGCGGGGTAGAAAAGCATGACCTGTTTTCAGAATCTGGGTTTGAACGTTTATTAACATCAGGCAACAACATTTTTGGCTATTCGATTCTGCAGCACCCTTTGCATCTTGAACTTGCACTGAGAATGTGACTTGCTAACTCCTCACACCAATATAACACCATCTCCTAAAAGATGGAGAGCTGAAGGTTTACTGGTCTTTTGATCAGACATAGAATTTCAGTTTCAACAGTTGGGATTTGATTAACCTTAAGTATTATTCAACTGTTTGGAATCATAGCCCATCTCAGGAAGATACGAGAAGCTTCTTTACAATGGTTTTAATTTTCTTCTATCATAAATAAGGGCCTAATCATTTTCAAACTTATAGCTTAGACTTTGATTTACCTTTATTGTGTGAGATTACTTTATCATACTGTGCCAAAGTTCCAAACCTTTACCACTTCCCTGATTTGACCTTGGCTACTTATCCCCAATAATCTTGAAGAGATAAATGCAAAAAGAGTGCTGGATAACCAACTGCAAATTTATAGTGTCCAAGGACACTAGTGGTAAATGACAATAACTACCAGGCACATTGGCATTGGTCGGGGGATAAGGAGGGGCGCTTATCCCCCTGGATCACCAGTGCGGGCCATACCAGTGCCGGGGACGGTGCAGGTGGTGGACGTCATTCTTTTTTGCAACACTGGCACACCACTCCAGCAGGCCAGTTACACACTGGGCTGCTTTAGTGCAAGCAATGTTACCAAAAATAATGGCACCCCTGAAGTCTCTCCTGACGCCATTCCCTGCCACCTCTCACTCTCATGTACCAAACAGAACAAATAGCCAGACAGGTTTACTTTTTTATCATTTGATCACACCCAGCCTACCAGTGCTGAGTGATCTACTATTTTATTTTAGTTTTTTGTCTTATTATGCATTTTCATTGAATTTTTTGTATGTCATCAAAAGAACAGTTATCAAACAATAAAGAATACATTCAGAAAACAATGTGCAAAATATATACCAGTGTTCAATATGTACAAAATCAATACTAAATTTCAAAAACACCAAAAATACATTCCAAAAAATACATACATACAATGCCTAAAAATGATTTATGAAATAGGCACCAGTCCTTCATATTATATACCAGAAGCCAGGCGGACAACAAAGTTCATAGATACTGCCTGCCTGTCTTACTGAGCCAGGGATTAGATGATTCTAGGGTTGCACTCATAGGGATAGAAAGCGTAGTATTATTCTTAGCCCTATTTGCACCCTTCTTCTTTATCACAGGCTCGGGGGCAACGCGTTTCGAACCACAAAAAGATTGAGGGTTCTCCTCAGGACACGGACTGGATGGAGCCGTAACTGTAAACAATCATAACGGGATTTGGTGTCAGTATTGTATTGCAGTAACATTTAAATAAGCTCTCAGACTCTCAAAAAGGTATATAAAAATACCTGTGTGTAACTCTCTAAGCCACCTCCATGGAAAAAGTAGCCTCGCAAGGGTGGAGTTTCTGCAGAGAGACAGGTATGTGATTAATTAAATGCCTATAACTACAGCTGTTGCGTGCTGGAATTTAAACTAGCGGAGATCGCCGGCTGCAAGCCTACCTCAACCTCGGGCGGAGTGGCGTGTGGAATTAGATGCGTCGGCCGTTCGCCGGTCCGGTAACTCTGTTATTATGTTGTTGAGTTCAATTGGGGCTGTCCGAGGGTAGAAAAAATACATTAGGATTTGGGTCGGACGTGGTGTAACCTCAAGAGTCTAGAATAACAAGGGCATGTTAACTTACTTGTTCGCTTAGTGAACCGCTCCGCTTCATCGCATACGGCGTTTGGCAAGGGCACACCGCGTGCCAACTTGGGTAATTTAAAGAGGCCGCGTTACGATAGCACGGCATCAATGATTTAAAGGAACCGCATGGTAGAGCAACGCTGAGAAAGATGGTAGTTGTAGTACACGATTAACAAGATAGCACGGCCAGGTCAGAAAAACGTCACAGACAATGCCGACACAATCGGCTAAATGTGGAGACAGAACTGAAGCAGAGAGGGCTAAACATGTCCCCAACAGAGATAGATCATAGATTATTGATCATAGATTGATCATAGATTGCCTGATTCAGACAGTTCATTCAGCCCAGAGATGGCTGTATCAAATTTCAATATCAGATACGCTTCCTTTTGGGATAGGGGTATTTCTGGATCGCCACCACCGCTTTTGATCACATGCCAGCACGGTCCATTTCAGATCATTCACCGAGTGATTGTGTTGTAAAAAAATGGGACACCAATGGTGCTGTCAAGGTTTTATTGTTGATTCGAGAGCGATGTTGTATAATCCTTTGTCGCACCTCCTGTGTTGTCTTTCCAATATAAACTTTGTCACATGGACACTGGATGGCGTATACTGCGTTTTTGGTCTTGCAGTTTGTGTGTTCCTCATGACGCCAACATTTCTTTCCGTCAGTGAACAGTGAACCTTCCATAGTGAGGTTGCAAACGGAACAGGTTCCACATTTCCGGGTTCCCTTGACCGGGTTCATTCCGAAAATAGTACTCTAGGTGTCCTTTTTCCTTGGAGGGCGTGTGGATGTAATCAGCTGCCCTATACTCTGATTTTTCTAGAGGGAAAACAGTGGTGATCCAACATCAGGCATGATTTCTTCCACCAAATGCCAATTATTACGAATAATGTTCTGCAGTGGGTGGGTGTGGGGTCCAAATGTGGACACACACACAATTCGCTGGGTGGGTGATCTTTGTCTCTTCTCCAGTAGGTGCTCCCTTGGCGTCCATCTGGCCCTTTTCATGGAGTGCTTTAGTAACTTGCGAGGATATCCTCTTTCTTGTAGTTTCTTGACCAATGCTTGGCCATGCACGTCATAGTCTTGGACCCTGGAGCAATTCCGTCTTACCCTAAGGAATTGTCCGTAGGGAAGATTATTCTTTAAGCTCCTAGGGTGGTAGCTCCTGAAGTGTAGGGCATTGTTTTTGTCCATTTTTTTCTGAAAGAGGGAGCACACCAACCCGTCGGGTGTCGTCTTGACTTCCACATGCAAGAACGATAAAGCTTTTGAATCATAACAAAGGCTGAACTTTATGTCCGGGCTTCGATTGTTGAGCCAAGCGTGAAATTCTTCCAACAGCTGTGGTGTCCCGTTCCAGATACACCACATGTCGTCTATGTATCGTAGCCACTTCTAGATGTGGGCTTGATACGGATTGTTGTTATGTACATATTTTTCTTCATATTGGCCCATGAACAGGATCGCCATTTCAGGGGCAAAAGGGCAGCCCATCGCTGAGCCTTTCACCTGAATAAACATTTCTTCCTCAAATTTGAAAAAGTTTCTTTTTAGCGCCAGTGATGCGAAAGCGACAATTAGATCTGTTGGCACTCGGTGGGGGCGGGGCCTTTTTTCCAAGTAGATTTCAAGGACATCTAGTCCATCTTGTTGAGGGATTTGCGTGTACAATGACGACACGTCCATCGTGACCATCAGCTGTATAGTAGGATCGAACTGTAATCCTTCCACTTTATTGATAAAATCCATTGTGTCCCGAAGGTAGGACAGTACCTGGACTACAAGTGGTTTCAGGAACACATCTACAAACTGGGAAATCGGTTCGAGGACCGAATCGCACCCCGAGATGATGGGCCGTCCGGGCGGTCTTGTGGCATCTTTATGAACTTTCGGTAGAAAGTATAGGTGAGGCACTCGAGGATATTTTTTAACGAGATATTCAGCTTCCTTTGGACCAAGTATTCCTTTTTCTTTGGTGTCATTCACTAATAGTGAGATTTCTTGTGTTATCTGGATAGTGGGATCCTATGTGATTCGGCGGTACCAATCTGGGTTATACACATGACTGCTACCTTTCGTTCTGTAAAGCTCCTTGGACCATAAGACCACTGCACCTCCCTTGTCTGCCGGTCTTATAATGGCATCCTGCTGGTTCTTCAATTCACAAATAGCTTCCTTCTGATCTTTCGTTATATTGGTAGGCACGAACAGGCGTTTTTCTCCAGAACATTTAATGATGACATCACTGAGCGTTCAAATGTGATACTGTTTTTGGAAGTATTGTGGTTGGGAGGGCAGAATGACGATTTGCTCCTCGATTTGTGACACGGCCCTAAACCTGTCCGCACCGTCTGCAGGCTGTAACTAGAGACTGAGTACAGGCGATGTGGGCACCATTTTGCGGAGGTGGTGCCAGGTGCGTCATGTCATTGGTAGCTGAGCAGTAGGCTACTACAAATAAAATTTAGCATAGTGCTCACAGATACCAATGACATTGGACTGCTCCGGCTATAGGTCTAAACAGCCACCCAGGAGGCCAAGCAGCATTGCAGGCAGACGAGGCAGCACTGTCTTTGGGTATCTGAGCGCTTCCAATGATAGCTGCCTGCCGCATGACCTGCCATATGAAAATCGAGAGCTTGACCAATCATGATCCAACTTCGACCTGCCCCCGCCCTAGCCCCCAGCAATGCAACCTGCGCAATCTCCTCTCCAGTCAGACGGAGAGAGAGTTCAGAGAGAGAAGCAGCCTCTCTGTCCTGCGCAGCGTTGCAGAGAGGGCCTGGGTTTGGAAATTAATTACTTCGTGTTCGGAATAGATTAAAAGTTTTTATCTAAAATTTTAATTTAAAACTTGCAGTTCTAGGGCTTTCTGATATCCTATATGTTTTAGTTTGCCGCCTGGTAATGTTTATTTTCTAAAATGTGAGGGAAAGCAGAAGTAGAAGAAAATAAAAATCAGGGCAGAAGCAGTCAGAAAAAGGGGGGGGGGAAGCGGTAAAAAACAAGGCAAAAGCAGGAAAAACGGGACAAAAGCAGGCTTAAACAGTCAGAACAATGAGGGAGACTAAGGAAAAAGCAGTAGAAAAACATGACAAATGCAGGAGAAAGCGCTCAGAAAAATGGGGAGGAGTGGAGAGAAAGAAAAAAGCAGGAAAAATAAGGAAAAAGCACAAGAAAGTACTCAGAAAAATGGGGGAGAGGAAGGAGTAAGCAGTAAAAAACGGGACCAAAGCAGGAGAAAGCAATCTCGAGTGCCTACAAAAATGAATGTGCCCTTGTTTAAAGAAACTGGTGTTAATGAAAAGCACTCCAATACCTTTAGGCAGTGTTAGCGTTTTTGAAAACTGCACCAAAAAAGTAACTAGGGCTAAAGTAAAGTGCTCCAAAAATTTGGGTAGTGTTGGTTGTTGGCAGCGCTATATAAAACTTAACTAAAATGTAATTCGTGCTTATGTAAAGCGTTCCAATACCTTTGGGCAGTTTTTGCATTTTTAAAAATGAACAAAAAAAGTAACTGGCGCTTATGTAAAGTGCTCCAATACCTTTGGGTGGCGTTGGTTGTTGGCAGCGTTATATAAAATGTCACTAAAACGTAACTGGTGCTTATGTAAAGTGCTCTAATAGTGGTGTTGGTTTTTGGCAGCACTATATAAAACTTTACAAAAAAGTAACTGGTGCTTATGTAATGCACTCCAATGCCTTTGGGTGGTGTTGGCATTTTTTAAAACTGCACAATAAAAAGTAACTAGTGCTTATGTAAAGCACCTCCATACTTTTGGACAGTTTTGTCATTTTTTAAAACTGCACAACAAGAAGTTACTAGTTCTAATTAACGCACCCCAAAACCTTTGGGCAGTGTTGGCGTATTTTTAAAACTGCACAAAAAAAAGTAAGTGGTGCCCATGTAAAGTGCTCCAATACCTTTGAGTGGTGTGGTTGTTGGCGGCGCTATATAAAACTTCATTAAAAAGTAACTGGTGCTTATGTAAAGCACATATATAGTTTTGGGTGGTGCTGGTTGTTTGCGGCACTATATAAAACTGCACTGAAAAGTGACTGATGTATGTAAAGGGCTCCAATAAATAAAACTACGCAAAAAAAAAGAAAAATAGGGTCGTGGAGGAGGGGATCGGTGCAACAGAATTCAGCAGGGCAAGTGGCGACCAGCGGGGGGTGTACAGGCAGCCAAGTAAATGTGGGCAGCCATGGGGAGATTAAGTGATTTGCTTGTAATCACAAAATGTGGAACTGAGGCTGGGGCAAAAGCAGTCAGAAAAACATGGAAGAGGCAGGGAAAAGTATTAAAAAACAAGGCAGAAGCAGGAGAAAGAAGTCAGAAAAACTAGGGGAGATGAAGTACAGAGCAGAAAAAATGAGGCAAAAGCATTAGAAAGCAGTGGGTTTATATTTTGTGCCACCATGGGGACATTGGGGGTTATATGATTTATCATCTAGTGTGGTGGGGTTATACATGGTGATGTGAGATTATATCTGGTGAATGATGTGGATACTATCCAGTGCCACTGCCAAGGCGCACTTGGCAAGTGCTGTCGGTTTAAAACTACTGGAGGTGCTGTCGCAAGTATTTTGGATGCAATCTGGTGCTGCCATGGCAACTGCTGTGCGTGCAGTCTGATGCTGTGATAATAAAATCTGGCACTGTGTATGTGTATATATATATATATATATATATATATATATATATATATATATATATATATATATATCCATCATTGAAAAAACCATAGGTTTCACACACGTTATAGTTAATATGTGACGTCATCAGCAGTGCATTGCGGGCGTGCAAGGTATAGTTAGCTGAGCTAACTATAACGGAGGAATTTCAAAGGTTTTGTATGAGAGAAATGTTCAGCTAACTATAACGTTTGAAACCTATGGTTTTTTCAATGAACTTGCATCGTTTTTTAAATGCTAATTCCTAACTATAACGTGTGTGAAACCTATTTTTTTTCAACGAATTTGCAAGGTTTTTTAAATGCTAATTCCTAACTATAACGTGTGTGAAACCTATGGTTTTTTTAGTGAGTTTCAAAGGTTTTGTAAATGATAATTTATAAATGTCTTAATTATTATGTCTTTCTTTTTATACTAATTTGTTATATTTTTAATAGAAACATTTATATTTATTTTATTTTTAGATTATATTTCATATTCTTATTATAAAATAATAACAAAACTAAATTGCAAAGTAATTTTTGGATAAATTATTGCTTGGCGTCGGTCAACAGTATAACACAGCTCCAGCATATCTCTTGGGGCCCTATGCTCACAATGCTGTATCAATCCTTACACCTGCTCCAAGCATGTGCAAGGTTTTGACACAGCATAAGCTCAAAAGTCACTGAATAAAATGTTATACATCTCACTCAGTCAATTTTACGAGGCCTTGCTGCACCCCTTCTGCACACGAAAGCCTCTTCAGGCGCAGCGCTTTACAATGTAATACATCCTCCAGATGCGTCACATTGTTAACAGCACACACCATGGCACATCTTTTGCACCACCGCTGTGTCACAAAAGTGACGCAACAGCTGTGTAAAAGAGGCACAAGGGGATTGTAAATCCGCCCCTAACACATACAAATTCCCCCAGGCACTTTCACCAGCAGCGCAAATTGAAGCATACACTTGTAACATATTTATGTACATATGATACATTCAATTGCTTCGGACATACTACAGTATACTATAGATAAACACCTTATAGATTTATGCTGTAACAGTTCCTTATAGTTCTGCACTTTCACATTCTCCATACACTAGTAACATATTCATTCATTCATTTATGAACTACACATTCATTCTGACAAACTTTTACACACTACCATAGAAATATAGTTCTTTCTTTAATCTGTGAAGGTAGATCCAAAAAGAACTGTTTTTTTTGTTTTGTATTTTTTTTGTGTTTTCTCAACAAATTCCAAGCGGAACAAAAGAATGAAAAAAAGAACAACTAATGTCGAGGACAGCAATGATCCTGTATCCTTCGCTTCATCAAGTCTATAGACTGTTCCCCATAACACAAAAGTTTATCGCAATAAATGCATAGAATTTTAACTTTAGCAAAGTCAGAATCAATATGTGGGTGTGGACTGCTTGCTGAAAATGCTGCTGCCGCAGTGGATGTGCTTGGTGTAGCAGCATGTGGGTTCTCGTGCAACCTCCGTTTTGCAGCTCGAGCAAAGTTCTTGGGGTGCAAGTTCTTCACGTGTCGCACCATATTTGCTGTGCCAAAGGAGTATTTTTTACAACGATCACCCCTTGAAAGAATTGTTTGGCAAATTTTACAGGTTACTTTTGGAGCATTAACCTTTTTTTGACCTTCTGGAAAAGTGAAAAACTTCCAAATTAGAGCTTCTTTCCTCTTCTTTGGACATTCTTCAGGAATGAAATTACCCTCTGAAGAACTGCTGGAAAATGACCCCATTGCTCTTATTATTGTGATCTTCCATCTATTTGAGAAGATTCTCAGAACAAATGCTTCTTCTTAGAAAGTCAAAGTCGAAAAATTATAATGGGACGGAACTTTCAACAGTCGCAATAGGAAAAGTTATGAACCAATCAAATCTCTACTTTTAAAGTCACATGGCTTTGCGTATGCTTATGATGCGCTTGCGCAGCTCTTTCAATACGAGTACGCATGATGTTCTACCGAGATTTGTGTAATTCTTCTTAAAAGTAATATATGATTATTACAAGTTATACCAAATGTCTGCCCTTAGTATGTACATTAAATACATACATGTTTTAAACCAAGTAGAAACATTACCCCCTTTCGCGTACAGAACGCCGTACGTGACATCACACTGAAGCTTTAATGCGATGCGTAATGTCAAAGCATATTTGTACCATATGCGCGGGTACGCGCTGAGTATGATAAGCAGTACAAACTATGGTGCAATCACCCTCTCAGTGACAAATCAGAGCTCAGGGCGCGCTAAGGAGAATGATTAGAAGTGTTCACTCATTGCAGATCCGATTCTGGGCCTGCCTCTGTGCACATTATAACACCGCCCCCATCTCTCTCTGTTGCTAATTGTTAGTGCACACACTCATACTTGCACATGCGTGGTACACGCCCGCCCACACTACCCACATGCCACCACCTAGCATGCTTGCTATTGTTTAGCCTGTAAACCAATACATTACCCAATGGCATGTCCCCCAGGGCCATCATTCTTACAGACCGCGAAAACGGTACCAATGACGGCCCTGGGCTTGGTTTGGTCAGCCCCCGTGGTTCCCATATAATGCGGGCACTGACGTGAGCACGCTCTCTTTTGCCTGCCTCTGCTGCGGTGACAGACAGACTGTTGAAAACACCCCCGACTCAGCAAAACCGCAGCCTTTCAAGACACGACAAAAGACGACAGAAGCAAAGGTAAGAGAACACATCACAACATCAGCCTCCACTGTAAATTGTATATGCATAATGCTATTTTCTTATCCTTCATATGGCTTTCCTACCCCTCAATGGTTTTAAATTGTACTTACATAATTGAAATATTTCTTTACAAGTCACGATGTCCTATACACCTCTAATCTTAAAAATTGTGCGTGCATAAATTTCTGTGTCGTATTTCTGTACTACGCCACGTGCTTAGGCCTCTATTATTATTATTAATTGTGCGTCCATGATAGTATTTTTTGTTCTGCGTCACGAGGCCGTCCCAGGCCTCTGTTAACTTATTGATCTTCCTTTGTTTGCTGGAGCTGCAACAGTCTAACTACGGAATATTAAGAACCCACATTAAAATTCGCCTTTGATAGTAGTTACGCAACTCAGTTTACGATGACTAATCAAAATGTCCTTTTATCTCCTTCACCACACATCGTTCACAAGCAACCACGGCCTATCGAGCAACAGCAATGGAATTCTCTGTAACTTATTGAATATACTTTGACGTATAGAAGGAGAGTTCAAGTTGAATGGTGAACTCCAGTGGCTGCACTCTTTATACAAGGTAAAGCATAGCAGACTAGATCTACAAAGCCTTCATAGCAATGCATTAGAAATACGTCGCCATAACGGGCGTCAGTAACGCAATAGGCACTTCCATATAGACACCACTTGAATGCGGCACTATAACAACTGAAATATACCAGGTACACTGCACTCGTAAAACTGTAGTGTTAGCTTTATTTGTGAAACGAGAGAGGGTCATATTATCAAGCCTGGGCGACAAAATTATCACCACTTTATCGGCAGCAAACTGCCGCTAAAGTGGCCATAATAGGTTTGATAATATGCTCTATTGAATTCCAATCGAAGCTCATGTTAGATGTGAAGGACATCTAACATGAGCTTCGATTGGAATTCCATAGAGCATATTATCAAACCCATTATCGCCACTTTAGCGACACTTTCCTGCCGATAAAGTGGCAATAATTTTGTCGCCCAGGCTTGATATTATGGCCCAGAGTGCGTAGTGTACAGCAGCTTCTCTGTAAAATCTATATTCACCTCCGAGTAGTGACAACAGATACGTTACAACAGTCTGACAAACAGATCCACAACCGTATTACTCCACTTTTGAGTCACTTTTAACATGGGTAAAGTGATGCAAGGAGCTAGTAAATCTACATCTGACTTTCCAAGAAAAAATCTCAACTCCAGACTCTGCGACACAGTTTTAATGTTGTTTTATCTCTCTCTCACTCTCTGTGACATCATTTCTCTTTCTCTCTTAAACGTAGACACTGCTGTCTTCGACGTGTAGACGTGTAGAAGAATTGTTCAGAATAAGTTGTGAACCAACTGCCTGAAATGTTTACCCGCAAGGTTTATACAACGGTAAGCACAGAGATCTACAAAGCCTTCATAGGAATGCATTAGAAATAAGTTGCCATAACGGGCGTCAGTAACGCAGTAGGCACTTCCATATAGACACCACTTGAATGTGGTACTATAACAGAACTGGAATGTACGAGTCACACTGCACACGTAAAACCGTATAGTTACCAAAACTTGTAGGGGCATAGTATCAAGAACGGCGATAAAATTATCGCTGTTTCAGCGGCATGAAACTGCTGCTAAAGTGGCGATAATGGGCTTGATAATATGCCCTTGTGAATTCCCATCGTAGCCCCGGTTAACACCAGAACCTGGACTGCTATGGGAATTCACAACACCATATTATCAAGCCCACTATTGCCGCTTTAGCTGCAGTTCCCTGCCGCTGAAAGGGCGATAATTTTATCACCGTTCTTGATAATATGCCTCGTAATGCTTCAGCTCATTTACTCACATCTACATAATTCTAAACTCTAATTTTCATTTTTCTTTTGCAGATTACCAATCGGACACCTTTTGGAATCCATTTCACAATTTGTTTATAACGTTGTTTAAGTTATTTTTCCAGTTCTAATATAGTTATAATTGAGTTTCGTTTATATTTATTGTTTAATAAAAGTTCATTAAAAAAACTACATTCTTCTTTTATTTTGTGGGGGAGGGGTATGATGGCCCACAATAAAAATAATGTTGAAGTTCTATAGTAAGATATAGACTAGGATTGAAAACCACTGGGTTCTAACTAACAGATATAATAAAAACAACGGTGAGAAACTACTAAAATGGTGGTGGACGGAGTACTTAATCAACTTTTGGTGCCTCGGCACTACCTTTCAAATAAATATATAAAAAATATGACTATTAATACTGTACAAAAGTACAGCAGCGGATGACACACATGAACCGGGAAACGAAAGCGACAGATTTACTAACTGATATAAAGAAAGGTTTGCTTGTTGAACTTGAAGAAAAAGAAAACGTGGGCTGCGAAACAACGCTGAGCATGCAAAAAGAGTACAACTGCTACACCAAAAAAAAGGAAAGCTTTACATACTATCATAGAAATGAAGGTGCATATTATCAACAAAAGGTGATACATATTGCCGCTTTTATCGACAGGAAACTGCCGATAAAGAAGCTATAATGTGCTTGATAATAGGCCCTTGTAACTTCCCATAGCAGACAAGGTTCTGGTGTTAACCTGGGCTCCTATGGTTATTCACAAGGGCATATTATCAAGCCCATTATCGCCGCTTTATCTGCAGTTTCCTGTCGATAAAAGCGACGATAATGTATCGCCTTTTGTTGATAATATGGCTCATTGCTCTTTTTTTGACCAGTAAACTTACGTGCATATTATCAAGGACCGGTATTAAAATTATTGCAGTTTTATTGGCAGGAAACTGCTGATAAAACAGCGATAATGAGCTTCATGTTATTTCCCATAGAAGCCCATGTTAACATCAGAACTATGGGAATTTACAAGGACCTATTATCAAGCCCACCCTCCCAACATTAATAAAAAACTCCAGACAATGCAGGTACCCGGAGCTGGAATGTCATTTTATATATCACTGCCCCAGAAATGTGGCGTTCCCTGCAATGTGTAGGGGGAGAGAGAGAGAGAGAGCTCAAAACATTTTTTTTTTAAAAAGACCTGAGGGGTGCCGCTTACCGAGACTGCGGGGAGTAGGGCCGTTAGCACCCCGCATACTTCAAAATAAAACCAGAGGAGTGCCGTTCCCCAGTACTCGGGGCACCTTACAAGCCACCATTATGCAGAAAAATTGCCCCCGTACTTTGCCCCCCCGGGACCTAATGAATAAAACAGACTTCTACTTTTTTTCACCTTTTCCACCGCCTACAAGTACTACACGAGTACCCCGCCATTTTTTACTTTAAAAATAATAAAAATTGAGCCTAAAGATCCATATACCACCCCCTGACCAAGACTATAGGCTCAGAATGTTTCTACTCTGCCCCGTTTCCTTATTTCTCAACTTTGTTTTACTGTTTTCTTCTGACTCTGCTCTCCTGACAAACAACATGGCTGCCAACACTTCCTGGTTTGGAGTATTGACAGCCTATCAGCATGCAGCTCCTGCTCGTAATTGTACGTATTTCCATACGCGTATGCCGCGATTTTTCTTTAAAAATAATAAATTATAATAAATAGAGCCTAAACATCCATGTACGTCCCCCTGAGCAAGCCTAGAGGATCAGAATGTTTCTACCCTACCCCTTCCCTTATTTCTGAACTTTGTTTTACTGTTTTCTTGTGACTCGGTTCTAGCGAGGCACAAGATGGCCGCCAACACTTCCTGGTTTCGAGTGTTGACAGACAGTTCACAGCCAATCAGCATGCAGCTCGCGCTCGTAATTGAACAGATTTCAGCACGCGTGCTGAACTCTGTCTCTAGATATCGCTATGATTTTACTTGCAATTTTCTCAGAAACTACTGAGCGGATTTACACCATTCACCAAAAAACACAATCTGCGAACAGAACTCTACCGATCTGCCAAATTTCGTGTAATTCCGTTCAGCCATTCGGCTGTAGCCCTGGCTAAAGGTCCCTATGGAAAATTGCATGGGGAAAACACATTTTGGGAACCCCTTTTTTCCCGGCCCCCCACTTGACGAATCACTCCTAAACTTTCAGGGAAGGAGCGGAACCAAGCAGGCCATTTTCTTGGAGAAATTCACGAAGATTCGTCCACCAGCGCCAAAGTTATTCTAAATAGAATGGTGTGGATTGCCTATGGAAACTAGGTCCTAACTATAACTACCTACTGCCAACGCCAGTAGGTAATATATATATATATATCTATATATTTATATATATTTATACATATATATATATAGATATATATATATATTACCTACTGGCGGTCGCCAGTAGGTAGTTATAGTTAGGATTGATTTCCATAGGGAAATCGCAACATTCTATTGGGAATAACTTTGGCGCCGGTTGAGTAATCAGCCTGAATTTATCAGCAACTTTGCCTCACGGCTCTCCGCTCCTTCCCTGAAAGTTTGGGGGGATCCGTCAAGCGGGGGCCGAGATAAAAGAGGGTCCCAAAACGTGTTTTCCCCATGTTAATTACCATAGGGCGGTCTGTCGCACTTTTAGCTCGAATGGCTGAATGGATTTTCACCAAACTTAGCAAAATTGTAGGGACTGGTAGCCCGATGTGCCTTTGCTATGTCTCAAGATATGTGCTACAGATACCTCACAGACACAACCCACACATCCCACACACACACCTCCCTCCCCCCCACAGACACACACACACACCTCACAGACACACCCACACATCCCACACATACACACACATCCTACACACATACCCCCCCACACACACACCCCCCACACACACCTCACACACCCACACCTCCACCTACACCCAAACACCCCACACACCCACACCCCCACCCACACCCACATACCCCACACACTTACACACACCTATACACCTCACCCCCCCAGACACACACACACACACCTCACAGACACACCCCACACATCCCCCACACACACCTCCCCCCTCCACACATGGGGAAAACTCAGTGAAACAGTAAAATAATAATGTAAAGTGCTTAGAGGTAGAGTAGCTCTGAATAGAGTTGTTGTGTTGTGTGGGGTATTTAAGTACCAACATGTAGGTACCAATGCAGAGTTTTAAATTCAATGTAGACCGTCTCCTTTGTAGATAATTTGTATGTTGTTACAGAAGTTATTGTGGTATATGGAATCCATAGCATAGTCTGTCAGGAAAGTAGAAACAGATCCTTTAAGCACACCCTGAGAAGGTCTAGGGGATCAGAGGTAGTCTATCCTGCTCCCTTATGATGTTTTCCAGTATTACATTTAATCTCTTCTAAATGTACAGAAAATTGGCGGTGATATCGTGCTTTAGAGACAGACCGTGAGAGAAAGGAGGCAGGAGATGAAAAACAGATGTCAAAAACACTTTGGAGATAATATAGTGGGAGAAAGGAAGTAACTATGAGCAAACTTACTATGTAACTCTAAACAATTGCACAGTATAGTATAAGTCTCACTTTATAATATAATGTTTTGGTACGACTTCAAGAATTACATAAGAATTACATATAAAAATGAATAATGTCTGAAACAATTTTTAATTATTAAATAACAATTTATTGTTGAGATTTGTCATACTCTATTAAAACTTCTAACATCAGATTATCTGGAATCTCCTCCTCAATTTCTTTGCATGATTCCATTGCTTCAAGACAGTTTATTAGTTCTTGATCCCCAGACTCATCCATGAAATCAAAGTCTTCGTTTAGAATGTTGTTATGCATAATTTCAAAAGAAATTGTATTGCTCTCCTCTTTACCTTCCATTTTATGGCTGTAAATTGCATACACAATAACTATATTAGTAGAGTTAGGGCACTGTTGGGTTTAAGTTCAGACAGGTACTTCTGAGTTTTTACCAGTGAAGTTATTTTTGGGCAGTGTATGTTATCAGGCAGGAAGTAGAAATATAAAAAAGTGCATGTGAAGAAGCCTAAGTAAATTCATAAATATACTACAGAAGCCTAAATCAATCCATAACTACAACAGAGAAGCCTATTTGAATCTATAACTATAACAGAGGGACAGTAAAAAACTATCAGAAAACGTTTTTCCAATTTAACTTAAAGTGCAGAGCATAGTTCCCCTTAAAAATTAACAAATTACCTTTCAGAAAGGAATTGATGTTTTCAGAGGAAATCCTTTATAAATATACCTCAGGTAGTAGTACTCAAAATGGCCGTGTTTCCCTCTCATTTTTCATATATAGTCATGTTCATAACCAATGAAATGTCAGCACATAAAAATACAAAATTAAAGTAACATTTTCATTGGTTGCAAATTCTAACACTTTCATATGTGTTTTAGTCATGTAATTTACCTCAGAATATTTAGAGTGCTACAGCTCAAATGGCTCAATGGAATTCCACCAAATTTGGCAAAATGGTAGGGACTGGTATGCAGTATGGCCTATTCTATATTTGGTGAAAGTGTCTCCATTGGTTTTTATGTAAATTAACTTTTAAAATTTTTGGGAGCTCTTCCCGGTGCGCGCCCCGGTACGCGTACCGGCAGCGCTACGGGAGTCCTCCATCTTGTGTTTCGGTACATTTGAGTCAGAAAATGGAGGACAAACAACGTTGGGAATGGGTATAAGGGGGCACGGTAGGCACTCCCTGACCCTCTAGGTTTTCTAAGGGGGTGTTAGGAGGCCCATATAGGCCAAAAAAAAAGAAAATTATTTTTAAATTTTCGCGGGGGGAGCGCCCGGTACGCGCACCGGGGAGCGTACCGGGGAGCGTACTTTAGTGAAAAATAGTGAAAAAAGTTAGAAAAAGATAATCATTTTGAGTGATCAGAGGTAGGGTAGCTCTGAAAAGAGCTTTTGGGTCCTGTGGCTGATTTAGGTACCTACAAGTAGGTACCAATGCACAGTCTTAAATTCAGGAGGAATATTCTATTCCCCTCATCTGAGAAGTGCACACCATCTCCTCTGTAGATATCTTGCATGTTGTAACGCAAGTTGTTGTTGTATATTTAGGCTGTGGGGTTTTAGGTTTAAACCTATAATAACTGATAAAACCCCACTGAAAGAAAAATAGCCCTCACCGGTGAAAACATATAAACACTGAAAAAACACCTGCACAACAACAAACTAAATGCCATTCAAAGAAAGGAAAAAGAAAGTGAAAGAGTCATTTTGTTCTTACTGAAGGGGTCTATAAAATGTAACTTTGTTATACAAGCTAGCAGTAAGAAAGACTGGCTAACATTATTCTGCTTGAGTTTTGTTCTTTAGAGATGCCACTAAAATATTGTTTCTTCTTTCTTTTACTTTTTTCAGTTTTATGGCCTTTGGTCTAAAGATGCAGGGTTTAGTTTCACGTTTTAGGTTTAGTTTAATTATTTTATAAACTGTAGAGAATCAGGACATATCAAACTCACATTTGATATTTTGGCTGCATTTGATTATTTCACTGATAGGTAAAATGGCTAGTTTCATAAAAATCTTTCCTAATATGTGTCATCACATTTAACCACAAAGAATGGGTAAAAACCCTTAATACATCAGAACATAGTTTCAAGTGGGTCAATATTGATAGTAGGTGAATTGCCAACACCTCAGGCTTTAAACATTAAATGCAAGGTATAGTGACAAGTATATATATATCACCAAGCATCTGGGATAGTGGTGAAAACGTGACACCAGACTTTTCGAAAAACATGGAACGCAGTGTCACTTGTTATGCTCTGCAAAAAAGGTTCTTTCCATTTTCAACAAAGATTGGAGTGATATTGTTTGTATTTGTAGTGATTCAGCTACGTATATAAAACATTTGTGTGATGACCTGTCAAAATTGATACCCGAGCTGAAGTGATTCCCTGTAGGAGATCCTTGCCACTTGTTAGATGGTATGCTGAAAGCATCTTTACAATCTTCAGAGTTAATGAGGGATGCAATTGACTTTTTAGTCCATTCTGGTGCACTGTTTTCTTATGCCGAGGAACTAAAACGCAAATATTTATCATTTCGTGCTTTATGTGGCATCAACAAAAAGAGTCCTCCCAACTGTGTCCCTTAGCTGACGGTTCTCAGCCTAGGGGCTATGAATGCGGAGAGGGCCTTTTCACAGAAGTTTACATGGGAAGGAAAGCACGAGTGCACATGACCAAAGACTCACTGAAGAAGTATTGTATGGTGTACTACAATAAGATTGAATTTGCAAAAATCTCTTTGGACCTCATATACACTATACGTACACTGTCTATATACCATGTTCTTTCAGTGCAGAAAGCAAGCAATGATAAAAGCAAAACGTTCCATAAACACCGGAAAAACACTTTTTCAGTTGTTTTTAGTGGCGTGAAAATGTGTAACCACTGATAACAACTGTTTTTTAAGATATTGAAAACACTGAAAAAACCCCACCAGAACTTACCAAAAATAGAAACTGAAAACAGGACAGCCTATGTATATTGAACCCATTCCATAGTCTCTCATGTAAGCAGAAACAGATTTATTCACATGTTTCCGTGCTTTCTCAAATTGTGGACAAAATTGGTTGGACCAGTTCCATTTCTGTCTTTGGCATATATTGGAAAATACCAAGGCAGTTTGAGGAAAAAATGCCATCAATTGCCCAAAGGTGTCCTTTAAAAGCATTTCCAGACCTACCCCAGTCAAAGTGCCTAAGTCATTTCCACCACAGTGCAGAATTATGAGGTTAGGGTGTGGCAAATGCAAAAAGGTTTTCACCAATTGAATCAATTGGTGACATCTTAATCCTCTCTGGCCAATCCATTTAATGTTCACATTTTGTAAATCAAGGTTGTGAAAATTTCTGGTAGCTGCATACCTTTGAGCCCAGTGGATATAGCTATGTCCAATAATCCAGACAGAATACATGGTGAGAGGAGATTCTGGTGCAGTCAGATGAAGTGTGGGAAAGAAATGGCAGTTGGAACAATAAGAGTTTGCAAAAAAAAAAACTGTAGACTTTCAGTGTTCTTGAATCACAAGCAATGATTGGTAGATTGAGATAGTTGAAAACTGAAAGTTAGGGTGCATGGTTGTGTTCTGTGTAAGAAGTAATTTGAATGGTTAAAAAAAAGTAATTTAAAGAAACATTGCACCAGATAAGCTGGTGTATTCGCAGGTCAAACATCCTTGCTGAGGTGATTTGCAACATTGTAGAATAAACTTTTAAACCTGAGAGCTCAGTGAGGAGGGAGTTGCTATGGTAACAGGTAGAAAGGGCTGAGGGGGGGAAGGGTGTTGGTTTGAAAATACAGAGGGAAGAGTTTTGATTGGTTACCATGAGGAATATGTGTGTAGAACTAGAGGTTCTCTGTGCCATTAAGGTTTGCAGTGCCTGGAGAACATACCTTTTGCTCTGCTAAAGAAATATTGGTGTGTGTATCTGACACTGTTGTGAATCTCCTAAAGCATTTGTAAAGGTGAGTTATGATTCATTTAATATACATAGAGACCTGTATACTCTATGGAGAAGATTTGGAAGCAAATTGTGTTTTTTTAATGTTGCTTTGTGTCATGCTTTTTGATAATGCTTGGTAAAAAGTTTTTACTGCATAGAGGAATTGTATTTTGTAAAATTGTGAAGTTTTAGTAGTGACATGGAATGCTTGTACCTAGGACCTGTGCTGTGTTTTTTAAATGTGATGTCAAAATCGATTTTGGGGAAAAATGAATGGCTTTTACATTTTTAAAAAGAATAAAGAATGTGTGCATGTTTAAAGAAATAAATTTGACTCTTTACAATGATGTTACCTGTGTTAACTCAGTGTAGGAAGCATATTGAGTTTGTTTGCATAGAGGAAATTGTATTTTGTAAAATAGTAAGGTTTCAATAATGACATGGAATGCTTGTACATAGGAAATGTGCTGTATTTCCTAAATGTGATATCAAATACGTTTTTGGGCAAAATGAATGGCTTTTACATTTTTGAGTATAATGTGGCACAGAGTTTTAAAAAGTGACGCATCTACCTACATGCGTCACTTTTTAAATATGGCGCAAAAAGGTACATGTTTGGGCTTTCCTGGGGAGCGTAGGTGGTGAGGCTTGTGTCTAAGAGTGTAGTGGACTAGGCTTCATGAAGCCTATCCCCGACTGCACTCTTAGACACAGGTGTCAATTTGACTCTTTACAATGATGTTACCTGTGTTAACTCAGTGTAGGAAGCATATTGAGTTTGTTTGGATAGAGGAATTGTATTTTGTAAAATAGTGAGGTTTCAGTAATGATATGGAATGCTTGTACATAGGATCTGTGCTGTGTTTCCTAAATGTGATATCAAAAACGATTTTGGCGAAAATGAATGGCTTTTACATTTTTGAGTATAATGTGGCGCAGAGGTTTAAAAAGTGACGCATCTACCTACATGCGTCACTTTTTAAATATGGCGCAAAAAGGTACATGTTTTATGCCGCCGATGCGTCACAAAAAGTGACGCATCAGCAGTGCAAAACTGACGCAGGGCCTCATAAATGAGGTTCTTTTTTTTTGCACACTACTCTAGTTTAGTCCTGTCCACTGCACTGTTGGACACAAACTTCACCTTTTGTGATCCCCTGCCAGTCTTCATCCCATCTGCACTCCTGCTTAGGTGTCAGAATCCTATCACATGGGGAAAGCTCCATGTGAAAGTGTTTGCCTCAGTCTTATCCCTGCTGTGAGGCAGATGCTTGTACATAGGACCTGCGCTGTGTTTCCTAAATGTGATGTCAAAAACGATTTTGGGGAAAGTTAATGGTTTTTACATTTTTTAGTATAATGTGGCGCAGAGGTTTAAAAAGTGACGCATCTATCTACATGCGTCACTTTTTAAATATGGCGCAAAAAGGTACATGTTTGGGCTTTCCTATGGAGCGTAGGTGGTGAGGCTTGTGTCTAAGAGTGCAGTGGACTAGGCTTCATGAAGCCTATCCCTGACTGCACTCTTAGACACAGGCGTAAATTTGACTCTTTACTATGATGTTACCTGTGTTAACTCAGTGTAGGAAGCATATTGAGTTTGTTTGCATAGAGGAATTGTATTTTGAAAAATAGTGAGGTTTCAGTAATGACATGGAATGCTTGTACATAGGACCTGTGCTGTGTCTCCTAAATGTGATGTCAAAAACAATTTCGGGGAAAATTAATGGCTTTTACATTTTTGAGTATAATGTGGTGCAGAGGTTTAAAAAGTGACTCATCTACCTACATGCGTCACTTTTTAAATATGGCGCAAAAAGGTACATGTTTTATGCCGCCGATGCGTCAGAAAAAATTACGCATTAGCAGTGCAAAACTGACGCAGGGCCTCATAAATGAGGTTAATTTTTTTTTGCACACTACTCTAGTTTAGTCCTGTCCACTGGGCTCTTGGACACAAGCCTCACCTTTTGTGCTCCCCTGGACAGGCTTCATCTCATCTGCACTCCTGCTTAGGTGTGAGAATCGTATCACATGGGGAAAGCTCCATGTGAAAGCGTTTGCCTCAGTCTTATCCCTGCTGTGAGGCAGGTGCAAGATTTTGATGTAACAGTGTCATAAAAGTGATGCAGTGAAATCTCATAGATTTTATTGCGTCATTATTACGAGACTTTTTGCGGAGAAATGACCCCTCTATGTACATTACACTTGACAGAGGTATAATGTGGTGCAGTGGTTTAAAAAATGACGCATCTAACTACATGCGTCACTTTTTAAATATGGTGCAACAAGGCACATGTTTTATGATGCCAATGCGTCACAAAAAGTGACGCATCAGTAGCGCAAAACTGACGCATGGCTTTATAAATGAGGCTCATCTTTTTCTTGCACACTACTCCAGTTTAGTCCTGTCCACTGCACTCTCGGACACAAGCCTCACGTTTTGTGCTCCCCTGGAGAGTCTTCATCTCATCTCCACTCCTGCTTAGGTGTGAGAATCGTATGCCATGGGGAAAGCCCCATGTGAAAGCGTTTGCCTCAGTCTTATCCCTACTTTGAGGCAGGTGCAAGATTTTGTACTCTCTGTACATTACACTTGACAGAGGTATAATGTGGTGCAAAAGGTTTTAAAAATGACGCATCTACCTACATGCGTCACTTTTTAAATATGGCACATGTTTTATGATGCTAATGCGTCACAAAAAGTGACGCTTCAGTAGCGCAAAACTAATGCATGGCTTTATAAATGAGGATCAATTATGTCATCTGTGTTACCTGAGATTAGGAAGTAGATTGTGCAGATGAGGTGAGACATGTCCAGAGGGACAGAGGAGGTGAGGTTTATGATCAAGACTGTAGTGGGAGAGAGGGCTTTCCCGGGAAGCATAGGTGGTGAAGCCTGTGTATAAGAGTGCAGTGGACTTAGACATAGGTCTCATCTTCTTTGTACCTGTGGACAGAGCTGTCTTCCACTATACTCTTCAATACAGGCCTCACCTTTTGTGTACCCCTGGAGAATCCTCACCTGATCTGTAACCCTGAAAAGATCGTTTGCTTTTTGTCATTGCTTTGTTGTTTGGTAATAGTGGTTTTTAAATGTGCTATTCTTTTTTTTAACACAGATTGAAATCAAGATTTCAAGAGTAAGCAAACATGCCCACAAGGGAAAGGACAAGAAAACAACGTAACCGAGAAAAATCAAAAACAGCAACGGAATTACAGCACTCTTCCACAACAAATACTTCAAAAAACAGGAACCAAGCTCCTGGTAAGACAACTAAGTCTTTTATTCGGAACATATGTACTTTAAAAAAAAATGATGGACAGCATGTAGAAAAAGAAAATGAGAGAGTAAATTTGAAAAGGAAGGAGATGACCTCAAAGAATCCTACAACTGGAGCAGGAGAGAATAATATGTATAGGAATAGAAGGCGGAATTAGTTTAGAGACATTCGTAGACAAATGTTTCGCAATAGAGTGGTTTTAAATTTGTTAAAAAACATTAGGAAAGGTAAACACAGAGCTGCTTTTTATAAGAAAAAAAAAAGTGTAGAGAAGATTGTTGATCAGGCTTTTGAAGTTAAGAAAAAGTTATTTATTTTAATAATCAATAGAATTAGGACATTTAACAAGACAATTAATGTTTTCAAATCAAACAGTAGATGGAAAAGAGTAATTAATCGGACTAATTTTTGTAAAGTTTTTTCTGGAGAATGGATGCACAGTTCAAGTTGTGAGCCATTTTTTAATGAGGAGAGTTACTTCCAGGAGAATGATTTAGTGCATGCAGTTGACACCAGTGGTCGAGCGTATGAAGTGAAAGACGGTTGTCCGATTGAAAAAGAGAAACTTGTGCCTAGAGAACCAGAAGAGGTGTTAACTGATGAAGTTTTAGGGAGACGTACTAAGGGTCCAGTGTACACTTGGAAGTGTAGTCGTATTTGTAGTGTGCGACAGGAATCAATTGATTTGTTTTTCATCATTTTAGGATGTTAGCAGTGCATCATACCAAAATGAGGAAATTAGTGAGAATGTTGTATTATGCAAAAAGTCCAGCACTTAAGCTTAAACAATTAAACAGTGCTCTTTTGCATGAAACTGAATTAGATGTGAAGAAGATTTGTGAAGAAATTGAGATTTGTTATTTTGATAAAAAAGAGGACAGTGTAGAAATTGACACAGCAATTCAAGGTAATGTGGAAGACAATGTACAGATTTCAAGTACAGAAAAGTTTGAGCAGGAAATTACCAGGTTTAAGGTGAAATCAAGTGAAAGGCGGAATTTTACTTGTGTGTGTTGTCGACAAAGTCATTATAAGCATCAAACTAGATTAGTTGATTTATACGTAAAAAGTGAAAAGATGAATAATTATGAGTGGAAGGATTTTGCAACTTATTTGTGGGTGGAGAATTGTTTTGATTTGAGTTCTGATCAGCGTATTTGTAAATATTGTTATGATAAATTAAATCAAAACAGAATGCCTGCTAGAGCTGTTCATAATAATCTGGAGTTGGTAGACATTCCCCCTGAATTGATGGATTTAAATACATATGAGTCTATTTTGATTCAATGTGTCCACCCTTTTCAGGCAATTTTTGCATGGAGCCTAAGATAGGGAAATTGCCTCCTACAGATTTGCAGAGAGGATTAAAGGGAAGATTTGCCACTAGATTTAAAAAAAAATATTGATACAATTGGTATAGAAAAAGTAGAAGAGGAACCTTTAGGTATTCTAGTTAATGGGGTTCCGACAAAGAGTAAAAAAATCTGGCAAGATTTAGTGGATGTTAGGAAAGTCAAAAAGGCAACGTTGTATTTAGTCAAAAGCAATGAGTATTATAAACATGTATGTGTTGCAGCAGAGGAAACAGCTGCAAATGAAGACAGTGATTGTTCAGTCGGCCAAATTGAAAAAGTTGATGTCTCTAGAAGTGAAGAAATATATTAACATTATACTGTTCATCCTTTGCATTCCAAAGACGTAATGGGGAATGCAATTGAATTGTTTCAAATGAAAGCAGCAAAAGGAAGTCCCATTAGTGTATGGGAAGAAAGTTTGGAAGCTCGTTGTTTTCCACAGCTATTTCCAACAGGTCGAGGTGGACGATATGACGATCGACCACTTCAAATTCCTGCATCTGAATATCGAACTGTAAGATTATATGCTGAAGATCCAAGGTTTCGTCAATGCATTCCCTATTTGTTTCATCTACTGTATGAAAGTGACTTGTCTGGGCTTTCTTATGCAGTAAACCATATTCTGAAAAGTGGAGCACATCTACAAAATGTTTCGGAGAGGGACTTTATGGAGAAAGTGAATCTGCAAGATAATATTTTGGAATCTCATCTAATCAATCTAATGGCATGTCAGCGTGGTACAAACGAGTATTGGTACCATCGTCATGGGGAATTGAAATGTATGCTAAGAAACTTAGGAACTCCTACATGGTTCCTCACTCTTAGCTGTGCCGAGTATGCATGGGATGACTTACTTCAATTTCTACGAGAGGCAAATGCAAATATACAAAATATAGAATTCAAAACACCTGGAGAACTGTGTTCTTTGGATCCAGTAAATGTATGCAGATATTTCAATCATAGATTTGAAGCTATGATGTTTTTTATTACCAACAAAAAAAATCCTCCCCTTGGAGAGGTTTTGGATTTCTTTAGGAGAAAGGAGTATCAAGCGAGAGGTGCTCCTCACATACATATGTTGTTGTGGATTAAAGATGCACCCAAATTTGGAACAGATTCGGATGAGACAGTGATGAGCTTCATTGAAGAGTATTCAACATGTGCTGTTCCAAAAACTACCGAAGAAAACAGTTTAAAGCAACAAGTTTTACGCTTTCAATCCCATCGTTGTGGAAAGTACTGTCGTCGAAAATTCAGAAACAAGGACAAGTTCTACACAAAATGTCGTTTCGCCTTTCCACGACCAGTGATTTCTAAAGGAAGAGTAAATAATTTGATGTCTTCTCCGCGACATACTGTGACGAGGAAATCACCAAAAAATACATACAATTTAAAAAGAAACAAAGAGTCCAAGTACATCAAGGACTACAACCCAGTGATTTTGTCCATGTGGAATGCTAACATGGATATTCAATTCATTGCTGACAACTCTATTGCTGTGGCTCGATATGTGACGTCTTACATCACAAAAAAAGAAAAGACAGAACTGAAGGAAATGTGGGAGGACATTTTACATGAAAAGAGTCTAAGCAAGAAATTATACAGTTACAGTCTGAAGATGTTGTCGCATCGAGAAATTGGAGCATATGAATGTTCTGATCGATTGTCATCAGCAAGTCTATATGCCAAATCTAGAACCATCATTAGGGTGAGTCTAGGTCTTGCTGCAACACGAAATCGAGTTTTGAAATCTGTACAAGAAATAGAGTATTTGGCGGAGAAAGAACCAGAAAGTACAGATATTTTGAAGACCAACATGTTGGATACATACTATCCAAATAGAAGTAGTCATCCTGAGAACGTTTGTTTGTATGAAGTTCTGCAAAACTATATTTATAAGAGAACCATCAGAGAAGATATTAACAATGGAATATATGCTATCATTGGGTGTGAAGGATGTCTAGTGAAACAGAAAAAAGGCCATTTGATTAATCATCGAAAATTGAGTTGCGAAAATCCAGAGAAAAGGGAATTTTACTATTTAGCTCTTTTGCAACTCTTTAAGCCATGGCGTACAGAAGAGGATCTACTTGGAGATTTTCTCTGTTACGAAGATTCTTTTAATGCAACCAAGGATACCATAGAATGTCCTGTTTTTCTAAATTATCTTCAAATGTTGAATGAAGAAATAGAGCAAGAAGCCACAATTGCTGCAGAGATTGCTAGAGACAGTTCTCAAGACAGAGTTCTGCTTCATTGAGTCAGGATCCACTTGGAGGACCAATTATCCAAAATGAAGCTGCCACTGCCATGGATGAGGTGGAAAGAGCTATGGAACAAGCTCAAGATGATGAAGTTAACTTAGAAGATTTGGTGAAACAACTAAACCTTGAGCAGAAACAGATATATGACGAAGTCACAGAACAGATTGAACATGGATTCAGTCATGACAAAAAAGAGTGCTCATGTACATCATTTAAGCCTGTCCAACTGCACGTGAGTGGAGAAGCGGGAACTGGAAAAAGTTTTCTGATTAAAGCAATTGCAACTTATCTGCAGAAACGGACTGAATCATCGCTGTCTTGTGTTGTTACCGCTCCAACTGGGCTGGCAGCACATAACATTAAAGGGATTACTTTACATCGTTTACTGATGCTGCCAGTGGAGCATGATAACAAATTGGAGTATCACAAGCTATCTGGAGATGCGTGTTCCGAAGTTTCGAGAGTCCTGAAGAAAATGAAACTTCTTATCATTGATGAAGTAAGCATGGTGTCAAATATAATGCTTGCTTTTTTGCATTTGAGAATGCAAGAAATTCTTAGAACAGACTATGATGTCTTATTTGGAGGAAAACATATTATTGTTTTGGAGATCTTCTGCAGTTGACTCCAGTGAAAGGACAACCTGTGTTCAAAATGCTCACGCATGAAGATACCAGGAAGTGCTTAGGGAGCATTAGAAACGTTAATATATGGTTAAACTTCAAATATGCAGAACTGCTTCAAAATATGCGGCAGGCAAAGGATGAAGATTATAAAAATATTTTACAAGATGTAAGAATCGGAAAACTAAGTCAGCAAGGGAAAGAAGCTTTACATGGACGATTAATTTCAAATTTGTACCCAAATGAAAACATTCTTCCAGAGAATATTTTTAAGAAAATTAACGAGAAGAAATCTGGCATATGTTTGATGCCAACTCTGAAAGAATGTTCCATGTTCAATAACAAAATGTTACAGTTAGAAAATGAAGAGATAGTGAAACTGGAAGCTACAGATAAAATAGAGCATATGGGAGCAACAATTATTTTGTCTGAAAATTTGAAATCAAAATTGGATTCATTAGAGAAGACTATATCTAAAACTGCTGGTTTTGAAAAGACTCTGAATGTGTGTTTAAATTGTCGTATCATTTTGAGAAGGAATTTAAATGTTGAAAGTGGTCTGGTAAATGGAGCAATGTGTCATGTTGTTGGTTTTGTGAATTACAAAAATAGAGATGGAATTGAAATTTAAAAAATTAAATTTGATGGCATTGATGAAATAGAACAAATTTGTCGTTGTTCAGCTAGATTTTTGCTCGTGAAAGACTTATATGTTCGCCGAAAACAGTTTCCTATTTGTTTGGCATATGCGGTGACAATTCATAAGTCTCAAGGTTTAAGTGTAGATAGCGCTTTGGTGAACATTGGAAGTTATGTGTTTAAAGAGGGTATGGCATATGTGGCATTATCACGAGTCAGAACTTTATCAGGATTGTACTTGATTGAGTGTGATGAAACAAAGATTTGTGCAGATCTACATTGTGTTAAAGAATACAATAGGTTAAGAAGAGAGTATGCTCCACATTTGCCTCAATATCCTCTGATTGAAAAATGTGTGGTAGGCCGAAAAAGAAGAAATAAGAGTAATTGCAGTGAGGTATCAGAAAAAAGGCATAAAGTAGATAAAAATGTAATTGTAAAGAGAAAGAAAAAGGATTCTGTTGAAGATGTTGCTGGATTTCAGTTTGAAAACAGTTCTGGTGTCAACTGCTATGCTAATGTAGTAGTTAATGTTGTTTTTTTTCTTCAAAATTTACAAAAACAGATTGTCGAAAATCGGGAACAAACATTGTGCTGTTTATTGAATTCTGTGTTAGAGAAATGTAGTAGTGATAGAGCAAAAATAGAAAGTGTTTCAGAAATTAGAAATCTTCTAGACATATATTCAGGTCAAAACCAATTTTCACAGAATATTCAGCAGGATTGTCAGGAATTTTTAATGTATATGTTTGATGTATTGCAAGATGAAGGAGTAGATATAAAAAATCTTTTTAACCTTTCTTATCAATGGCAACATGACTGTGATAACTGTGCTTCATCAAGTACTACTAGAATAGACTCTGAAAGATTTATATATTTGACTTTACCAGACTGCAAATCAGTGCCTTTTAATAATCTAGTTAAAGCAGCGGATCACAATATGGTGTGTACCCAATGTAAGTCTGCAATGCTGTCCACATTATTTCTACAAAATTATGGTCACTATGTCATTTTAATGTTCCAACGATGTAGACCTGATGGAACTAAATTGACAACTTCTATTAAAAATTTCGTGGCTTCTCAGTTATCGATATCAGGAAGAACCTTTACAACTGTAGCTATTATTTTTCATGACGGTCCTTCTACAACATCAGGGCATTACACATGCTATTTAAAAACTTCTAAAGGTTGGACCCAATGTAACGACGCTCATTTGACTTTCAAACAACGTTTGCCTTTTGGCTTTATAAATTCATACCTAGTGTTTTTACAGCCGAAATTTAGGTAAAGGTAATTGGCCTATGAAGACGGGAGGAGTACTCATATGTACTCATACATCTGACACTATTTGGCCAAATGGAAAGGTGCAGGAATGAGTAAAGAGTCATGACTGAAAAAAAGGAGTATATGAAAATATTGAAAAAATTTCAGATGTTCTTGGAGCTTTTCTTCTAGAAAGTCGATGAAATGGATTTTTTACTGAACAGCAAAGTACTTTGCAACGAGAAAAGGACCTCCATGATATACTATTTGGCCTCAAGGAAAAGTAAGTCAATCAAAGATTAGTGTACATTTGTCAGTATCTAAGTTTTTTTTTAAAACACAATCTTTTAGATTGTGGTTTTTTTTCCCCGCTGTTATATGATGAGTAATTTGAACTCACTGTTTTAAGTGAAATTCAATATATTCTGAGAACAGCAAAAATTAACTATGTAACATGTTGTACAAGTTACTCTATAGTTTGGATTGTGTAAATTAAATTGTATTCCCATTGTCTGACACTCACTTTCCTTTTTCCATCCTCTTTCAGCTCTTTTTACTCACTTATAATGTCTTTCTCTCACTCTCTGTAACCTCCGTTCCTTTACTCCACTTCTTTGACAACCCCTCATTCTCAGTTCAACTGTCTGCATCCCCTCTCTCCCTTGCATAACTTTTCAGCTTTCAGTCTCTCTGCTTTACTACCCTTTTCCGTATTTTCCTATTTTGCTCTTTTAGTAATTCCTCTTTACTCACTCACCAGTATTGTCGCACTCTATCACTATAATCATCCACTCTCCCTCGCTTATCTTTGTTTCCTCCTTTCTTTTGACCTCTTCTCTCTATTTTCCGTTCACTTCCTCTATGTCCTCAGTGCCTCACTCTCCTTGTCTTATGTTCACTTGTGTTTATCTACCTTCTATTATTTCTTTTAGAACAACTTCACTGCTCCTCTCTCATCGTTCTTCGTCCCATTTCTTTTACTCTGATTCTATTACTATCCCTGATTTTCTTTCTTTCAATGTCCTTCTCTTTACTTTCATCACCAAATTATTTTCTCTCAGTACCACTGTTTTAATCGTCTTCTCCTCTCTTTCCTTTTTTTGCTCCCTTACTCATTTCCTTTTCTCACTCATTGTACTCCACCTCACTCAGTTTTTCTCTTAGTGTGTCTGCCTACTAACTTCCTCAGTCCATTTCCCTCAATCGTTGTATATTATCCTCTCTCCCTTCATCCTTTCACTCTATGACTGTTCTTCACTTACTCTCAGTTATCTTCTATTCCTCATTCTTCTAAATGCATCCTTAATTAGACTGTTTTTTGTCTCAGTCATTATCTTTTTACTTACTACTGTTTCCTGATTTAGTTTTGCTAACTCACATTGTTTTAGTATCTTTCTTCCCTTCAGTTAATTTCTCTGTTCTTCTCTTCCTCTGTGTCAGTGAATCTATATGCCTTACTCTTAGTAATTTGCTCTCATTCTATTTCTTTTTTTCTCTTTTTATCCTTCTACCTTACTTTATTTCCCTTTCTGTGTCCTTCACTCTTACTTTATTTCTAAATACAGTGTTTTGATTTTTAACCTCTTCATTTGTATATTTTAATTTAAAATGAGTGATGTCACTGACCATGTCATGAGTGATGTAATATGTGACGTCATCAGCAATGCATTGCACGCGCAAGTTATAGTGAGTCAACTAACTATAACGTGGGAATTTCATTGGTTTTATGCCAGTAAAATTTCCAGCTAACTATAACAGGTGTGAAACCTATGGTTTTTTCAGTGAATTTAATAGGTTTTTTAAATGCTAATTCCTAACTATAACTGGTGTGAAACCCATGGTTTTTTCAGTGAATATAAATATATATATATATATATATTCACTGAAAAAACTATAGGTTATACACCATATATAGTTAGGAATTAGCATTTAAAAAACCTTATTTTACTCACACAAAACCATTGAAATTCCATATATAGTTAGTTGTACTAACTATATATCGCGCACCCGCAATCCACTGCTGGTCATGTCACATATTACATCATTCATGACATGGTCAGTGACATCACTGATGACATCACTGATGACATCTCAAATGACATCACTGATGACATCACTGATGACATCTCATTTGACATTACTGATCACATCACTGATGACATCATTCATGTGATAATACGATGAAGCTCTTCAGACTCTAATATAACCTTAGATACACTCAGTGTAAACAGACACTCACAGACTGTCACTCATCCATGGAGTTACTCACACACCTAGTCAGTCATGCAAAGAATCAATCACACCTCCATTTCCTCAACTATACAGTTATACACACCTTACTTATTCAAACATATACTAACACATATTTACTCTCTTATACAATCCCTGATACAAGTTCACAATGATCCATACAGCCACTCACACATTCACTGGCTCTTTTGCACAGTTATTTATATATGTCAACTCTCACATGTACTGTGTTTTACATATGTACTTACTTTGACATGTAGCACCGAGATATCTATTCACTCACCAATACACTCATGCACACAGTCAACCGCCCATACAGCTGTTTCCACATGCACTTTTGAACCCATACATCTAGTGAATCAACTGCTCACACATCTATGCACAGAGTCATACACCTCCCAGCCACCCACACACACACTCAGTCTCCCATACAAATACTTGGGCAACCAATCAATAACCCATATAGTTACTCATATAGCTACTAAACAACACATGCAGCAGTTTTCAGAACAACAGACATAATGATGCACAAATTAAGACAGTTTAGTCACTAACCCATGCACTCAGTGAGACACATTTAATCACTCATTCATACAGTCAGTCATGCACCTACTAAATCATTAATCCAGACACTTATACATCCACTCAATCTTCAATATGTAAGACATATTTTAACTTTACAGAAAAATACAGTCACTGGATGTTGTCATCAGTGATGTCATTTGAGATGTCATCAGTGATGTCATCAGTGATGTCATTTGAGATTTCATCAGTGATGTCATCAGTGATGTCACTGACCATGTCATGAATGATGTAATATGTGACATGATCAGCAGTGGATTGCCGGTGCGCGATATATAGTTAGTACAACTAACTATATATGGAATTTCAATGGTTTTGTGTGAGTAAAATAAGGTTTTTTAAATGCTAATTCCTAACTATATATGGTGTATAACCTATGGTTTTTTCAGTGAATTTTCAAGGTTTTGTAAATGCTAATTCCTAACTATATATGGTCTATAACCTATGGTTTTTTCAGTGAATTTCATTGGTTTTTTAAAAGCTAATATCTATAGCTGTAAAATGTATTCTTCTTTAAATCCAAAAATATATTTTATATGTTTATTAATAATTTTTTTTAAATATTTTTTTTGTTTCGCTCCCGGTCCGCGAACCGGAAAGCTTTCCATTAGCTTAAATTGATGCCGCGACCGGGTCCGCGAACCGGTAAACGTTCCGTTTGCGCAACTGCCGCTTTAGAAATCAACATCGTGACGCGTCGCGAAAGCGCGACGTATCGCGTTGCCGCGTAATGCGTCTTATGACGTACCGCGTTAGCGCACCCGGAAGTGCCCCGGGGCGCGGACCGAGGCGCGAAACGCAGCTCCCCGGAAGCGATCCGCGGCGCATCGCGAAAGCGCGACGTATCGCGTTGCCGCGTAATGCGTCTTATGACGTACCGCGTTAGCACACCCGGAAGTGCCCGGGGCGCGGACCGAGGCGCGAAGCGCAGCTACCCGGAAGCTATCCGGGGCGCGGACCGGAGCGCGTAACGTAAGCATAACAGGTCATGTGACTTGTTAATAACACTTTTCATTGGTTCATTTCTCTTTTGGTTTCATAATCATGTAAGGCTAGGTCAGGTGACCTAAAAATAACACTTTTCATTGGTTGAGAACTATTGTTTTTCCCAAATGATGAAAACCCCTCCTTCTTTCCTCACTCTGACTTTCATCATTGTGAGAGGAAGACCTCCTCCACCTCCTCATGGGAAGAGAGGACCACCTCCCCAGGTCATGACCAACACAGAGGAGGAAGAGGAAGAAATGGAGGAAGAGGAGAGAGAAGAACCACAGTTCTTGGAAGAGGTGCCCCGGGTTTCCCATAGGAAAGCCAGTTTCATCTGGCAGTTTTATTCAATCCCTCCAGGCCAAAAAAAAGTGAATGCGAGGTATGTCACCTGCCTCATCTGCAAAGATAAATTATCAAGAGGGACTGATAAGAAGTATAGTTATGGGAACTATACCATGCATAGGCACATGACCAGGAAGCATCCACTTAATTACAGCCGGGCGGAAATACGGGATTTGGAAGAAAATCTAACATCAACTCCTGTGGCCAGATCAAGATCGTCAATATCATTGACACCAGCAGAGGCACGGGAAACTGTGCTAAACATACAAGAGAATTTTGGCCACATGAAACATACTTGTATGCACTGTGGTGCGTTGATAGCATGTGGTAATATGAGTATAAATGCTATCAACCTGGCTTATGAACATCATAATTGCCCTAACCGCCCCCAGTAATTTTTTTTTGCTCCTGTTGAGCCCTTTTCAATGCCTGTTTTTTGTTGTTTCCCCCCCCCCAAAAAAACCAAAAAAAATATAAAATCGTTCAAAAAATACAAAAAAAACAAAAAATAAAAAAAAATAAAAAAAAAATATAAAACAACAAAAATATTTTTAAAAAAAGTTCTTTTCAGAACTACCTCCCCTTTCAAAAAAAATTGCTAGAATGTTTAGCACTCTGGCAAGCTCTATTTCTTTTGGTTCGCTTCCCGGTTAGCTTCCCGGTACGCGGACCGGGAGCTAACCAAAAAAAAAAAGAAAAAAAAAAAAAGAGTAAGTATAAGGAAAGTAAACAGAGAGTGATGTTAAAAGAAAGACAGCTATAGGGAGTAAAGAAGAGATACTGTTTAATAGATCTATTTACCGAAGAAAAGACGGAAGAGGGTATAATTGTGAAAAACAAAATAGATAAGGAAGTGAAAGAAAAAAAAAGAGAGTATAACATTACAAAGAAGAGTTTCTTGGAGAATGTGAGTGAATGTTCAAAATAAGATTAAAACATGGGGAATAACAGAGAGAAAAAATAGAAAACAGAAAACAAAAAAAAACAGAAAAAGATTAATTGAAACAGCAAAGAAATGTAAGTAACATAGAGCCATATCATCAACATAGGCAATAAAAGTTTTGCAGCTTTTATTGGCAGTAATGTGTCGCTAAAGCCGCTTTTGCGGCAGAAAACTGCCGCTAAAACCACTTTTGCACCAGTTTTCTGCCAATAAAAACAGCAATAATTTTATTGGCTGTGTTCATAATATGCCCCTTAGTGTGCTTCAACTACACAGAGAAAGCATTATGAACAAATAGTGATAGAGTGATCAGTCAAAGACACTAAGAGTAATAGAGACGGAGTGAGTGAACAAGAGTGAGGAACTATGAGAAGAGAGGGACTGAGAAAAAGAGTGGAAGGAGTTGAGTAAGTAGGTAATAGAGAAAGGAATGAGGGAAGTAGCAAAGGCAGGAAACTGAGGGTTAAAGAAATGAAGCAGTGGAACTAATAGAAGTTAAATGTGATAGAAATGTAACGAAAAGAGTACAAAACATTTACCTTATAATTGTCATTAAATTACTCACTTTTTGTTTTTATACTTTCAATCTGTGAAAGAGAGAACAAACATTTGAAAAATATTAAAACATGTATTTAAAAATTACAAAAGACAAGGGAAAAGATTGAAGGACAAACAGTTTTTCAACAACTTTGACACTTACAGAAGCTTCTGCTTCTCCAGGCCCCCTACACAGTCCTAAAGATATACATTTTAAACTAACAGTATCTTGATGCAGATGAAGTGAGGCCTATCTTAAAACATGGTGCATCTTTTGCATTGCTGTTGTCTCAGAAAAGTGTCGCAAGACACTAAAATTTTAAATGATTGCTTCAGGATGCCAATAAGATGTGTCCTATCCAGAGGTTTGTTTGAGGTGAGGCCTACTCAGGGTTGCAGATGAAATTTCAAGTTGTTGAAGAGAATAGAGGACATAATACATGTGAAGGTCTACCAATGAAGTGAGTCATGTCCACTGCACTCTTGAACAAAGGCCAAACCTCCTCTGTTTCCCTGGACAGACCTAAACTTGATCTGCACAATGTGATTCGTAATGATAGGAAACACAGGTGATGTAATTGAAATACGTGCAATTTCTTTTGCTCATTTCACAATCACATCACTTGTGTTTCCTTTGCTTAGGTATCTCATTGTGCAGATGTAGTCCAGCATATGAAAGAGTACGCAGAAGTGCAGCACTGCATGCAACAACTTTGACACTTACAGAAGCCTCACCTTCTCCATGCCTCCTACACAGTTCTACATATACATCATAAATGCAAACAGTACAGAATTAATTATACATGTTAAATGGTTTATTTTTGCTGTTCTCAGAATGTATCAAAATTCACTAAAAACAGTGACTTGAAGGTATTCATCATATAACAGCGGGGAAAAAAACAACAATCAAAATGATTGTGTTTAAAAAACCCATACAACATAGCAAATCAGAATTCAGAACTCCTTAAAGTTAACTTACTTTCCATGACGTCAAAGGATGTCCTATGAACAGCTTACACTCTGTTGTGCTGTTATTACTTTCAGCCCGCCACTTTCTGAAAGAAAACCTCCATCGTTTTTAAAAACATGTTACATGCAATAAATGACTTCTTGCTCTCTACCACAAGTTTCCACAAAGCCAAATCTTGTCAGAGCCATTTATAACTCTTGGATTTCTTGTAAGCCAATCCCGTCATTTGGCATTTCTGCAACTTTCAGAATTAAAATGTTGAAGATCATTTTCACAATCCTGGAATAGTAATATCTTCCCCTTCTTGCTCAGTCATGTTCTACATTTCCTATGACACTGATACTGCTTACTATGAAGCAGACTTACACTACCTCTATGACTACTACAATTATTTAATTCTCTACATCACTTTTAATCACAAAGCAATGTAAAACAGTAGACAGCATTGCAGACTTACATTCCCTCTACTCTATGTTTTGATTGGCTGCTTCAATTAGCTTATAAAAAGAAATAGTTTTTCTGAACTCATTCAAAGTGCACTTATTTCTCCATGACGTCCAGTCTTATGGTTAGAAGTTATGTCTCTGAACTACACTTATCCTCAAGGCCAAATCGTGTAGGAGCCATTAGAACTTCTTGAAATTCCACAGAGCACATCCCGAGATTCTTTCCCTAAAATTTTGGTTTTAAAAACACCAGGTAAGAGTTTTTAAGGTCATACGGCAATTTTTTTTTGAAAATTAAAACAGAATCATTGCAAAATGACCAGCCATTTCTAGACTTTAAATAAGCTGTGTAATGTCCTGATGTTATTGAAGGACCGTCATGATATATAATTGCTGCAGTTACAAAAGTCCTTCCTGATATTGACAACTGCGAAGCCACAACATTTTTAATTAAAGTTGTCAATTTTGTTCCATCAGGCCTACATCGTTGGAACATTAAAATGACATACTGGCCATATGTTCGTATAAATAATGTGGACATCATTTCAGATTTACATTGGCTACACTCCATGTTGTGATCAGCTGCTTTTACTAGCTTATTAAAGGAGACTGATTTACTGTCTGGCAAAGTTAAATATATAAATCTTTCTGAGTCTACACTAGTAGTACTTGATACCATACAGTTCTCACAGTCATGCTGCCATTGATAAGAAAGCCCAAACAGCTGATCTACATCTACACCTTCAGCATGCAATACATCAAGCATATACATTAAAAACTCCTGACAATCTTGCTGAATATTTTGAGAGAATTGTGTTTGGCCTGAACATCTGTCTAACAGATTTCGAATTTCAGACACACTTTCTATGTTTGTTCTATCAGTGCTACATTTCTCTAACACAGAATTTAACAAACTGCAAAATCTTTGATCAGAATTGACCACAATCTCTTCTTTTACATTTTCTAGAGAAAACAAAACATTAACCACTACATTAGCATAGCAGTTGACACCAGAACTGTTTTCAAATTGAAAACCAACAACATCTTCAACATAATTCTTTTTGTTTCTGCTTATAATTTGAGGTTCATCGACTTTTTGTCTTTTTGCTACAACCTCCCCAGTATTGGTTACATTTCTTCGTTTCCGGCCTACCACACGTTTCTCAAATAAAGGATATTGAGGCAAATGTGGCGCATACTCTCTTCTTAACCTATTGTATTCCTTAACACAATCTAGATCCGCACAAATGCTTGTGACATCACACTCAATCAAGTACAATCCCGATAAAGTTCTAACTCGTGACAATGCCACATATGCCATACCCTCCTTGAACACAGAACTGCCAATATTAACCAATGCACTGTCTACACTTAAACCTTGCGATTTATGGATTGTCACCGCATATGCCAAGCAAACAGGAAACTGCTTACGGCGAACATATAAGTCTTTTACAAGCAAAAATCTAGCAGAGCAACGACCAATTAGCTGTACTTCCTCAATGCCATCAAATTTAATTTTTAAAAATTCAATTCCATCTCTATTTCTGTATTTTACAAAATCAACAACATTACCCATTGATCCATTTACCAGACCTCTTTCAACATGTAAATTCCTTCTTAAAATTAAACGGCAGTTCAAGCACACATTCAGAGTCTTTTCAAAACCTGCAGTTTTAGATATACTCTTCTCTAATGAATCCAATTTTGTTTTCAGATTCTCAGACAAAATAATTGTTGATCCCATATGCTCTACTCTGTCAATAGCTTCCAGTTTCACAATCTCTTGCTTTTCTAAATGCAACATTTTGTTGTTGAATTTGGCACATTCTGCAAGAGTTGGCATCAAACATATTCCAGATTTCTTCTCAGTAATTTTCTGAAAAATATTCTCAGACACAACATCTTGTTCTGGATATAAATTTGACAGTAATCGTGCATGTAAAGCTTCTTTCCCATGCTCGGTCACTTTTCCAATTCTAACATCTTGTAGAATAGTCTTGTAAACTTCATCCTTCGCCTGACGCATATTTTCATGCAGTTCAGCATAATTGAAGTTTAACCATATATTGACGTTGCCAATGCTGCCTAGGCACTTCCTGGTATCTTCATGCGTGAGCATTTTGAACACAGGTTGCCCTTTCACTGGTGTCAGCTGCAGAAGATCTCCGAAAACAATGATGTGTTTGCCACCAAATAACACATCATACTCTGTTTTGAGAACTTGCATTCTCAAATGCACAAAGGCAAGCATGACATTGGAAACCATGCTTACTTCGTCAATGATAAGAAGTTTCATTTTCCTCAAGATTTTTAAAACTTCAAAACAAGCATCTCCAGATAGCTTGTGATATTGTAATTTGTTGTCATGCTCCACTGGCAGCATCAGTAAACGATGTAAAGTAATCCCTTTAATGTTATGTGCTGCCAGTCCAGTTGGAGCGGTGACAACACAAGACAGCGATGACTCTGTCCTTTCCTGCAAATAGCATGAAATTGCTTTAATGAGGAAACTTTTTCCAGTTCCCGCTTCTCCACTCACGTACAGTCGGACAGGCTTCAACGACGTACATGAGCACTCTTTCTTGTCATGACTTAATCCATGATCAATTTGCATGGTAACTTCGTCATATATTTTCCTCTGCTCAACGTTGAGTTGTCTTTCCAACTCTTCTAAGTTAACCGCATCCTCCTGAGCATGTGCCATGGCTCTTTCCACTTCATTCATAGCAGTGGCAGCTTCATTTTCGATAACAGGTCCTCCTAGTGGATCCTGACTCAATGAAGCAGAACTCTGACTGTCCTGAGAACTGTCTCTGGCAATCTCAGCTGCAATCATTGCTTCCTGCTCAATTTCCGCATTCAACATTTGTACATATTTGGGAAAAGCAGGACATTCTATGGTCTCCTTGGCGGCATTGAAAGAGTCTTCATAACAGAGAAAATCTCCAAGCAGTTCCTCTTCTGCACGCCAAGGCTTGAAAAGTTGCAAAAGTGCTAAATAGAAAAACTCCTTTTTTTCAGGAGATTCGCCACTCAATTTTCGATGGTTTACCAAGTGGCATTTTCTTTGCTTGACCAGACATCCCTCACTTCCTATTACAGCATACACTCCTTTCTCAGTATCTTCTTTGATGTTCCTCTTGAATATGTAATTTTGAAGAACCTCATACAGACAAACATTCTCGAGGTGAATACTTCAATTTGGATAATATGTATCCAACATGTTGGTCTTCAAAATGTCGGTACTGTTTGGCTCCTTTTCCGCCAAATACTCAGTTTCCCGCACAGGTTTGAGAACTCGATTACGCGTTGCAGCAAGACCAAGACTCGCCCAAATGATACTCCTGGACTTGGCATAGAGACTTGCTGAAGACAACCGGTCAGAACATTCGTACGCTCCGATTTCTCGATGCGACAACATCTTCAGACTGAAACTGTACAACTTCTTGCTGAGGCTCTTTTCATGGGAAATGTCCTCCCACATATCCTTCAATTCTGTCTTCTCTTTTTTGGTGATGTAAGACGTCACATACCGAGCCACAGCCATACAGTTATCAGCCACAAACTGTATATCCATGTTAGCATTCCACATGGACAAAATCACCGGGTTGTAGTCGTTGATGTACTTGGACTCTTCGTTCCTCTTCAAACTGTATGTGTTTTTAGGTGATTTCTTCATCACATTATGTCGCAGCGAAGACATCAAACTGTTTACTCTTCCTTTAGAAATCACCGGTCGTGGAAAACCGAAACGACATTTGGTGTAGAACTTGTCCTTGTTTCGGAATTTACGACGACAGTACTTTCCACATCGATGGCTTTGGAAACGCAGAACTTTTTCTCTTAGGCTTTTCTTCTCCTTTGCGTTTGGAACAGCACACGTAGAATACTGTTGTATAAAACTCATCACTGAGTCTTCTGGATCCATTCCAAATTTAGGTGCATCCTTGATCCACAGCAACATATGTATATGAGGAGCACCTCTTGCTTGGTACTCCTTTCTCCAGAAGAAATCCAACACCTCTCCAAGAGGTGGATTCTTCTTATTCATGATGAAAGACATCATAGCTTCAAATCTATGATTGAAGTACCTACATACATTGACTGGATCCAAAGAGCACAGTTCTCCGGGTGTCTTGAATTCGATGTTTTCTACGTTAGCATTTGCCTCTCGTAGAAATTCAAGTAAGTCTTCCCAGCCATACTCGGCACAGCTCAGAGTGAGGAACCATGTGGGAGTACCTAAGTTCCTCAGCATACATTTTAAATCACCATGACGACGGTACCAGTACTCATTAGTACCACGCTGACACGCCATGAGATTAATCAGGTGAGAATCCAAAATACTGTCTTGGACATTGACTTTATCCATAAAGTCACTTGCCGAGATGTTTTGCATGTGTATACCACTTTTCAAGATGTGGTTCACTGCATATGACAGTCCAGACAGATCGCTTTCAAACAGGAGATGAAACAAATAAGGAATGCATTGTCGAAACCTAGCATCTCCTGCATACAATCGCAAAGTCCGGTATTCAGAAGCAGGAATTTGATGAGGTCGCTCATCATATCTTCCTCCCTGACCTGTTGGAAAAAGCTGTGGGAAACACCGAGCTTCCAAACTTTCCTCCCAAACACTAATGGGACTCCCTCTGGCTTGTTTCATTTGAAACAACTCAATAGCATTCCCCATGACTTCCTTGGAATGCAAAGGATGAACACTATAATGTTCATATATTTCTTCACTAGTAGAAGTTTCTACTTTCTCAATTTGACCAGCACACAAATCGCTATCCTCTTCCTCACTTACTTCCTCTTCTGCAACATATACATTCTTATAGTATTTATTATTTTTTTTCAAATACAATGTTGCCTTTTTAACTTTCCTAACATCTACTAAATCTTGCCATATTTTCTTATTCTTTGTCGGAACCCCATTAACTAAGATAACCAGAGGTTCCTCGTCCACTTTTTCTACTCCAATTGTGTTAATGTTTTTCTTCAAATCTAGAGGCAAATAAACAACTCTTCCCTTTAATCCTCTCTGTAAATCTGATGGAGGCAATTTCCCTGTCTTTGGCTCCATTCTTACAATAGCCTGAAAGGGATGGATACTTTGAATCAAAATAGATTCATAAGTATTTAAATCCTTCAATTCAGAAGGAATCTCAACCAATTCCAGATTATTATGAACTGCTCTAGCAGGCATCTGGTTTTGATTTAATTTGCAACAACAATAAGTACACACACGTTGATCCAATCCCAAATCAAAACAATTTTCTACCATCAAGTATGTTGCGAAATCCTTCCATTCACTATTATTTTCCCTTTCACTTTTTGCATATAAATCCACTAACTTAGTCTGATTCTTATAATAAGTGCGTCGACAACACACACAAGTGAAATTTGGCCTCTCACTTGATTTGACCTGAAACGTGGCAATTTCCCTCTGGAAATGATCTGTACTGGAAACCTGTACACTATCTTCCACATTACCCGCTTCTTCTTGGTCAATTTCAACATTCTCCTCTTTACTTCCAAAGTAACAAAACTCAATTTCTTCACATATATTCTTCACATCTATTTCAGAACCATGCAAAAGAGCAGCACATAATTTTTTAAGCATAATTGCTGGACTCTTAGCATAATACAACATTCTAACTAATTTCCTCACTTTATTATGATGCACTGCTAGCATCCTGAAATGATGAAAAACACTCTGGCATACTCTCCTGGAAAGACAAGCCAGTGAATGACCATGCAAACCTGTCACTTCTCTCACTCTGCAAGGATCTAATTCTTGCAACAAACTTATTTTCTGCTTCAAACTTTTCCTATTAAATGACCGTACAAAACCACAAAGCAAATTGATGGAATCCTGTCGCACACTGCAAATACTACTACACTTCCAGGTGTACACAGGACCCTTAGCACATCTTCCTAAAACCTCATTACCTAACACCTCTTCTGTCTCTGTTGTCACAAGTTTTTCTTTTTCAACTGGACAACCATCTTTCACTTCATAAGCACGACCACTGGTGTCAACTACATGCACCAAATCATTATCCTGGAAATAACTCTCCTCATTAAAAAATGCCTCACAGCTTGAACTATGCATCCATTCTCCAGAAAAAACTTCACAAAAATTACTACGATTAACTATTCTCTTCCATCTACTATTTCTTTTGAAATCATAAATTGCCTTGTTTAGCTTCCTAATTCTATTGATTATCAAAATAAATAACTTACGTTTAATTTCAAATGCCTGATCAATAACTTTCTCAACTTTTTTTTTTCTCTTATAAAAAACCACTTTCTGTTGACCTTTCTTAATATTTTTTAACAAATTGCCAATTATCCTGTTGCGGAACATTAGTTTACGAATGTCCCTAAACTGTTGTTTCCTTCTACTATCATGCACAGAGTTATCTCTTGCTCTAGCAGTAACATTTTTGATTGGCCTTTCCTTTCCATTTGAATTGCTTCTCTTTTTCTGGACTGAAACATTTTCTGTAGTAATATTTTTTTTACTGCAAATATTTCTTATGAATGTTTTTGTACTCTTACCCGGTGCTTTCTTGTTGACTTGACAAATCTTTTTGTTAGAGGACTGCTGCTTTTTTTCAATCACCTGCTGTCTTTGACGTTTTGCAGCCTTTCTCAGTCTTTCTTTCGTTGGCATGGTGAAATGTTGAAATGATCTGCAGTTGAATCTGTGGTAAAATATATTAAAAAATGTTATTAACCACTATTACCCAACAGTACATCAATAACAGTAATCAAAAACTTAAAACACTACTTTACATTTTTACATATAAGATTTTTTAGTGCATGGCAATTTTAGAATACAGAAATAGCAGAAAAGAAATGGAATTTATATTCATGTTACCTGTGCTATCTTATATGTGAATCTGATCTAATTTTATGAGCATATTTTAATATTTTATTGAAGACACTACACATAACCTGTTTTTGAAGGTGTCTTTATTTTTAAATTAAACGGTTTACATTTTTACTTTTTATTTATTATAAATTTTAAAAATAAATGTTTATAGTTCCATAGGATCAAGCAGGTCAGCTTCCCACCCTATGTCATATAATTCGGACAAATCTGCATCCTCATCACGTTCTTCTTCATCCTCAGGATTTAAATCATCCAAGGGATCAACATCCACTGATGTTTCAATTACAAGTTCAATGATGAGGTCAAAATCAACTGATTGCAGATTATCGCTCATGTTGATGTTGTCTTTATCTTTAAAGAAAGATAACAACAATGAGATGTTGCAGAGTAAGAGACAAATCTCAGAGATTATAATAGTAAAATTGTTTAACAAGAGTAACATTTTGCAGCTATTATTTAGCCATGTCCAGCGATGCTGAGCAGGTGAAGCCTATGTCTAATTTTTCAGTGAACAGGACTCATCTCTTCTTAACCTTGGATAAGCCTCACCGACTCTGTGTCCCCTGCACATACTTAAATGTAAAGGGGCAGATTTATGTTAAATGGCACATCCCCAGGCATGCACCAGTTAACGTGCACCGCTGCTCTGCCACCCATGGTGTGCCGCATTTACAATCAGATAGGAGAAAGCTGCGTCAAAACCCTGCGCCTGCTTTAAGCAGGCATAGGTCTTGACGCAACATTGTGGAGATGGGGCACCCCTGAGCCTTGCTGGAGCTGCATCGCACTTGCGATACAACTCCAGCAATGCGCCACCTTTACAGCACAGATACGTCACGCATCTGTGCCATTTTTGCCCCATGCTGCGCCGCATTGTAAATGCAGCACACCATGGGTGGCGGAACAGCGGCGCAGGATGACTGGCACATCCCTGGTGATGCGCCAGTCATCATAAATCTATCCCTAAGCTTCTTATCTTGTTACAGATGAACCGCCATATGTATCATCAAACTATTTTGCATTTCCTAAATAGCGAATTTTAAGGAATAAATAGCAATTCTTTACCATTCCTAATTTGCAATGAGCAAATTGCTAATTGCAAATTACCCATTCATTTCCATGGGCTAGGAGGCTCATAGGAATGAAGGTGCAATTTGCGATTAGCAATTAGCTCATCGCAAATTAGGAATTTTTCCAAGGGTGCAGGGGTGTCTCAAGAACACCCTGCTGCCCCCCTGAAAAAGAAATTTGGGGGCATATGGCGCACATACATGCCCTAAGGGCATGTATTGGCGTCATATGGCACCTTTTGTTTTTTGGAAAAAAAGCTTTTTGAAAAGAATTCGCAAATTACCACCAACTAGAAGTTGGTGGTAATTTGCAAATCCTTAATGGCATTTTTTGCATATTTTTTGTTTGATACATTGCATTTAAGGAATCGCAAAATTTGCAAATCCTTCAGTGCAATCGCAAAATAAGGAATAGCAAATATTGCTATTCCTTATTTTGCATCAAACTTGTTTGATACATACCATTTGTCTAATTAGCATTCGCAAAGGCCGAAATTTGCAGAATTTTGATCTTTGCGAATGCTAATTATCTTGATACATATGGCCCCAAGTGAGGCCTGTCTTGCAACATGGTGCATCTTTTGCATCACTGCTGCATCGGTTTCATGTGGCACGTTTTTTTTACACCATGACACATCTGCCTAAATGCATCAATTTGTAATTTTGTCGCCTCATAGCAAATCTTTTGCACCGCCGCTGCATCATAAAAGTGACGCACAGTGGCGCAAAAGAGGCATACACCTATCATAAATCTGTCCCTAGCATTTTAAATGATTAATCCAGGATGACGATAAGGTGTGGCCTATCCAGAGGTTTGTTTAAGGTGAGGCCTACTCAGGATTGCAGATTAAAGTTACGCTTGATGAAGAATACAGAGGAGATAATACATGTAAAGGCCTACCAATGAAGTAAGTAATGTCCACTTTATTGCGCCAGTCATCATAAATGTATCCCTAAGCTTCTTATCTTGTTACAGATGAACCGCCATATGTATCATCAAACTATTTTGCATTTCCTAAATAGCGAATTTTAAGGAATAAATAGCGATTCTTTACCATTCCTAATTTGCAATGAGCAAATTGCTAATTGCAAATTACCCATTCATTTCCATGGGCTAGGAGGCTCATAGGAATGAAGGTGCAATTTGCGATTAGCAATTAGCTCATCGCAAATTAGGAATTTTTTCAAGGGTGCAGGGGTGTCTCAAGAACACCCTGCTGCACCCCTGAAAAAGAAATTTGGGGGCATATGGCGCACATACATGCCCTAAGGGCATGTATTGGCGTCATATGGCACCTTTTGTTTTTTGGAAAAAAAGCTTTTTGAAAAGAATTCGCAAATTACCACAAACTAGAAGTTGGTGGTAGTTTCCAAATCCTTAATGTCATTTTTTACATATTTTTTGTTTGATACATTGCATTTAAGGAATCGCAAAATTTGCAAATCCTTCAGTGCAATCGCAAAATAAGGAATAGCAAATTTTGAATTAAGGACATTTTAAGTCATTTCCACATGTGCAGTGTTTTCAAATTTTGATTTGAAAATCGTTTTTAGGGAAAAGGAATGGTTTGTAAATTTATGACAAGGACATAATGGTGTATGCTTCTTTATAAGGCATTTCACTGTCTCTGATGTCATTTTTCCCATATTACATTATAAGACCTTTCCCCATGGAGCACATTCCTTGTAAATATGCTCCCACCTGTGCATGGTGAATTTAGATTTTGACTGTTTGAGTCACATAGCCATGTTAAAAGTGACCCAAAAAAATTGCAAAGGCTTTAAAAAAACACTTTCATGTGTCTTAAGGACATTTTAAGTCATTTCCCCATGGGCAGTGTTTTGTAAGTGGCGCAAAAGAGGCATACACCTATCATAAATCTGTCCCTAGCATTTTAAATGATTAATTCATGATGACGATAAGGTGTGGCCTATCCAGAGGTTTGTTTAAGGTGAGGCCTACTCAGGATTGCAGATTAAAGTTACGCTTGATGAAGAATACAGAGGAGATAATACATGTAAAGCTCTACCAATGAAGTAAGTGATGTCCACTTCATTGCGCCAGTCATCATAAATGTATCCCTAAGCTTCTTATCTTGTTAGAGATCAACCGCCATATGTATCATCAAACTATTTTGCATTTCCAAAATAGCGAATTTTAAGGAATAAATAGCGATTCTTTACCATTCCTAATTTGCGATGAGCAAATTGCTAATTGCAAATTACCCATTCATTTCCATGGGCCAGGATGCCCATAGGAATGAAGGTGCAATTTGCGATTAGCAATTAGCTCATCGCAAATTAGGAATTTTTCCAAAGGTGCAGGGGTGTCTCAAGAACACCCTGCTGCACCGCTGAAAAAGAAATTTGGGGGCATATGGCGCACATAAAATTTAACAACATTCCTTTACCTCAAAAACGATTTTCAAGTCATAATTTGAAAACACTGCCCACAGGGAAATGACTTAAAATGTCCTTAAGACACATGAAAGTGTTTTTTGAAAGCCTTTGCAATTTTTTTGGGTCACTTTTAACATGGTTATGTAACTCAAACAGTCAAAATCTAAATTTACCATGCACAAGTGTAACCATATTTACAAGGAATGTGCCCCACGGAGAAAGGTCTTTTAATGTAATATGGGAAAAATGACATCAAATGTCCTTAAGACACATAAAAGCGTTTTTGATTGCCTTTGCAGCATGTTTGTATCACTTTTAACATGGCTATGTAACACAAACATTCAAAATCTAAATTTGCCATGCACAGGTGGGAGCATATTTACAAGCAATTTGCGCCACAGAGAAAGGTCTTACATTAAAATGGGAAAAATAACATCAGAGACAGTCAATTGCATTATAAAGAAGCATACACCATTATGTCATTGTCAGAAATATTATAACCATTCATTTTCCTCAAAAACGATTTTCAAGTCATAATTTGAAAAGACTCCACAGCTCCTATGCAGAAAAACACCCTGTCAGTACTAATACTTCACATTTTCTCCAATTACATTTTCTCAAAGAAACAAAATCTATTTGTAAAACACTTGAGACAAAGCAACATTTGAAAAACACAACTTTCTTCATAATTTTCTCCTTAAACACTATTCTCTATCTAAATTAAAGAAATATTTTCTCACCTTAGCAAATACTTTGAGTTTGAAAACAGTCTCAGAAACACACCAATTTGTCTTCAGCAGAGCAAAAGGTATGCACTCCAGAGTCTGCAGCTATCAAAAGCACAGAAATGCTGTAATTCTTCACACATATCTCTCATGTCACCCAATCAAAACTCTTCCCTCACTTTTTTTCAAATGAAAACCCTTCCCCCCTCTGCCATTTCATGCCTTTTCTGCATGGCAACCACCTCTTGGAAGACCTCTGGTGTTTGCAAGTTCACACAACAATGTTGCAATTGAACTCTGAACTCTCAGTGCACCTGCGTATCCACTGCAATCTTTCATTTAATGACTTTTTATTGACCATTCAAAATACATCTTTCAAAGAACTCATCCATGCACCCTAACTTTCTGTTTTCAGCAATCAAAATCCACCAATCACTGTTACTGCTTCATTAACACAGAAACTCCACAGTTTTTTTCATTTTAAACTCTAATTTTTTCAACTGCCATTTCATTGCCACACTTCATCTGACTGCAGCAGAACCTTCTCTCACCATGTTTTCTGTCTGGATTGTTGGACATAGTTATATCCACTGGGCTCACAGGTATGCTGAGAACAGAAATTTACCTAACCTCAATTTACAAGATGTGGAAATTAAGTGGTTTGGCCACAGAGGATTAAAATGTCACCAATTGATACCATTGGTGAAAACCTTTATGCATTTTCCAAAACCTGACCTGTTAATTGTGCACTGTGGAGGTAATGATTTGGGCACTTTGACTGGGGTAGGTCTGGAAATGCTTTTAAAGGACACCTTTGAGCAATTGATGGCACTTTTTCCTCAAACTGCCTTGGTATATTCAAATATATGCCAAAGACAGAAATGGAGGTGGTCAAACCAATTTTGTCCACAAATTGAGAAGTCGAGGAAGCATGTAAACAAATCTGTTTCAGCTTACATGAGAGACCATGGAATGGGCTCCCTGTACAACAATAACTTGCGTTACTACATGCAAGATATCTACAGAGGAGATGGAGTTCACTTCTCAGATGAGGGCAACAGAATTTTCATTCTGAATTTAAGACTGTGCATTGGTACCTACTTATAAGTACCTAAATGTACCATAAACCCAAAAGCTCTTCTCAGAGCTACCCTACATCTGATCACTCACAATTATTATTTTACTCTAACATTTTTCACTAATTTTCAACAAAGTACGCTCCCTGGGGCGCTTCCCGGTACGCAAACCGGGAGCTAACCTCGCGAAATTTTTTAAAAAAATGGTTTTTTTTCGCACATATAAGCCTCCTCAGCCACCCTCAGAAAACCTAGGGGGTCAAAATAAGTCTACCGTGCCCCCTTCTACCCATTCTGAACATTATTTGCCCTCCATCTTGTATCTTAATTCGACCGAAACACAAAATGGTGGACTCCCGTAACGCTTAAGGTTCGCGAGCCGGGGCGCTCACCAGTTAGCGTACCGGGTCGCTCCCTGGGAAGCGCACCATCAAAAAAGGTGGGAAAGTAGTTTACAGAAAAGCAACTGGAGACAATTTCACCAAATATAGATTAGCTCATACTACATACCAATCCCTACCATTTTCACAAATTTGATTGGAATTCCATTTAGCCATTTAGCCTGTAGACCTCTCTAAATACCCTGAGGTAAATTACTTCTCAAAACACATCTGAAGTGTTGGAATTAACAACCAATTAAAATGTTACTTTCATTTTCTACTTTTTTTACCTGACATTTGATTGGTTATGTACCTGAATATATATAAAGAAAGAGAGAGAAACACAGCCATTTTGACTACTACTTCCTGAATTACATTGCAAGATCATTTTCACTCACAACTTAAACTTGTTTTTAGAAGGTGAGATATTATTTTATAAATTTGAAAACATTTTCAGATAGTTATATACTATCCCTCTGTAAGAGTTAGACATTGAGAAAGGCTTCTTTATTATAATTATGGATTGATTTATGTTTCTGTGGTATAATTATGAATTTACTTAGGCTTCTTCACAGGCACTTTTTAATAGTACTACTTCACGCCTGAAACCATACAGTGCCCATAGATTACTTCTCTGTTATAAACTCACAAGTACCTGTCTGAACTTAAACCCAACAGTGCCCTATCACTACTGATATATTTATTTTTTATGCAAATTACAGCAATAAAATGGAAGGTGAGCAGAATGTTTCCTTCGAAATTGTTCTGGACAGCAACAATGAACAAGTTATGGAACTCATTGATGACTTAGAATTCATGGATGAGTCACGGGACTATCAATTACTTCAATGTGTAGAATCTGTCGATCATTTACTCCATTATGATGACGGTCAAATGTGGGAACTTATGTTCACTCAACAAGAGGACATATCGGACAGTCAAATGCTAGACGTTCTATTAAATTTTGAAAAACAATCTGAAAAATAAAATTGTATGTAATATTAAAAAATTGTTTGAGTCTTTAATCATTTTTATATGTAATTCATAAACTAGTTAAATGTTAGAAATGTTATTACATTTTGAAACACAATCACAATAATAAATAATTGCTTAAAAAATAAAAAAAGTAAAAAATAATCAACAAAACCAACACTCAATTAACATACAGTATTTGAAAAGTCTATCATTCATTTTTCATTATAGTACGCTGCCCAGAACGCTTCCCGGTTCGCGAACCGGGCGCTACCCACGCAAAAAAACAAAAACAAAAATTATTTTCTTTTGCCCCGCGGGGCCCTTTTAAAGCCTCCACATTAAACCTAGGGGGTCAGGGAGGATATACTATGCCCCCTTATGGTCATTTCCCCCTTTGTTTTGGCCTTCTCTTGTCTCTCAATCCTACCGAGAGACAAGATGGCGGCCGCTCCGGACTGTTTAGAATGTTGACAGACACCGGAGAGCCAATCAGCTTCGCTACGCGAAGTTCCGGTACGCGTAAAGTCCGCGAACCGGAGCGCTGCCCAGAGCGCGATTCCAGATATATATCTTTTTTTAAACGTTAATTCCTCAAAATCCACTGAAGCACATATATTGAGACCTAGCAAAGGCACATCGGGCTACCAGTCCCTACAATTTTGCCAAGTTTCGTGCAAATCCATTCAGCCGTTCGGGCTAAAAGTGAGGCCAACCGCCCTATGGAAAACTCAATGTTAAAAACACGTTTTGGGACCCCCCTTTTTTCTCGGCCCCCCCTTGACAAACCCCCCCCAAATTTCCAGGGGCTGCTCAGAAACAAAATGTTCCATTTTCCAGAAAATTTCAGCCAATTCCGTCCACAAACGCCAAAGTTATTAGACATAGAATTTTCAAAAATCCCATAGGGAAAAAATCCTAACTATATATACCTACTGGCGACCGCCAGTAGGTAATATATATATATATATATATATATATATATATTTCACTGCTTTACGCGTTAAGCTTTGAGATCTTTTCTCCAACAACGGACACGGACCAAATAGTTAGTGCAATTTAATTATTTATTTCTCAATGCCGCCATAAAGTTTCGGCTCATCGAGCCTTTTTCACATGACATTGTACTTGTATTGAACTTCTTTATTTAAAGTGACATGTGCAGATCTCAAAAAATTAAATGAGTGTGGCGCTCATAGACATTGAAGAATATGTAATTCATTGACATTGAATATGTCGGATTATAAAACCAATAGCAAATTTAAATGTTTATATGCGATAAAAACCATGTTAAATACAGTTTAAGAAACAAGGGTAAAAACAGCGGTTAAAATGGCATCATACTCACATCAAAATGTTAGTGCAAAATAATGCTGACCTGCTGCTGAAATCGGATTTGTGGGTATTAGCATATGTACCTTATACTTATTTTTCAACCCTCTTCTTAAAGTGCAAATACAAGTATATTGCCCCCATTGAGGAATCCCAATATTCATAGTAAAGGACCCCTGTTGACTTACTTGTAGACCTGACTGTTACCATGGATTTTTCATACATGTTAAGTAACACATATTGGAGCAATGGTTTACTGTGTTCAGGGTTAAATCCCCTTTCTTATGCTACCTGTCTATGGTAATTTGTATATGTGTCAATAGATCCACTAATTGTGCGTGTGAAAACTATCCCCTGTGATGAATTTGACCTAATACATGTGACTGTGAAAAAAAGACTTGATACGTCTACAGCGATAGTTACCATTTTACTTCATCCTCATTGCAGTATCAGGGCAACCATTGGCAAATATTAGATATGTCGACCCATATCTGGGTTCACCCGGAGGACTTTCATGTTCCGTCTTGAGTCCTCTGTGTTGTTGCAAATGGCTTACTTATATGTTTGGAATATGTCATGCGATAAGACCCCAATATCCTCCTACTCCCTGTTATCTCTGATTTAACCTTTGTGGTGTGTGGGTTCTGTCACATAAATATATAATTGTGCACAGGTTTAGGTTTACCCCACTATTTTCTATATAAATATATAAATAGATATAAATATATAAAATTCATAAATATAGAAATACATAAAACCAATTATATGGTGCCTCCTCAATCCAGAGTACAGAGAGTGAAGAATAAAACTAGTTTTGATCATATGAGCATATATTTCAAAACATTTCAATCTATAAATAGATAAAACACTAAATTTTTCATCTACCCCAAACATGTGTGCAAATCCTCCGTTGCATTCAATCAAACTAGATGATGTATCTTGTCTCTAATTTGCACAGTTTAGATTCCCTGTCGCCTCCCCTTCTACTAGGTGGGATTGCTCCTACCACATAGTATTTGAGACCCTCATTGTTGCTGTTGTGTAACTCTCTAAAATGTTGTGCCACAGGAGATGTGTTATCATGGTTGGATATAGCACAAAGATGTTGCAAAATGTGTTTGTTTACAGGCAACTTAGTGCTTCCTATGTACTGAAGATCGCACAGTCATTCCAGTATGTATATTGCATATTCAGTTTTGTACGTTAGGAGTTTTTGGATCTTATGTTCCTTGTCACTGAAGGGGGTTTTGTACATTTTAGTGTTGACCAATGCATCCCTCATTGAAGGGGCCGTACTATGCGTGATGGACACCCTGCGTGGTAACATGGGTCCAATCACAGGGTCATTTACAATTATAGGCCAATTTTTATTGATGATTTTGTGGAGGCTAGCATGTTGTCTGCTGTATCTCATGATGATTCTAAACTGGGTAATGTCACTCCCAACACTTCCTTTTTCGATCATCCCTTCCTGAGATACAGTATGGACCACGTCCATTTTGTCTTTTCAAGAGCTCTTCCCTACTGTGCCTCATAGATTTGATCATAGCTCTATTGATGATGTTATCCGAGTATCCCCTCTCATGGAATCTCTGTTTTCTACATACCTGTGCCACCCTCAGATCTTGTTCATTACTACATATTCGTCTGAGATGCAGCATCTCCCCATACGGAATACTATTTATGAGGTGTGCCGGGTGTGCACTGCTTGCGTGTAAAGTAGAGTTTCCAGAGGTGTTCTTTCTATAGAGCCTAGTCTCAATTTGGTTTTTGTGTATGAAGACCTCTGTATCTAAAAAAAATTTAGATATTTGGCTCATTGTTGCTGTGAAGTGGAGGTTCGGATCATTATCATTGATTCCTTCCACAAAATTATCTGCCTGCTGTTTAGTACCATCCCACAATACAAATAAATCTTCAATGTAACGCAGCCATACAATTACATTATCCTCAAGTGTTTTTCCAAAACTGCGTTTAAGGACCAAGTCCTCCTAGCTGCCCATATGGAGACAGGCATAGCGGGGAGAGAAACTGGCCCTCATGGCCACACCCCTTACTTGCTGGTATATGAGAATGTTGTCCATAAAGTTATTGTTCTTTAAGCAATTATCTAACATCTCAATCAACATGTCATTGTGGTCCTTGTATTGTGGTGGTCTTTTCGAAAGATAATATTGTACTGCTCGCATGCCATCACAGTGTCTGATGCCGGTAGAGAGAGATGTCACATCCAGTGCTAGCATCCAGTAACTCTTCTGCTAAACCACATCCCTGATCTTCCGTGAAAAATCCCCTGTGTCTTGTACAAAGGACTGTAATGATTTTATAAAATCCTGTAGAAAATAGTCAATATATACTGATGTCTTTTCCATCATTATATATGTCTTTCCCAAGATCCCGCCTTTAGCGGATATGATTGGCCTGCCAAGCAGTTTGCTGATATCCTTGTGGATTTTTGGGATTAAATAAATGGAAGGGGTTACCGGGTTATCCTTTTTTAAATATTTATATTCGTTCTCAGTAATCAAATATTTGTACTTCCACATCATCAGTTTTTTGTGATAACCTTTATAGGCTTCTTTCATAGCTGCAGGCGTATTCTGTATGTAACATTGTTTGTCATTAAGCTGTGAATAAGCCTCCTTATCGTATTTATCATGTGTAAAAGTACAATATTTCCTCCTTATGACCCTATTTTTCTCCATTTTCAATTTCTTGGTAAGGGCCTCGTACTGTTGATTTTGTTTATTGTATTTGCGCCACTTTATTTGGGTTTCCTTGTTCAATTTTTTAGTTTGTGCTGTGACATTTTCATGGAAGACATCCAATGAATCCCAAAGGTGTAATAGGATTAAATGTGGACACTGGTTTGAAGGGTGTTAGTTGTCTGATTTCCCCTGAGCTTAGGATGCCATCCCCTGGCTGGTTATGCTCGTCATATCCTGCACCTTCCATCTCCCAAAATTCTTTCATCTGCATATATACATATCCGGGACCGGCTTAGTCTCTTCAATGCAATAGGGTACTATACCCGATGAACTCTGAGAAATAATTTGGGAACTAATCCCGTATGAATTATGTAAATTACCCTTGCCCTTATGAACTGAATATGATGCAATTGATTATCAAAACACAAATTGGTTAATACACCAGTCTTTCTTTTCATATAATTTTTTGATATACTTCTAAAAACTGTGTAAAAACTACATATCCCATAATGCCTCCTAATGGCTAAAATGGGCCAGTATAAATAAGAGAAAGAGTGGAAGGACTAACTGACCGTGAGCAAAGCCTGTTGAGGCTGAAACGCGTTGGTGGGGTGAAGCTCTAATAAAAAGCTTTTGAAAAATATCTTGGATGTGTCGCTCCTTTTGCGTAAAAAAAAAAAATATATATATATATATATATCACCTACTGACGGTCGTCAGTAGATATATATAGTTAGGACCTAGTTTCCATAGGAAATCCGCAACATTTTATTGGGAATAACTTTGGCGCCGGTTGATGAATCTTCGCAAATATCTCAAACAAGATGGTCCGCTCCGCTCTGCTCCTTCCCTGAAAGTTTTGGGGGGATTCGTCAAGTGGGGGCTGAGAAAAAAGGGGGGTTCCAAAACGTGTTTTCCCCATGTTAATTTCCATAGGACCTTTAGACACGGCTACAGCTTGAACCGCTGAAAGGAATTACACCAAACTTGTCAAAATGGTAGAGTATGGTACGCAGATCACGCTTTGGTTAAATAGTGTAAATCTCTCCAGTAGTTCCTGAGAAAATTAAAAGAGAAAAAAATTATATATCTGTAAGCGCGCACCGTGCGCGCACCCCGCGATTTTTGGGGGAAAAAAAATTGGGGGGGGCCTTTGGGGGCTTCTCTATTTTATTTTAAACTATTTTATTTTAATCTCGAGGGTGCCCACCCCTCGTTTTGACCCCGAGATCACAGCCGCGGCCCGAGCCGCCTCAAGATGGCCGCCGCCTGGTTGTGGGCGGGGCCAGGAGGACGTGGTTTCCGCTTCCCCCTGCCTGGGGGAAGCCTTCGATGTGCCCGTCCGGTCTCCCGTGCCGAGGGGGAGACCGGGTGTTGCTGCCGGCTCAGGAAGTCTGTGCGTGAAGCTAATTATCAGTCCAGCTGGTCTGCTGGTAATGCATTCCTGTAGACTGCTGATTTTACACCAGATTTAACTAAAGAAAGAAGTCCATAGATGACAGTGAAATACGGCAAATATATCAAATCAATGGATCGTCACGAAGAATCTGTGTATGCTGAGCTGACATCAGAATGGGTTCACTATTATAAAATAAATCTTCCGAGAAAGCGAAAGCATGCAGCATGTCCTCTGCAGCCAAACACACACAGCACGGGGCAAATAATTCGAGTCACGAAACTAGACGAATTCAAATGCATAAATGCACAGATCAAAAAGGTTGGTACAGCACAGATTTCTGTATAATATTATAGACCTCTATAGATTTCTAGCATTGCATTTCAATGTAATCACTCCGATCGATTCCAGATCACCTTTTTTATTAAAGAAGTGGAACATTTCAAAGGAAACTGGAGGAATACAGAGAAACCTATTGCGTTAAACCTTTTGTTTCTCTAGGAGCTGTTCTTTTGTCACTGTAGGTGGAATATTACACCGGCCAATATCTTAATGTAATGTCTCCTTCCCGCAAAAAGTCAAAATGATTTTCTAGCTAGGGTACTACTATTAGCCTGTGCGATTTGTTAATGATGAAGTATATTGCATGCTGTACACGTGATGGTACTGCTATTAAAGCTATGACCAGTGCCACTTGAATTGTGGGGCAAAAAAGCCAACATGATGAGGTGAATAAAGAAAAGAAGAAAAGTGCGAGTGAGAGTGGGGACAGGTTCCAAGTCTTCCACCAAGCCTAGTGGAAATACCTGAATTTCTGAACGAACCTCGTAAACAATCAAAAAGCGGTCGCTGCCACTTCTGTAGACACCTGCGACAATAGGAAGGTGGTCGGCAAAGTGCAAGTGCCTTATTATTACATATAAAAGCTGCAATTAAGAACGTGCTTTGTTCAAATGCACCTAAAAACGAATTTTCAAATGCATTGAAAATGACTATTAATGTAATCCGTGATTAACACTTAGGGCAATAAAATGTGTTCACTCATTGTGTCTCGGGAAATGAAGGTGAATTATGTGTGAATTCTTTCTGCTATTGTTATTTTCTCCCCGATGGAGTTATTATTGCCTGATGAACAAGTTCAAGAACGAGCCGCATAGGTTTAAAGCGATCAGGAGTTGGACCGCAAGTCAGATAAACATATTTCAGGAGTTTTCTCACTAAACCAAATTCCTAGGCAGAAAGGCGCAGTGCAGGTTTGTGCGAAGCATCAGCAGGCCCCTGCAGCTACCCCGGGTCAGGGGGTCCCCGGCCCCACCCTGCAAACCCCCCACCCCCACCCCTCCCCCCCCTAGGCACAGGACTGCTCCATTATTTTACATAAGGACTCGCTCCGTTTCATGGGTGTATGATTTGATGTAAACGCATACAGGTTTCAGGCCTCTCTCTTCCCACACCTCGCAGAGAAACTAGCAACACTTTTTCTATCTCTGACTAGCCGAGTTTGTTTTTCTCACACGTACTATAAAATTGAGGCCACTCTCATTTATTTCAATTGGCATTGTAGCCGTCAGGAAGGCTTTTCTCTTAAGACTCCCAAGGGCGTCTTCTGGTTTAGGTTTAGGTGGCCCTTGCACATTAGCACAGCTCAACTGAAAAATAAACAGTCTCCAGGAATTGTCCATTTTGGCACCCGATACGACCAAAGCGCTCAGCCTCCCCAAAAAAATGATGATGAAGAGCCTGGCATAAACACGTTTTTTATGTTTCTTCACCACTCAGAAGACAGGCTTTCACTTAGATGGAATTGTTTCAGTGCCATGCCTTTTATTTCCAGACTGTTTAAGACAATACAATGCTTTTATAATTGGTTAAGTGAGAGGAAACACCGACAGCTGTGGGAGTTCAAAGAGCGCGAGTGTGTGAGAGTTCACCTTTTAAAAAGAAACAAATGGCGACACCAGCTTTGAAATTGCAGAAATCAATGGCCACATCTAGGGTGGATTCTGTGACGCAAAGGTTTTTCCTCTTTTTTGTACCTTTTGATTTAGTAAGGGCAAACTTATAGACTTAACATTCTTCAAAAACTTCAGCCAAACTAGTCTTTCCATAGACAAACATAATGTAATGGGAAGAGTTAAGAATCGTTTGCGGTACCCAGAAGTTCATTTTAATGCAACGTGGAAACTGACACTTCTCGATCATAGTAACGTGTAAGATCTGTGTGCCAGTGAGTTTTACCTGTGATAGAAGTGGACACTGTTTGCGTAACTGATCCACACTCACAATTTCTAAGTGGGATAGGAATTGTGGGTGTAAAAAGAGGAGGGTCAGAGAAGCAGTCAAAGGAGGGTCAGAGAAGCAGTCAAAGAAAAGAAATGCATGTAAAGCATAAAATAGTATTGCTTCTGATATCATAGATATCTATATATATATTACCTACTGGCGGTCGCGAGTAGGTATATATAGTTAGGACCTAGTTTCCATAGGAAATCCGCAACATTCTATTGGGAATAACTTTGGCGCTGGTTGATGAATCTTCGCAAATTTCTCAAAGAAGATGGCCCGCTCCGCTCCTCTGGCACAATCAGGGGGGCAGAAGCAAGAAATACGGCACAATCAGGGGGGGCAGAAGGCAAGAAATACGGCACAATCAGAGAGCATCTTGCTCCGGTCCAAAATCCGGATCCCTAGGGCTGCTCAGGTGGTCCCACAAGGATATTAACATATTTAAACGTTATCCGCTAATAGAATTAGCATTTTAAAAACCTTGCAAATTCACTGAAAAAACCATAGGTTTCAGGCCTTATTTAGTTAGGAATTAGCATTTAAAAAACCTTGCAAATTCACTGAAAAAAACATAGGTTTCAGGCCTTATATAGTTAGGAATTAGCATTTAAAAAACCTTTGAAATTCACTGAAAAAAACCATAGGTTTTAGGCCTTATATAGTTAGGAATTCGAATTTAAAAAAACCTTGAAAATTCACTGAAAAAACCATAGGTTTCAGGCCTTATATAGTTAGGAATTAACATATAAAAAACCATTGAAATTGCTCCTATATAGTTAGTTGGACTAACTATATTTGGCGCACCCGCAATCTACTGCTGATGATGTCACATATTACATCATTCATGACATGGTCAGTGACATCACTGATGACATCACTGATGACATCTCAAATGACATCACTGATGACATCACTGATGACATCTCATTTGACATCACTGAAGACATCACTGATTACACCATTCATGTGATAATACGATGCACCTCCTCACACTCTAATATAACCTTTGATACACCCAGTGTTAAATACAGACTACCATTCTTGAAACCATTAACACACCAATACCAGTTACTACATAGGCACTCACTGATTCCTAGGTCTACACACACATCCACTCATTCACCCATACAATCACTCATACATACAGTCACTCATCAATGCAACACTATCATATGCACTCATACACCTATGCAGATACTCACACACTGCCACTCATCCATGGAGTTAATCACACACCTAGTCAGTCATGTAAAGAATCAATCACACTTCCATTTCCTCATCTATATAGTTATACACACAACACCTTACTTATTCAAACATATACTAACACATACTTACTCTCTTATACAATCACTGATACAAGTACACATTGATCTGCACAGAGTTACACACCTCCCAGCCAGCCACACACACACTCAGTCTCCCATACAAATACTTGGGCAACCAATCAATAACCCATATAGCCACTCATATAGCTACTGATCAACACATGCAGCAGCTTACACAAATACAGACATACTGATGCACACATTCACACAGTTTAGTCACTAACCTATGCATTCAGTAAGACACATTTAATCACTCACTCATACAGTCAGTCACACACCTACTAAATCCTTCATCCAGACACTTATACCTCCACTCATTCTTCAATATGTAAAACATATTTAAACTTTACAGAAAAACACAGTCACTGGATGATGTCATCAGTGATGTCATCAGTGATGTCAAATGAGATGTCATCAGTGATGTCATCAGTGATGTCATGTGAGTTGTCATCGGTGATGTCATCAGTGATGTCACTGACCATGTCATGAATGATGTAATATGTGACATCATCAGCAGTGGATTGCGGGTGCGCCATATATAGTTATTCCAACTAACTATATAGGAGGAATTTCAATGGTTTTTTATATGTTAATTCCTAACTATATATAAGGCCTGAAACCTATGCTTTTTCAGTGAATTTCAATGGTTTTTTAAATGCTAATTCCTAACTATATAAGGCCTAAAACCTATGGTTTTTCGAGTGAATTTCAAAGGTTTTTTTAAATGCTAATTCCTAACTATATATGATCTATAACCTATGTTTTTTTCAGTGAATTTCATTGGTTTTTTAAAAGCTAATATCTATAGCTGTAAAATATATTCTTTATAACGTGACGTATCACGTAGCCACGTGAGACGCCTCATGGGTGAAAGAAATCTCATCAGACGCGTTTCGGGCACGTCCGTGCCCTTGCTCACTGTGTGTGTGTGTGTGGAGGGTCAGTTAGCCTTACTGTGAATGGTATTAGGACAGGTATGTTTTGGCTCCGGTGTTTACTTTGACAGACTGGTGTACTTCATACCTGAAATTATAGTCCGTTACCTAGTTCACTCAAATACGTGTCCATTGTGCTTCCTTCTATATATTGCTTAGTGAGAGGATCCAAAATTTCATGTGGCTCAGCCACTGCTCCCAAAATCAGTTTCCACCCTGTGATGATAATCTCCCAAAACCGTTTTAGGAGTATGTCTTCCTTAAGAAGCAGCATTCATTCTACTTTTGTGACTGTATGTAAAACAGTGCTATTCAATCATGCTGCACGGGCAGTTGTCAGGGCTGCGCATGCCATTGACTTCAGTGTACAGAAGACTTACGCTTAGCAGAGCTGTTTGTTTTCAGTGGATATCGGCGTTACTCACCCAGTCCTGCCAAGCGTCACGCAACAGGTGTGGCGCTCACGCATTCCAGTGCGGTGAGCCGCATCACCGCACTGGAATGTATTGTCACGCATAATTGTCACCTGCCTGCCAGGCATGCCAGCAACGGCACCAGGCTGTGCCTGGGCTCGCTCTGCTGCTCTGAGAGAGGTGAGCCTGCTTCGAGTTCCGAACAGTTAACAAGACTGCTCTCAGCTCTGTGGCTGAGAGCGCTACAATGTTTCCCTCTGACTCTCTGCACTCTGCCAGGAGTCAGTGTTGCCCTGGAAACAAAATGCGCAAATCATGGTGCGGCGCCAGCGCCAGCGCGGCTCTCAGATATAGCATCACTGCAGGGGGCCGGGCTGCCCTCTCACTCACTGCAGCTGTCAATCACTGACCGGCGTGGCACCAGGAGGCCGGGAATAAATTCATCCGGATGTGCGGCTGTTAGAGTGCCATCACGTCCGGAGGAACAGGAAGTAAGCAGAAGCGGCGGGAATCTGAGAGAGTGCAGGCTGCTCACAGTGTCTCTCATGCCATGGACGCCCCGCTAAACACCGCCGTTCACGCTGTAATTTATGTGGTGCGGCGCTGCGCGGCTGAAAGGTATTATGTAAATCTTGATAGGTCATTTCTTAGCTTGAGGCTGGCGTGCGTTTTGGAAAACTTTGTATTTCGAAGTCTGTTAGAGATACTCTGTGCATCAATGGAAATTAATATGCCAGTGTGCTTTTTCAAAAAACGTGTCTGTCTTCCTCCTGGTTTTTAGATCATTTGACAGCTGAATTGGTGATTTGGAGATTTGTTTACAAAGGTCGGTGTTGTAGTGTGCTTTCCGGCTATGATGAAGCAGCTGTTTTGTTCCCGTATTATAGCGTGTTTCATAATATCATTTTTTCCCTGCATAATATTTTAATGTTTTGCGAGCATGTCTTTATTAAAAAAAGCATGTTTCTAAGCCATTCTGCTCATGGATACAAACAGCGTTGTACAAATTACCATAAATACGTGGTAACAACTTTAAAATATGTATTGTTTGCATTAATGAATATAATACAAACTTTCATTGTGTACACTACTAAACAGACATAATTTGCTATTAAACTTGAAAGGCACTCTGGGCTTTGACGAAAGTGCATTATAGCAGGATATCCGCCACCCTCAGCCTGTGTCCGAGTCTGGGCCGCCCCTGTAATTGCTGATGTCACCTGACAACACTAGAGCTCTCCTTCCACACGTGCTCTGAGTCCGGGAGAGGCTGAGCAGGTGGAGTTTAAGGCAGGCCCACGGCCCGCCTTTAACATTAGCCGAGCAGGACCACTGTGACCCGTTCTGCATTGAGAGCTCCTCACCTCTACCGTCATGACTGGGGACAGACAGACTGACCTGGCTACTGTACAGCAGCTGAGTGTATGCAGGCTGCTTAGCCAGTGAGTGTAAGAAACACAGACACACTAACTTCTAGGACATCGGCAGCTGCATAATTTTTTCCCCACCTAGTCGCATCAGTGTAGTGTTGTGACTATTAGACACAAGGTATTATTAAATTAAGGCTACCACAATAATGTCACACTGAGGAGGGTTAAATATCCCTGTTAAAAGTACTTGACTGTACCAATGATGCAACGCATATTCCCAAAAACTACCATTCGTTTACAAGGGGACTAGGTTAGTTCTCTTGGATTTCTGGTGATGTGCGGCAGGTTTAAGATTTTCTTAAAGTTTCCTGTTGCTCAAATGAGTGTCATTTCTGATAGTTATATGTTTTCCACGTCTTTACTGCTTGGTTTTGCTTGCAAAAAAGTGTCACTCATAGTGGTTGAAATGTCACTCATAATTACACAGAGTTTAAGAAAGTGTCACACATAGCAACCTGAAACCTTGGCAGCTATGCTCACCGGCTGCTCTGCGGGCGGGCTCCTCGCTTCACCGGGCGGCGGCTGGACTGCGGCGGGGGCGGGCACCGACAATGTGCCCCGCGCCCCCTCCGCCACTGCTCCAGCCTCCCTCTTGGTCTCCGGGGCTCCCTCGGCACAGGGGAGCCCCGCACCTGTCAGTCCCACCTCCTCTTCGTCCTGGTGCCGGCGGCTTCCTTCTCTCCTCGGGGCTCCCTCAGCACACGGGAGCCCCAGCCGCAGACGACGCTTCTCTTCCAGGTGGCAGGGCTCCCTCCCATCACGGGAGCCCTGCAGAGTCAGCCGCCATCTTCCTTCTTCCCCCTCGCGGCGGGGGCGGGCATTCCCGGCCGGCCGCGCTGGGATTGGCCGGCCGGCCCCAGCACTTCCGGGTCGCCGCGGGCAGCGCGGCGGCCCGATTTCAGGCAGGCAGGTGGGGACAGTGCGCGCACGGGTACGCGCCGATAGATTTATAATTGATTTTAAATGCAATTTTCTCAGCAAATACTGGACGGATTTAGACCATTTAAAGAAAAGCGTAATCTGCGAACCAGTCTCTTCCATTTTACCAAATTTCAAATAATTCCGTTCAGCCGTTCGGGCTGTAGCCGTGTCTAAAGGTCCTATGGAAATTTGCATGGGGAAAACATGTTTTGGGACCCCCCTTTTATCTCAGCCCCCACTTGACGAACCCCCCTCAAACTTTCAGGGAAGAAGCGGAGCTTAACGGGCCATCTTCTTTGAGAAATTCACGTAGATTCATTAACCGACGCCAAAGTTATTCCCAATAGAATGTTGTGGATTTCCTATGGGAACTAGGTCCTAACTATATATACCTACTGGCGACCGCCAGTAGGTAATATATATATATATTGTGTGTGTGTGTGTGTGCATCAGTATGTGTACACATATCCACACACACTTTCCTTTTTCAACTTTCTGTTACTGCATACAGGGGTGAATGTATTCAAAGAATAGTGCATTGTAGGTGAGTTACTTAATGTTCACAAATCTCATCTTACCTACATAATTATGCATTATGCAAGGAAACCTGGTTCCCCTTGCAGGAGAAATGTTAAGGGAATTTTCAACTCCCTGCAGCTCATCTACAACTCAGTTTATTCAATACAGCCAGCCAGCCTGGGGATGAGCAGAGTATTTAATGATCCTCGTTTCTTTTTAGAAATGGACATCGAAAAAAAAAATCAAAACGAAAATTGGATGATATAGAATCTGATATTATGGAAGCAAGAAAAGAATCTAGAAATGCTGAACAGGAGGAGGCAGCAGAACCAAGCACAAGCATCTCTGCAGGTCCACTTTCAGCTCCAATAGAATCGAGCTATGATGTTGATGTTCCTGTAAATTATATTGGATTGTATTTCAATTGAGCAAAAAACAGATGATGTAAAATACAATCTTCTAATAAATACGTATACTCCAACAGAAGCGTATGTCTTCAAGAAGGATTCAGCTGGAACACGCTGTTTCCGTCAAGTGTGGATTAATCAATATTCACCATGGCTAAGCTACTCTCCACAACTGAAAGGTGGATTTTGCAAGTTTTGCACAGTTTTTCCACAGCCAGTTCATCGTGCGATACAAGGAGCATTCATAACTGTGCCTTTCAGCAAATATAAAGACTTCTATGAAAGTGCACACTAGCATGTCTCATCGTCTTGGCATAAAAACGCACAAGTGGATGCAACTCACTTTTTGGAGATCAGAAAGAAACCGGAAACAAGTATTGTGAAAAAGCATGTTGAAGAAAATTGCAAAAAGTTATTTCCACTTTTATCTGCTATCTAATTTTGTGGCACACATGACATTGCTTCACGTGGTCAAAGAATTACAACCGGAAATGTGCAAAGTCTGTACCAATTTCGCATTGAAGCAAGAACCATCCGGAAAATGCACCAGTTAAGGCAAATTATATATCAGTTGGAGTTGAACATAAATTGATTGCATTATGCATGGAACCATTAAGAGAAGATCTAGTACCCTTAGCCAATAGGTCAATTGGATTTTGAATCATTGCGAATGTAAGTACTGACATATCCGGAAAAGAACAGATGCCACTTGGAGTATGTTTTGTAGACACAACTGGTAGTAACATAGGTGTCATCAGAGAAGAATTCTTTGAATTTGCAACCTTAAAAGAAATGGATACTGTCTCAGTCGCAAATATGATTATGGATACATGTTCTAAATTTGGATTAAATTTGGAAAAACTCCATGGCCAAGAATATGATGGATGCTCTATAACGGGAGGAAAGGAAGGTGGCGTTCAAGTCATAGAAAGAGGAAAATATCCTTAAGCTGCTTTTGCTCACTGTGCTGCACATAAACTTAAATTGGTTGTTAATGACCTGGATGCTGTTCCTGATATGCAGAATTCTATTGGCACAGTGAAAGCCATCATCAAGTTTTTCCGTAAAAGAACATCTCTTTTTCTTAATGTGCCATCGCTGAGTGAAACACGATGGACAGCAAAATACAAGAGCATTCGAATTTTTAGCTCAGACTTTTAAGAGATTTTTAAGTAATTAAGCTTACTGGCTACTACAGTATCAGGGAAAACATGTCAAGATGCATATCAATTGCAATGTTTTTCCAGCACAGTGAGCTTTTTCTTTTACTTGTCCATAATTTCAGATTACTCATCAAGATTGGAATCTGTAAGCCAGGCTATCCAAGCAGTTCAGCTTGAAATCCTCATGGTGTGTAATCACATGCAAGACCTTATGACTGTGTTCCGTGATCACAGACAAAAAGCATAAGAGACATTTAAGGACATTTTTACAAAAGTTCAAACACTGGCAGAAAAATTGAACATTGAACTTTGTGTTCCCAGACAGTGTGGCCGGCAAGTGTTTCTTTCCAATTTTTTTCCTCTTCTTTGGGAGAATACTATCGCCAGTCTATCTATGTGCCATACATGGACTCCATCATCGCATCATTAGAAAGCCAGTTTGGCAATGTAAACAAGAAATATTTGAGTCTGTTCTCACTTTACCCAAAGCATATGACAAAAATGACACTTAAGCAATACAAATGCCATATTGCAAACATCAGAGAAATTGACGACAATAAAAACCTGGAAGCTGAAGCAGTTACATGGTTTCAAATCTGGTCAACGAAGGATGAGCAGTTTGACAATGGGTTTGAGGATTTGCTAAACCACACAGATTTATTTCCATCAGTCCAGCAAGCAATTCTGATTGCTCTCACATTACCAGTGACAACTTGCACAGTGGAAATGAGAAGGGTGAAGACCTAGTTGAAGTCGACAGTGGCAGATGATTGCTTATCAGGTTTGTGCATGATGAGCATACATTGAGCTAAAATGTATGATAACAAACAACAGCTCATTGAGAAAGTTATTGATAAATTTGCACAAGATGTTAACAGTTCCTTTTTTGAGATCACTATACTAAACAGTGAACAAAAACTGTATAATACTACTACTCATTGAAAAATTTGACTGTTAAATTTCAGCAAGAGTGTACATGTTAAAATGATATGTTTTATTTTCCAATTCGGAAAAGAACAGCTGTTATTTTTTTACGGTAGTATATATGATTATATTTATTTTAATATATTTAAGTTAATACATTTCCAAAAGGATTACATTTGTCATAAGTTTTAATTCTCATTAGTTTGTGCACGCTAACACCAAATGCAGACTGACTGACTTTACATGGTTTTTTTCTTCACTGCCTTGATCATGTGTATATGAATAATGTGGTGTATTCAATAGAGGTGACATTAAAACAATTAGAAATTGATAAAACAAATTAGAAATTGCTAATCAGACAATGGCAGCTTGATTGTTCCATTAAGATTTTGCATCAGGTTTCTAAGCCCTTTGCATGCCTGTGCTCCTGTCTGCAGTTCTGCTTTTTTGTTTGCCAACTGCTAGAAGCTGTGAATGATATCTACCAAATGCCACAAAGGAAAGAGATGGCTGTAGCAGAACAACCCTATGATGTATGAGATCATATGCGGCCTGCTTCCTGCCCCCATGGGTCCTCCTGCGCCCCAATGTTTCTATTGCCCCTCGTGGGAAGTTAAAATGTTGCCCCCCCCTGGAAAAATTTCTGCGGATGTCCATGACCAGGCATATTGTTTCACACTGGGTCCTCCAGGATGACCTGGAGAAAAAATGTGATGGTAAATTTAAGTGTACCTCTCCTGTAAATCTAGCCAACGGCTTCTCATGGACACAGGATTACTGGATTACATTCAAAATCCCTTAGGGTGAAGTAGGGAAACAAGAGTAGGATCCTGCCAATAGCTCTAAGGGAGAGTGGGCAGCCTTAAGAGAGGGGTGAATCTGGTAGAAAAGAGAAGGACAAAACCTTTATTTATTTGCAAGAGATCAAGAGGTTATTAGTGGAAAAGGGAGATGCTGTTTATTATCAGTCACACATTTCACTACAGCACTCAGATGCTCTCTAGTTCATTTTCAGTGCTTACGTATGTTATGTTATAGTGACTTGTTGAGCGCAAGCAATTACCTGGAGGTGTCAAGGCGCTAGCTCTGAGTGAGAAAAATATGAGCCTCAACCTTAGTTCAACGTGGGAAAGAGGCTGGTTTTTAGTATCGTCCTAAACATAAGCCATTTTGAAAAGTCCTGGTATGTGGGGGAAATAGGTTCTATTCATTAGCTGAGGTATTCACAAAACCTCTTCATCCCCAATTAGTTCATTTGAACCTATGAACCACCAAAGTCCAATCTGCCAGCTTCATGAAGACCCTTATGGGCAATACAAGTGGCTTTGAATTTAATGCACTGACTTGACATACAGTGAATAAGGATGTTTTATGGCTTGTGAGACAGTATTATTTTTGGGAATCCCAGTCAATATTCTGGCATCCGCATTTTTTAAGATCTGAAACTTATTAAATTGTTGATGCTTCATGTTGAGATGCAAGGCATTGCATTAGTTTATTTTGAATAAAACTAAAGCAGGGATCACAGTTTTTTGGGAATTGGGAGAGGAAAGAAAAAACCTTTCTGGAGTATCCTTAGGATGAGGAAAATGAAGGCTGTGACTGCATTGACCTGCAACCTAAATGCTAAATTCCTAACCTTGCTCACTGGGGTGGCCAGGGTCTCCATTTCCTCTGCCCATCAAGACAGGGCCCACAAGAAAGGGTTATTTCCAAACAGGAGGATCTCTGTGTTTTCCCAGAATTGGGTTCTAAACAGTTTAGATTCATCCATTTGTAAATTGCTACCATACAGTCATGGAAACATGCATCTGAATGGTTGTTGGGAGAAAACATTGCTTCCACAATTTGGGTATCGTCGGCATACAAGGTAGGACCCACACCAAATGATCTTATCAGTGTGGCCAAGGGTTTAACATAGACATTAAAGAGGGTGGAGCTGAGTGTGGATATCTGCAGAACCCCACATTACACATAGAAAGAATCCACTTATTTTCTATCAGATGGAATCAATCAATCAATCAATCATTTGTAAAGCATGCTACCCACATGTGAGGGTCTCAAGGTGCTGGGGAGGGGAGAGGGTGAGGATGGAGGTGCAGCTCTGGGGCTTTCGAAGAGGCCAGGTCTTGACGTTCTTCCTGAAGGTGTGCAGAGTGGTGGAGCATCTGTTCCCCATAAGTTGGCAGGGTATGCTCGGACGTGAGTCCCTTGCTCACTTTGCCACTGGATTCAAGCAAGCCTGGCTGAAGACGGCTGAAATGCCAGAAACCGGTCCTAGGAAGCTTGTTTCTGGTCCAGGGAATGCATGCTTGGCAGTTCGGGCTGGACTGTTCCCATGAGGCACAGGGTCAGACTGATTTGCATATGGCCATGTCTGAACTGTGGTGGCAGAGTGGGCTAAAGAATGGTGATGGATTAAACCCAGATCTGTTGACTGGATGTGAGTGTTTGATTGGTTCAGATGCTCCGTCCATCATCACCCCCTTTTGCAGCACTTCACTTGGTGTGCCACTCTGTGCTACTTCACTTGGTGTGCCTCTTTTTATCATTCTGGATTATTCAAATGGTTTACTGTGGAATATATTGGATGGTTGCTGCTACCATCGCAGGCACTGAAACCGCGATGTGAGTGGCAGCGTACGAGCAGCTCTTCTGGTTTGAAAATGATATGTATATTACCTACTGGCGGTCGCCAGTAGGTAGTTATAATTAGGAACTAGTTTCCATAGGAAATCCGAAATATTCTATTTGGGATAACTTTGGCGCCGGTCAACGGATCTTTGCGGAATTCTCCAAGAAGATTGGGTGCTCCACTCCCCTCCTATCCTGAAAGTTTCAGGGTGATTCTTCAAGCGGGGGCCAAGAAAAGAGGGGGTCCCAAAACTTGTTTTCCCCAATTAATTTTCCATAGCTACCTTTAGACACGGCTACAGCCCGAACTGCTGAACGGAATTACACCACATTAAGAAAAAAGGTAGAGTTTGGTTCACAGATCACGCTTTTTGTTAAATGGTGTAAATCTGTGCAGTAGTTCCTGAGAAAATCAAAAGTAAAATCATACGTATATCTATGGACGAAGTAGGGTACGCGTATCCTCAGAGGATCATGCGCGTAGCTTTACGAGCATGAGCTGCATGGTAATTGGCTGTCAACTGTCGGTCAACACTCCAAACCAGGAAGTGTTGGCAGCCATCTCGTGTTTCGGTAGAACCGAGGCAGAAGAAAAAAAAAGAAAGGCGCAAAACACAAAAAGGAGGCAGGGTAGAAACACCCTGACACCCTAGGCCTACTCCAAAGCCCAATTTGTTTTTTTAAAGATATCGCGGGATGCGCGTAGGATATGCGTATCCCATGAATAAAAATAAAACAGAACCCGCTTTAGTGCTAATTAGCCCCCGGGGGGGCCAAGTCCCGGGGGCAATGTGCTTTAGTTGAATATGTGCGGGGGGCTCACAGCCCCCGGCAGTAAAAGTAAATGTGTGGGGGGGCTGAAAGGCCCCCCTAAGCCCCAGGGTCCTCCAACTCCCTGGGGCACTAAATATTTAAATTAAGGGCAGATTCTTTTCTTATTTTTATGGTAAAATTAGGATACGCGTACCCAGCGGGGTGCTCAGCGCGACCTCTGGTGTGCACGCATTGGGTACGCTTATAGTACAACGTATCCTGCGCATATCCAAGCCATAAAAAGAAAAATATTTTTCAGATATCTATCAAGCTTATGTGTTTAGAGGTTAGGTGGCTCTAAAAAGAGCCCTTGTCTTTATTGAGAGATTTTAGTACCTACAAGTAAGTACCGATGCAGAGTCTAAAGTTCAAGAGGAAGACTCTGTTCCCTTCATCTGTAAAATGTACACCATCTCTCCTATAGATGCCTTGCAAATTGAAACGCAGATTGTTGTGGTATATGGACTCCATTCTATAGTCTCGGAGAAAAACAGAAATAGATGTATTCACATGTCTCCTAGTTTTCTCAATCTGTGGACAGAATTGATTGGACCAGTTCCATCTCTGCCTTTGGCATATGTTAGAATAGACAAAGGCAGTTTGGGGGAAAAGTGACATCAATTCTCCAAAGGTGTCCTTCGTAAGCATTTCCAGAACCTACCCCAGTCAAAGTGCCTAGGTCATTGCCACCACAGTGCACAATTATGAGGTCAGGGTGTTGGAGATGCAAAAAGGATTTCATCAATGGCATCAATTGGTGCCACTTTAACCCTCTCTGTCCTATCCATTTAATGTCTATATTTGGTAAACCTAGGTCTTTGTGATTTCCTTTGTTTTCTGCGTACCTTTGGCTCCAGAAAATATAGCTGTGTCCCACAATCCACACTCTAAGCATCTTGAAAGGAGGTCTGTATGCACTCAGAAGGTGTCTGTATATGAAATGGCAGTTTGAGAAGTAAGATTTTTCTAAGATGGTAGGTGAGATGCAGTTTTGCAAAAAAGGAGAGAAATGATTGTTTTTTTGAGATCATTATAGACTAAAAAGTAGGCTGCATGTTTCTATTTTTTAAAAGTATGTTTCTTATTGGTTAAGAAGAACTGTTTGAAAGAAACATTACATAGGATAAGGTGGTATTTTGAGAAGTCAAGCACACTTGCTGTTTAGTTTAGTAACATTCTGTGGTGAACTTTTGACCTGTGTTTTAGTTGACTGTTGCATGGCCTGTTACTATGGTAACAGCAGAAAGCAAATTGGGGGTAGGCTTCAAAGTTATGTCAGTTGGAAAGGGTTCAAATGTTCAAGCAATAGAAATGTGTGTTTGCTTTTGAATTAATGTGGGAAGAAATGTGATATGTTATTTACATGTATATGTGTGTAGATTGAGTGTGTAGATTGAGAGGGAAAGTTTGCTATTTGCCAAAGGATCTCCTGACCCCCTAGGCCTGCTCAGGGAGTGCTACTAGGACCTACAAGGCCCAAAAAAACATTTTTTTTTAAAATAAATCGCTGGATGCTTGTAGGATACGAGTATCCTGTGAATAAATAAAAAACAGAAGCTCGCTTTACTTGTAATTAGCTCCCGGGGGGGCCAAGTCCCGGGGGCAAAGTGTTTATTGTAGTGGAGGGCCAGAGGGGCCTCCAGCCCCGGGGACCGGCATCTCCCCGGGGCACTACATTTTTAAATTGGGAGGTCCGTGACGGACCGACCAGCCCTGGTGATCAGCACCTACCCGGGTTTTTTTTTTTTAAGGTAAAATTAGGATGCGTGTACCGAGCGTGGCACTCAGCGTGACCTCTGGTGTGCGCGTGTTGGGTACGCGTATCCTACCACGTATGCTGCGCAATTTCTAAGGCATTGGGTATTTGTATCCAAGCAAGAAAAAAAAATTAAAATATTTTTTTTTCAGATATCTATCAAGCTTATGTGTTTAGATGTTGGTTGGTTCTAAAAAGAGCCTTTGTGTTTATTGCTACCTATAAGTAAGTACCTATGCTGAGTCTAAAGTTGTTGAGGAGGAGTGTTTTACAGTGTGCTGAACTTCTGACCTCTGTGGTCAGTTGAGGTTTGCATGATCTGTTACTATGGTAACAGCAGAAAGCAAATTGGGGGTAGGGTTCAAAGTTATGTCAGTTGGAAAGGGTTCAAATGTCCAACCAATAGAAATGTGTGTTTGTTTTTTAATTAATGTGGGTAGCAATTTGATTTGTTATTTACATGTATATATGTGTAGATTGAGAGGGAAAGTTTGCCATGTTTTGGTTTTGCTAAGAACAGTAAAGTATAGACATTCTGTATAAGAAAATCTGGTGTGTAACTGACATTCTTCTTAGTCTACAAATCAATTTGAAAGGTGAGTTGTTAACTTGTAAGGGGATGTATGTGGTGCATTTTGTTTTTAATAAGAATAATATGTTTATCCTGCTAAAGTGCAAGGAGTAGTTTAGTTGTGTAGAATCACATTCTGAGTTTGTCTGCATTTGGATAATTATTGTGATAAAAGCATTTGGCAATTTAATGTGTTTGGTGAGTCAGGTTTGTACAGTAAAGTGCAGTATTAAAAAATGTAGAATGTGTGCAGTCACTTTTCCAGTTCTAGAGTAGTTAATAGTGTTGCTTGTTTAGAATTAGACTTGTGTTTCAAATGTACAATTTTCCAGTCAGTATAAATACACTACTGCAAACTCTCTGGGGCAGATTTACAAGCACATCACGCCTCTTTGTGCTGCCATTGCGTCACTTTTTTGATGCAATGTTAGCGCAAATAATGCAGCAAATTGCTTATGTATTTGCAAAATGAGTCAGGGTTGTGCACTGAAATGTTGTAGTTATATATATGGAATGTGTGGAGTCACTTTACCCTTTCTAAGCATGGGCTGAAAATTCGTTCCGCTCGTGGAATTTGCGGATTTTCTGCGATTTCGCGATCCGCGAATCTCGCGAAATCATGGTAAAATCCGCGAATCAGCGGGGACGAATTTTCAGCCAAGCACTTACAGGGTTACAGCAGCAGGTGCAAAAGTTGAAGCTAATTTTTTTTAACCTTTTAAAACACCTGCTGCTGAAAGCCTGTAAGTGCTTCCTGGTGCCTCGTTGCCTACTTGCAACTATTCTCTGACCCTGCTCTGACCCTTGAAGCAGGGTCAGAGAATAGTTACAAGTAGGCAATGAGGCGCCTGTCACAAAAATTAAACCTCAACAGGAAGCACTGACAGATATAAAAACAAGCATTTGCAAGCATTTGCAATGCAATAGGTCTCGCATTAGGAAAGTTTGAGCTATTGGTCTTGTAAATGACAATGTTATTTTATTTATGTGTTGGTTTTGAAAATATCTAAATTAATAGCTTTGTCATTTACAATGCCATTAGTTATAACTTTCGCAAATGTGACACCTATAGAATTTGTAATGCAACATGTTTTGTATTTACGTGACAGCTGTATTGATATTACAAATTACAATGGCTTTTAATTTTTTAAAATAATTAATACTTAAATAAAAGTGATTTTAATTTATAATGGAAATAGCTTAAACTTTTGTAAATAACTTTTGTGAAGATTTTGTTCAGTGTATTTTATTGTGATGGAAATCCAAGAACAGAAGTGAAATATTAACATCTTTTTGTGACATTTGTAATAAAGTTTGAAACATTGAGAGAACATATTTGAACCAGTTGTTGAACGGTTGTGCAGATTGATGCTGGGGTGGCGCTGAGTGGTGCTGTGGTGGTGCCGAGTGGTGATGTGGTGATGCTGAGTGGTGCTGTGGTGGTGCTGAGTGATACTGGGATGGTGCTGAGTGATGATGGGGTGGTGCTGAGTGGTGCTGTGGTGGTGCTGAGTGATGCTGTGGTGGTGCTGAGTGATGCTGTGGTGTGCTGAGTGGTGCTGTGGTGGTGCTGAGTGATAATGTGGTGGTGCTGAGTGATGCTGTGATGGTGCTGAGTGATGCTGTGGTGGCGCTAAGTGGTGCTGTGGTGGTGCTGATTGGTGCTGTGGTGATGCTGAGTGATGCTGTGGTGGTGCTGAGTGATGCTGTGGTGGTGCGGAGTGGTGCTGTGGTGGTGCTGAGTGATAATATGGTGGCGCTGAGTGATGCTGTGGTGGCGCTGAGTGATGCTGTGGTGGCGCTGAGTGGTGCTGTGGTGATGCTGAGTGATGCTGTGGTGGTGCTGAGTGGTGCTGTGGTGGTGATGAGTGATGCTGTGGTGGTGCTGAGTGATGCTGTGGTGGTGCTGAGTGATGCTGTGGTAGCACTGAGCGGTGCTGTGGTGGTGCTGAGTGGTGCTGTGGTGGTGCTGAGTGATGCTGTGGTGGTGCTGAGTGATGCTGTGGTGGTGCTGAGTGGTGCTGTGGTGGTGCTGAGAGATAATGTGGTGGTGCTGAGTGATAATGTGGTGGTGCTGAGTGATGCTGGGGTAGTGCTGAGTGATGATGTGGTGATGCAGAGGGCAGAAAGGCACAAAAAGCAGTCTAACAAAGGGCAGAAAAACAAGGGAAAAACGAGTCTAACAGAGGGCAGAAGGGCACAAAAAAACAGTCTAACAGAGGACAGAAGGGCAGTAAAACAAGGGAAAAACGATTTTAACAGAGGGCAGAAGGGCACAAAAATTAGTCTAACGGGCCAGAAAGGCACAAAAACGAGTCTAACAGAGGGCAGAAGGGCACAAAAAACGAGTCTAACAGAGGGCATAAGGGCACAAAAACAAGGGAATAACAGAGGGCAGAAGGGCACAAAAAACGAATCTAACAGAGGGCAGAAGGGCAGAAAAACAAGGGAAAAATTAGTCTAACAGAGGGCACAAGGGCACAAAAAACGAGTCTAACAGGGGGCAGAAGGGCAAAAAAACAAGGGAAAAACGAGTCTAACAGAGGGCAGAAGGGCAGAATAACAAGGGAAAAACGAGTCTATCAGAGGGCAGAAGGGCACAAAAAACGAGTCTAACAGGGGGCAGGATGAATCCCGCCCTGATTGTTTGTCCACGAAGATGCCACCTTTTTGTGCAATACCTCTACTCAACTGGAGTACTTTCTACTGTCTAATCAGTAAGTGCTCCCTCGTTGGCTAAATGTATAGGGGCAAATTTACAATAACTGGCGCATCCCCAGGGATGCGCCAGTTATTGTGCGCCGCAGCTCCGCCACCCATGGTGCACCGCATTTACAATGCGGCGCACCATGTGGCAAAAACGGCACAGATGTGTCACGCATCTGTGCCGTAAAAGCAGCGCATTGCTGGAGCTGCGTCACGCTTGCGACGCAGCTCCAGCAATGCTCTGGGGGGCCCTATCTCCCCAATGCTGCATCAAGCCTTGCGCCTGCTTCAAGCAGGCGCGAGGTTTTGATTGGCCTAAAAGTGACTGAGTGAAATCTTGTAGATTTCACTCAGCCACTTTTAGGAGGTGTTCCTGCGCAGGAACGCCCACCCCTGCGCCGGAACGCCTCCTGATGGCGCAGGGCTTTACAACGTGACACATCTGTCAGATGCGTCATGTTGTTAATACCCAGCTTCATGGCGCATCTTTTGTGTTGCCGCTGCGTCACAAAAGGTCTCGGTAGAAGGTGGCATTGGTGAACCAGAGGGTGGCAGTGATGAAACAGAGTGTGGCAGGGGTGAACCAGAGGGTGGCAGGGGTGAACCAGAGGGTGGCTGTGATGAACCAGATGGTGGCAGGGGTGAACCAGAGGGTGGCAGTGGTGAACCAGAGGGTGGCATGGGTGAACCAGAGGGTGGCAGTGGTGAACCAGAGAGTGGTAGTAGTGAACCAGAGGGTGGCAGTGCTGAACCAGAGGGTGACAGTGGTTAACTAGAGGGTGGCAGTGTTGAACCAGAGGTGCTGTTATGAACCATAGGGTGGCAGTCATGAACCAGAGGGTGGCAGTGGTGAACCAGAGGGTGACAGTGCTGAACCAGAGGGTGGCAGGGGTGAACCAGAGGGTGCTGTGATGAACCAGAGGGTGGCAGTGGTGAACCAGAGGGTGGCAGGGGTGAACCAGAGGGTGGCAGTGGTGAACCAGAGGGTGGCAGTGCTGAACCAGAGGGTGACAGTGGTTAACCAGAGGGTGGCAGTGGTGAACCAGAAGTGCTGTGATGAACCAGAGGGTGGCAATCTTGAACCTGAGGGTGGCAGTGGTGAACCAGAGGGTGACAGTGCTGAACCAGAGGGTGGCAGGGGTGAACCAGAGAGTGGCAGTGCTGAACCAGAGGGTGGCAGTGGTGAACCAGAGGGTGGCAGGGGTGAACCAGAGGGTGGCAGGGGTGAACCAGAGGGTGGCAGTGGTGTACCAGAGGGTGGCAGTGATGAACCAGAGGGTGGCAGTGGTGAACCAGAGGGTGCTGTGCCCATACACGATCGCATGGGTAACTTCGCCATGCAAGCGGCCCGCGAACACGCAGAAAGCCCTGCGAACACGCAGAAAAACCCACGAACACGCAAAAAACCCCACGAACACGCAAAAAAACAAAAATCCGCAAATTTGCACGAATTCGCGGATTGCGAATTCGATTTCACGTGAATTAGGGGAGCGCAAATTCACAAATTTCGCCCATACTTAACCGTTTCTAGACTAGTAAATGTGTTTTGGTAAAATGCATGGTCTAATATTTTTTGTCTAGAATCACACTGTGAGGCTGTGTGCATTTAGGAATCATTCTGAGAGAAGCATTTTTGTACGTTTTGTGTTTGCAGACACATAACTGCTTAAAAACCTATCCTTTTTTAAAGTTTTGATAGAATTAGAAATCAGTTATTGCTTTTGTATTTGTAAAATGACTTATGGTTGTACACTAAAATGCAATATTTATATTTCTGGAATGTGTGCAGTCATATTAGCCCTTCAAGAGTAATTAATAGTGTTGCTTCTCTAGAATCAGACTTGTGATTGAAATATACAATTTCCCAATCAGTATACATACACTGCTGCATACACTCTGAGGCAGATTTACAAGTCCCCTGCTCCTCTTTGTTGTTCTATTGCGTCACTTTTTGATGTAATGTTGGCGCCAATAATGCAGCAAATTGCTTATGTATTTGCAAAATGACTCAGAAATGTATAGCAAAATACAGCAGTCATACATATAGAATGTGTTTAGTCACCTTAGCGTTTCTAGACTAGTAAATGTGTTTCTGTAAAATGCAAGCTTTAATATTTATTGTCAAGCATCACATTGTGAGTCGGTGTGCATTTAGGAATCATTCAGAGAGAAACATCTTTGCACTATGCAAGTAGTAGTGTAACCATCTTCACACTTGTGTTTCAGGCCTACATTTCCCCAGTCAGTATCTATACACTCCAATTATAAGAAATACTGTTATTTGTCTAGAATCAAACTGTGAGTCAGTGTCTATTGGGAAAATTGGGAGATAATGATTTGGTTGGTTGATGTGTTTGCAGACATATTAGTACATGTACTGTTGCAGTGAGCCAGGCTTTAGGGCATGCAGTGCTTGAAACTCCTATGCACTATGTAAATAGTAGTGTAACCATCTTCACACTTGTGTTTAAGGCCTACATTTCCCCAGTCAGTATCTATACACTCCATTTATAAGAAATACTGTTATTTGTCTAGAATCACACTGTGAGTCAGTTTCCATTTTAGAAAATTGAGAGAGAATAATTTGGTTGGTCGATGTGTTTGCAGACATATAAGTACATGTACTATAGTAGTGAGCCAGTCTTTAGGGCATGCAGTGCTTGAATCTCCTATGCAATATGCAAGTAGTAGGGTAACCAAATTCACACTTGTGTTTCATGCCTTAATTTCCCCAGTCAGTATCTATGCACTCCACTTATAAGAAATACTATTATTCGCCTAGAATCACACTGTGAGTCAGTGTCCATTGGGGAAAATTGAGAGAGAATGATTTGGTTGGTTGATGTGTTTGCAGACATATAAGTACATGTACTGTTGCAGTGAGCCAGTCTTTAGGGCATTCAGTGTTTGAAACTCCTAAGCAGTATGCAAGTAGTAGTGTAACCAAATTCACACTTGTGTTTCAAGCCTACATTTCCCCAGTCAGTATCTATACACTCCATGTTTTAAGAAATACTGTTATTTGTCTAGAATCAAACTGTGAGTTAGTTTCCATTTCAGAAAATTGAGAGAGAATAATTTGGTTGGTTGATGTGTTTGCAGACATATAAGTACATGGACTGTTCCAGTGAGCCAGACTTTAGGGCATGCAGTGTTTAAAACTCCTATGCACTATGCAAGTAGTAGTGTAACCATCTTCACACGTGTGTTTCAGGCCTACATTTCCCCAGTCAGTATCTATACACTCCATTTAAAAGAAATACTGTTATTTGTCTAGAATCACACTATGAGTCAGTGTCTATTTGGGAAAATTGAGAAAGAATGATTTGGTTGGTTTATGTGTTTGCAGACATATTAGTACATGTACTGTTTCAGTGAGCCAGGCTTTAGGGCATGCAGTGCTTGAAACGCCTATGCACTATGTAAGTAGTAGTGTAACCATCTTCACACTTGTTTAAGGCCTACATTTCCCCAGTCAGTATCTATACACTCCATTTATAAGAAATACTGTTATTTGTCTAGAATCACACTGTGAGTCAGTTTCCATTTTAGAAAGTTGAGAGAGAATAATTTGGTTGGTTGATGTGTTTGCAGACCTATAATTACATGTACTATTGTAGTGAGCCAGTCTTTAGGGCATGCAGTGATTGAAGCTCCTATGCAATATGCAAGTAGTAGTGTAACCATCTTCATACTTGTGTTTCAGGCCTACATTTCCCCAGTCAGTATCTATACACTCAATTTATAAGAAATACTGTTATTTGTCTAGAATCACACTATGAGTCAGGGTCTATTTGGGAAAATTGAGAGAGAATGATTTGGTTGGTTTATGTGTTTGCAGATATATAAATATATGTACTGTGGCAGTGAGCCAGGCTTTAGACTATGCAGTGTTTGAAACTCCTATGCACTATGCAAGTAGTAGTGTAACCATCTTCACACTTGTGTTTCAGGCGTACATTTCCCCAGTCAGTATCTATACCCTCCACGTATAAGAAATACTGTTATTTGTCTAGAATCACACTGTGAGTCAGTTTCCATTTTAAAAAACTTGAGAGAGAATGATTTGGTTGGTTGATGTGTTTGCAGACCTATAATTACATGTACTATTGTAGTGAGCCAGTCTTTAGGGCATGCAGTGATTGAAGCTCCTATGCAATATGCAAGTAGTAGTGTAACCATCTTCATACTTGTGTTTCAGGCCTACATTTCCCCAGTCAGTATCTATACACTCAATTTATAAGAAATACTGTTATTTGTCTATAATCACACTATGAGTCAGGGTCTATTTGGGAAAATTGAGAGAGAATGATTTGGTTGGTTTATGTGTTTGCAGATATATAAATATATGTACTGTGGCAGTGAGCCAGGCTTTAGACTATGCAGTGTTTGAAACTCCTATGCACTATGCAAGTAGTAGTGTAACCATCATCACACTTGTGTTTCAGGCCTACATTTCCCCAGTCAGTATCTATACCCTCCACTTATAAGAAATACTGTTATTTGTCTAGAATCACACTGTGAGTCAGTTTCCATTTTAAAAAACTTGAGAGAGAATGATTTGGTTGGTTGATGTGTTTGCAGACATATAGGTACATGGACTATTGTAGTGAGCCGGGCTTTAGGGCATGCAGTGCTTGAAACTCCTATGCACTATGTAAGTAGTAGTGTAACCATCTTCACACTTGTGTTTCAGGCCTACATTTCCCCAGTCAGCATCTATACACTCCATTTATAGGAAATACTGTTATTTGTCTAGAATCACACTGTGAGTCAGTTTCCATTATAGAAAATTGAGAGAGAATGATTTGGTTGGTGATGTGTTTGCAGACGTATAAGTACATGTACTATTGCTGTGAGCCAAGTAGCATTGTAACCAAATTAACATTTGTGTTTCAGGCCTACATTTCCCCAGTCAGTATCTATACACTCTATTTATAAGAAATACTGTTATTTGTCTAGAATCAAACTGTGTCAGTTTCTATTTGAGAAAATTGAGAGAGAATGTTTTGGTTGGTTGATGTGTTTGCAGATATATAAGTTCATGTACTGTTGTATTGAGCCAGTCTTTAGGACATGCAGTGCTTGAAACTCCTATGCACTATGTAAGCAGTAGCGTAACCAACTTCACACTTGTGGTTCAGGCCTACATTTCCCCAGTCAGTATATATACACTTCATTTATAAGAAAAACAGTTATTTGTCTAGAATCACACTGTGAGTCAATTTGGGAAAATGTAGAGAAAATTATTTGGTTGGTTGATGAGTTTGGAGACATATAAGTACATGTATTGTTGCAGTGAGCCATGCTTTAGGGCATGGAGTGCTTCAAACTCCTATGTACTATGCGTGGTCTAACAACCTTCACACTTGTGTTTCAGGCCTACAATTCCCCAGTCAGTATTCATATACTCCAGCAAACACACTGTGACTGCTTTTGCAATTTCATAGTGACTCTTTCAGTACCATATACTAATGCTTTCACTAAACTAAAACTCAATCAATTATGAATTCACCCAGTGTCTCTCATTATAGTAGCAATCATCCAGTCACTGTGCATGTACTCATACAGTGAGGCAGGCTTCATGTGATGGAGTGCTTCAAACTCCTATGGTCTATGTATGTAGTGGGGTAACCACCTTCACACTTGTGTTTCAGGCTTGCAATTCCCCAATCAGTATCCATATACTCCAACAAACAGCCTGTGGCTGCTCTTGCAATCCTATAGTGACCCTTTCAGCTCCATGTACTAATCCATTCACTAAAGTAAAACTCTACAATTATGACTTTACCCACTGTCTAGGAAAGTGAAAAAGGCAACGTTGTATCTGGTAAAAAAAAAAAAATACTATAAAAATGTGTATGTGGGAGAAGAAGAAATAACTTTCGAAGAAGATACTGACTCGTCAACTGGACAAATTGAAAAAAGCGGATATGTCCAGAACTGAAGAAATCAATGAACATTACAGTGTTCATCCACTTCATTCCAAAGAAATGATGGGGAATACTATTGAGTTATTCCAAATGAAGGAAGCAAAGTGAAGTCCCTTGAGTGTATGGGAAGGAAGCGTGGAAGCTCGTTGTTTCCCTCAGTTGTTTCCAATAGGAAAAGGAGGACGATATGATGAACGACCTGTGCAGAAACCTGCATCTGAATACCGGACATAAAGATTGTATGCAGAAGATCCACGATTTTGACAATGTATTCCGTATATGTTTCATCTTTTGTTTGAGAGTGACTTGTCTGTACTTTCTTATGCAGTCAACCATATATTGAAAACAGGTGTACATCTGCAAAATGTTTGGATTTATGGATAAAGTACACCAGAAAGATAATGTTTTGGAATCTCCCCTGATTAATCTCATGGCATGTCAGTGTGGTACTAATGAGTACTGGTAACGTCGTAATGGAGAACTTAAATGTATACTAAGGAACTTAGGAACTCCAACATGGTTCCTTACTCTATGCTGTGCTGAATATGCTTGGGATGATTTACTTCAATTTCTTCGAGAAGCAAATCCAAATGTAGTAAATATTGAATACAAGACACATGGAGAATTGTGCTCTTTGGATCCAGTTAATGTATGCAGATACTTCAATCATAGATTTGAAGCTATGATGTCTTTTATCACCAATAAAAAAATCCTCCTCTTTGAGAGGTTGTGGATTTCTTTTGGAGAAAGAAGTATCAAGCAAGAGGTGCACCTCACATACATATGCTAATATGGATCAAAGATGCCCCCAAATTCGGAACAGATTCGGATGATAATGTGTTGTCTTTTATTGAAGAATATGCTACATGTGCAATACCCAAAAGCACAGAAGAAAAGAACTTAAGACAACAAGTCTTACGATTCCACTGCCATCGTTGTGGGAAATACTTTTGTCGAAAGTACAAGTCAAAGGAAAAGTTTATACCAAATGTAGTTTTGGTTTTCCACGTCCTGTAATATCCAAAGGAAGAGTAAACAGTGTTATGTCAGCTGCCCGACATACCTTGACAGGAAAGTCTCCAACAAATACCTATAATTTGAGAAGAAGTGAAGAGTCAAAATATATAAATGATCATAATCCAGTTATTCTGTCCATGTGGAATGCTAACATGGATATTCAATGAGTTGCGGACAATTCCATTGCTGTTGCTCGATATGTAACATCCTACATAACAAAATCAGAAAAGACGAAATTGAAGGAAATGTGGTAAGAGATTTCCCACGAGAAGAGTCTAAGTAAGAAATTATACAGTTACAGTTTGAAGATGTTATCTCAACAAGACATCGGAGCGTATGAATGCTCAGATCGCTTATCATCTGCAAGTCTATATACACTCCAAATCTAGAAGGATCATTTGGGTGAGTCTAGGTCATGTAAATCTATACAAGAAATTGAATATTTAGCTGAAAAAGAACCAGAAAGTACAGATATTGTGAAAACAAATATGTTGGATACATATTATCCAAATAGAAGTTATCATCTTTTGAATATTTGTCTCTATGAAGTGCTGCAAAACTATACTTTTAAACGGAATATTACCGAAAACATCAATAATGGAATATATGCTTTGAGTGGTTCTGAAGGATGTTTTGTGAAACAAAGAAAAGGACATTTGATTAATCACCGAAAACTGAGTTGCGATACTCCTGACAAAAGGGAATTTTACTATTTAGCTCTTTTGCAACTCTTTAAGCCGTGGCGTTCAGAATTGGAATTACTTGGAGATTTTCAGAGCTATGAAGATTCGTTCAACGCAACTAAAGATACTATAGAATGTCCTGCTTTTGCTAATTATGTGAAAATGTTGAATGACAAAATTGAGCAAGAAGCTACAATTGCAGCTGAGATTGCTAGAGACAGTTCTCAAGCAGTAATTGCCATGGATGAGGTGATAAAGCAATGTATCAAGCTCAAGAAGATATTATGGTCTTAGCAAACTTGGAGGAGCAACTAAATCTTGATCAGAAAGAAATATATCAAGAAGTGAAAGAAGATTGTGGGTTACTTCATGAAAAGAAAGAGGGCACATGTACAACGTTTCAACCAATCCAAATGTATGTTAGTGGACAAGCTGGAACAAGAAAAGATTTCTTAATTAAAGTAATCACCAGTTATCTACAGAAAACAACTGAGTCTCATTTGTCTTTTGTTGTAACTGCTCCAACTGGGTTCAGCAGCACACAACATTAAAGGAATTACATTGGATTGTTTACCTATGTTGACTATGGAGCATGAAAACAAATTGGAATATCACAAGCTATCTGGAGAAGCTTGTTGTGAAGTTATAAGAGTGCTTCAGAAAATGAAAGTTCTGATTATTGATGAGGTAAGCATGGTCTCAAACTTAATGCTTGCTTTTACGAATGCAGCAAATTCTTAAAACAGACTATGATGTGTTGTTTGGAGGAAAGCATGTGAAAGTTTTTGGAGATCTACTACAACTTACTCCTGTAAAAGGACAACCAGTATTTAAAACACTTGCGCATGAAGATACCAGAAACCCATTAGGTAGCATTGGAAATGTGAACATTTGGTCATATTTTGAATATATGGAACTTATTACAAATATGCAACAGGCAAATGATGCTGGTTATGGAACTATTCTTCAAGACATAAGAATTGGACGAGTGACTGAACATGGCAAAGAAGCTTTACAGAGATGATTACTTTCCAATTTGTTTCCAAATATCGTTCCTGAGAAAATATATATGAGAATTTCAGAAAACAAATCTGTAATCTGCTAATGCCAACACTGCGTGAATGTTCTATATTCAATGAAGAAATTTTAAAGTTGGAAAATAAAGAAACTATAAAATTGGAAGCTATTGATCAAATAGAGCATGAAGGAATCACTATTATTTTGACAGAAAAGTTGAAGAGAAAATTGGATTCTTTAGAGAAATCGATACCTAAAACTGCTGGTTTAGAAACATATCCATATGCATGTATAAACTGTCGGGTAATTTGAATGTGGAAAAAAGTTTAGTAAATGGAGCAATGGGTAATGTTGATTTTGTTAATTATCTAAATAGAGATAGTATTGAATTTTTGAAAATCAAATTTGAACAAATTGAAGAAGTACAACAATTTAGTCATTGTTCAGCTCAGTTTTTGCTTGTAAAAGATTTATATGTTCGCAGAAAACAGTTTCCTGTTTCTTTGGCGTATGCGGTGACCATTCATAAATCTCAAGGTTTAAGTGTAAATAGTGCTTTGGTGAATATTGAAAGTACAGTGTTTAAAGAGGGTATGGCATATGTTGCTTTGCCTCGAGTCAGAACTTTGTCTGGATTGTACTTGATTGATTTTGATGAGAGAAAGATTAGTGTAGATGCAAATTGTGTGAAAGAGTATAATAGGTTAAGATGAGAATATGCTCCCAATTTAGGTCAATATCCTGTATTTGAAAAGCATGTGGTAGGTCGAAAAAGAAGATATGAGAATATTTGTAGTGAAGGTACAGAGAAAGAAAAAAACAAGATAAAGTTGTGATTGCAAGCAAAAAGAAAAAGGACACTGTTGAAGAGATTGTTGGTTATCAGTTTGAAAATAGTTCTGGTGTCAACTGCTATGCTAATGTAGTTGTTAATGTCGGTTTTTTTCTTTAAAGTTTGCAACAGCAAATTGTTGAGAATCGGGAAAAAAGATTTTGTTAGTTGTTTTCTGTTTATGAGAAATGTAGTTGTGATAAAAGTAAAATACAAAGTGTTTTTGATATTTGAAATATATTGGAGATATGTTCTGGCTGTACTCAATTTACGCAGAATATTCAGCAAGATTGTCAGGAATTTCTAATGTATATGCTTGTTGTATTGAAAGACGAAGGTATAGATATTGAAAATCTTTTTGGCATTTCTTATAAATGGCAACATGACTGTGAAAATTGTTTGTTTACATGTAGCACTAACATAGACACTGAACGATTTATATATTTGACTTTACCAGACTGCTTATCAGTGTCTTTTAACAACCTAGTTAGAGGAGCAACTCAAAACATGGAGTGTAGCCAATGTACATCAGAAATGTTAACAGAGATTACTTATACAACGATATGGACAGTATGTAATTTTAATGATGCAACGTTGTACAGCTGATGAAAGAAAATTGGAAACTTTAATAAAAATGTTCGTAGCTACTCAAGTATCAATATCAAGAAGAACTTTTGTAGCTGTAGAAATTATTTTTCATGTTGGTCCTTCTACAACATCTGGACATTACACTGCTTATTTAAAATATGATAAAGGTTGGATACATTGCAATGATACTCAATTGGTTTTAAAACAACTTTTGCCTAAAGAAGTACCAAATTCTTACCTAATATTCTTATAGCCAAAGTTTTAAGGAACCACATTTGGCCTTTCAGAATTACTATTGGATAACTTCAAAACAAAGGCTTTCATGAATACTATTTGGCCTTGAGGAAAAGTATCTAAAACAATAAAGATCTTTTTGTTGTATATTTTGTCAGCATATATTTGTAAACAACATTATTTACAGTGTATGAAAATTAATAATAATGTTTTGTTATTTTATCATTGTTTGAGTTGTTTCATATTTAGGTAAGAAATTGCTCTTAGAAAAAACCATTTAGCATATGTTTTCTTTCTATTTTTTAGATTGTTATTGAGAATGTTGAATGTTTTTTTTAAAGATAATCTTATTGATTGTCTTTTTTTTGCCTGCGGTTAAGTGATGAGTACAATTGAAATCACTGTTTTTAGTGAAATTCAATCTATTCTGAGAACAGCCAAAAAGGCAAATGAAATGTTTTACAAATTATTCTGTGTTGTAAAATATATATTGTAACTTTATAATATATGGATTTTTTATTATTTATTACTTTTAAGGTAAGTATAAGTAACTATAAAAAATGGTCCAGGGGCTGTGCTTCTACTCAGCTGAAGAAACAAGAGATGGACGGACTACATATGTGTGCAAAGATGGTTTGTATCTTTTAAAGATATATGAGAAAGTTAATATGCATACTGAGTGTCCCTGGGGACCCACTATCTCAAAAGATATATTCAAAAAGTTCCAGAGAGTTTTATTACAGAGATGTATAAAATGGGAAATGGCTTCAGAACAGCTCTCTGCAATGCACCTGTATGGTATTGAATAGAAAGACATGGTTGGCTAGTAGAGACCAGGGACTTTCAGGATTAAAAGAGACCAAATTGCTCAACATAAAATACGTCACAGAGTGTGTTTTCAAATACTCTTTCATATTTACAAGGACAGGATAAGTTACTGTGTGTAGCTTTTCTTTTCTATGTAAATATGTCCTCAGCATACACAATACTTTGTGTTGTAGGGGGGTTCTATAGGTGTTGCTGTGAGTATTTTGGACATATATAAGCAATGACTAGTTTATAATTTTGTTAAACGTTTAGTACTGGACAGGTCTTTAAGGATTGATGTGTGTGTCAGAATGGTACCTAAAAACACACAGATTCACAGTGTTATTCTAGACAAGCAACAGTATCCTTTGCATTTTACTAAAACACATTTACTAGTTTGGAAGGGGTAAGGTGAATAGACATATTCTAAATTTTTTAGTACTGCATTTTAGTATAAGAGCCTGAATCATATTCCATAGTCATAAGGAGTGACTGGTTTCGAATTCTATGAAAACTTAAGAACAGGATATCTTTATTACCATTTATATTTATATAACCTTATGAACTAATAAAACTCGACTGTTGGAATGGTATTAGAAAACTGTATTTACATTATTTTTTGGGGGGGCCAAAATAGTTGGTAAGCCTACTTTTGTATTATGTACTAAGAAAACTGTTAAAGTGATGTGTTTATGTTTTTGTGCTAGGACCTAGAACATAACAGATTTGTTATGGATAAAGAGGGGAATATTACAGAAGCGACATTGAAAATGAGCAACAGTTTACTTGAACTATAAAATCAATCTATAACAGGCAGCGAGACTGATTCAGAGGACATCAGTACTGCAGATGTCACCTGTGAATTTGAAAATTAAAGCAATTATGCTGATTTTTTGGAAGCACTGGATGACGTAGAGTTACTGAAAGCTATAAACTCTGAAATGGCAAACCAGCAGTAGGATCTGGAAGAAGTACCAGATGAACTCCTTTTAGTATCTGTGTTAAAATACAAGGTGTCTGGAGAATAATTTCACTGTTTAATACAAATAGATTCTGGAATATATAAAGAGATGCTGTGTATCTTTTTTATGTGGAATTAAAATGTAGCTTAAGATCATTAGACTTTACATTTTAATTAATTAATTACTTTTAATTTAAATCTAAATTTAAAATCATCCTGTGGCAACAATATATCACTTTTTGTAACACAGTTATAGCACAAGAATCTGTTTTATATTTGCAATGACAGGAAAAGATACTCTGTATATGTTTTCTTCTCCATGTAAATAGATCATCATACACACCACTATGCATTGAAGGGGTGTTCTATATGTGCTGCTGTGTGTGTTTGCACATAACACTTATGCAACAAGACATATCAGAAATAACATATCTGAAGATGTGTGTGAATGCTGCACCATTCTGCAGTTGGTGTAGCAAGGTAGAACAGTGAGCTAGGCTTTAATATATGCACTGCTTCAAATGCCTATTCAGTGTGTATGCAGTTGTGCAACCACCTACACGCTTGTGTTTCACACCTTCAATTTCCCAGTCTGTATCCTTAAACTTCCATGAAACACTCTGTCACTGCCCTTGCACTGTTGTTGCGACCCATTCAGCAGTATGTACTAATCCATTCACTGTGCTAAAACTCAAGCACTTATAGATTCACACAGACACTCTCCTTACAGTACTCTAATCATTCAGTCAGTACCCAGTACTCATGCAGCGAAGTAGGCCTTAGTACATGGACTGCTTCAAAGCCCTATGCACTATGCATGCAGTCTTCTGTCCACCTGCACACTTGTCTTTCACACCTTCAATTCCCCAGTCTGTATCCTTACACTTTCACCAAGCACTCTGTCACTGCCCTTGCACTGTTTTAGTGACCCATTCAGCAGTATGTACTAATCCATTCACTGTGCTAAAACGTAAGCACTTATAAATTCAGTCAGGCACTCTTCTTGCAGAACTGTAATCATTCAGTCAGTACCCAAGTACTCATGCAGCGAAGTAGGCCTTAGGACATGGACTGCTTCAAACCCCTATGCTCTATGCATGCAGTCTTCTATCCACCGGCAACGGTGCTCTTGTTTGCGTCTGCGAATTAAATCTATGGATTGTTCTCCATAGCAAAGAGTCTCTTTGCAAAATTTGCATAAAATAATGAAATCTGCAAAATCTGGACGGATGTCCGGATGAGGACTTGATGCTCCTACAGATGTGCTGGGTACAGCTGGTGGAGTCTCATCACGAAGATTGTTGCATGCAGCACGAGCATAGTTGCAGGGATTTTGAGTTTTAATGTGCTTAACCATGCTGGCAGTCCCAAAAGAGTAGTGTTTGTTAGGATTGCCTCTGGACAGCACTGTCGAACACACCTTGCAAGTTACCTTTGTCGCGTTGACTTTTTTGTCTCCATCAGGAAAGGAAAAAAAACTTTCAAATAAGTGCCTCTTTCTTTTGGGGACTGGATCTTCTGCAAGAAATTCTTCATCAGAAGAGTGTTCTGAGAGATCTTCATCTTGCTGTGCAGCCATATTGAAGATTTGTTGAAAAAACAGGTGCTTCACAAAAAGATGTTTCTTCAGTGAAGGTCAAAGAAGAATGATTAAAATGGGTGGGGTCCTTCAACAGTTAGAATAGGAAGTATTATGAACCAATCAAATTTCTTGTTTTGAAGTCACATCGGGGTACGCATAGGCGGCTCTTATGATGTGCATACGTACGACGTACCCCGTGATTCGCGTAATTGCTTTTAAAAGTAATATACGCTTATTAAAACTAAATGAATACTATTTTCATGATTACCTCAGATAATGTGGTGTATGTGCTGGTACGCATATAGTATGATTAGAGATGCGCAGGACACCACGCACTGAGCGCTTATCCTACGCGTACCCAAATATTAATTCTAAAATGGCGGCTATATTTCACGGAGTGTATGACGAAGGTACGCATACCCTACGTTTACCACAAGAAAAATACAAAAAACATATATAGAAATTAATTTAAATATATTGGAATCTTAGTGAATACATGTAATAGCGAGTAATGTTTAAATATTTAAATATCTGCATCAGTGTCTCACTTTGTGTATAAGTGGCTTGATGGGTTGGTGAGTAGCTACATGAGTGTGTATATGGGTTATTAGTTGGTTTTTTGAGTATCAGTATGAGTTTCTTTGCTCAGCTTGTGCCTTTGGCTTGATTCAAAGAGGGTGCACCACATGTCGAAGCAGTCTTCTCAGATGTTGTTACGATGGCCACGTATCATTGCAGAATACACGAACGTAGAGCTTTGTAGGTTTTTTGGGGGGGTTCACGTCAATTTATGAAACACAACCTGTAAGATAAAAAGGAAGTTAAGACTGTGTGTAATTTCTTTATGAAAGGAGAGAGGAAGTGAGAGAGTGACTGAAAAGAATATTTGCAGCTCACCTTTCTGCCACCAGTGTGTTTTTCACCACGTGCCGGGACATAATGCACCCTGAAGCTCTACATCTAAAAGATAGTAAAAGAAAGATGTTATTATTGATATTGTTACTATCCTAATGTGGAGTACAATAACATCACCCTTTCACACACCATCCCTCTCGCATTTAAAAACAACTATTTGTACAGTTTATTTACCGGACGTTTGATCGATTATAAAAACTTTACTGCTATTGGAAAAAAAATATATTAATGGAATAGGATTCGGTATATAGGACTGCGTTCGTCTCAATCGATGTGTCTTTTTTTTATATCCAGTCTGCTGCAGCCCATTGACTACCTCCGATGCGCTCCCAGGCCTCACTGCTCGCCTTTTCGTGGACTGAACACCTTCTACATCACGCAGTCCCACTCTGCCACCAAGAAGTCTCACATATGGTGCTGAGTCTTGATATCGCTATGGCTAACGACATACTTGTGCTCCCATCATCATCGCAGGTTCTTCACCCGCTCAGTCCTTCCGGTACCACTAACTCAGTGACCAAAGAGGCCACACACGAAGTGGTGGGCCCTTGTACTCTGTGATTCAGGCCTACATGAGGCGTCCGACCTACTAGGACGGGCCATAACAGCGCTTGCGATGGGAGCAACTCTAAATGGACTATATGAACTTTGAGGGGGACAAAAGAAAAACTAGCATCGATGGTTATCAATTGCTGTGCAAACTAGGTGTACTGATTGCTCCCCATAACAAATTAAACGATTCCTCTTCACGCAGTGCATTCTAACTTTCTCAAAATGGGGACGTATGTCTGGTTGCAATGTTAAAGGTGATACCCCAGAGGTACTTGGTATTACCGGTGGTGGAGGTACATTTTGGTGCTGTTTTGTACTTTCTTTGTAAACATAGTTCACAGGATGTAGGGATTAAAGGTGCTTGTGCATACTAGCAGTGCCACAGGAGTATTGTTTGTGTGTGCCTTAAATAAATCAAGGTTAAATTCTCTACTGTTTGTAGTGTAGATACAAAGCTGAATTGAAGTTGTAAACCATGTTGTCCTCAGTGTAGATCTTAGGGTGGACTGCATCATCTGCAATCATGATTGAAGTAGAAGATAGAACATATATACAGCTTAAATTGTATTATTCAACTAAATCTATAAGTGATATAAAATAAGTTTTTCAAGGAAGCATAATAAAGGGATATTGTGTAGGGTTTGATAGGTGTTATACTTAGTTTGGTTTGCACTGAGTTAGTGGTATCTAAAACAAGCAGGTTCTGTGGAGCCTGCGATGATGCATGGTCCAGGCAGGCCGTACTGGTAGTAATGTTTTTTGTGTTGTGAATGCTGCCTTAGTAAGGCGACGTGATAATCATTTTTGGTGCACTAAGTTACTAGTACCTTACTAGTACAATTGTCTCTGCCTTAAATAAATCGAGACTGAATTAAATGTTATTTGTAGTGCTTCTGGTATCAAGTAGTGAACTCTGTTGATCACAGTGTGCATTTGAAGGCAGTACTTTATACAGACATTGAGGAATGTTTTTTGTGGCATCCATTAACAAAATTGTCTCTGCCTTACATAAATCAAGGCTAACTTGAATGCTGTCCGTAGTGTAGATGGAAAGCTGAATTGAAGTTGTGAACCCTGTTGTACGCAGTGTAGATTGAAGTCAGTTGTTGAGACAGACATGGACGAATGCTTTTTGTCACTTATGTAAACAAAATCTGAAGACATATACTAGAATTGTCTCTGCATTAAATAAGTGAAGGCTGAATTTCCTACTGTTCAAACTTTAAGAAAATTGTCTCTGCCTTACATAAATGAAGGATAACTTCAATGCTGTGCGTAGTGTAGATCCAAAGCTGAATTCAAGTTGTGAACCCTGCTGTCCGCAGTGTAGATGGAAGACAGTAGTTGATTCAGACATAAGTCTGCGGCGCTATGGTGCTGAGTTTACAATCGTCCTATATTGAGGAGGCATGTGGTCATGGCGGCAGCCACGTGGCAGGGTGAGGACCTTCGCTGTGGCAGAGTCTTTTCTCTTTGCAGAAGTGAACCACGCCCAAGGCGTAGGCTAAATATTTATACTCTTACGCTGACGTTGCATACGTTGGATCACCCCATCTCAGTTCTGCTTGAAGGGGGGGAGACAACACAGCAACATGACCGAGATATTACCCAGAGTCTTGGATAATATGGTTGCGTCCACTGTGCAGTACACTACACGTATCAATGGTATATCTACACACGGAAAAGTTTTTGGTTTGTATAGTGAGTTGTGTATAGAATATCACCGGTAGTGTTAGCATTGTGTGCATTATTGTTGATGTGCAAATTCCTTCCCTTATACATAGTTGGTTGCCACATCTCTGAACATTGAGCTAGTGTGCTGTTGGGGGTATATATTATTTTGGGAAGGTCCTTTGTCCTGTTTTGCGCTGCCTCTGAGGTAGTAGAGGGGTAGGGATAGGGGTCAGGAGGGGTGGTTGTAGTGGTAGTGGCGCTGGGTATTCTGATTTTATTGAGTGTCGGAAGTGTAAAATGAGTACCTCTATCACATATTTCTCTTTAAATATGGGTATGAGTTGGATGTTGATGTTAATTTGTTAGTGGTAAGTGGAACTATTGCCTGTTTTTTTAAGTATCATTGCAAATGTGGTTTCTTGTTGAAGATATGGGGAATTGGTCAATATTATAATTAGGAATTGTCATTTAAGAAACCTTCGAAATTCACTGAAAAAAGCATAGGTTTCAGGCAGGTTATAGTTAGGAATTAGCATTTAAAAACCTTAGAAATTACCTGAAAAAATAATAGGTTTTAGGGGTGTTATAGTATTTCACTCATGCAAAACCATTGAAATTCCTCCGTTATAGTTAGTTGTACTAACTGTAAATCTCGCGCCCGCAATCCACTGGTGAGCGCAAACTAATTACTCCTAAGAGTCTCAAGGCGCTGTTGGGAAGATTAAGTGAGCCATTGCTCAGATTCACATGATGCAGAGCTGAATTGCCACCGGTGCTGGGGATTGGACCATGACCCCTGTGTTCTGGAGTTACACATACACACCCTCTACTGGCAATCGTCAGTAGGTGGTTATAATTCAGAGCTAGTTTCTATAGGAAAAGCGTTTTTTGTTTTGCTAATAACTTTGGTGCCGTTTGACGAATCTTCACAAAATTTGCAAAACTAGCTGCTCTCTGGAATTGTTGGGGTGATTCATCAAGCAGGGGCCGAGAAAAAGGGGGGGTTACACAACACATTTTTCTGATGCAATTTCCAGGAGGAATTTTAGACACGACTACAGCCCAAACCGCTTAAAATGACACCAAATTTTGCAGAAACCTAGATCTTGGTCCAAGAAGATCTTTTTGTAATTTGGTGTAAATCCATTCAGTAGTTTGTAAGGAATTTAAAAAAAGATAAATGTATGTCTAAGGATATGGAGGTGCCGCCCATCTGACAGATTGCATGGTGAAATATGATTGGCTGCCACCAGGAAGTACAAAAACACAAGGGATTAAGGTAATAATATCTTGAACCCCTAGGCCTGGTGGTGGGGTCCAACAGGGACCCAACCGGGTACCCGCAAAAAATGTTGCTGTGAATTTTCAGAGGTTCTGCGGATCCACTGCAATATAAACGGCAAGGGTGGTCTCAAACAATTGTTTTTTAGGCCCTGTGATGGGCCAGTTCCTGCGGGGGAATTGTTTATATTATTATGGGGGCTCCCTCAGGCTTATTTAGCCCCAGGTACTCCATCGCCTGGACCCAATCAATATTGAAAAGGGGATGGGGCTGATGTTCTTTCCAAGAACCCCATGTCTCAGTGCCTGAGCTTATTTGAAGTGGGTGGGTGTGGTTTTGGCCCTGGTACGCCATCCCCTGAGGCTCGGACAAATTAAAAAGAAGAGGAGGGCACGCAGCCCCCTCCCTGGGCTGATTTTGGCACCGGGGGCCCTATCACCCAGGCCCGGCTGTAGTAATAAAGGAGGGGGCAAGCACACATCAGCCCTCCCGGACCCATTAACAGCCCTGTGGAACCCCTCCTGCTATGTCCCAGGGTCCACACTCCTGGGCCATGTCAGTTTCCCTAACCACAATGGCACAAGGTGGCAAACCTGTGTTTGCTCTCACTTGGCGGGAGCAATTTAGAAGCTTCTGCCAAGTGAGAGCAAACTCAAAGTCCGCTCCCAGCTGACAAGAGCTTTAAAAATGCTCCTGCCAGCTGGGAGCAGACTTCAGATCTGTTTCTCGTCCTGCAGTGAAGTGGGCAGGAAAACATATCTTAATACTGCTCCCACCCGCAGGGAATGGGATTTTTAGCTGCTCCCTGCAAGCGAGAACAATGCCAGCACCCACGAGATGTGGGGAGCCGGCTGTGGCCACAAATTCCTTGGTGGGTGCCCTGGGTGGACACCAGGGCACCCACCCTTTGTCGTCCAGGCACCGAGGGTAGGATCCCCAGGGCCAAAATCAATACAGGGAGGGGGCCACCTGACCCTTTCCCCTTTTAGTAATTGGCTGGGACACAGAGAATGAGGTCCCCGGGCCAATATTGGATGCATGCCACCCTCTCCATGTACAAAGGTGAGGGTACAAGGGTGTGGTCTCCAGGGCACGAAACGTGTCGGCATGCCTGCGGCCAAGCCTTGTGGACACCACCTGCCACGCATGGCCGAAGACCGTGCGTGTCGCATGGAGTTGAATGAATGCAGGGGTGGACACAGGGGGGGTTAGATTAACTTCTGGTAATTAAATATTACTTTATGTTAAGAAAAACTAGAAGTTCACTGAAAAAAAACTATATGTTTATATTCACTTGAAAAACCCAAAAGTTACAGGGACGTTCTATTTTGCTAATAACATTTAAACAAAATACAAAGGTTACAAGGACATTACAGTTAGGTAATATCATTACAAAAAATTATAAATTCACAAAACAAAAAAACAAAGCTTACATGGACGTTATAGTTAGGTTCAGATGTTGCACACACAAAACCACAGAAATTTAGCAGCTATAGTCATGCCCTAAGGAAACTATAACTCACGCCCCTGCCATGCACTACTAATTAACCCACATATTACATCACTCATGACATGTTCTGTGGAATCATTGATAATATCACTGCAACATTTGCTGTAAAATTGTTAATGAGAAAACCATGCATGGAAGGGGTGCAAGTTAAAGCTTAATTAAAGTTAGAGAAACTTATTTTCCATATACAAACCAGAGGCCCGATAACAATGCCGGACTGAAAAGTCTTCCATCCTCCATTGTGTTGTGAAAATGCTTCATGCATGACCCACAGCATTTCCGTCGGCAAATCACGACGCAATATAGGCAAAATCAGACCACGGCAGCCAGATGACACAAAACACCATCCACCACGGTGGGAGAAGCTGCAAATCCAACTGCAGTGGTAGGGGAAAGCTGTTCAATGGCCTGGAAAGGCCGCTCCTACCGCGGTATGACCGCACGACTAATTATGTTGAGAATGCAGAGCTGGCGGAATGAGCACTACGTCCGACCACCATGCACGCACATTGGCCAAATGAATGGCGGATGGAATCAACCCCACAACAACACCAGAAGGGTGCCTATACTCCCTGCTGCCCTCAATCACAACACACACACCACAATGCTACACCCCAACTTGCTCTTGGTAAGGAAAGCCATGTGCAGCATGGAAGAGACATCTGGAGGTCACCAAACATGTGGCCCCCCATACCACAGTAGAAATCCAACCCTTTCCGGGACCAACATTCTTTGCACACCACAAGCCGAGAAAGAGAGACAGGACTCCATTGATTTACACTGCACAACATCACACACATCTATCTTCACACAACAACACTCTCACCCAAATATCTTACATTCATCACATATCTCCACCACCACCTTGCACCCTGCACCCCTCATCCATTTGCAGCATGCACCCCAAGAAAAAACACAAATTCACAGACTCAGAGTTGGAAGTGACGGTAAACGAGAGAATCAGGGGAGAACCACATTTGTCCGGGAACCTGGTCAAACACAGCCCACTTGCGCATAAGATTCAGATGTGGGCAAGGATCCACAGCAAAGTCAAGGCAGTAGGAACCACTCTACGCCCTTTGCGTGACATCAGAATGCGGTGGCTCCACCCTAAGTCCCGGCTCAAGCGTCAGGCCCAGAGGAACCACGCGGCGGCACGAAGAACTGCTGGTGGCACTCCCATTGCACCCCTAACCTTCACTGAATGGGAGGAGAAGGTGCCTGCCATAATGCATCCAGAGAGTCTCACATGAATCGAGGGGGGACTGGAGGCTGGTACGTACCAACAAAATAATCACATCACTCTACACTGCACCGTTGTGCACATCACGTGAGCTCCAATATCCCACCCCTATCAAACTCATGTGGAATGCACGCTCTGAATATGAATAGATCACAAGTACAGCATTTCCTTAATCAGCTCTACCTCACCAGTAGTTGGTCAGCTCATGTACCCTGGCCTCCCTCCCAAACAGCATGGCTCACCCTCCCCACCCCATAGCCATGTGGCAGCTAACACAGTCGAAAGTGCCTCCCAACAGGTAGCTAGCCATCTTACTGGGGAGTGGTTGTTGAGACCCGACAGCAAGACCACAACTTCCACAAGGCCCTCTGTCTCCCCTCACAAACAGCATGGAGCCAAATGACCCCCACATCCCGTACTTGGTAGCCAACTCTGGAAACCCCCATAAGTTTTTAGGCCATGCACATACAACTAATACCATCGAGAGGCCACATGATTTGCAATGTCATTGATGAAGGCACGTGCAACTGCAAAGCAGGTTACAAGAACGCGACTACAAAAAGCCAATGTGCAAGTCCTATTGCCTCAAAGCCGAAAGACCCGGGTCAAGACAACACATGCATGGAAACACTGTCAGCCCTCACAAACCACGGAAGGTAAGCACAAAAAGAACAACGCAAATCATGAAGTCACGGCATAGTAGTCAGATACACATAGAAAATTCCCAAATGTCCAATCATTAACTGAATTGGATGAGCAACAAGTTAGTAGCAGAGGACATGTCCTCGGAAATACTATATCTGTCCATATGAAATTGGCCCTTTAGCCATGTCACATTGCTAATGAGCAATGTAGGTACCCAGGGCTTTAAGTGGGATGAAAAAACTGGGGGTCTCTCAAAGTGGCATTTCCAATGTAACTAAGGGCACGGACTAAAAACCTTACCCATAAATCTGCGCTTAGCATATTGGGCTACCCGACTTGCATTTTTCTGTCACTACCATTGCACCCAGATAAATGATACAACAAGTAACATGATACCTATTACAATTCGGGACTACTGGCTTTGTCAATATTTGTCAGTTGCATAGGATAAAGAAGCAGCAACTATGGCTTGAGTCTAACATTGGCAAAGCTTCCACTTAAAGCCCTGGTGACAACACAACAATGTTGCTGCTCCTGAGTCTCCAAAGGAGTGAATTCCAGAGACAAAATGAATCCTTAAAGGACTTCACTTCCCCACAACCCTCCTCTGGCATGACGTCATGCCGTAACTTCTCTACTAGTGAGAAGTGAGGAGTACGACCATGTGCCCATCAATGTGCTTGCTGTCAATGCATTCCAGCATAAAGAACAGACCACCTGTGGCAGGACACTAAACAGAGCTCAAAAGAGACCTGTACCGAGGCCTTCTTAAATAAATGAGAGTGCCCAATACTGGTGAGGCCCGGCCCACTTAAAACCCTGTATGTACCTCAACATCATTTGCGACTGATGACAAACTGACATGAATGCCTAGTAATGCCAAGGTAAAAGTCAGGTCATCTCAAAATAAATGTGCCAAACATGAACATCGAAGTAGTGCTATGTGCCGAACTTGCTGACAATATGACCTCACTCCAAAAGGTGACTCGCTAGCAACAGCAGGCGACGTGTCATGGACGAGCCCAGCCAGCCCCGCCTTCTAGGAAGGTGAACCCTCGAATGCAGGCTCCCTAGTCTTTTCAGGTGAGGAGGACCGACCTGGCCCCTCCGACGTGCCCAGGACAGTCCATGTTTAGGCCCTCACTGACCTCACCACCACCCCCACTACGACTCGCACAACACCTGCACTCCCAATGCACACCCCTGCAGCATCGACCTGTGTGGAAGCCACCATCACCACCGCTCCCTCCAGCACTGTCCCTGTGCCAGCAGTTGCGAATACCACCAGGCACACCGGGGATGCTGGGGACGGTGTGCGGCGACCTACCCTAAAGTCTGTGACTTTAGGGTAGGTGGCATGCCAACTGGGGGACAGTCACAGGAGGACAATGAGACAGAGGCCCTGGACACCATGCTAACTGTCCTTGGTGCATACCAGCAGAACCAGTAAAAGATGGGCCAGGTCCTTCAAGAAGTGCAGGAACAGCGCCTGCTGCAGAGGTCCATGGACACTCGCTCGGAACACATTGCTGAGAACATGGTCGGGTTCGTGGGTGATCTGCGGGACATGCCATCTGCTCTGAAAGCTGCCCGCCAGCGCGATGATAGTCAGACCACTGCAGCAGTGGCCACAGGGAGGGGTGAGTCACACCACAGCGAATCCTCAGACACCTCTCAGCATGTAGCAGGTTCCCCCTGGCAAACGGCAGAAGGGGCATCCTAAAAAGATCCTGGGACGATCACGTGGCACAGCACTGTGCCGTACCAGTTCTCGGAGCAACCGCTTATGTCACCACTGTAACACCGAACATTGACTTTGTTGTAAATCAGAACCCACATTGCCACAAGGATGGGAGTGTTCTGTTGTACTTTGGAACCCTACCATTATGTGTCCTACACTAACGATCCGTGTACCATCACTTTCAAATTCACCTCTCACCTGTCACACATTGTCCAAGGAACACAACTCACAACAGTATGCCTTTGTGTCAAGAGCATTTACATCATAGTAAGTAGCAGTCAACTCACATTGCAATGTATCCGAATATGTAAAAGCGAAAATCCAATGAGAGAGTGTAGGAAGCTGGAAAGACACAAGGAAACAACAGCGCGTTGAAAGATTATGGAATAACCGCTAAAGCATACATCTAGGCAACACTGTACAATATGCCTTCCAGAGAACACCGGCCAACACCATCAACATGGACAGTTGGGAGACTGGAGCACATAACTACAGCTCCCAACACAGTTCACCACTTAGCATCCTGCTAAATGCAGTTCAGCTGAAATGCTTACTTGTGTCACCGTTGTTGTGTGTCACCAAGGTTGTTACAGGTCAGTACTGCGATTCTCTAGACACGTGTGTTGCGTTATCATCCTACATCAGTAGAAGTAAGATACATTGTGATCGGTGTCTGCTGAGGAAGCTACAACAAACCACTCGAGTCTTTGTACCTCTCCCGGCCCGAATCAGATGAGACACGTCACTCCCATGACAAGCAAGTATCATGACTGAACTGCATTTACCAGAATGCTAAGGGATGGACTGTGCAGGGAGGTGAAGCAGTGTGCCTCCACCCCCTAATAACATCAACATGGACATGACGGAATTTGTCACAGATCACATAGTGCAGAACACTGAAATCCTTAACAGTGTGCCCACAAGAGCCAGCATCACACCACATTCTGTCACGTGGACGATGGTGACATTGTCGCATTCACACACTCAAGTACTGTTGCATAGGGCTTTTCATGTGACATGTGCAATTTATGCATGCTTACCCACATGAACACCAGTCCCTGACAACATACCCACGCCAAATGTACTTTCCAAATGTATATAGCTTCTCCTGAATGAGAACAACTGCTGCGTGCACAGGCCAGGCATCAAGTATATAGGAACTGTTGCACAATGTGTTCCTTTTGTGGCAATGTTCTGCTAACTCCCCCATATGTGACTGTGGATAGTCATTTGTAGCCTCACATTCCCACAGCGAAAGCATACTTCAATAAGTGTGCATGCACAATGGCCTCTGTTTAGACAAGTAGTCGCTCCCACATCAGCCCAGGGACCTTCGAATTCCAGGTGTCTTGCCAGTCCTGCGCGATTCAGTCACTGCTGAACAAGGACCTCCCACTTGTTTCTCGGTGAACTGACACACAAATTATTGATAGTGTCTGATACTGAAGGCCATTGCACACTTTTTCTCATTTTTCTTCAGACTTGTGGGCTCTGGCCTAGTCCCTTACTTTCATGCTTTTCCTGGAGTACCACTGAGTGTCATTCCTTAAAATTCCATACTACATTTAGCGGTTGCAGATCATTACTTTGGCTGTATAGCTGAGCGCTGGTTCTTAGAGTGCTCTCACACCATGTCTGACCGTCCTGTGGGCCAGGCCGCGCCCCGTTAATTCCAACTGTACCGTGACCACATGCAGCTTCTCTTTGGATGTGTCCCATTGGCTGTGGGTCCACGTAAAAGGGATTATTGATGCAACATCTTGCTTCATGTTAAATGGATATATCACTGTGGTTACTGGTTAGGTACTCATGCATTCTCAACCTGTTGTGGCATGTATGTTGCATGCTTTGACACTGTAGTAAAAACTTCACATTTAAAACCATTTCTTGTCTTCAACTTATCTACTTGTGTACAGGCCCTTGAATGCCTCTAAATGAGTAGGAGAGCTAGTGAGGCAGTATAGCAATTGTGTCCTGTGAGTAGGGGTGCTTCGGGGTGCTCAGTCCCTGCATACCCAAGTTCTCCAATCCTGCTCATAGTCCAGTATGTGTACCAAATCTCAGGAACAATTGTCAAAGTTTGTGACACAACAGCAAGGCACACAGACACAGTCATGGTCGCTCATTGTTAACTTACACTCTACGGAAGTAGTTGGCGATGAACTGTTAACGCTGGTCAAGGCCTTCTTTCTCACCACTGTCATTGTCACTGTGCATGTGTGGGTTGTGAGCGGGGGATGGTGCTGTTTCACCAGATGTAGCAGTCATGTGCCGAACCTGGATACTTTGCACACACGTGTGAGATGATCTGATTCCCTGGCATACCACTTGCACATTGGTGGAGTGGTAGTGTTTGCGGTTCCTATAGATGGGTTCACTTGCCTTTGGTGGAACGAAGGCCAATTTGGGTACCATCAATGGCTTGAAACACAAAAAAGAGAAGAACAGGTCAGGGAGTGGTGTATAACTAAACCAGTCACTAAGGGCCAGTAGGGTATGAACGCAAACTAGTGTCGTTGAGAATTATTGGAAAACAGAACGCTAGAACAATTCCCATCAGACCACCCATTCGGTGGAATTCACGTCACATGGGAATTGCTGATCAATCCAGAACACATCCAGCCATATAGTGCCTGTGTGGAACTAGACGTCAGAAAACTAGCCATGATGTTTTCCATAAAGTGGACTAACATTAATGTGCAGTGCTAAAATGAAAGTGATGGTGAAGAATAAAATTAGCTACACAGATTCTAAGAGAACGTACATATAGAAAGCTGTGTGTCAAAGATTAAAACCACGCCTGGTAGGAAGACTACCTTTTGGCGCTGTGCAAAATGGTCAACATGTTTCAGCTCTCGGGGCATTGCCCCAGCTTTCTTCAGGACCTACAAAATAGACCAGCTACTGCAACTATAACTACAATTAGTATGTTAGATGAAAAATTAACAAAGGTTTACTGTTAGACTGATACATATCTACCAGCAACTTCAAAGTTTGAACGTCCACTGGGGAGGAAGCATGTCTTCTTCCTGTCAACAAACAAAAATTATTGTACAAACAACACCAATATTACATACACAACCACCTGAATACAGAGAGACCGTCTAGTCAAGAACACCTGCATGAATAAATGACATTCTGCATATATGAAAAAAAGCATAGTAGCTTAATCACTCAGAGGCATTTCCTCACAGTGTTTCTTAGTACCATCAATGGCTCCCATCAACATTTGGTATGCCTCCCAGGAGGGCCCGGCTCCAGGAATTCTTATTTGGGTGGGCCAATGATGGATACGGGTGGGCCACTGCGGGCCCGATTTGACACTTATGTCTCTCGCCAGGCCTGCTTCAGGGCCCTCTTTTATCTCTCCTCAGTTTTACAAGGGCCAGTGAATCGCATTCTTTTCTTCCAAAATCTCTTTCTAGATGTTATCACTCTCAAGAAGTGTTTTTTCCATATAATGTCCTCCTGATGGGAGGAGGAGGTTTCCTGAGGTTGGAGTATCAGGCAAGTGACACTTCTCAGGCTCTCACTCATGTCCTCCTCCTCGGATTCCCTCACTGCTACCCTCGTCCAGCACCTCTCATCTCTCCATAGCCACTCTCTCATGTGCATTTAATTTGTTGTATAGCGCTACTGATATCAGTGTAGGGTGTGACAGTACTTTACATCATGCACACATTGTAAAAAGGCAATCAATCATGCAAGTATGTTAGTAAATCAGTCTACAGGGAATGTCACGAAAACCAATGAGGATTACAAGGTGAGGGAATCATGTCATCCACACTGGTGGGCAGGATTTCTAAGGGTGTTTGGTCTGGAGAAGCACTAACTCAGCATTTAATGCACACCCCAGTGGTTAGGGGTTGGTTTGCTGATAAAGGTGTATATCTGCCCCAACTAACCCTTTATGGTGACATTCAAATGATGAAAGACTGGTAAAGTTATGGCTATGTTACAACCCAGAAATAAAGCTAAGTTCTGACTAATAATTCAGGTTATCATGCAGCTCTTTGATGACAGTCCCTAGGTCACTGTCCTATGATAGGATGGTAACTTCTGAACTTCAAGTTACACAAGTATCTCTGTGACAAAGGCAGTAACCCACTGAACTATCCACATCAAATGCAGTTTATCTGCATTTCAAAACTATCAACAGACAAAGGATTGGCAGGATCATTAATCACCAGTTATCGGGACATTTTTATTGTTGGATTACATCTGTGCAGAGCCTTGATTAAGATACAAAATGTTTAAAAGAAGTATGTGTCTTGCTGGGGCTTTCCTGATAATTTTCTGATGATCAAATAGTCAGACATTCTCTCACCTGCTCGGTTCCTACTTACTGCCCGATCTGATAAGCAGCTGCAGTGGCCAGGTAAGGTGAATCTGGAGAAATAAACTTTTCTTCTCCCTGTGGAATTGAAAAGGAGATATCCATACAGCAGAATGGTCAAGGTTACCCGGTGCAGAAGAGAGGATTTGTCCCCTTTGCCATGCCCATATGTTAGCTGCATGAGCAGGCTGGGACACAGCGCACCTTTCTCAAAGGAGATGCATGATTGGGGGTGCCTGTGAGAGAGGGCTCTGAACCACATCCGCAACTCCCAGAACAGGAAGATAATCAACGTTTGATGGAACATTTCACATGAATGTGGACATTTACTACTGGCCTTTGTGCCATCACTGCTAGGGCCATGGCTCATGTATTAGTGGACCTGGCCCACCCATTAGAACCGGGCGTGCTCCCAGGTCATAGAACTCCCCTTCACATCTGCCAATTCATCACTCCTCAGGAAGTGGACATGTCTGTCCTTGTAAAGCATCAATGCTGACAGGACGTCACACACCACCGCGCTGAATATGGGCTGTGACATCCCACCAGCGCTGACCACAGTGCACTGGAAAGACCCAGTAGGGGAGAAATGCAGTGCAGCCATAACCTTCCCTGTAGCTGACAATGCAGTCGGATGTATTATTTTGGCCTTCACCTGGGGCTCCAACTTGGCACATAGGTTCCGTAGTGTGCGGCGATCCAAACAACATTTCTGAATGATTCGATGTCCTCCATCATCGCCAGGTTGGGGACAGGTCGTAGGATGGGAGGTCTCCTCCTACATATGTCAGTGTACATGAGCATGAGCTGAGTTATAGATGAGATGTGGTGAACAGCTTACCCAGAGACTGGCACAACCACAACATTGAGGGGACTCATTGTCTCATGAAATGCACCAGTGACCTGCATTCAGATGTTGTCTTTCTTCACTCACTCGCCATACTGACACAACAACATCCAAAGAAATTGATGTGTATGGCATATAGTACACTGCTACATCAAGGATGAGCTGCCCTGGGGTTCGATGGCACAGCTCTTGTGTTTCCCAGTATCAGTGCTGATTTGCATGTAGCTGCTGTCACTGCACCGCTGCAAGCTTTAGTCCCCCTATTCACAACAACATTACAGTATGAGGGCAGTGAGTATCATCTGCACAATGCAACATGGATGAACAGCAGAGGGACAGACACATGTGGACATCATGGGGTCAGTCCTGCATAAGTGTGTAAGGATTTAGCGTCACAGAAATTGCAATGTTCGCCTGAATGAGTCACGAATACACATTGATTGTGCATACATGCCCACATGGCTGCCAATGTCCGATGATGTGGGTTAGAGCTATGTTTGTTTGTTCCACATGTGCACTCCTATGACGTGTGTGAGAACATTTACAGGCAATGGCAGCTGGGCAGACTGCACGCCACACCAGTACGTGTGTTGGAAGTGCTGGGGATTACAAGTATGTCTGATTTGCAGACAATGGACACCTCTAATTGTCTTCCTATATCAGTGGCTCTTCACAAGGTGACCCCTGGCCAAGAGACGACAGTCAGATGTCAAGGAATATACAAGCGATGTTCACAGGTTGGATGTGTCATATCACAACATTGGTACAGTGCGAGAGACCTTTGTCCTTTTGGACTCCTTCACCCATTTCAGAACATGCTGGCCACGAGGCATGACAACATGTGTGTGATGACTTGACTCACAGGTCACACTCTCTCATACCTTCACAGTGTAGTGAGCATCTGGTCACTGTTCACTGTTCTAGTTGTTCTGATGTACCAGCCACTCCTAGAGGGCTGGCTTACCCCCAACTCACAGCCACCTAGCACAGGTGTCATTGGACCTGTGACCCTGCCAACAAACAGGCCAGACACACGTTCCCTGGGCCAGTTCTCCCATACAAGTACTGTGTCTGTGTGTGTGGTTACTTGATGTGCATGGGGCCTTGTGGCACACAACATTACACATGGGTGCACCAATCACTTTAGGCGAATGAGTTGTAATGTGTTATGCAATTTGCATGGCGACAATGCAAATGCAATATGTGTTTGCATGCACAGTAGCTGGCATCCACAGCAATGAAACGCATTGGCCCAATTGAATGTTGCAGGCTTGCGGTCGCAGCTTCACTGCCGCCGCGGTGTAGTGCACACTTTGCAAATGAGCCATCAGCCAAAGTGGGCCTTCCGCTGCGTACATATTTTGATATTGCGGTGTGCGTTGGGCATGGCGAGTCTCGGCATTGGCCCCAATTACCTTCCGGGGCACTGAGAGTCACTCATGAGGATTGGGTGGGCCTCGTACTTTGCATTTGGCAGGTTGCCACATTCATTGTGGTGCCGCCACGCTTGCTGGGAGTTGCAGTAGTTCAGGGGTTGCAGGCGTGGGAATGATTGGTACGTACCTCTGCTGTTGGGCGTGGCGGTGTCTTCTCTGCCGGAGATGCAGCAGGTAGAGCCGTAGGAAGGCCTGTCTCGCAGGAACCATGGCGGTCGGGGGGTTTAGATGGGTACTCTATCGGCTTTTCCTCACCTTTGTTGTTTCTGCCATCTGCAACGTGGTGGTTTTTACGCAGCAGTGAGAAGGGATGTGTGCAGAATTCGGAATCTGGTTGGAGTATGGAATATGTTTACGCACGCCGGTCCTGCTCTATTGGCTCCGTCCGCTACCCTTGCGTACGCATAAAATGTGCGGAGCCTGACAGTCTGCGGCGGACAGCACATGGCCTCTGAAGGGCCATGGAGCGTGCGGAGTTGTGCCTACTCTGCGATCAATGGAGAATGCGGAGTAGATACAACTTGTCACACTACACTGCAAAGCGAAGCTGCTCAATCTCCCCTCCACCTCCCCTAGAAAGAATTACATTAAATATACATTAAAGGTAAAAAAAATAAACACTTACCTTGACTGTGGCGTCCCTAGGCTGCAGTCCTCCTCTTCATCTCTTTCACGTCAATCTGCACATGCGCGCACGCCCGCGCATGCGCATTCCTTGTGAGAACTGTGCATGCGTGGGCATGCGCACATGTGCAGATCATCATAAAACCGAGGAAGAGGAGAACAACAGCCTGGGGACACTGCAGTCAAGGTAAGTGTTTATTTTTTTGACCTTTAATGTATATTTAATATCATTCTTCCGGGGGTGGGGGATAGGGGGAAGGCGGTGGAGCGGAGTTTCTATGGAGTGGGCTCCCAACTCCGTGGACCTCCGTGTAGTGCCACTACGCCAGCTCCGCCCAGGCTTAATCATAATGAGCACTCAAGTTTACAGATTTATAGTAATAATTTATAGTTATAATTTTCATTTCAAATGTATCCACCACCTTTAAATAATTATAAGAACACCATTCATTGAATTAGACAATACAATGTAGTGTATACAATCTTCCAAATTAATCAGCAATCCATATTACATTAGTACAGGTTGAAGTTAATGTTAGAAGATACACAAAGGTTTGCCTCCTTCATACTGGAGGATGCCTGTGTTCTAATTGATTGAACACCTCTACTGCAGTCACATTACTTGAATACCTTTGCTCCCCCGGTTGGTGGACTGGTATCCATCCTGAAGTCTAATTTTTTTTAAGTGACCGTTGTGCAAGAATTAATCTCCCAGTACATCTTCAAGTTACACTCTCTACTTGGATGCACATTTATTTGGTCTAACTTGGCAGTGTCCTTCAGTAAGTTTAAAATGTTACTCTTCTTTTTGTTTTTGAAGGAATTTGTCCTGATGTTGGTCATTGTCAAGTTTAGCTCTGGGCTGAAACGTAGACCTGTACTAATGTAATATGGACTGCTGATTGATTCGGGAGATTTGCATGCTTTAATTCCATTTTATTGTTTGATTCAATGCACTCATATTGTTTTTACTACACTATGGCTGTTTTCAGTATTTGAACCTAAGAGATAGGTAAGTAGTAGGTCCCCACTGATTACCACTTTAATAAAGTGGTAATAGGTAGAGTAAATAAACCTAACTATTACCACTTTAAAAAAGTTGTAATAGGTAGGGAAATGTATTTTTATATATTTTTAAATAAGTTTAAGCCCATGTACTGTGGTAGTATCACAAAGGTTTGTGAAATTCCGTGAAAGTACAGCGGTGACCGAAATCACCAAGTCTAAATGCTTTATAACTTAAACAATGCTTACCCTACTTAACTGCAGTACCCAAAAAGCATAATCTCTGCACCATTATGTATAATCCTGCCACATTTCATGGAAATCCATGCAGCCGTTTTCGCTCTACGTCAAATACAATAATCCATGGAAAATGCATTGGTGGGAAAATGCTTTTTGGACCCCCTTTGTACCTTTACACCCCATTAACGATTCACCACAAACATTTACATCATCTCAAAATATAGAAATGCAATAGGTCTGGAAAGTTTTGTGGTGATTCGTCAAACAGGTGTAAAGTTATTAGGGAGCTAATATTCAAGGAATTCCTATCTTTGGGAATATTGACTATAACTACAGAGTGGCAATCAGATTTAATGTCATTTCTATTTTTTGTCTGTTGTATTTGTTATGTATTTATTTATTGGTTTACACAATCATGTGACCATAAATGTGTATTTTAGTTGCTCATGTAGCAATTCTGAAAATTTACATATTCAGTCTCCTTTTTTTGGGCTTCCTTGGTTGTTATAAAACTTAAGATTATTCTGTTTTCCTAATGGCCAAATATCATGTCCTCCATACAGTGGTTTGTGTAGCTCACTGCTAGGTCACTCTCCATTTTGTTTCACAGGAGCATATAGAGTAGTTTTTGTTTGGCTTGTTGGGCAGTTTTATTTTGTGAGCCAGAGAGCATGCAAATAAAAGTTATGAAGATTAAGATGTATTTGATTTTGTATGTATTTGTTCATAGGTTTCCATTAGCATGTGATGATAAATGGCTCTTTCAGTCATTTATCTTGTAAATATGAAACTTTATTTATGCGGTCTAGTTTATTTTTGGGCTTTCTTGCTACATTTTGTAGAATTGCACTTCAAGATATCACAAAGTTCTTGGCCCTTGCAACTGTATAAGCACATCATAACATCACCTGCAATAACAGTAACAATCATCTTCATAGTGTAATGTACATTGCTGGGAAATTTCATTACATTCCATTCATCCATTTTCCAACTAAGTGAAATATAAAAGTCTATGTGAAATGCATTGGACTACAGGCATGTTTGGGATGCCCTCTTTTTTCTTTGCATCCCATTGACCAAATGCTGCACAACTTTCAACCTTCCGACTATGGCCTACATGACTATGCTTTCACCTGTAAAGTGCACTCTATCATTTCTATAAATTCCGTGCATGTCAAAATGCAGATTGTTGTTACAGGTACAGCCCATTTGATGGTCTCTGGGGAATGCAGAAACAGTTTTATTAACATGTTTCCTGGCTTTGTCAATCTGTGAACAGAATTGATTTGACCACTTCCATTTCTGTCTTTGGCATATATTGGAGCGCATCAAGACAGTGTGAGGGAAAGCTGACATCAGTTCTTCAAAGGTATCTTTCATTAGGGTTTCCAGCCCTACCCCAGTCAATGTGCCTAGGTCGTTGCCACCATAGTGCACAATCATGAGGTGAGGAGTTTGGAAATCAACAATGGGTTTAACCAAAGCCAGCAAATGATGAAACTTTAACCCCCTCTGGCCAAACCAAGTAATCCTCACATTTGGCAAACTCAAGTCCCTGTCAATGCCTCTCTTTTTTACAGCCTCTTTATCCCAATGGATATAGCTGTGGCCCAATCAATCAGCCAATCGATTAATCAATCAATCAGGGATTTGTAGACTGTACTACTCACCCGTGAGGTACTGGGGGAGGAGAGTTTTGGCAGCTCCAGTCATTCGACGAGCCAGGGCTTGAGGCTCCTCCTGAATGCTTGCAGTGTGGGGCTTTTTCTGATGCTGAGGGGGAGTTTGTTCCAGTTGTTGTCCGTGATGTAGGAGAAGGCTCTGCCTCCCATTCTGGTTCTGAGGAAGCGGACGATTTTGGCTAAGGCTAGGTCAGTGAAGCTGAGGTTTCTCTTGGGGGCGTAGAAGGAGATTCTTTTGTTGAGGTATTGGGGTCCGGTGTTCTGAGGGCTTTGTAGGTGTGTTTTAACAGCTTGAAGGTCACTCTTTTTTCAACGGGTAGCCAGTAGAGGTCTGATAGGTGCTGGGCAATGTGGTCTTGTCATGGGATGCTTCGGAGTTATGGACGGTCTGTAGTTTGTGGAGTAGAGCTATGGTAATTCTGGCATGGAGGCTGTTTCTGTAGTCCAGCCTGCTGGTGATGAGTGCATGGGTAACGGTCATCCTTGATTCAGGGGGGATCCATTTGAAGGTCTTGCAGAGTGTGCGGAGGGTGTTGAAGCATGTGGAGGATATGGGGTTGATCTTTCAGTTTATGGTGAGGGAGGAATCGAGTATGATGCATGGGTTGTGGGCATGGTCTGTGGGTGTGGGAGGGTTGCCGAGGGCAGGGGTCTACCAGGTATTGTCCCATACGGAGAGGGTGGATCCGAGGATGAGGACTTCCGTTTTCTCTGAGCTCAGCTTCAGGCAGCTGCTGCTCATCCAGGATGCAACGTCCTTCATTCCTTCATGGAAGTTGTGCCTGGTGATGTTGGGTTCCTTGGCAAAAAAAGAGGATGAGCTGGGTGTCGTCAACGTAGGATACTATGCTGAGTCCGTGTTTTCTGATGATGGTTGAGAGGGGGGCAATGTAGATGTTGAAGAGCGTGGGGCTGGTGAAGGATCCTTGGGGTTCTCTGCATCTGATCTCTGTGGGTTTGAAAAGGAGGGCTGGAGTTTTACCCTTTGAGTTTAGGTGTAGAGGAGGTAGCAGATCCAGTCTAGGGCAGTTCTCTGTATGCTGGTGTTGTGGAGTCTGGCAGCTAGTGTGTGGTGGGAGATGGAGTCGAAGGGTGCTGTGATGTCTAGTAGAATGAGGGCTGAAGTGTGGCCTTGGTCGAGGAGTGTGCAGATGTCATCTGTGACAGCTAGGAGGACAGTCTTGTGGCTCTGGTTGCCCACAATCCATACTCTAAGCATTTTGATGTGTAGGAGCAATAGTAGTCAGGAGAAGGCTGAAGCTGAATGAGGTGGTTTTCAAAAGGAAAAGAAGTTAAAACTGAGTTATTTTTGTGTGTGATTTTTTAAAGTACGGGCAGAGTTCGTGTAGCACAATTAAGCTTTCTCAAAGGCTCTTTAGCGGAAGATTAGTGTGCTGCGGTGTGCCTACTCCCTCATATATTGGCCAACAATGACACGCCCCCGGATGGGGCAGCTGCATTCAACCAGTGCCGCAGGCATTATGGGGGACGTAGTGCAATTTATTTTCACCTTCAAATATAAACGCACAATTTACTGCTCACGATAAAGTCCATAGTCAACCCCCGCACAGGAACCTGTCCTTAATCTTGCGCCGCTCCTCCGTTTACAGGTCTGTGAATCAGACCCAGGGCCCCCTTCGATCTGGGGTGGTGCCGTCTCGACAGCTGGGCCACCGTCCTTTAGATGCAAACACATGGTAATCCCAATTTGAGAAGCACACGAGGAGAGGCAGAGATTACCAGCCTCAATCATAAGTACGGGCAGAGTTCGTGTAGCAGGTAAAATAACAGCAGTCTTTCGCGATGCCTGACGCGTTTCACAATTAAGCTTTCTCAAAGGCTCTTTAGCGGAAGATTAGTGTGCTGCGGTGTGCCTACTCCCTCATATATTGGCCAACAATGACACGCCCCCGGATGGGGCAGCTGCATTCAACCAGTGCCGCAGGCATTATGGGGGACGTAGTGCAATTTATTTTCACCTTCAAATATAAACGCACAATTTACTGCTCACGATAAAGTCCATAGTGAACCCCCGCACAGGAACCTGTCCTTAATCTTGCGCCGCTCCTCCGTTTACAGGTCTGTGAATCAGACCCAGGGCCCCCTTCGATCTGGGGTGGTGCCGTCTCGACAGCTGGGCCGCCGTCCTTTAGATGCAAACACATGGTAATTTTTGTGTGTGATTTTTTAAATATATATATATATATATATATATATTACCTACTGGCGGTCGCCAGTAGGTATATATAGTTAGGATTTTTTCTCTATGGGATTTTTGAAAATTCTATGTCTAATAACTTTGGCGTTTGTGGACGGAATTGGCTGAAATTTTCAGGAAAATGGCACATTTTGTTTCTGAGCAGCCCTTGAAAATTTGGGGGGGGTTCGTCAAAGGGGGGCCGAGAAAAAAGGGGGGTCCCAAAACGTGTTTTTAACATTGAGTTTTCCATAGGGCGGTTGGCCTCACTTTTAGCCCGAACGGCTGAATGGATTTGCACGAAACTTGGCAAAATTGTAGGGACTGGTAGCCCGATGTGCCTTTTGTAGGTCTCAATATATGTGCTCCAGTGGATTTTGAGTAATTAACGTTTAAAAAAAGATATATATCTGTAACAGCGGACCGGGCAGCGCTCCAGTACGCGTACTTTTCGCGCAACGGAGCTTTGTGAAGCGAAGCTGATTGGTTCTCCGGCGTCTGTAAACATTCCGAACAGTCCGTAGCGGCCGCCATCTTGTCTCTCGGTAGGATCGAGAGACAAGAGGAGGCCAAAGCGAAGGGGTGTTGCAGGGTTTCTGTACTCACACAGAACTGTGCACAGAGGAGTGGAACCTCGGCAAATTAGGGTGTCCCAAAACTTACCTTAGCAACCAACTCACCCCTTACCGAGCTAGCTACAGTGTCTCATTGGACATATCAAACACCCAATGTTTAGACAAACCAGAACATGAACTTACAGTACCTCAGGGTACGTGGGACTCATGAACACTCTTTCGTTATATTATCATTACAAACCAGAACATGGAGTAAAGAAGACACATGTGCATTTGAAATGTTTATTTACTAATGCCGTCTTCTCAGGCGCAGTATCTTTGATAATACAAGTATACTTATTATCAGTAGCAAAATTATCAGCATAGTTACTAAGACATAAAAAGCGAATGGTGACAGCATGTTAACATGCTGTAATGAATAAGAGTTAACAACACTTATATCTCACCCTCCCTAACACATATATTATATTATTATCTAAGAAGGTCTCTTTGGGTTGTTTTAGGGCGGGCCCATACCTTAGTGTCCTAGCATGAAGGAATCACATCAGCATACACCAGCTCTCTCTGCATGTGCACCGCATCAAGTGTGTTAACAATTCTCGTGCAAAGCAATATCAATCCCGCCTCAAGCCCAAGTTGGCAAAGGCTGCACTTGTGTTATGACTATGAAGGCGTGGAGATCAGACCTCATAACAATTCCATATCGTGTTGCTCCTGAAACTTCAGCACTCTCCGTGCAGACATGTTTTATTAAACAAAGCAGATATCAGAGCAATAACATATTATTCTCACATTCACCACGCCAAACTACTAGGTTGAAAGCTAAGTCAACAAATGAGGGTCGTGTGCAGAAGTTGCAAGAAAGGAAAAATGGCGTTTAAATCTCAAACGTACCTATGCTAACTTAACACGATATAGGGATATATAGGAGTTATACAACACCCCCCCATGATCCGAGAACGGACTAAATAAGGTAACAGAAGTGCCATCACATGAGAGCAGAATCCATTTATAAACGAGCATGAATAAAGATTCAAATATAAAAATTAATGCTAAAAAAAATAGCCCACAAATATACTGTGGCTCAAGCCAATAGGCAAGCAAAAAATAAAATGTCTTGACCAAAAGTCAATAAAATCAAGGAAATGCTATCAATCAGCATGTCAATTTGAGGCAGTGTCTATGATAAGACCGTATATGAAAAGTAAGCTGCAACAGCCTCCAGGAGGAAGTCACTGTCCTCATCAGAAAACAGTTCAGCCATCCAATTTAAAAGATGAAAGGAACATACGTGATCTTCCAGCACCGGATCCTCTATAACCATCAGAGGACAGCTCGGTGGGTTCTCAAGAAAACTTAGTTCCAAGAAATTCTGCGCTGCCGACAACACATCCCAGGGACCCATTAGTCCATGTGCCACCGCCAAGGCCATAACCCTTTCGTCAGAACAAACCAACTCGTGAGCAATGATAGGACTCATCAGTTGATCAAAATCGACGTCAGAAGATGCTGGTCCGCAGAGACACAAATCAATGGCCCAAAGGAAATCACAGGTCAGACAGCGAAATACAGGCTGGACACAGGTGAAATAGGAGAACCGAAAAGATAATCCAAACGCCGTGCTTAGAGTCGCTAACGGCAGTGTGCCATAGTAATCAAGCATGCGGTTGCGAAACCGCGTCAGTAGTAGCCGTGCGTGGTCTTGCACAGGAAGGGCATCCATATTTAAAAAGGCAGAAAACCACCAATGCGCCAGCCGCTAATGCAAGCAAAAACGGGAACCCTCCAAATAAGGATGAAAAAATAGAATGGAAGAATGCAGGGATGACTCCAAATATCTTCTCAAAGGAAGTCACGAGACCACCGCTAACAACTTTAAAAAAATGTGCTAGGCCCGTTGTGGAGGATGCGTTAAAGATAGAACGGACCATGGCTCCGAAATGCAAGGGCAAATCAGTGTTTAAAAGAGCCTGAACCTCCGTGCGGGTGTTAGCAATGTGAAGCACGAAAGTTTCACGGGCCGAGCTCAAGGCCACCTCTTTCTGGGACAATAGAGCTCTTATTCTAGCCATGCCGCTGAATTCTGCTCCCAAGGTCGGTATCTGTGGCCAAATGGAAGACTCCCTATGTTCACGTGTGGGAGGATAAAGAACATTTCTGCAGCAAATAACTCGCTCACTAACCGTTACTATGAAAGCTATACCTTTAATTAAACCACAGCAGTTTTCATTATTGAGCATTAAATAACTACCATTCTCTAACAATTTAAACGTGGGGATGATAGCAGGAACTGGCGTGCCCTGTAAAACGCAAGCCATATTCGGTCTGTCCCTGTTACATGAACCGTGTAACTGTATGTGTCTACACATTAAAGAATGATCTGGCGTCTCAGTACACTCATCCCCTGTTAGATAAACCTCTTGTTCATCCTTGAAACATCTGTATGTGTATGGGAGTGACCAGACCTCATGAAGAAAACCGCTACCTAAGGGTTCAAAACGACCTATTGGCACATATTTCATACAATTTGAAAACTTATATAAAGCAAACGGCAGCGTTATTAAACCGTGGATAAGCCACGTAGCAGCAGTGGTCTCTGCCACAGAAAAAGGTAAAGATTCCAATCTTTCAATATGGAGCATAGAAAAGGAAGCATCACGCATTGAAAGCAAGCGTTGTTTGTCTGTCAAATTAAACGGTGCAAATAAAGAGGAAACGTTCATGTATCCCCAGGGAACTTTACCCATTTTTAGAGTCTGTAGTGTCCATGCAAACTGCATGATTGAACGTAATTGATTTTGACCATGGTATAATACAGACACTTCATCATGCACAATATCAACAACAGACGACACAATATTATCTAATGTGTAAATTCTAGAGGAAAGCACGTTAATGCTATTGTCAACCACTGCAAGCACTTTCTCAAGATTTGCCTGATCAATAGCCCTAAGGCGTGAAGCAGCCTCAATCTGTGAGAGTTTCCAAATTTCATTGTAAACACCATATAACCACCTTTTAGACCTGCCACTAGCTGGGCCCTTAATGAAATCATTCAAATCCACGTCTGCATTCAGTTTGGAAAGGTGATACTTAACCGCAGGTAAAGTTGAATGTTTCAGCCAAGCTTGACACAACTTGCCAACTGAGTAAGAGGTGACAGTATGACTCAAATCAAAACGGGGATCAGATCTAACAGTCTTAAAACCGTCAGTTATATTTAAAAATCTCTTTTGGCAAGAATCAGCACCACGGTGCCAAAGCAGCCAACCCTTTGGATTCATACTGGAAATGTTAAAGGAGGAATTCAGAAGCAGAGCCTGTATATCTCTAATGGACAATTTAGTAAAATTACTCCAATTCTCATATTCCTCCAACTCCGGGAAAGACGGGGTGTTTAACCTTTTAGATGTAGCCAATCCAAAGCACGTGGTCTGGGAAATGGTTTCATTTAAAAACCACATATGATTTGGGATGAGACATGCACGGTGCAAAGCCTCAGTGCCTTGTACCTGCCAGGCCCTTGAGCCCCAAACTGATTTAAGGTCTATGGTATCCTTCCATAACTCATACCCTCCAGTAACTAATTGATCCAGGAAGGCCTTTGAATATAACAATTTTGTATTTGTAAGTCGAACCTTGGACAGTGGCTGTTTGTGAAATTTAAAATAAAAGGACTCGGGATTGGACTGATTAAAGTCAGTGAAATAAGTATACTTTTTAAGAAACGTTTCTGAACTCCCTTGTGTTGGTGCTGGGCAATGTTCCCACTGAGTAAAATTAACCGCATCCCTTCGGGAAGATGTCTTGTGTAAGAAGTGATTGCCATAATGTTGGTAACAGAACAATTCACCATAATTAGCAGATTCTAAATATAAATCCTCAGCATCAAAAGCAGCATAATATTTCAAATCAGAAAACAAACTTTCCACAGCATTAACATCCCAATCATCAGAACGAATGTTTTGTTTCACCACATCCCCCATATTAACTCTTAGTACATTAGGGACATTAACGACTTCCGTTGGACCATGTATCTGAAAACGAACTGCATCCCACGCGATTCCATCCAGAACAGGCCACGCTGTGATGTTAACCAAAGTCAAGTCTCTTTTTAATCTGTGTGTAGAATGTGAAGAGGAAAGTGGGGCCAAAGTTCCATTCAAATGAGTAATGCAAGTTCTCTCCTCGACATAGTGTCCATTCATAATGCGAAAAAAATAAAACACAAAACCAATTGACATAAAAAGGTAAACTGAAAAAAGGACCAGCCAAATGTATATCCAAGGAGGTATCAAAAAATGTTTTTTAAACAGGCTAGCATATACTGCAATTTTAGAGGGTTTTTTCGAGGCAAGGGAAGCAGAGTCAAATGAAAATCTGGATTCCGTGGCTAAACGAGCTTGCATGTCAGGCATGGACAAATCAGTGGGGTATGTATAGTCTGTCTCATCAAGGTTAGTTCCTGGTAAATTATTCAATAATGGACTGGAAACAGCAGGTAATTCGATGGCCACCTCAGGTTCATTATTAGAAGCAGTGGGCATAATTGAATTTCTCACAATGGAAGGACAGGAAACAGCCGGTGTCATGCTAAGAAGAATCGGCCACTCTGTGTATCTTGACATTGTCAATAGAAATAAACCTGTTTTCCTTACGACCTGGAAGTGGTGGTAAAATGACTGTTCTTGTGCCCTTCACTCCAAGCACTGGGACCGGAGCTCGATAGGAGGGACCAAACTCTTTCTTGTTGTCGATCTTCTCTCGAACCAGTTCTCCAACTTGGGGTAGCCAGCCAACTACCGGGATCTGCAACGCATCATCCGATGTGGAGGGCAAATGTTCCTTTGCAAGAGTGTCTCTCGTCTTTTGTAGATTCTGTAAAACATTGCAATGTTCATCTGCGTCAAAGGAAGTGGCGCGAACCACCGAGTCTAGACCGTCAAGGTCAGGGACGAACATCTTGATGCCAAAGAGCATTTCGTATGGGGTCCGCCCACCCAGAGACCTTCTAGGGAGATTATTAAGAGCACGCTGCACGCCATAGAGGTGAGCCAGCCAGTTTCTGCCAGTGCCTATAACTCGGGCTGTCAAAGATTGCTTTAAATCACGGTTCATTCGTTCAACTACACTATTACCCTCGGGTCTGTAGGGTGACGAAAACTTGACTTGGACCCCCATCGAAGTCATGGCATCCTTATACGCCTTAGAGGCGAAAGCCGGACCCTGATCCGAATGGAAGGTACCACAGGCAAAAATCCCTATAAAGATACGCAAATCTCTGATGACAGTCCGGGAATCAGCGCTGCGATGTGGCCATACCCACACAAAGCGTGTGCATGAGTCAACTGCTACTAAGATGTATTTATACGCAGTATCAGATGAAAATGGACCGCAGTGATCTAAATAAACACAGCCTAGTGGTTTATTAGAAATGTACAACTGAGTCTGAGGCGGACGCGTAGCAGTTGAAGGTTTAATCTGCTGGCATATGTCACACAGAAGGACATAATCACGCGTCTGTTTGTACAGTCCCCGCCACCAGAAACGTAATTGTAATTGAGTTACAGTGGCCGTGACGCCCGCATGCGCAGACGCCACACCTTCATGAGCCGCTGTAATCAAGTCTGCTCTGCGATCCGAGTTGGGAATCAGCCGTTCCCCAACATCAGGAATTGTCACAAAAGGAACCTTTTCGGGACTTAAGTGGTATTTATACTTCGAAGGGAATCCCGGAGGATGTTTACTTCCCTTCTCAGAGGCAGCAATCGCTGCCAAGATGTCGCTATCAATCTTGGTTTTAGACCTAGTAACTGCTGCAACTAAGTATGTAGATACTGCTGATTTCGCCGCTTCATCAGCAAGCGAGTTGCCAACAGCGTGAACTCCCACGCGCTGATGACCGAGAGTATGAATCACATAAACGAGTGGCAACATAGCCTTAAGCTCTGCCACTCGAACCCAGATCATTTTATGTTTTATTGTGCTACCCTTGGAATCATGAAAATCATTTTGAATCCAAAAGAACAAGTTTTCATTGTAAGACTGGACACAGTAGTAAGAATCACTTACAATTAGAGTAGTAACACTTGGATCTGCGTACTCCAAAGCTAGTAAGAGAGCACGAAGCTCTGCCAATTGTGCGGTGCAATCGCCCAGGGGCAACGTGTGTACCTCCCTGGAAATGAACTCATCATTCAACATAGCACCGACCACAATGGCGCATGCGGAAACGTAGGCATGTTTAGAGCCATGCGCAACCTGCGCCGACCCATCAGTGTAAATGATGCAATGGAAGTCTTCCAAAGGTCGCATCGCCAGAGGAGCAGGATGAACGAATTCATACTGCAAGTACTCCTGCGACCGTAAGGAAGCGTCAAAAATAAACATGACATCTGCGGATGACAATGACGCAGCCCACTGTATCCACCGAGGGTGCAAAGCCTTTGAATTTGGTACACTGGCTTTCGTGACTGCCTCTAAATGAGGACAGGGTGTTACCACTAGCATGCGCTTCCCCTGCGACAGAGCTCGTTCCTTTAGAATAGCCATCTGTACAGCAGTTAAAACCTTTTCTATGGTGGGAAACCGCATCTCAGCCGAGGTGTACAAGTGTGACTTGTAAGCAATAGGTACAGTGTCACCTTCATTAAAAGTGAGGTACGTGAAACCCACCGTCCCAGGAATTATTCTTATGACCAGGTTGGTGTGGTTATCACGAGTCAGTAAATATTTAGAAGCGAGCAGATCAGCCTGCAAGGATTGCAAAATGGCTGAATGCTCAGGCAGCCAGCATGATTTTGAGAAAGTTGGTTGTATCAAAGCATACAAAGGCTTGATACGCTGGGCATATTCCGGAATGTAAGTTCTGCCGAAATTCAAAAAGCCCAGTAAGGATTGTAATTTTTTCAGAGTTGTTGGTGCGCGCAATTGTGCGCACTTCTCCAAGAAGTGAGGAGCCAAACCTCTACCTTCATTGTTGAGCTCATAGCCCAAAAACAACACTGTGTGTTCAGCAATGTGCGATTTTGCAAAGTTGAATTTGTAACCCATGTCTGCGAAGTTGCAAACAAGAGAATTCACACGACACAGATGCTCCCAAATATCGTCGTCTGTGAGATATATGTCATCCACATACGAAAAAGCATCAGGGTCGAGTGCCTCCAGAATAGAGACAATTCGAGCGGTAAATACACCAGGACTATTCTTGTAGCCCATTGGAAGACGCCGGAATTGCTTTTGGACTCCAGCGCTTGTAAAACTGGTCCATTGGGAGCTAAAGCTGTCCAATCTGTGGGCATAAAAACCATTGGATATGTCAAGCGTTGTCTTGAAACGCTTACGCACGAGACTATCCACTAGGGCAGAGCCGTGGGTATTCTGTACTGCACAGTTACGGCAATGCGAGTTCAAATGCCGGTAATCCAAAACCAAACGATATGATCCGTCAGGTTTATTCACAGTAAAAAGGGGATTATTCATCGGTGACACACACGTTTCAACAACTCCCTGATATTCCAATTGTTCAAGGATTTCCGCGACGGAAGATTTTGCTTCACGCCGAATGGGATATTGAGGTTGAGGCTGCGGCTGAGACCGCAACGGAATTTCGTGGCAAGGCGACAATTTATCCCAACCACATTGGTTACGGTACAGAGCCGGCGCGAGAGCCCGAGCCCACTCTTCTGCAAAATGCTGCGCATGCTCTTTCGAGACAGTGTTCGCGAAACTGGGTAGGATTACCTCCTCCCCTCGCGGCGCCGCGAGCACAAAAGGTGGGGGCCAGTCAGCCTCCGAAAGTAAAATATCATATGTAGAAGACAGATTCTCCCAAAATACACCTTTAACGGTACGCTGTATGTCACCTTCAATTAACAGGACAATTTCATATAGTCTTTCAGGGGGAGCAAGTCTCGTATCCGCTGTTTCTATCACAACGTAGACTTCAGTCGCTGTCACCCTCAGTAGTGGACGCAGCGCCTCTCTGACTATGGTTATCTCCGCCGCGCTGTCCAGCAAGGTCAGAGCCCACGTCAGATTCCGAAGCCGCGTTCTCACTATCTGTGGCATATCGATGCGCTGTTAAGGCTGCGACTTTCTTTTTCGCAAACTGCGGACGCCGAGGCGTAGAATCCTCCAGCTTCACTGCGCCGTCCGTCTGGCGGGACTGACCACGTCCTTGTTGGCCACCACGTCCACGTCCACCCCTTCCTCCTCCACCGGTTTTCTGGGCCGATGTGTCCTGAAAGGAACGAGGAGAGCGTTGATCAGAACCCTGAAAACGATCAGGTGATTTAATCATCGCGCGGTCGCGCAAATCATAAACTTTTTCGGATGGCGCAGGAGCTTGTATTGCAGGAAAAGAACCCTGAGTCTGCATTGTCTGCTTCCCCTGTGTCTGTTTTTTAGGCCAATTTTGTTTCTTGGACTTTGGCTGGGCATCTGTCACTGCAGATTGCCCCTGTGGTTGTTTTTTCTCCTTCACTGGAAAATATTTCAGACCTCTACTTGTGCGGCCAATCGTTTTATAAGCGGCCACCACAATCTTTGCTAACTGGCGGGGTTTGTCGGCATCGGGCAGAGCAGCCAAAGCATTCGACACCTGAAAGTTAACTGCATCTCCTTTAACATTGGAGAGAATGAGATCACTTACAATCTCAAAAGAACCACACAGGCGCATACCCAATTCAACCGCTGCCTCTGGACCGTGATCATTCTGAACACGTCGAACGATTTCAGGCAGGGCAGTCATAGACGGGGTGCCGAAGCACCTTGTATAAACTGCCGCAAATGTTTTTCCCCAGCTGTCACAGTCAGCAAGTTCAGGAGTAATATCCTTCGGTAGAGTAATCGTCAACATTCTATGTTTATCAGCAGGAGTAGAATTCGGAAAAACCGCCTCCAGTTGATCAAACTTCTCCGCTAGCCAGAATGGGAAGTCATCGTTGTCAACAGGACGCGCACCAAAAACCGAATTTACCATCACTGGATTGAGACGCATTCCGCCTCGTTCCATGGGAGCGGCCGCACCCCCCTGGGGACCACCAGGAAGATGTCGACCGATGTATTGCACTAAAGCACGAATCACGGAAATGGAAACTACATGTAGCCTGCGAATTTCTGCCAGGGTACAAGCCCCGCGATTCGGGTGCGGGGTAAAGCCACCCAATGCAGGCCAATTCGTACCTGGAATCGAGAGTGGACCTAACCTCGCACGGGACAAAGAGTGGGGGAGGGCGCCATCAAACCAAACTCGATGCTGCCAATGATCAATAGGTATTTCCAATGCCCTGTATGGCGTATATTCAGCCGGGACATCCGAGGCGGTGTAGGAGTGGAACAAACCAGAATTAGCGTCCACAGCCGGAAACGTAACCCAAGAGTAAAACAACTCGTAAGGAAACGCCGGATCTGCACTTACCACGAAAATCACAGCCATCCCATCTACTGGGACCTGGTACGTCTGAAGATGGTTGCGTACCGCTACGCGACTATGCTGCGCAATAGCCACCGCTGCCGCCATTACAGAATTGGAAACAAGAAAACACAAAGAATACTTTGTAGCACAACTGGGTAGTAATTCAAAGAAACCGTTTAAGTAAGAATCAAGCTTGAATAAAGACCTATTTCAAAAAATAGGTAGGTTTCACCAACACCCCGTTTTCCGGAAACGGATGTGAAGGGGTTAAGGCATGAATGATAAACTACTCGAGTGTCATGATATAAGACCACCGAAACCGTTGGGCGCCATGTTGCAGGGTTTCTGTACTCACACAGAACTGTGCACAGAGGAGTGGAACCTCGGCAAATTAGGGTGTCCCAAAACTTACCTTAGCAACCAACTCACCCCTTACCGAGCTAGCTACAGTGTCTCATTGGACATATCAAACACCCAATGTTTAGACAAACCAGAACATGAACTTACAGTACCTCAGGGTACGTGGGACTCATGAACACTCTTTCGTTATATTATCATTACAAACCAGAACATGGAGTAAAGAAGACACATGTGCATTTGAAATGTTTATTTACTAATGCCGTCTTCTCAGGCGCAGTATCTTTGATAATACAAGTATACTTATTATCAGTAGCAAAATTATCAGCATAGTTACTAAGACATAAAAAGCGAATGGTGACAGCATGTTAACATGCTGTAATGAATAAGAGTTAACAACACTTATATCTCACCCTCCCTAACACATATATTATATTATTATCTAAGAAGGTCTCTTTGGGTTGTTTTAGGGCGGGCCCATACCTTAGTGTCCTAGCATGAAGGAATCACATCAGCATACACCAGCTCTCTCTGCATGTGCACCGCATCAAGTGTGTTAACAATTCTCGTGCAAAGCAATATCAATCCCGCCTCAAGCCCAAGTTGGCAAAGGCTGCACTTGTGTTATGACTATGAAGGCGTGGAGATCAGACCTCATAACAATTCCATATCGTGTTGCTCCTGAAACTTCAGCACTCTCCGTGCAGACATGTTTTATTAAACAAAGCAGATATCAGAGCAATAACATATTATTCTCACATTCACCACGCCAAACTACTAGGTTGAAAGCTAAGTCAACAAATGAGGGTCGTGTGCAGAAGTTGCAAGAAAGGAAAAATGGCGTTTAAATCTCAAACGTACCTATGCTAACTTAACACGATATAGGGATATATAGGAGTTATACAACAGGGGCAAATGACCATAAGGGGGAATAGTAGATCCTCGCTGACCCCCTACGTTTGATGTGGAGGTTTTAAAAGGGCCCCGCGGGGCAAAAAAAAATAATAATAATAATAATCGAACGGCTGAATGGATTTGCACGAAACTTGGCAAAATATTAGGGACTGGTAGCCCGATGTGCCTTTGCTAGGTCTCAATATATGTGCTCCAGTGGATTTTGAGAAATTAACGTTCAAAAAAAGATATATATCTGTAACAGCGCTCCGCTTCGCGTACTTTTCGCGTTACGGAGCTTTGCGAAGCTGATTGGTTCTCCGGCGTCTGTCAACATTCCAAACAGTCCGTAGCGGCCGCCATCTTGTCTCTCGGTAGGATTGAGAGACAAGAGGAGGCCAAAGCGAAGGGGGAAATGACCATAAGGGGGCATAGTAGATCCTTCCTGACCTCTTAGGTTTGATGTACCATTTTGCCAAGTTTGGTGTAATTCCGTTCAGCCATTCAGGCTGTAGACGTATGTAAATGTCCTATGGAAAATTGCATGGGGAAAACACATTTGAAAGTGTTGAAATTTAGAACCAATTAAAATGTTAGTTTGGTTTTGTATTTGTGTGTGATGAAAGTTAATTGGTTATGTATATATGTCAAATGAGAGGAAACCACAGCCATTTTGTGATACTACTGTCTGAGGTACATTTGTGAGGAATTTTTGGCGGTGAATTTCTGGTGTTTGATTTACACAGTACTAACACTTCTCCTACTTTTAAAAAGGTGAGTTGTTAATTTGTAAGGGGAACTATGTTGTACACTTGAAGATAATTTGAAAAATGTTTTCTGTTATTTATTTGCAGTCCTTCTGTTATACTAAATACTTGATATAGTTAGTTTTATATTATGTATTACTAAAAACGATAAATGAAAGTGATTATTTTTTTCTGCAATTTACAGCAAGCAATTTCAAAATAAAATGGCTCACAATTAAGAGACCGTGGCAATTTCTTTTGAATTGTCCACTACATTGATTGAAATTGAGAGCACCAATAATGAAATATTGTCACAAGGAGGAGATGACTTGTATGATTCCATTAGATTGATTGAAATGGACAGCACCAATAATGAAATATTGTCACAAGGAGATGACTTGAATGATTCCACTACATTGATTGAAATTGAGAGCACCAATAATGAAATATTGTCACAAGGAGGAGATGACTTGTATGATTCCATTAGATTGATTGAAATGGACAGCACCAATAATGAAATATTGTCACAAGGAGGAGATGACTTGAATGATTCCACTACATTGATTAAAATTGAGAGCACCAATAATGAAATATTGTCACGAGGAGATGACTTGAATGATTCCACTACATTGATTGAAATTGACAGCACCAATAATGAAATATTGTCACAAGGAGGAGATGACTTGAATGATTTTTTTGATCAATCTGTTGATGGCGAATTTATCGAATGTTTGGAGACCATAGAGTTAGAAGAATCATCATTGCAGACTTTTCATGAGGAAATTGCTGATGAGGACATGTTACTAGTTCTTTCAAATTTAGAAAATTCTGAAGAATAAATTTATATTTAGAAATCAAAAATTGTTTGAGACATTATTCATTTTTATTTTTAATTTATGAGGTTGTAGCGAAGTGATTGTAGTATAAAATGAGACTTATAGTATAGAGTGCAACATTTTTATGTTACATGGTAAGTTTACTCATATTTACTTCCCTTCTGCCACTATATTATCTCCAATGTGTATTTGACATCTCTTCTTCATCTCCGGCCTCCTTTCTCTCACTGTCTGTCTCTGATGCATCCTATCGCTGCCATTTTGTGTAATTACAGAAGAGAGTAAAATAAAATAGTTCCGAACGTGAAAAGGGGGCAAAGTAGAGTACTCCTCACCCCCTAGGCCTTTTTAGGCGGTCCCAAAAGGATCAGTTTCTGCTTTCCTGAGAGATTATGGTATGAGTTCGATATACCACAATAACTTGCATTACAACATGCAAGATATCTATCTCCTATTACCAACTTTTGGAGATATTCGCGCTAAGCACGAATATCTCCAAAGAGTAACACCTGCCCTGAGCAGTTCTTAGCCATGTTATCCAATGGGAGGTGGATAACATGGCTAAGAGCATTAGCTCGGTAATGCATGAATATCGCTGAGTTTTTAGCGATATTCATGCATTGCGGCCGTTTATTATCGCATTTGCGATAAACCTTGATAATAGCAAGGTTTATCTTCGATAATTTCTGACGATGCTTAGCGGTAAAAAATTCGTTGGTAAGCATCGTTAGCAATAAATATCGCTTAACTTTGGTAATATGCCCCAACGTCTGTTAACGTTCGATTCGAAGGAAATGAGGAAGTGTTGAAAAACATTGTCTGCGCCATCTTGCCTTTTTTGAAATGCCACACTTTTGTCGTGCACGGCAGCCATTTTAGATGCCTTGACCAGACCCACTCTCTGCACGCTGTCGATTCGTAGCATGGCTCCTCACCCTCGCAAGCATCTTCCCCAGGCACTGGTCACCCCCGCTCTCTGTCTTATGCATGGGCAATAAACCTCCCCCCATCTGCGCTGCTCTTCCCTGAGAATCACACTCTGTGCCCGCCCGACACCTCCCTTTCGCCCTATTCACTACCGCACCCTCTGACACTCCTCTTCCTCTGTGTCCGATTGTCCAGGCTATCACCTAGCCCTGCAGATGTAGTTTATGGCCCCAGCTGTAAAGAATCACCCCTCTTCAAAGGAGTTATAGTAGATCAAGGCCCACACCCGATGAGATCCGTCACACCACACGTGTTCCTACTATCTGAAAACCATCCTGTATTGTGATTGGGGAGGGGACCGAGCCTGAAGCGGAAGATTCCAGGAATGACTCTTTGTACATCAAAGTTTTTACAATTATGTGTCACATTAAAAATATATAGCACTCCAACAAAGTAGTAGGAATATAAAACTTTAATAACATATAAATATATACAACAAAACAAAAACAGTAAAAACATTTAAACAACGAAGAGACCGTGGCAATTTCTTTTGAATTATCCAATAGATTTATTGAAATTGACAGCACCAATAATGAAATATTCTTGTCAGTAGCGGTCTGTTGTGCGAATAGTTCCAAGGCAGCAGAACGCGCTGAAATCTAGATGGCACGAAAGTGATGTCTAGTAAGTTGCCGCCCAGCAAATAACGGCGTGGGGCGCTGCGGGGGTGAGTGAGTCCAGTAGGCACCACAGCTATTCTTACCGGCATTGCAGAATTACTGCTGGGGACAATGCCTGTGCTGTAGCAGGGTCACAGCAGAAACAAAAAGGATTCTGTTGAAGATGTTGTTGGTTTTAAATTTGAAAACAGTTCTGGTGTCAACTGCTATGCTAATGTAGTGGTTAATGTTTTGTTTTCTCTAGAAAATGTAAAAGAGGGGGAGGCAGTCCAAAGTTCCATTAAAAGGGCAAAGGAAAGGATCGGTGGTTTGAACTATCAGTCAAAAAGGGGAGGGGGTGCAACAATTTTTCCTACCGGGTCACACTGTGCTTTCACCGGAACTGAGGTCTGCAGGATTCTAGTAATTCAAAGTGAGGCTGGCGCCAGCATGGGAGCGCCGACGTCCCGCGGATACAGTTTCGTCACTCCACGGGCGATCATGGCAGTCATTCCCCATCGGGGGTCGGAGACTCCCGCGGCTCCTCTAGAATCTTCAAGGTCGTGGAGGAGTACGGTGGTGGAGTCAACCAGTGACCGGGCCATTTCTTTATGCTGGGCCCGCTCTTGCCAGGTCGACCGCCATTTTGAGAGTTCGGTAGCTACTGGCGATCGCGGGGTCAAATGAGCGGACGGGCTCCACCCTGCCGGGCGAGACGTTGCAGCATGGCCACAGTGGAAGAACCCTTTTCCGGGCGCCTGGAGCGCTGAGGGTGCAGCTGGGAAGCCTCCACCTGGGGAGGCGGGAGAGGCCTGTTCGCACCGTCTCTCCCTCCCAGTGCACCCCACGGCGTCTCGCTTGAGATTTGTTATGGCCGGACCAGGCGATGAGGACGAGGGGGGGGGGGGTCGGAGGCATGTGCAAGACATCCCCCCCCAGTGTTGTCGCAGCCATTATTCAAGAAAGAAGAAGTGTCCCGTCCGTCTTCGGGCCGGGCTTCCGGTAGATGTCGGCCGGACGCCCCTGGCTCTGGCCCCATGAACGGGTTTCTTGGTTTATCGGCTGCAGCCGGATCCCGTCGGCCTCAGCCCCCTGACCGTTGGTGGCCGGACCGGAAGAGCATGTGGCGGGAGTACCTGCAACTCTCAAGGGCCACCGCGGCCGGACTGGGAGAGAGAGGGGAGGGTCGAGGAGACATTCCCCCCCCCTGCAACTGTTCAGCGTTGTAAAGGCAATCCCCTGGCCGGGTCCCGCTGGCCTCGGCCTCTCCTCCGGCTACACCCTACGTTAGGATCTCCTGGCCGAGGCGTGGCAGCAGGACCTGCCTTATATGGGCTGCTGCCGGCTGGGCGTAGCCGCAACCCTGCCCCACCTTGGAAGTTTCCAGAGTGGGGGCGGATGTTCTACTGACTTGCATTTTCCCTAGTCTATCGATTTTTTTGGCGTGGCAGGCGGTGGGACAGCGAGGGGTGATTTGGTTTCTCTTACTGTTTTTCTGGTCTCTCACCACTGGCATATTTTAACGTTTTCTTGTTTCTAGGACATTAATAGGTTTTATCATTACGTTATGTTATCGTTTCTTTGTTCGTTGTTTAATAAAAGTTCATGTTCATCAGTGGCCTACTGATTTTCGTTTTCCTATTCTTTTCTTTCCAGGTTGTTTCATGCTAAAGTTTCTGTTAACAGGATACAGTGATCACTTCGTTATTATTGCATATGTCCTTTTCACTAGGGGTGCTCTCTGGTCGGGCCAGATGACGTATCTCTAGTAAATGGTCCGGGTGAAACAGGTGCATCAATCAGTGGGGAGTAGATAGGCATGACAGATTACAACGGGGGAGAAAGGTCCGCATTACGTACCCTTTCACTACTTGCAAAGATTTTCCTACGTTTATTTGCAAACAGGGAATACCTCCAAAAAGAACTAATTCCCAAACAGTCAATGTTCGGACAATCAATCAATCAATGAGGAATGAAATAGGTACGACGTGTTAAAGGCTTGCGTTACCTGCCCTTCACTATCTGCAAAGGGAGAGAGAATATTCCTATTCTTCCTCGTTTGCAGGCAGAGAAGATCCTTAAGAGAACCAACTTCGAACAATTCAATGCTCGATTCAAACAATCAACAAGGGGTACTGTGAACACAAATGAACGCTGCTTATGTACATACGCATTGCTATTTTCAACAGGTTGTTCCTAATGTTTCTATTTTAGCGAGGTCAAAAAGAGATCCCATTAGTGGCCTACTGATTTTGCTCGATTCCTTTTGTTTTTTTACACGATTTTTCGCTATCTGCAAAGACTAAACAGAGTATTGCGACTCTGTGCTTGTTTGTAAATAGAGAATGAACCAAAGAGAACAATCAATCAAATGGAGAGAGAAGCAGGCACGACGGATTACAAAGGGGGCAAAGGGCTGCGTTAACTACCCTTCACTATCTGCAAAGAGAGAGTACTCCTAATAGAAATGAGGGGTGGGGGGCAGCATTCAAAGCAGATCAGTGTGCATAAACACGAAAATGTTTTTACTTACCACGTACTTGACATTCGACAGCTTATGATATTTGCTATTAAAAAACCATTGAAATTCACTGAAAAAACCATAGGTTATAGACCATATATAGTTAGGAATTAGCATTTACAAAACCTTGAAAATTCACTGAAAAAACCATAGGTTATAGACCATATATAGTTAGGAATTAGCATTTACAAAACCTTGAAAATTCACTGCAAAAACCATAGGTTAGAGACCATATATAGTTAGCTGGACATTTTATTGACATAAAACCAATGAAATTCCATATATAGTTAGTTGCACTAACTATATATCGCGCACCCGCAATCCACTGCTGATGATGTCACATATTACATCATTCATGACATGGTCAGTGACATCACTGATGACATCACTGATGACATCTCAGATGACATCACTGATGACATCACTGATGACATCTCATTTGACATCAATGACCACATCACTGATGATATCATTCATGTGACAATACAATGCATCTCCTCACATTTTAATATAACCTCTGTTTCACCCAGTGTTAAAAAGAGAGTATAATTTTTGAAACCATTGACACACCAATACTAGTTACTACATACGCACTCACTGATTGCTACGTCTACACACACCTTCACTCATTCACCCATACAATCATTCATACATACAATCACTCATCTTTACAACACTATCATATGCACTCATACACCTATACAGACACTCACAGTCTGCCACTCATCCATGGAGTTACTCACACACCTAGTCAGTCCTGTAAAGAATCAATGACACTTCCATTTTCTTGTCTATACAGTTAAACATAGAGCACCTTACATTTTCAAACATATACTAACACATACTTACCTTCTTATACAATCATTGATACAAGTACAGATTGATCTGCACAGAGTCACACACCTCCCAGCTAGCCACACACACACTCAGTCTCCCATACAAATACTTGGGCAATCAATCAATAACCCATATAGTTACTCATATAGCTACTGATCAACACATGCAGCAGTTTACAGAACAACAGACATAATGATGCACAAATTAAGACAGTTTAGTCACTAACCCATGCACTAAGTGAGACACATTTAATCACTCACTCATACAGTCAGTGACGCACCTACTAAATCCTTCATCCAGACACTTCTACATCTACTCATTCTTCAATATGTAAAACATATTTAAACTTTTCAGAAACACACAGTCACTGGATGATGTCATCAGTGATGTCATTTGAGATGTCATCAGTGATGTCATCAGTGATGTCACTGAACATGTCATGAATGATGTAATATGTGACATCATCAGCAGTGGATTGCGGGTGCGCGATATATAGTTAGTGCAACTAACTATATATGGAATTTCATTGGTTTTATGTCAATAAAATGTCCAGCTAACTATATATGGTCTCTAACCTATGGTTTTTGCAGTGAATTTTCAAGGTTTTGTAAATGCTAATTCCTAACTATATATGGTCTATAACCTATGGTTTTTTCAGTGAATATATATATATATACATACATACATACATACATACATACATATATGTATATATATATATATATATATATATATATATATAATTATATATATATATATATATATATATATATTCATCACAGAGTTTGTCTGGTAAGAGTGAGCCCACACGAGTGATGAAGAGTAACCTTATTTATTTCACCAAAGGACCAGCATTCAGTAAACAGCCCACATGCTTTGCAAAATTCAAGTCCTGTAAAGCCCGACGCGTTTCATGCTTGATAGCATTTCTTCAGGAGCTGCAGGCATGGAAATGAAGCAAGGTGTGGCAAGGGAGAAACCACCTTAAATTGAAAAGTCCCGCCCGCTTGGGCGTGGCCACACTGTGGCTTTCTGGATCTTGTGGTTTTAATATGTTCACATCAAGGTCTGCCACTGCCAAGCTGTCTGTGTCCCAAATTAACCCCAAGTGGGTGGCAAAAGCGTTGGTGCGTTGCTTGCCAAAGGCTCTTGATTTCCTTCGGTAGGTATCCTTCGCCCCAAAGCTGAGGCGTCATGTGGCGTCCCAGCGGGTCTGCAACACCGTGCAGCGCGGCTCAACTCGCGGCTCAGACTGCGCCGCTTTAAATTCATCACAGAGTTTGTCTGGTAAGAGTGAGCCCACACGAGTGATGAAGAGTAACCTTATTTATTTCACCAAAGGACCAGCATTCAGTAAACAGCCCACATGCTTTGCAAAATTCAAGTCCTGTAAAGCCCGACGCGTTTCATGCTTGATAGCATTTCTTCAGGAGCTGCAGGCATGGAAATGAAGCAAGGTGTGGCAAGGGAGAAACCACCTTAAATTGAAAAGTCCCGCCCGCTTGGGCGTGGCCACACTGTGGCTTTCTGGATCTTGTGGTTTTAATATGTTCACATCAAGGTCTGCCACTGCCAAGCTGTCTGTGTCCCAAATTAACCCCAAGTGGGTGGCAAAAGCGTTGGTGCGTTGCTTGCCAAAGGCTCTTGATTTCCTTCGGTAGGTATCCCTCGCCCCAAAGCTGAGGCGTCATGTGGCGTCCCAGCGGGTCTGCAACACCGTGCAGCGCGGCTCAACTCGCGGCTCAGACTGCGCCGCTTTAAATTCATCACAGAGTTTGTCTGGTAAGAGTGAGCCCACACGAGTGATGAAGAGTAACCTTATTTATTTCACCAAAGGACCAGCATTCAGTAAACAGCCCACATGCTTTGCAAAATTCAAGTCCTGTAAAGCCCGACGCGTTTCATGCTTGATAGCATTTCTTCAGGAGCTGCAGGCATGGAAATGAAGCAAGGTGTGGCAAGAAAGAAACCACCTTAAATTGAAAAGTCCCGCCCGCTTGGGCGTGGCCACACTGTGGCTTTCTGGATCTTGTGGTTTTAATATGTTCACATCAAGGTCTGCCACTGCCAAGCTGTCTGTGTCCCAAATTAACCCCAAGTGGGTGGCAAAAGCGTTGGTGCGTTGCTTGCCAAAGGCTCTTGATTTCCTTCGGTAGGTATCCCTCGCCCCAAAGCTGAGGCGTCATGTGGCGTCCCAGTGGGTCTGCAACACCGTGCAGCGCGGCTCAACTCGCGGCTCAGACTGCGCCGCTTTAAATTCATCACAGAGTTTGTCTGGTAAGAGTGAGCCCACGCGAGTGATGAAGAGTAACCTTATTTATTTCACCAAAGGACCAGCATTCAGTAAACAGCCCACATGCTTTGCAAAATTCAAGTCCTGTAAAGCCCGACGCGTTTCATGCTTGATAGCATTTCTTCAGGAGCTGCAGGCTTGGAAATGAAGCAAGGTGTGGCAAGGGAGAAACCACCTTAAATTGAAAAGTCCCGCCCGCTTGGGCGTGGCCACACTGTGGCTTTCTGGATCTTGTGGTTTTAATATGTTCACATCAAGGTCTGCCACTGCCAAGCTGTCTGTGTCCCAAATTAACCCCAAGTGGGTGGCAAAAGCGTTGGTGCGTTGCTTGCCAAAGGCTCTTGATTTCCTTCGGTAGGTATCCCTCGCCCCAAAGCTGATGCGTCATGTGGCGTCCCAGCGGGTCTGCAACACCGTGCAGCGCGGCTCAACTCGCGGCTCAGACTGCGCCGCTTTAAATTCATCACAGAGTTTGTCTGGTAAGAGTGAGCCCACACGAGTGATGAAGAGTAACCCTATTTATTTCACCAAAGGACCAGCATTCAGTAAACAGCCCACATGCTTTGCAAAATTCAAGTCCTGTAAAGCCCGACGCGTTTCATGCTTGATAGCATTTCTTCAGGAGCTGCAGGCATGGAAATGAAGCAAGGTGTGGCAAGGGAGAAACCACCTTAAATTGAAAAGTCCCGCCCGCTTGGGCGTGGCCACACTGTGGCTTTCTGGATCTTGTGGTTTTAATATGTTCACATCAAGGTCTGCCACTGCCAAGCTGTCTGTGTCCCAAATTAACCCCAAGTGGGTGGCAAAAGCGTTGGTGCGTTGCTTGCCAAAGGCTCTTGATTTCCTTCGGTAGGTATCCCTCGCCCCAAAGCTGAGGCGTCATGTGGCGTCCCAGCCGGTCTGCAACACCGTGCAGCGCGGCTCAACTCGCGGCTCAGACTGCGCCGCTTTAAATTCATCACAGAGTTTGTCTGGTAAGAGTGAGCCCACACGAGTGATGAAGAGTAACCTTATTTATTTCACCAAAGGACCAGCATTCAGTAAACAGCCCACATGCTTTGCAAAATTCAAGTCCTGTAAAGCCCGACGCGTTTCATGCTTGATAGCATTTCTTCAGGAGCTGCAGGCATGGAAATGAAGCAAGGTGTGGCAAGGGAGAAACCACCTTAAATTGAAAAGTCCCGCCCGCTTGGGCGTGGCCACACTGTGGCTTTCTGGATCTTGTGGTTTTAATATGTTCACATCAAGGTCTGCCACTGCCAAGCTGTCTGTGTCCCAAATTAACCCCAAGTGGGTGGCAAAAGTGTTGGTGCGTTGCTTGCCAAAGGCTCTTGATTTCCTTCGGTAGGTATATATTCTATTGGGTGCTGTCTGCATGAAGTGAATACAATTAGGTATGTGTTGGATGGCTCAGGAAGAAGTCTTATTATTGGCTGTTATTTAAAAAAAGAAATGTAATACAGACATTGATATGTTTTTGAATCTATGAAGTAAACCACACCTGCTCTATTTCAATTGGAAGTAGCATGTTCCTTCTAGAACGTGCTGTGAACTTGTGACCTACTGCTTCCACAGGGTTGCTAGTACACTGTGCTAGAACTGTATGGTGGATAAGGATGTTAAAGAGACAGAACATTTTTTGAAAAGTGTAGGAGTGAGGACACAATGTAAGTAATGGCAAGTTTAAATTTGCAAGTCAGGGACTATGTAATAAATTGATGTGTAGTCAAATTTCAGAAAAATTAAGCTAGATATTGGTTTGAACTCTCATTTTTTTGATTTCTCTGCGATGATTGCGAAATCATCACAAAAATGAGCAAACAGGAACCTCGTTTTAAAAGAGAAGGAAAGGGTTGACAGATGCTAACCATTCACAAGTGGAGATGCACACGTCTGAAATTAAAGACATGATTTCATTTGCTACCTTTATCATGATGATAGAGTGAAGAGTTGCTATTTTAGACTTGCATTGTATGAGAGTGGTGCACCATTCTAGTGCTTAGTTTTTACAAATCTTAACAGTGTCCAAACTATGCAGAAAGAGCTAAAACAACAATATTATCTACAAACTGAATTCAGTGGTATGAATATAACTTGGTAATTATTTGAAAAATGTACATTAGAAACGAAGATGTATATCCGAGTTTCATTAAAAGGAGTATCACAGCGATGAGAAAAAATATATGAGTTGAACTGTATCTATTAGAGGGTATGTGTATGAGAGGTTAGTGGTGAATGTTTTGGGAAATAAGAGAAAAACGATTTTGTGCTTGTTTAATACATTGTGTATTTTATTGAAAATACAGTATAGTTTTGTGGAAGTTGCAATGAGGAACTAAGAATGTTTTAAATGTCTAAACATTGTGCACAGAATAGATACATCTGTCATTTGCATTGTGGGAGTTGTAGTATTTTTAGTAACATTATTAAACATGAATAGTGAAGTGAGAAATAAAAGATGAGAACATGCCTGCGTGTATATGAATTAGAAAGAAGTAATACGTGTTAGGTATATATTTGGAAGTGTTTGTCAATGCAGTTTTTAAATTATGTGACCACTTTGCATATGCTTAGATGGTGAGATATTGTTTTTGTGCTTGCACATAGCTATATATACGGTAGGACTTTTGAGTTTGCTTAAACATGCAGAGAGGTTTGTATTTTGGAAAAGATGGTTTGAAGGTGTACATCTATTAAGAAATCACATATATGTTTACATGGTGATCTATGTTCAGTAAGGCTGATGAAAATGTCATGGATTTGGTGAGGGTTGTGCTTTTCTTTAAACATGTTTTGTTTAAAATTGAGAAGGATTAATAGTGCATAATTCCTTGAGAATTCTTGTGCTATGTTTATTTCGAGTGTAACTGTTGTTTGAGATATGCTGAATATTTGTTTTAGAAGCAGAAGTATTTGAGAAAGGAAGTAGGTATGCCATTCACAAAAGGTTTTGCGCTTTGAAAAATTTCAATATGTTGTTTTCCATTTTAAAGAAACTTACTAATGTATGGGCACGCTCAGTAGCAAAGCAGTGTATGTTTCTAGAGGGCCATGTATGCAATTATATATCAAGTTTGATACCCAGATTTCACTACCCATGTATTTATGTAAGCATCCAGGCACTACCTGTTCAGTCAACCAAAAAGGCATGGGCTGCATCCAATCGCTGATACACTATTCATCCACTCATCCAATAGGCTAGGTGCTACGCATGGGCTTAAAGAGTCATGTATGCACTATCCACTCACTGTATAAATCACCTATATACTATGTATACACTCGTGCAATCATCCAGGCACTAGAATTGCACTCATTTAATCATCCTACCAGTATCCATGCATGTATTGAATTATTGAAGCATTAGTCAAGCACTTGTCGAATCATTCAGGCTCTACTCATGCACTCATCCAAACACCCAGATACTAGTGGTATATTCATGGAAATACACAGGCAGTAAGTAAACAGATATGGAATGACCCATGGAGTTATGGCATAGTTAGGGAATCATGTAGGCACTACTTGTATCCTCATGGAATCACCTAGGTACTACCTATGCATTCATTAAATCATCCATAGAGTATTCATGTATTTAACCACAAACCCATGTAATTACAAGTAGTTTTACTGAGGAATATGTAGTCTTTAGACAATATGGGTGATGTAACTGTTGTTTGAGATATGCTGAATATTTGTTTTAGAAGCAGAAGTATTTGAGAAAGGAAGTAGGTATGCCATTCACAAAAGGTTTTGCGCTTTGAAAAATTTCAATATGTTGTTTTCCATTTTAAAGAAACTTACTAAGTTGAAGTTGAAGTTGAAGTTGAAGTAAAAGGATTTATAAAGTGCTCGATCACCATGCGGTTTCTTGGCGCTGAGGACAGAAGAACCGGAATGCACAGAGAAGTGGACTAAAGTGGGAAGGCTCGTGTAAACAGAAAGGTCTTGAAAGCTTTGCGGTTGTCAGAGTAAACTGGAGTGGACCCAACCATAATGGGGAGGGCGTTCCAAAAGGACGGTACCAGGAAAGAAAACTTTTATCCCCCAGTTTTCTTCTTCCTAAAGCGGGGCACGCACAATAAGGTTTGGGAAGAGGAACGCAGATCTCTGCAAGGCACATATGTTGTGATTTTAGAATTAATAAAAGCTGGTGCAGTGCCGGCCAAGGCCTGAACAGTCAGGCAGCCCATCTTGAAATGTGAGCGCTCGGCGATGGGAAGCCAATGTAATGCTTTTAACCAAGGGGTAACATGATGGGATTTAGGGAGTTTATAAATCAATCGGGCAGCCTGGTTTTGAATGAGCTGAAGACGCCGAAGGTCGTAGGCAGGAATGCCTGAGTACAAAACGTTGCCGTAGTCAAGGCGTGAAATGACCATGGCCATTAGAATAGGGTTAAGGGCAGAAAAAGAGAAAAAGCGGGAGATCTTGCGGATGATGCGAATTGTCAAGAAGCATGCAGAGACCACCGAGCTGATCTACGAGCGCATATTAAGCTCAGAATTGACTTTGATACCCAGGGTTTTTACTGAGGAAGAGGGTGACGGGGAAGGACCAAGAGAGGGGGGCCAGACAATGGAGGTCCAGGGACTGGAGCTGCCACCCGTAAGAACCAATTCGGTCTTGTCAGGGTTTAGCTTGAGATGATTGCAATTCATCCACTTGCTGATGAAAGTCACAATGGTTCGAACATTGTGTATGGAAGCAGGCAGTGGAGAGAGGGTAAAAATCAGCTGGAGGTCATCGGCATAATTGAATACCGAGACATCCATCTGTTGGAGGGCAGATATAAGGGGGTGGATGTAAAGATTAAAAAGAAGGGGTGAAAGGGAAGAACTCTGTGAACTCCGCAGGTAACAGGACGTGTAGGGGCAGAGAAATCTGCAAGCTGCACCGCCTGTGTGCGGTTTCCTAAAAAGGAAGTGATCCACGCCAGGGCGGGTCCCCGATTCCGGCGCCTCTGACACAGTCGAAAAGGATGGTGTGATCGACTGTGTCAAAGGCCATGGACAAATCAAGGAGGAACAACGCCTGGGGGGAGTTGACATCCGCACCTCCTCTGAGGTCGTCCAGGACAGAGAGGACGACCGACTCAGTGGAATGCAACGGGCGGAAGCGGCCTGGTGGGGCGCTAGATAGCGACTTTCTTCAATGAAGTTACTGAGGGCTTTGGTGACATGACATTCTAAGATTTTTCCCAGGAATGGAAGAGGGGAAATGGGGCAGTAATTGGAAGGGGAAGAAGGATCCGCGCCATGCTTCTTAAGGATGGGGATTATTTTAGCTGATTTGTGTAGGTCAGGGACAGTGCCCTGCATGAGGGAGTTATTGAGAAAGGTTAGGGGAGGCTGTGGACAGATAGTGAAGATTTCTTTCAATATGTAAGCCGGGCAACTGTCCACCGGAGAACCAGATTTGACCTTTGTCAACAAGGTGAGAAAGGCTTCCTTGGAGACCGGAGGAATTTGATCCAAATGAGAAGAGTAATGCAAGGGTTGGGGGCTTTGGAAGGAGAGGGATGGGGGTGGGATGTTAGCCTTAATGATTGCAATTTTCTCAATGAAATAGTCATTGAGGGAACAGCAGAGGGATTGTGAGGGGACTGGTTTAAGTGAGACTCTGTCAGAGGAAGCTAATTCATGTACTATGGTAAATATTTCCTTAGGTTTGTTCTCAGCCAAAAGAATCTTAGAAGAGAAATATTCAGATTTTGCATGGAGGATAGTGTTTTTGTATTCCTGAAGTAGGGTGGTGTACTGTAGTTTAAGTGCAGGACAGTAGTCGCGCCTCCAAAGGCGCTCCGCCTGCCTTACTGCAAGTTTTTTTGTTTTTTAGCTCCGAATTAAACCATTTATTGGCTTCGTATGCGAGCTGAGTTCTAACGCGCTTAAGAGGGGCAACTTGGTCGCAAGCTGCAGAGAGCCAGCTATTGATAGTAGTGACCTGGGGAAGAGGGGAAAGGCCAGCCAGGTCGGGCGGTAGTGCTGATAGGGAGGAGAAAAGTGTGGCTAAATCCACCTGCCTCCAGTTGCGAGCCCAGATGTTGCTGGGAAGGGGGGGCTTTGCCGCCAGACCCTGGTCGAGAGTGAAGGAGATAAATGAATGATCAGACCAGGGACAAGGAGAAACTAGGGTGGGGGAAATCAGGATGTTAGCTGACCAGACCTGATCCAGAATTTGGCCAGCAGTATGTGTAGGGGTATGACAGTGGGAAGTGAAGTTAAGGTTGAGGAGCGACTCTGTAAAGTTCTTGGACATGAGGTCTTCATATTGTATGGGCACGCTCAGTAGCAAAGCAGTGTATGTTTCTAGAGGACCTCGTATGCAATTATATATCAAGTTTGATACCCAGATTTCACTCACACATAGCTCAGAAGAAAATCATGTATACAGTAAAACTGATAGAAGGGGATAACCAATGATTCAGAGATATTGTGACAATTGTTATGTATCTAACATGAATGAAGGTACTTTCTCAGTCACTCAGGCAGTATTCAGGCATTCATGGAATTACCCAGCCACTACTCAGGCAGTCATCAAGTCAGTGATTCGCTATTTATGAAGTTATTCAATTATCTAGAAACTAAACATGTACTCTTGCAATCCAGCAGACAAAAATAACGTAGTTATTTAAGTATGCAAGCACTATGTATACATTAATCTAATAAGCTAGGTACAATCTATTGACCTATGCAATTAAACAGACTGTAACTATGAAATACTTATAACTTTTTTGCACAGAACCTATGCAGCCATCTAAAAATCCACTTACAATACGCTTAGTCATTGAAATACTGCGACATATGTGTGCACTGATGAAACACTCACGGTCTACTCAAGCATTCATGTAAATCAGTAGCGAGTACCATTGTAGTACACCTATCACCCATCCAGTACCTCTGCAGTCATTTAATTACTGAGCCAATAGTCTTCCACTAATACAATCACCACAGCAGTATACTTACTTTCATCCAATCTGTCAAGCTTTAATAATAGAATTATGCAGTCAGTCATAAACTAGTCATGCACTCATCTAATTAGGTAGGCAATCTGATGCACTTATTGAATTCTGCGGGCACTACCCATGTATTTATGTAAGCATCCAGGCACTACCTGTTCAATCAACCAAAAACGCATGGGCTGCATCCAATCGCTGAAACACTATTCATCCACTCATCCAATAGGCTAGGTGCTACGCATGGGCTTAAACAGTCATGTATGCACTATCCACTCACTGTATAAATCACCTATATACTATGTATTCACGCTTGCAATCATCCAGGCACTAGAATTGCACTAATTTAATCATCCTACCAGTTTCCATGCATGTATTGAATTTTTGAAGCATTAGTCAAGCACTTGTCGAATCATTCAGGCTCTACTCATGCACTCATCCAAACACCCAGTTACTAGTGGTATATTCATGCAAATACACAGGCAGTAAGTAAACAAATATGGAATGACCCATGGAGTTATGGCATAGTTACGGAATCATGTAGGCACTACTTGTATCCTCATGGAATCACCTAGGCACTACCTATGCATTCATTAAATCATCCATGGAGTATTCATGTATTTAACCACAAACCCATGTAATTACAAGTAGTTTTACTGAGGAATATGTAGTCTTTAGACAATGTGGGTGATAGGTTTACTACAATGGTGCTCTCTACGTAATTACATGAGTGCCTGAGTGTTTCATTAGTGCACATGTGTGCCTCAGTATTTCAATGACTGCATGAGTTGTCAGTGAGTGTTTAGATGGCTGCATAGGTTCCGCGCAAATGTAATAATGATTGTATAGTTACAGCCTTGTAAATTTACTGCTAAATTAAAAAAAAAGTGTAGAAGAAGGAGAGATGCAGTGAAACAAAACGAGTTGAGAGGGTAAGTGATGCCTTTGCTTTGAAGAGGAAGCTTGTCATTTTGATTCAAAATAGAATGAAGACTCGAGAACATTGTGTTTTGCTTGAGGAGGCAAGATCAGTGACAGAAGAAACTGTGGACAATATATACATACTTCTTGTACAGAGGCTTTCTTTAATGGAGAAAGCTATCTCCACGATAGCAAATTAGTTCTTGCTATTGATTGAAGAGCACAATGTTATGAAATTAAGAGGAGATGGAACCTAGAAATGTAGAAGTTATTGCAGAAGTGGTACAAGGAAGGGATAATCAGAATACTGTATACAAATGGAATTGTAGTAGTGTTTCTAGTATTAGACAGCAATCCATTGATATATTCAGAAAATTCCAAAACACATAGATATTAGATACCCATTTTGTAAGATAATAAAATTCCTGCTAATGTAGAAAAACAATGCCAATGTGGAAAACTGTTGAGCCATATATTGAATTTGAGATGGGACTTTTTAGTGGACTCTCTGCTTCGGTGTTGTTGTGCTGCTATTGAAGTTGAGGGTCCTTCAGCTTTGTATTGCCTTCTTGCTGCTCACTATGAACTTATATTATGAAATGTGCAAGAAATATAAAAGGGAGAAAGATACCACATACGATTTTTGGCAGCATTGCTAATAGCTGTTAGACACTGCTCGCCAGCTGTTATAACAACACTACAGTCCATGCAATGTGTGGCCATTCTTGAAACCTGTGGAGTCATATCTGTTGAAGTAGTCTGTACATTTAGATGTTTTTTACAAATATGTTGTTAAAATAAAGTTAAACCAACATGTTACTAAATGTGAAACAACCTTTACAACGCAGTCATTACATCGCACTACCTTTACAATGCAGTCATTACAACGCAACACTCTTCACATCACATGCCATTACAACACAGCCATTACATCGCATGTCACCACAACGCATGTCAGTTAAACGCATGTCACTAAAATGCATACCATTACAACGCATACCATTACAACGCATAGTTTATACCCTTACACTATCCAACACTTACCCTACTGTTGCACTCCCTGGAGTGGGAATAGTAATTTTTACCCCTACAATATCTAACACTTACCCTACTGTTGCACTCACTGGAGTCGGAATAGTAATTTTTAGCCCTACACTATCTAACACTTACCCTACTGTTGCACTCACTGGAGTGGGAATAGTAAGTTGCACCTCTATAATGTCCAACACTTACCTTAAATGCAATGTAATGGTATGCATTGTAATGGTATGCGTTGTAATGGTATAATGCGAATAATGGTATAATGGAATGCGTTGCAAGTGTAGTTTCTAAAAATACATTGTGATGGCATGCGATGTAAAATCCTGCTTTGCAATGGATGTTGCGATATAAAAACTGCGTTGTAAAGGCATGCGTTGTAAATGTTTGCGTTGCAACGTCATACATTCTACAAAGCAGCAAAACTCAAACTTTGTGTAAAATGTGTCTATATATCTGTTTTACACTTTTACATTTGTATTCGTGACTACTGATGTCATTGCAACCGCCAGTGTTGCTGTGAAGAAGGAAAATGCATTTTTGATATAGTTATTTTGAAAAATGAATGCAAAGGGGAAAGTTATTGTGAGAGGGACGGGCGGAAGAAGAAACGAGGAGGCCGAAGTCGGGGGTCAATGATGATAGGATTTTATTAATGTCAATAACATAGAATCTGTATAAGGGGAATGACGGTCCTCTTCTCCCTCCTCTTGGTGGGGTGACTTTCCTCTACTGCTCTGGTTGGTTCTTCTTCAGTGGATACCTGGGAGGCTCACAAGAGAGAGAGAGTGGAAAACAAAAAGAGGCGGTAAGTTTTCTTGTCTTTTTGGCATTTGGTCAGGATAGAACCCTTCATCGACTCCAACAAGAGGATATTAATGTAGACTATAAGGTCTCAAAACCTTTCTGCCGGCTATCCGAAAGCCCCAAAGCCGCTTAATTAGCGGAGCTGACAGATGCCGGTTTTCACGTCACTGAGGTGTGCTGAGTGCGTAGGTGGGGTTTGAGACAAGGAGTGAGGGGTAGGGACTGTGCAGGACAGTGATGGAGAAACGGAGAACAGTGCTATACAGGTGTGGAAGGGAAAACAAAACCCTTTTCCCCGATTCCCTCCCTTTACTCCCACCCCCCTCCTGAGTCACGTACCGCATCAGCCACAACTCTCCTGAGTTGCGGCAGTTCACCAGCATCCTCTGCAGGTGTCCACCACTTCTCTGTCCAGGTCTCCGGTCCTCCATCCTCATCTGGTGGGTCGAAGCTTCCCACGATCTCCTTCTCGCTGGTTGAGGTGTTCCGCTCCACAACAGCTTTCCGTAGCGCGATGTCTTCGTTCTCCTCTCCTTCCAGTTTCAACGCCGCCTCTGGATTCTCAGGAGCCTCCTTTTGGGCTTGAGGCCCACCTCTCTTTGTTCCCATTGGTGATGGTCCCCCAGGTGGGCAACATGCCCCTGTGTGTGAGAGGTAGCAGGAAATGTAAACATTTGCTGTTCCAGCCACCTCGGATTCCTGTCATGATGTACAACGTTTGTAGGACCAGAAAGTAAGGGGTGGATACCGGAGACCCATCGCCCCTCTCACATCCCCCTTCCCTAACTTTCTTGCCAGCCAGAAAAGAGTCAAGCAGATGCCGGGATAAGTAATCTGCATTGGTTTGTTCCTTCCCTTTTCGGTGTAGGGTAATAAAATGGAAGGGCTGGAGGGCCAAGAACCATCTCATGACTCTCTCATTGTGTCCTTTGTTGCGAATAAGCCATTCCAAAGGGGCATGGTCTGAGTATAATGTGAACTCCCCCACTCTAAATAATATCTTAGGGTTTAATTAGCCATTTGATGGCCAAGTCCTCCTTTTCAATTACTGAATACCTTTTTTCGTGGGGAAAGAGCTTTCGACTGATGTACACTATAGGGCGTTTTTTACCTTGGGAGTCATTTTGGGACAAGACAGCCCCCAGTCCATGTTCCGAGGCATCGGTTTGGAGGACAAAGGGCTTCCTGTAGTTAGGACTCAATAGCACAGGCTTCGTGGTGAGGGTGGTTTTCAACTACTGGAAGGCATGCTGGAGTCTATCTGAGGGTTGTCATAGCTCCTTTTCGGTGTTTACCTGTTTCTGCAGGAGGTCTATTTAGAGAGCGGCCTTTTGTGAAAAGTCAGTGATGAACCGCCTGTAATACCCTAGGATACCCAGAAAGGCCCTTAACTCTTTCTTTGTGTGGGGGAAGGGGACGTCTGCTATGGCTGTGACTTTCTCGTTCTGGGGTTTAACAAGCCTTCCCCAAGCAAGTACCCAAGGTATTTTACCGATCGGGCCGCTAACCGGTTTGTGGCAGGTTGATTGTCAGGCCCCCCCTCTCCTAAGGTTCGGATGACGGTGGTAAAGTGGTCCATATGTTGGTCCCAAGTTGCACTGTAAATCCCTATATCATCGATGTATGCTGTTGCATAATCAGCACAGGGTTTAAGTATGGTGTTCATTAATCGTTGGAAGGTGGCCAGGGCCCCGTGTAACCCAAAGGGCAACACTGTAAAGTGGTACAACACTCCAGGGGTTGAGAAGGCGGTCTTCTCCCAATCTGATTTTTTTAGGGGTACCTGCCAGTATCCTTTACACAGGTCTAGCGTACTAATATAACTGGCTTTCCCCAGCCTCTCAATCATTTTGTCTACCCCTGGTAACGGATAGGAGTCGTATTGTGAGATTTTATCTTCCTCTCGAAAGTCGATACAAAACTTGATGGACCCATCAGGCTTTGGTACCAACACGATGGGCGACTTCCACTCGCTTTTTGATGGATCTATCAACCCCATTTGCAGCATCAGTTGTACCTCCCTGTCTAGGGCCTGTCTCAGAGATTTGGGGAGCCGTACGGTCATAGCTTCACCTTTTTCCCGGTGTGGTAATAGAGTGTTCTATGAGGGTTGTTCTACCTGGAGTGGTGGAGAACACTGCTTGAAGAGGATTCAAGCTAGAGCTCAGGGCATTCCGCTGCCCTTCTGATAACTCAGGATCCATGCTTTGCTGATATAAAGGGGGGGGGTAGGTATGGTTAAAGACACAGGTAGATGGATCCCCACTTCCCATTTTTTCAACAGATTTATATGAAAGATCTGAGTGTTATCTTTCTTTGTGGGATCCATCTTGAGGCGGTAGGTCACAGGCGTGACTAACTCTATGACCTGAAAGGGGCCCTACCACTGCCCTAAAAGCTTATAGTCAGGGGTAGGCATCATGAGTAGAAAGTAGTCGCCCACGTTTAGGTTGTGCTTTTTGTTTTTTTTGTCATACTGTCGCTTTTGGTTTTCCTGGGCGTTTTCCTTATGGGTTGTACATATGCTGCGTATCTCCTAAAGATGTTTGGTCCCTTCTTGTTTTAATTCCCACTCTTCCCTTGTCATATCCAGTGAGGTACGGGGTTGCCGACCGTATAATAATTCAAACGGCGAATACCCTGTGCTCCTCTGGGGTTTATATCTTATAGCGAAAAGGGCAAGTGGTAACATGTCCTCCCAGCGGCGGATCTCGAGTTCTAACAGCTTTTTCAAGGTGGACTTGAGGGTAGCATTATATCTCTCCACCAAGCCATCCATCTGGGGGTTGTCGGCTGCAGTGAGTATTTGTTTAATACCTAGCTGCAAGCATACCTGCTTCATGAGCCTTGTGACACAGGGCGTTCCTGGTCTGTTATCAACTCCCTTAGAAACCCCACCCTGGAAAAGATGTTCACCATGGCCTTTGCTATCTGCTGAGCGTTGAGATATCGGAGAGCCACCACCTCAGGGAAATGGGTGACATAATCTACCACCACCAACACGTATGTGCACCCACTTCGAGAAAGGAGCAAGGGGCCAATAATAACCATCCCGACTCATGTAAACGTCTCCTTGATAATGGGTAAAGGGCGTAAGGGAACCTTAGGGGGCAGGGACCGACTATACCTTTGGCAAATCGGGCACCTCTTACAGTACTGACGTACTTGCTGGTATATGCCAGGCCAAAAGAACCTCTCTAGGATTGATTTTTCTGTCTTTTCCTCCCAGAAATGTCCCTCAAGAAGATGGCCATGTGCAAGAAACTTGCAAAAAACACAGTTGATGGACAGAATGTAGAACAATGTCATACATTCACCCCAGTACAAGGATCTGGGCCTAAATCCATCGTTTTATTGCACTCCACACCACCCTGGATTAGACACTGGCTATATGCAAACCAGCTCTGACCCAGTGCCTCATGGGAACAGTCCAGTCCGAACTACCAAGCCATGTCTTTCCCAGACCGGAATCAAGCATCCAAGGACCGGTTTCTGGCTATCAGCCTTCATCAGCCTGGATAGCTTGACTCCAGTGGTGTGGAGAGTCTGGGACTCACGTCTGAGCATACCCAGCCCACTCGGGGTGAAAATTGCACAAAAACACAGTTGATGGACAGAATGTAGAACAATGTCATACATTCACCCCAGTACAAGGATCTGGGCCTAAATCCATCGTTTTTTTTGCACTCCACACCACCCTGGGTTAGACACTGGCTATATGCAAATCAGCTCTGACCCTGTGCCTCATGGGAACAGTCCAGTCCGAACTACCAAGCCATGTCTTTCCCAGACCGGAATCAAGCATCCAAGGACCGGTTTCTGGCTATCAGCCTTCATCAGCCTGGATAGCTTGACTCCAGTGGTGTGGAGAGCCTGGGACACAAGTCTGAGCATACCCAGCCCACTCGGGGTGAAAATTGCAAAAAACACAGTTGATGGACAGAATGTAGAACAATGTCATACATTCACCCCAGTACAAGGATCTGGGCCTAAATCCATCGTTTTTTGCACTCCACACCACCGGCAGAGTGGGCTAAAGAACGGTGATGGATCTAACCCAGATCTTTTGGCTGGGTGTGAGTGTTTGATTGGTTCAGATGCTCCGTCCATCACCACCCCCTTTTGTACCGCTTTGGCCGCCATAAGTGTGGCAGGGTATGCTCAGACGTGAGTCCCTTGCTCACTTTGCCACTGGATTCAAGCAAGCCGGGCTGAAGAGGGCTGTAATGCCAGAAACCGGTCCTCGGAAGCTTGTTTCCGGTCCAGGGAAGGCATGGCTTGGCAGTTCGGGCTGGACTGTTCCCATGAGGCACAGGGTCAGATTGATTTGCATATAGCCATGTCTAAACTGGGGTGGCAGAGTGGGCTAAAGAACGGTGATGGATCTAACCCAGATCTTTTGACAGGGTGTGAGTGTTTGATTGGTTCAGATGCTCCGTCCAGCACCACCCCCTTTTGTACCGCTTTGGCCGCCATAAGTGTGGCAGGGTATGCTCAGACGTGAGCCCCTTACTCACTTTGCCACTGGATTCAAGCAAGTCGGGCTGAAGACGGCTGTAATGCCAGAAACCGGTCCTCGGAAGCTTGTTTCTGGTCCAGGGAAGGCATGGCTTGGCAGTTCCGGCTGGACTGTTCCCATGAGGCACAGGGTCAGACTGATTTGCATATAGCCATGTCTGAACTGGGGTGGCAGAGTGGGCTAAAGAACGGTGCAGGATCTAACCCAGATCTTTTGCCTGGGTGTGAGTGTTTGATTGGTTCAGAGACTCCGCCCATCACCACCCCCTTTTGCACCACTTTGGCCGCCATAAGTGTGGCAGGTTATGCTCAGACGTGAGTCCCTTGCTCACTTTGCCACTGGATTCAAGCAAGCCGGGCTGATGACGGCTGTAATGCCAGAAACCGGTCCTCGGAAGCTTGTTTCCGGTCCAGGGAAGGCATGGCTTGGCAGTTCGGGCTGGACTGTTCCCATGAGGCCCAGGGTCAGACTGATTTGCATATAGCCATGTCTGAACTGGGGTGGCAGAGTGGGCTAAAGAACGGTGATGGATCTAACCCAGATCTTTTGACTGGGTGTGAGTGTTTGATTGGTTCAGATGCTCCGTCCCTCACCAACCCCTTTTGTACCTATGTGCAAGAAACATCACTTTCTCTCAATATGATTGGGGTACAAGTAACTGAATAGGTTGGTCCTTCCTTCCCTTCTATACACCAGCCCTATCAGGAGCCTCGTTTTGGGCTTGAGGCCCGCCTCTCTTTGTTCCCATTGGTCATGGTCCCCCAGCTAGGCAACACGTCCCTGTGTGTGAGAGGTAGCAGGAAATATTAACTCTTGCTGTTCCGGCCACCTCAGATTCCTGTCATGATGTACAACGTTCGAAGGACCGGAAGGTAAGGGATGAATACCGGATACCCTATCGACACTCTCAGAGTTATATTAGCATCTTACTAAATAGCTACACTAAAACTTTATGTCAAATATGTCTATATATGTCTTTTACACTTTGTCAAACACACCTGGTATTCGCAGTCTGTCCTTGGTAATGGCACTCTTAGAATCTAGAATCATACAGGCACTACCTGTGCAATCATCAAGGACATCCTTTCTGCATCACTCTGCAAACTCGCCTCCTGGCATAGGACTAGTTGAGGGATGAAGTCCCCTTGCCTATTGAGGGTATTTGGAGGCTAAGTAAGCCTCTTGTTACCTCCAGCAAGTTCCACACAGTCAGTTTGCTGAGGCCACAACCCCTTTCTGCACCACTCTGCAAACATATCTCCTGGCACCCTACTGGCTGGGGAATAAAGTGTTCTTGGATGCTAAAGGACCTTGGGGACTAAGAAGCCCTCCTGGTGCTTTCTATAAATCCTACTCAGAGGGATTTCTGAGACCTGGTCAGAAGCCGTGTCCCTTTCCACAGCATCATAAAAAAAACATTGCTACTTTTAAAAAAAATGGAAATTCACTGAAAAAACTAGAGGTTGCAGGCAAGTTATAGTTAGAAAATAGAAAAAAAAGCTTAGATATTCACTGAAATAACCAAAGGTTACTGGGACGTTATAGTTAGGGTCAAGTTTCATTCGTGCAAAACCAGAGAAATTCAGCAGTTATAGTTAACTAAGCTAACTACAACTCATGCCCACGACCCACGAAATGCACTCCTTCACTGCTTATGACCTCACATTTTACATCACTCATGACATGATCAGTGATGTCACTGATGACATCACTGATGACATTTCAAATTACATCTCTGATGGTTTTTTCAGTGTATAAATATAAATACAATTATATAATTACTATCAAAAGAAACAATTATCAATTCATAAATATAATTCAATTATTAATTAACTTCCCACACTGCACCACTGCAAACCTAGCAGTCTGCAACTAAAATATAACTAAAAATAACTATTTCATAATTTACATATTTAAAATAAATTAAATAATAATAATAATATTATCAAATAATAATTGTTAATTATTACGTAATTACGTTCTTTCTCTAGACCCCTACAAACCCATCATCTGATAATTAAGATGTAGCTCAAATAAATAAGTATAACACAATTTACATAATTGAGTATCAAATAATTGCAATTAATCATGAATTGCTATTACTCAACATGCGGCCCTATACTCGTACAGACCCGCAGCCCACACCTAAAACATAACAAAAATACATAATGATTACACAATTTGCATAATTAGTAAAATAATCATTGTTAATTATTACTTAAATATCTTCCCACGCTATACACCTACAAACCTAGCAACCTACACCTAAAATATAACTAAAGTGAATGAGTATAATATAATTCACATAATTAATACCATCACATCATTAAAAATGAATTATTAATTCATTTTTGCATCATTAAATTCCCACCCTTTCCCTCTAAAAGCCCAACAACCCGCTACAACACTATAAATTACTATTAATAATTAAATATAAAATTAAAAATCACTTCAAATTGAAACCTTTATGTAAAAATTAACAATTACACAAATAATAGTAACACAAAATAATGTATGAACTAAAACACATTAAAATTAGTTTAAAACAATATTTTTTACAACTATAACATTGAAAACATTAAAAAGAACAATATTCTTAAAAATGATATTACTTACCTTAAAAATGATATCCTTAACAACAATATTTGTGCAGCATGATATTTTTTCCTAATATTTGTGTCTCCTGAAATTAACAACCTGATATGTTGTCCAAACACTGAACTAGCTAGCTGGCCAGGTGTGAGTGGACCCGAGTCATTAGGCTATGTACGACGTGCCAAGCATTTCTTAGGCAAACTGGGAGGACTGAGCACTGGTGCTGCTCAGGTCTGTCTTAACAGCATTATAGGCCACGGGGCAAAGCAGCGCACTGGGCCCTACCTACACAGCCACTTACACTAATAAAAAAGTTTAACAGAAAATGTGTGTTAAATTCAGGTCTTTATGGGGCCCCTATGCTCGTGGGGGCCCCGGGCAACTGCTGAGAGTGCCAATGCGTTAGGACAGCACTGGTACTGCTCTCCTTTCTGAGGTGCACAGATGCATCAGAGGACAGTGTGAATTGCCACTTGAAGATACGTGTGCAGGCACCTCAAGAATTCGAGTGCAATTGCAGTCATTAATTTTTGAGGGGCCCTTATTTTGATATACATCTATGTCAGGAATCTGCTGATCCTTTTCAGGTGTAACAATGGGCTGAAGTCTCTTTGGTGGCAGAAGCATGAAGGAATAATATGCAATGTCGGCTTCTGCTGGTGGGACATTCACAATGGAGCAACTGGAACATCAGTCCCGAATACCCCTCTAAAGCGCTTTCTTCTTGATGCCATTGAAGACTAGAGGCTGAATATGTTATGTTATGTTATATGGGATTTGTAACGTGCAAGCTACTCAAAAGAGTGTCCTGACATGAGCCCAGTGGGAAGACAACAGAAGAGAAATTAAAGGCTAGACAAAAAGGAGGGTCTTCAACCTCCTAAAGATCTTATGATCCTGAATGCTACGTAAGTCGAGAGGAAGTTGGTTCCAGGCCACAGCTGCCATATACACAAGGGAGCTGCCCCCTACCCTTTTAAGGCGGGTCCTTGGAGTGTAGGTCAAAAGCTTCCTAGCAGAATGAAGCTGCCTGGAAGGGACATAGAACCTAAAACGTTTTCTCAGATGCACAGGGCCAAGCCCATAAAGGCCTGCATGTGCAATAATCAGGGACTTAAAAATCACTCTATCTTTCACCAGCAGCCAATCCCGGATACACAAGTGTTGCCTGATGCTGACCGTCTCAGGTAGATTAAGGAGAGTTCTAGCCATGGCATTCTGCACTACCTGAAGCTTGTTCAGTAAAAATCTGGGTAAACCACCATACAAGGCATTGGTGTAGTCAAAGAGCGGTGTTATCAGAGCACCGGATACAGTTTACCTTGCAGAGATTGGGAGAAGTGGATGACCCCTTTTAATGATTTAAAAATGCTGTGGCACAGACCCATCAACTTAGTAATCTGAGAGCTGAAACTAAGCATTTCATCAAGCCAACACCCCACGTTTTTGTGGGATGGCCCTTAGGAGTTGGCTGTGGGGACTCATCTGGCCAGAAAGAGTGCCTGAACTGTGGAGGAAAGTTCCCAAAGAACAGAATCTCCTCATTGCATTTGAACTGGGCAGAAGTAAGCCAGTGGAAGACAGCTGTCAGGCATGTTTTAACATGGGAGATAGAAGACTCATTTTTATTCCATGTAAAAAAGGAGCTGAGTGTCATCTAAGTGTCACCTAAGACCTGATCGGTCAGCAGTTGGCATGAACAAAATAGGCAATATGACCACCTAGAGGTGATGTTCTTTATCTGCGAAGCTCATACTTTCTGGAACCGGAGGCTGGGGTGCAGGGTGGCATCCTCACAAGCCATTTATGGCACACAAGGAGCAGTGTGAATCTCTAAAAAAAGGATTCAGATTCCTCTGCCTTCTTCATCATTCACTGCACTGGGAAACACATCATTTTCTCCAGATATGAACTTTACTGCTGTACTAACACCTGACTATCCTCCAACCTCCATTGCCTATGTGATGTGTTTTGTGCAGCAGATACTGTTGATTCAGAAATGAGGTCGCTTGTCTCGTATGTCACATCAGATAAAAGCAGGGTCTGCCTTTCTGCCACCTCCTTTACAACAAGGGGTGGTGATGGACAGAGTCTCTGAATTAAGCAGAGTACTCTCACCCAGTCAAGAGATCAGGGCTAGATCCAACACCGTTTTTTAGCTCATTGCACCATCCCAGTTTCAGAACCTGGCTGTATGCAAATTAGTCTGTCCCTGGCCCAGTGCATCATGGGAACAGGGCAGACCAGACTACAAAAGCCAATTCTTACACTGGGAAGGAAACAAGCTTCCGGGGACCGGTTTCTGCCATCTCAGGCGTCTTCGGCCCGGCTTGCTTGAATCCTGATGGTGCAATGAGCAAGGGACTCACATCTGAGTATACCCTTCCACGCTTAGGGTGGACAAAATTATTTACAACAAGGGGTGGTGATGGACAGAGTCTCTGAATTAAGCAGAATACTCTCACCCAGTCAAGAGATCAGGGCTAGATCCAACACCGTTTTTTAGCTCATTGCACCATCCCAGTTTCAGAACCTGGCTGTATGCAAATTAGTCTGTCCCTGGCCCAGTGCATCATGGGAACAGGGCAGACCAGACTACAAAAGCCAATTCTTACACTGGGAAGGAAACAAGCTTCCGGGGACCGGTTTCTGCCATCTCAGGCGTCTTCGGCCCGGCTTGCTTGAATCCTGATGGTGCAATGAGCAAGGGACTCACATCTGAGTATACCCTTCCACGCTTAGGGTGGACAAAATTATTTACAACAAGGGGTGGTGATGGACAGAGTCTCTGAATTAAGCAGAGTACTCTCACCCAGTCAAGAGATCAGGGCTAGATCCAACACCGTTTTTTAGCTCATTGCACCATCCCAGTTTCAGAACCTGGCTGTATGCAAATTAGTCTGTCCCTGGCCCAGTGCATCATGGGAACAGGGCAGACCAGACTACAAAAGCCAATTCTTACACTGGGAAGGAAACAAGCTTCCGGGGACCGGTTTCTGCCATCTCAGGCGTCTTCGGCCCGGCTTGCTTGAATCCTGATGGTGCAATGAGCAAGGGACTCACATCTGAGTATACCCTTCCACGCTTAGGGTGGACAAAATTATTTACAACAAGGGGTGGTGATGGACAGAGTCTCTGAATTAAGCAGAGTACTCTCACCCAGTCAAGAGATCAGGGCTAGATCCAACACCGTTTTTTAGCTCATTGCACCATCCCAGTTTCAGAACCTGGCTGTATGCAAATTAGTCTGTCCCTGGCCCAGTGCATCATGGGAACAGGGCAGACCAGACTACAAAAGCCAATTCTTACACTGGGAAGGAAACAAGCTTCCGGGGACCGGTTTCTGCCATCTCAGGCGTCTTCGGCCCGGCTTGCTTGAATCCTGATGGTGCAATGAGCAAGGGACTCACATCTGAGTATACCCTTCCACGCTTAGGGTGGACAAAATTAGGGACAGACTAATTTGCATATAGCCAGGTTCTGAGCTGGGATGGGGCAGTGAGATAAATAACGGTGATGGATCAAGCCCTGATCTTTGGACTGGGTAAGAGTGGTCTGCTTAATTCAGACACTCTGTTCATCACCACCCCCTTTTCTGTATCGTTTTTGGCCACTATAGGTGTTGCAGGGTATACTCAGACATGAGTCCCTTTCTCACTGCTCCATCAGGATTCAAGCAAGCCGGGCCGAAGAGGCTGAAATGCCAGAAACCGGTCCCCGGTAGCTTTTCTCCTTTCTGGTGAAGAATTGGCTTGGTAGTTTGGTCTGCCCTGTTCCCATGATGCACTGGGCCAGGGACAGACTAATTTGCATATAGCCAGGTTCTGAGCTGGGATGGGGCAGTGAGATAAATAACGGTGATGGATCAAGCCCTGATCTTTGGACTGGGTAAGAGTGGTCTGCTTAATTCAGACACTCTGTTCATCACCACCCCCTTTTCTGTATCGTTTTTGGCCACTATAGGTGTGGCAGGGTATACTCAGACATGAGTCCCTTTCTCACTGCTCCATCAGGATTCAAGCAAGCCGGGCCGAAGAGGCTGAAATGCCAGAAACCGGTCCCCGGTAGCTTGTCTCCTTTCTGGTGAAGAATTGGCTTGGTAGTTTGGTCTGCCCTGTTCCCATGATGCACTGGGCCAGGGACAGACTAATTTGCATATAGCCAGGTTCTGAGCTGGGATGGGGCAGTGAGATAAATAACGGTGATGGATCAAGCCCTGATCTTTGGACTGGGTAAGAGTGGTCTGCTTAATTCAGACACTCTGTTCATCACCACCCCCTTTTCTGTATCGTTTTTGGCCACTATAGGTGTGGCAGGGTATACTCAGACATGAGTCCCTTTCTCACTGCTCCATCAGGATTCAAGCAAGCCGGGCCGAAGAGGCTGAAATGCCAGAAACCGGTCCCCGGTAGCTTGTCTCCTTTCTGGTGAAGAATTGGCTTGGTAGTTTGGTCTGCCCTGTTCCCATGATGCACTGGGCCAGGGACAGACTAATTTGCATATAGCCAGGTTCTGAGCTGGGATGGGGCAGTGAGATAAATAACGGTGATGGATCAAGCCCTGATCTTTGGACTGGGTAAGAGTGGTCTGCTTAATTCAGACACTCTGTTCATCACCACCCCCTTTTCTGTATCGTTTTTGGCCACTATAGGTGTGGCAGGGTATACTCAGACATGAGTCCCTTTCTCACTGCTCCATCAGGATTCAAGCAAGCCGGGCCGAAGAGGCTGAAATGCCAGAAACCGGTCCCCGGTAGCTTGTCTCCTTTCTGGTGAAGAATTGGCTTGGTAGTTTGGTCTGCCCTGTTCCCATGATGCACTGGGCCAGGGACAGACTAATTTGCATATAGCCAGGTTCTGAGCTGGGATGGGGCAGTGAGATAAATAACGGTGATGGATCAAGCCCTGATCTTTGGACTGGGTAAGAGTGGTCTGCTTAATTCAGACACTCTGTTCATCACCACCCCCTTTTCTGTATCGTTTCTGCCACCTCCATCATACATGTGCATTCTTGAAGTAACTCCAAGTACACTCAAAAGGTAGGTCAGATGTAGAGAGAACAGAGGGTCAAGCTAGGAGAGTTCCTCTCCCCTGCCAAGCCTGTGCAATGTGGGGTTCAACAGGGGTCGGCCTTGAGCCCGACCCTCTTTAACATTTATGTGGCCCCACTTGCTAGACTGGTAAGAGCTCAGGGGATGGAGGTGGTGTCATACGCCGATGACACCCAGATCATGGTGTCCCTCTCCCACTCTGTGAGTACCTCTGCGCTCAGCTTCAGGAATTGTATGCAAGCTGTCTCCGATTGGATGATTTTAAATACCCTGAAGCTGAACGGAGAGAAAACAGAGGTCTTGATCTTCGGTAAAGATCAAAACAGCTGGTCTAATGAATGGTGGCCTTCTTCTCTCGGAGCCTGTCCCGTACCGTCAAATTCCGCCCGGAATCTTGGCGTGATTTTTGACACCTCTCTAGACATGTCACTACAGGTCAATAGAACTGTTTCTACCTGTTGGGGAGTGATTAAGGTACTTAGAAAAATTGCCCACTATCTTTCTCCTCAAGCTCGTAAACAGACCGTGGTGGCCTTAGTTACATCACGGCTGGATTATTGTAATGCCCTTTATGCAGGCATCAATAAAGGCCTCATCCAACGCCTCCAGATTATCCAGAACGCGGCTGCCAGATTTGTTCTGGACGTCCCTAACACCGCTTCTGTTTCTCTTGCAAGGAAGAGCCTTCATTGGCTCCCGATTCAGTCTAGAGTCTCTTTTAAAATTCTATGCCTAGTTTTCAGTGCTCTATCCGGCGGCAGCTCTGAGGCCATAAGCTCTCTTCTGAGTCCTTATACTCCCAGCAGAAACCTTCGCTCTGTCAATAAGAACCTTCTCACCGTCCCTCGGACAAACAAGGTCAGATGGGGCGGAAGAGCTTTCTCATCTGTGGCCCCTAAATTATGGAATGCCCTCCCCTCTGAGATCAAATCCCAACCCACCATGGTTCTCTTTAAGAAAGCGTTAAAGACGTGGTGTTTCATCAAAGCCTTCCATTAATCATGCTCTTTGACCGTACCACTTCATTTGGCTAGGCGCCTTGACGCCCTCCGGGGCTAAGTTGCGCGTTATAAAACCTGCTTCATTCATTCATTCATAGTTTAATGACCATTAGTCCCAACAGCTCCCAGGAAACTGCCAAACCAGAATACACAGGGAATGTTCCAACATAAACATTCTGTAACCATAGGAGAGGAATGACAATATGGGAGCATGCACCATAATAGACATGAAAGATAGATTACTACAATATCTCCCTTCTTTACTAAAACTAAATAATAACAGTTATGCAAAAATAAACTTAAAAACTATAAACTAATACATAATAAGCAGAAAAATGAGAAGTTGAAAAGAGAAGAAAAAAGAACAAAATGAAAAGATAAATAAAAACAAGAAATTCACACAGATCCTACTATTCCTCCTAAGAGTATCATTAAAGGAGAACAAAGAAACAGAACAGATCATAAATCCATCCGTCTAGGTTGAATCCGGATCCTATTACTCCTCCTAGGAGGAATATATTCTAGCTTACAATTTCTATTTGAATTTTCTTTCTCATCACTTTCATCAATACCCATTTGTGAAATCACCTTCTCAGGCAATTTGTAAATGCGTGAAAGATTCCACCAATTCTTTCCATTGACCCTGACAGCACACCTAGCAACAGCATCAACTTTCAACGGAGAGCTGAATTTAGATAGACCTTTTGGCACGTTATGATGTGATTTAATTTTGACCCAATCACCCACTTTTATTTTAGAAACAAAAATCTTAACCTTTTTAAGCTAATTATTCCTCTCAACCTCTCCATTTGTTACCTCTCTTACACAATAAGATTCAGACTTAACAATAGATTCACCCATCTTCACATTAAGAGTAGATCCCCATTTTTTCATCCAAGCTGGACATAAATGGAAAGACGCTTCCCTCCCTCTCAATAATTTGAAAGGGCTTGAACCAGTAATATTGCTTGGTGTAGTGCGATGGGCCCACAACATGCTTTGGAGCGCTTCTTTGATGTCAATTTTAGATGAAAATGCCCACTGAATACATTCTACTAAAATACGTTTCTTCCTCTCAATAAAACCATTTGCCTGTGGGTGATATAGCGCCACCTTTCTATGATTAATTCCCAATTGCGTTAAAAAACTCACCATTTCTCTAAAAGTAAATTGAACTCCATTATCTGACACAATCTCCTTTGGAAAACCTTCCCTTGCAAACAAACTTTGAAAATATTTGATACCTTCCATCGAGTTAGGGTTAGGCATGAAGTGCACTTCCCACCATTTACTGAAATAATCAGCCACCACCAAAGCAAATTTAAATTTATTAGGTAGAATATTGAATGGTCCAACAAAATCCACCGCCAATTTTAACCAATGACCATCTGGCCTAGGAACCTCTTGTGTAGGGGAGACACAATTTTCACCACTTTATCACTGGCATTACAGGTTAAACAATCTTCAACAACAGAATTTATTTGCGATCCATAGATGGCCACCAATAGAAATTCCTAATCCTCTTCTTAGTGTTAGTCTGGCCCAAATGCCCCTCATGACCAAATCTGATTATGCAATTTCTCAACCTCTCTGGTGGAACAAACTTATCACCTCTCATAATCATGCCACCTTCCTCCACAATAAGTTCATCAGCAATCTTCCAAAACGGATGTAAGTCTTTTTCTAAATGTTTCTCTTTGGGCCAACCCTCGACTATATAGTTTTTAACTTGTTTAAGAGTAGAGTCTATTTCCATGGCAGAGAACCATTCATGTTCTTTAAAACATCCCACTGAACAAGCATCAATAGCTGCGATAAGACAGTCCTCATCGACGTCTTTGTTTAACTCATGAGCAGAAATAGGAATGGGAAATCGAGATAAAAAATCTGCCTGTGTGTTCCTTCCACTTGATATATGCGCCACCTTAAAACTATATTGTAGTAATTTAACACTGAGCCTCGCAATTCGTGGTGTGTGTTCCCTTATCACCTTCCCTTGAAGAATGGGAATCAGAGGTTTATGATCAGTCAATAGGTCAAAACGTCTCCCCCACAAAAAACACTTAAATCTTTCAATTGCCCAGCAACATGCAAGCAATTCACGCTCTATAAAAGAGTATTTTTTTTCACTTGGACGTAAGGCCCTTGATGCAAAACCCACCGTTTGTTCCTTCCCCATTTTAAACTGAGAAATCATTCCTCCCAATCCATATAATACTCGCATCTACTGATACCGTACATTTTAGATCAGGATCAAAAGGTGTGAGCATTTTACATGATCCCATATCTTTTTTTAAATCAATAAACTCTTTTTCACAAATGTCATTCCATCTGAAAATTGCTCTTTTCTTGAGTAATTGTCTCATATTTACAGTCTTCATTGAAAAATTCTGAATACATTTTGAATAGAATTCACACATTCCTAAAAATGATGAAACCATATCTTTAGTAGTGGGACTAGGAGCATCAACAATTGCTTGAACCAAGCCTTCCCTAGGTATAATACCTTCACCTGAAATCTGATGCCCCAGATATTCAATAGACTGTACCCCAAAAGTACATTTTTGTTTATTCACCACAATACTATTCTGCTCTAATCTCGTGAAGACAGCTGACGAATTACAATTATGTATTTCTTCATTGACACCTGCTACTAAGATGTCATCTTGGTAAACCACTGTATTATCAACACCCTCCAAAACCTTTTCCATTACCCTTTGAAAAACGGACGCCGCCGAAGCTAAGCCAAACGGCATCCTTCTAAATTGAAATGTGCCAATCGGTGAAACAAAAGCAGTAACATGTTTGCATGACGGATCTAATTGAATTTGGTGATATGCTGAGGCTACCTCGATTTTAGAGAAAACCTTTGCCCCAGCAAACTTTGATAATATGTCATCAATCCTTGGAAGAGGATGGGAATCCACCCATATTTCATCATTAACACTGCAAAGGTCAATGCAAACCCTAAGACTGCCATTCTGCTTGCGTCTTACCACCAAGGGAGACAACCAAAGAGAAGATTCAATCGGTTCAATTACTCCGGCAACACACATTTTCTTAAGTTCCGACGCTAAATCTTCCCTCACACTAAATGGAACATTACGCAATTTGTGCCTAACAGGGACAGCACTCTCCTTTACCTTAATTAAATGTTTCAAACCTGAAACACATCCTAGTTGATTTCCAAAAACCTTAGGAAATTTCTTAAACCATGATACAGATGAATCCTCAATCATTAAATCCTCCACTATGGAAACCTGCTCTTTAGTACCTGGTCTTCATGTCATTCCAAACAACCCTTGGTGATACCACCCTAATATATTGAGGCCTCTCCTCGCTACATACACTTTACCTTGAATGTGTTTATTTTTAAAAACCAAAGAGGTTTCAAACACACCAGATAACTCAATTCTTCTACCCTCATTTGAAACTGGACTTCTGTCTGGTGGACTGAGCGGTTTATCTTCCCAATTTTTCTCAAACAACTCATCTATTATCATTGTAATGCGTGCCCCTGAATCAGCTAACAAATCAAGTGGTTTATTGTCTACCAAAATTTCCACTATTGGACCAACACAGTCTTCTGTTTCATCTTTCACTACCACCACTAAATCTGATAATGAACTTACAATTTCTGGCTCACTCTCACTTTGTTCATCACAAACCGCACCTACATTACTCTTGTAATTACACACCCATGCAAAATGCCCTTGTTTGCCACACTTGTGACAGGTTGCGTTTTTTGCAGGACAAACATTTGCAAAATGAGCTGTGAACCCACACTTTTTGCACGAATTTTTAGACACCAAATTCCTTTTGTCAGACTTATAGGGTACAACTTTAGGACCCTTAACTTCAGTTTGTGACTTAATTTGAGTTTGAGATTTCACATTTTTCTCCTCATTTTCTCTCACAATATTCACCAAATTTTTCTCTGGTTTCAATTCTCTCTTCGATTTTTGAGAAAGCTCAATGCTTTTAACTATAGATATTGTTTCATCCAATCATGGATTTTTAAGAGTGAGCAATTTCTCCTGCACTTTTCCACTATTAGTATGCAGGGCCGGACTGGGAACCGAAATCGGCCCTGGCAAAGTGCTCAGCCGGCCCCCCCTCTACCCTGGGGGTGCGACCGCACTCTTTGCCAGGGCCGGTTTCCGGCCGATTCTGTTACAGGGCCGTTTTTGCAGCTATGCTATGCTGCAAAAACGGCCCTGTAACAAAAACGGCCCCCTGGGGCCCAAAACCGGCCCCCACCCATGCGGCCGACCGGGGGATTGCCTGGTGCTTACAACGGCCAGTCCGGGCCTGTTAGTATGAACCACAATCTGATCACAAATTAGTTGTGAAGTGAACTGTTCAAATTTACACTCAGATGCAAGTATGCGTAATGCGGCCACATAAGCAATTATGCTCTCATCTTTTTCCTGTTCTCTTGTAACGAATTTATGCCTCGCTACCACCAAACTTTTTTCCACATCAAATTGTTTTTGTAGACTCAAAACAACTTTTTGGAACTCATCTAATTCATCTTCTCCCTCCCCCGCTACAATGGGAGGGAGGTGTTCAAGAACAGCGTGTCCCTCAAATCCTAAATTATGTTCCAAAATAAACTTTTTCCTTTGTGCACTAAATCTACTACCTCCACTTGCACCCAAATATTTTTCAAATGCCCGAAACCATACTTTCCAAACCACATGTGGATCCCCTGGGAGTTGTAAAAAGGGAGGGGGCGCTTGTACATTCTGCATGTTATAAATGATATAGATAAATTAGCTAATCCTCAGAAAATCAGATAAATGTTTAAATCAAAAACCCTTGTGAACTTTATCCACCATTGAATTAAAATTGTGGTGATCTAAATGTTCTCTGCAATTCTAGTATACATGTTTAAATCAATAACATATGTGAAAAATCACTCAAATTGTATTAAACTTAAAAAAAACTGATGACTGCCACAATTCTAAGATAAATAACAGTAGAATAAAAATACTCCTTGGCTCACACTAGAAAGTTATGGTCTTATTTTGATTTTTCCTATATACTCTGCAAACACCGGATATTAGTGTCAACTGGAACGAAAATAAACTTTCACATTTATAATCCTCTTGCTTGGACCAGTGATTGTTTTCGTCTCTAGTACCGTATGCGACTCCACCGCTGACGAAAATAAAGTGACTTCACTTCACTATAGCTGAAAAGTTCAGGGAATGCGACGCTGTGAGTCACAAACAGACTTCAACACGGGCTTGAAACACTGCGCAGACACTGGCTTCCTGGTAAAAATAAAAGCCGGACAAAGATGCACAATCTGCTTCTTACGCTCAATGCGTTCCAGACTTCTTGCGCATGAGCACATATACGCAGATCAGCTGTGACGACTCCGCCAATCACCAAGTGCTTTGGAGATTCTTCGACGTCATCAGTTGAGCCTCATCTCACTTAAGACCGTTAAGCTCCCCTGGACCCTGTCACCGTGAACATCGACTCAACCGTAAGTTATTCATTTAGATGTAAATACCTCACCAAGGAAATTTTAAACAGTTATACGTGTCACTGCAAACCTTCATAAAGCAGACTTTGAACAGCTGGGAACCTCGAATTTTGAATCGCCGTGTTTCTAAGCAAACTTCCATACGATTATTTACTTAGTCGATTCACACACCAGATGACAAATTTCACTTCTTTGTCTTGTTCCTGGTTGAACGCTGCTTCAATTAACCACTTCCCTACCAATTCCAAGATGATTTATCACTGAGATCCACGATCCCATCAGCAATAAATATTCTGAAAATTCACAGGATACTTTCCAGTGGTAGTTGAAACTGCAACACACGTGGGTATCTGGTCCTAATGGTCAGTCCTCGTCGCCAATTTGAAGTAACTCCAAGTACACTCAAAAGGTAGGTCAGATGTAGTTTAATGACCATTAGTCCCAACAGCTCCCAGGAAACTGTCAAACCAGAATACACAGGGAATGTTCCAACATAAACATTCTGTAACCATAGGAGAGGAATGACAATATGGGAGCTTGCACCATAATAGACATGAAAGATAGATTACTACAATTCTTCATTCTCTAGTATGGAAGAGGGTGGGCCACATACAGCATCAGGCCCTCTACAGTGACAAAAGTATGAAGATCAGTAGGGATTCTTCAAAATGTTGCATGTCTTCTGCCATTTGTGGGCCAGTGGTGAGGTTGCATCCGCTCTGTTCTAATCGGAGTTGTCAAGAGCATAGAATTCAATCTCTTGCCCCTGAGCCATCCTTCACAAATAATTTTAATGTGTACAATTCAAAGAGATTTAGGGCACATGTTGCTTGGACATTGTCACTAATTTATTATCATCTCCTCAAATCTCTTACTTAGAGAAAGAGTGCACTCATCAAGCTCAATGGATTAGGGGCCTCATTTACCGTATTTTGACACATGACAGTGCAGCAGGCCTTCCTGCCGCACTGCTGTGTGTCAAAATGAAAGGTCAGGAATGCACCATATCTACAAGATAAAACACATTCCTGTCCTTTTCTCTTCTAATCATCTCACAATCAGCAGCTGTGCACCAGCCTGCACTGAGGGGATTATTGTTTTTTTGCAGGAAGGGACATCTTCTTTCACAAAAACTATCATTGATCTAATTTAAGAGGAAAAATTAGGAGAAATCAAAGTATTTCTCCTCGAAGTGCCTTCTTATGCTTCCCTTACCCCTAGGAAGGCATAGGATTCTGACGCATTCCAAGGTTTACAAAATGTTATAAATCTCGGAAAGCGTCAAGTACCATGGATGTTGTTGTGTGGGAACACCCACAGCAACACCCATGGAACGCCCGTTTTACACAGAGTTATGCGTGAAACGGAACATATTTACAAGACCATGAAAAGTCACGCAGGGTGACTTTAAATGACCTTGCAATTATGGCGAAGCCCATTGCTCTGCTGGTGCGTCAACAAAAGTGACGCACTGGCGGCGCAAAGTGCTTGTAAATAAGCCGCTAAGTGCCTTGATCGATTACATTGCGCAATATATGCACACATAAGTGTGACCTACATGATCATAATAAGTCAAATTTCAGAACCGTGAAGTATGCGTAATACAGTGAAAACCCACCAGAGTAAGACTTATTGTTCTCCATCATAAGTTATGGATTATAGGCAGGAAACATGTAAAAAACGCATAAAAACTCAAAAGTCCATATTTTGCCATTCCCCTCCTGAGAAATGCTTAGTTATTCCTAAAAATAGGATGAAGTAACTGTGTTCCAGAGTGAGAATGGTCAGGTAACACCCTCGTGATGTATGGGGGTGAAAGGGAAGGTGTTTTTTCACAATCAAATGTTATTTTCATGTTGTTAGGGAATGGTAAGAATGAGTACTCTAGAGAAAAGGCTATGTAGTTTGCTGACCATCAGACATGCTCCTGCGAATGTGTGTGAAAACCCAAAGAGTTGGAAATGTAGTTAAAATGCAGACGGAAACCTAATGGAGGAGCTGCTCAAATATAAATGTCTAATATGCTTTATTAGAGCTGTGAATAATATCTGACTGAACCTATAACTACAGAGGAATCTGCCTATCGAAAGGAGTTTGCATGTGCATCAATGAATGTAGGGCGTGTGCTAGTGTGGGAAAGGTCGTAGCCAATATGGGATGGGGGGGTTTAAACAAGGACGGCATAAATGCATCTCTGTTTCCCATAGTTAGTGGACAAGAAAAGTGGGGTTTGGCGATCAGCCACGTTCTTCAACAATTGTAGCCAGTGTTATTACTGCATGTTACAAAGTCGTGTTATGAATGAAGCACTCACACAGAGGGGCAGATTTTTGAGTTCTGGCGCATCTCTGCAAATCAGCAGGGATGCGCCAGAACTGATGCGTCACGCAATTCCCTCCTTGCGGCACCACAGATGCGCCGCATTTACAATGCGGCGCACCATGGTGCAAGGAAGGGCAGATGCGTGACGCATCTTGTGGTGTACGGGCGGCGCATTGCTGGATTAGCGTCGCAAGTGCGACGCAACTCCAGCAATGTATAGAGGCCACCCATACATAACGTGGTGCGTCACTCCTTACGCCTGCTTCAAGCAGGCGTGAGGATTTGACACAGCAGCTTCGTAAAACTGACTCAGTGAAATCTTGTAGATTTCAACTGCGTCAGTTTTACGGGGCTTTCCTACGAGGGAACGCCCACCCTGCGACAGAACGCCCACATGAAACCTGACGCAGGTTTCATGTGGCGCAGGGCTTTACAACGTGACGCATCTGCCTAGATGCGTCACGTTGTAAATAGGTCACAGGGATGCGTCACATTTCTGCGCCGTTGCGTGACGCAACGGCAGCGTAAACGTGACGCAACCCCAACATAAATCTGGAATGTGTCCATTGGTTTTGGAAAACATGCTTTAAGATTATCATTGTAGGAACTAACCAAAGGAGGAAACACTGTGAGCAACCTTGTGTGTAAAAGATTATAGATAAAATCAGGTGTTCCACGAAGGTGAAGTTGTATTTCATATTTAGGATTTAAAAGCTCCCAATTCCGGAGGCAGGAGTAATTCTCGTGAAACCATGGTTAGCCTTAATATCGCTGGCTATCTTTACATATGTGGTCATGTAATGCCATCTAGTGGTTTTACTACACCAATACAAGAACAGTTGCACTTACAGGCTTTATTTGGTTTCCTCATGCGTCCGCTTCACCGTCTGGGACTGTTTCATCTCAAATGAATCATGCCATCCAAAATAGTTTAGCAAGAATGACCGTGATAAAGCTTTTTCTTAACATTGAAAGTCATAGGGTATAATTACAAAATATGTTTTATTTTAAGAAAGCAGAACACGTCTTCAAAGTGTTAAAACAGCCAAGGAGTCCAAACAAGCATTGGCAAAACCAATATGTCTTTCTTTTTGCACAAGTTTTTTCTCCAATCTCATGGCTTTACCAATGTATTTTTTTGTCTTCTGCTATCTGACGAGCATGTGTGTACATGCACGCTGGCCTTCTTGTAAGTGTTTTGTATAAACTCTGAAAAAAAATATCATTATAAGATGGCTGCACAGCATATGGTGGCCATCTAGTAATGTTTTTTTCTGCTTTATGAAAATCCATAAAAAGACGGCTGCTGCACAGGCACGTGCATGCTCAGCAGCCATTTTTAATGTGTTGTTGTTCATTATCGCACAATATCTGCTATGAATACACATGCATGCTCAGCGGCTATGTTGAAATAATGTTTCCATTGTAGATGGCTGAAGGATGCTTTCTCAATGTTTGTGATGTAATTTAACACGCACTGGCAAAACCAAATCTCTGAGGCATGGTGGGCGTCATCCGACAGCAGCAGGGGCCAAATCCTCTATGGGAGCTGTGGAGGACACAAAGACAGGGCAGAGATTACCATGGTAGTCTGAGTCAAAGTATGTAAATTCTACAAAATGCCATGGCTTTAAGGACAGCACACCCAACCAGTGAGGTTGACTTAAAAACCTACTACAAATATTGCTATTGTCCACAATAGAGTTTAGATAAAGAAACAGCTAAAAGCTGTTTTTAGACGAGGCTTAACATGACTGAGCTCCCCATACTCCAAGCAAAAGGGTCTCTTTGACAGCTATTAGCTGCAATAGGGCTATCTTTGCTCCCCAATCCTGGCAACCTAGCAAGACAGCTACCTCACCTTGCGTAATGGGCGTTCTGCCCCTGGGGCTATTTCATGTCCCTAGTGGTAAATTAACAAACTCCTTGATGCAAACACCTTTAACTGATGTATCACGTTTCCCTAATGTAAAATTAAAGCACTTCTGGTGAACAGGGAGCGGTGTTATTTCCCTCTACATTTGGTTGTTCCTCATTAGATCTGGTCCTTCAAAGCCATACAATATCAAATACCATTTCAGAATTAAATGTAAAGCACATTTGGCTTCACAGTAAAGACTGGCAAGTATTATGGTGTAAACCATAAAAGTTTATTAAAGTTAGACATTATAGAAAGCTAAATATATAACAAGGACTCATTCAGTCATTTGTCATAAAAGCATGAAGCTCTGAATAAAATTGCACAAAAAATAAAATAATAGAATACATGTTTTAATTGAGGTCAAGTAAAAGAAGACATAAGCCAGAGGTCAGACCAACTGTGTCATCTTCTAAAGATCAGTGGAGAGTGAGTCCACAACCCTGACGATGTGGGCAATTTTACAGAAAATTACACAAAAGAGCCATACTTTTGGTGTGAAAATGCCGAGGTCTCATAATCCCATCCAGTCATACTCAAGTGCAATGCAGTTTGAAATTACATTTGTTAACACATCCCACAGATTTATATAATGCAGTTCACATCTCGAGAGCTCATTACACATCTAAATTATTAATAATATGTAGCTACATAAAATACAAGGCTAAGTTCTCATTAGAAAACATTGTAGTCCCTATAGGTGAGGCCTTGAAACAATACACTATCCTAGCACAGCATAGAAACAGATCTTGACAAGGAAACACCATTTGATACATGAGAAATTGTCACTGTTTACACAATGGCTATTGTGTGCTAAGTAAATGGTGGAGAAAGGTCAGAGAGATGAATGCATACAGGAAATGATGGCCTTAGACAGCAACAACCATTTTAAAATCGAGACATAAATTATTCAATGTTAAAATAAACAACTGCTCAACAGAATACCTTAATTTCACTGTATGTTAATCATATCGTATTAATACAGGTTTTTTTTAAATTAAAAAAACCCTACATCATTACCATTGTATTTAAAAAGCAGGTTTCTGGAGGTGGTAATGTGTGACATGAATGTTTGTGTGTTATTGTGTTGTAATGATTATGTGCTCTGTTGTTTTTTGTGCAGCACTCTTGCAATGTGATGATGTTGTGTTGTACTGAGACTGCATAGTGTTCACATGTTGACTGTTTTGTTGTGCCCAATTATGTTCAGCGTTGTTGTGGGTTTGCATATAGCCTGCTATTGCAGAGGCCTCTCCACTTGACACGTGTCCCACCTCCCCACAACGTACTGCCTCCCCCACTTTAGGCAGGCCTAATAATTCACTCAGGGGCATATTAGCAAGGGCGATATTGCCGCTGTAGTGGAACTTTTTCCCGCGAAAGTGGCAATATTTTTATCGCTCTATTAGCAAGCTGTCGCTAACAGCAGTTAGCGAAAGCTTGTAGGCGATACCTGCAGGTTTGGGGCCTGCTTCGTATGGCAGTGATATTTATCGCTAATGATATGCAAGGTGGGCGTGCCAAACCTGTTAGTGACTGAAAACAGTCGCTAACACAGCTATCGCCTATTAGCAAGCCAGGCGAAGCGATAAAAAAAATTGCACTAAGCGCGATTATCGCCAAAACCTAACGCCTGCTCAGACCACTTCATAACCTGTATATCCAATGGGAGGTAGATATTCAGGTTAAGTCCCCATTAGCGATGATGCCTGAATATTGCTGGATTTACAGCAATATTCGCGCATTGAGCCGCTATCACCGGATATTTTATCGCTTTGGAGATAAACGTTGCTAATAGCACTTTATCTCTGAGATAATATCCGGCGATAAAAAAAAAATGACATCTAGTGATAATTATCGCTATTTGTTGCTAATATGCCCCTCAGTTTTTTGGGTTAAGTGTCATTAACCCCTGGCCGTATTTTAATAAAGCAAGGGTGTTATTTGGCGAACAAGTATACTGGGTACAAATAATTGACCATTGAATAAATCAAGAGGGAAGGAAGCCAGGGAGACAAATTGTATCAGAAATTCTATGTATTTCAAATGTTAATTATGTTAGACATAGTGCAATTCATAAGTACAATCACATGAGGAGGAAGCTCTGTGTTACATTAAATGACATGTAACCCAAAATATACTGTGTACAAGTGCTCGTGAAGTTTTGGTGACGACGCAAGTGCCACGTGAGTGGGTATATACAGCTATTGTAGTGGGCGGAACAAATCCTACTGCCTGACTGATACCGGCACTTCTGATTTGTTCCGCCTCCCATGCTGTCAACTGATGACTAGTAATAGCTTGTGGGAATCCTGAAATTGCCAATTAATGCTACATGGATACAAGGAAGTAAGGCAGGGTATCCGCAATGGGAAGGCGCCAGGAATTCTGCTGCGATACCAAAGGGGATGTTGGACGAGCGTTTGAGCAAATCAAACACTCAGCCCCAGTCAACGCATCTGGGTTTAATCCATCATCATTCTTTAGCCCACCCCACCACCCATGTTCAGACATGGCCATATGCAAATCAGTCTGACCCTGTGCCTCATGGGAACAGTCCTGCCCGAACTGCCAAGCCAAGTCTTCCCTGGACTGGAAACAAGCATCCTGGGACCGGTTTCTGGCTATTCAGCCGTCATCCGCCAGGCCAGCTTGAATCCAGTGGCAAAGTGAGCAAGGGACCCACGTCTGGGCATACCCTGCCAATTTAGGGAGAACAAAGCGATACCAAAGGGGCTAATGGACGGAGCGTTTGAGCAAATCAAACACTCATCCATAGTCAACTGATCTGGGTTTCATCCATTATCATTCTTTAGCCCATTCCACCACCCCAGTTCAGACATGGCCATATGCAAATCAGTCTGACCCTGTGCCTAATGGGAACAGTCCAGCCTGAACTCCCAAGCCATGTCTTCCCTGGACCGGAAACAAGCATCCTGGACCGGTTTCTGGCTATTCACCCGTCAGCAGCCAGGCTAGCTTGAATCTAGTGGCAAAGTGAGCAAGGGACCCACGTCTGGGCATACCCTGCCAACTCAGGGCGAACAAAGCGATACCAAAGGGGATGATGGACGGAGCGTTTGAGCAAATCAAACACTCACCCCCAGTCAACTGATCTGGGTTTAATCCATCATCATTCTTTAGCCCACTCCACCACCCCAGTTCAGACATGGCCATAGGCAAATCAGTCTGACCCTGTGCCTCATGGGAACAGTCCAGCCCGAACTGCCAAGCCATGTCTTCCCTGGACCGGAAACAAGCATCCTGGGACCAGTTTCTGGCTATTCTGCCAGCATCAGCCAGGCTAGCTTGAATCCAGTGGCAAAGTGAGCAAGGGACCCACGTCTGGGCATACCCTGCTAACTTAGGGTGAACAAAGCGATACCAGAGGGTATGATGGACGGAGTGTTTGAGCAAATCAAACACTCACCCCCAGTCATATGACATGGCATTCCGCTGTGGCAGTCGATGGCGTTTCAGGCCAGTAGACAAGTTAGGCCATCATCAGGACTCGTTTACATAAATACGATAGCAGATCAAATCCGGGCTGTATCCTAAGGGACAGGGAATGTCCGAGGCTTGAATGAAAGAGGGTGATGCGGGATAACAGGCAATTTCAGGATTTCCACAAGCTATTACTAGTCATCAGTTGACTACATGGGAGGCGGAGCAAATCACAAGTGCCGGCATCAGTCAGGCAGTGTGATTTGTTCCGCCCACCACAATCACTGTATATACCCACTCACGTGTCACTTGCGTCGTCACCAAAACTTCATGAGCACTTGTGCAGTGTATTTTCGGTTACATGTCATTTAATATAACACAGTGCTTCCTCCTCATGTGATTGTACATATGAATTACAATATGTCTAACATGATTAACATTTGAAATACATAGAATTTCTGATACAATTTGTCTCCCTGGCTTCCTTCCCTTCTGATTTATTCCATGGTAAATTATTTGTACCCAGTATACTTGTTCTCCAAATAACACCCTTGCTTGAGACATTGTTGTTTGTTACACATTACTGCCCCAGTCTCCATGAGGTTTAAGGGTTACCTGCTGTAGTCCGAAACTTCGTATTTTAATAAAGAACACAAGATTTGCATTTCAACACATTCGGGAGCATATTATCAAGAACAGGCGATAAAATTATCGCCGCTTTATCGGCAGGAAACTGTCACTAAAGTGGCGATAATGAGCTTGATAATATGTCCTTGTGAATTCCCATAGCAGCCCAGGTTCTGCTGTTAACCTGGGCTGCTATGGGAATTCACAAGGGCATATTATCAAGCCCATTATCGCCGCTTTAGCGGCTGTTTCCTGCCGATAAAGCGGCGATAATTTATCGCCTGTTCTTGATAATATGCCCCTCAGTTCTGTATGATTATATGCAGTAACCCTCAAATTTACAGCTTTATTTACATGGGTTTGATGACTAGCCTTAACAGAGACGCTAATACATCAGATGTTCCTGACCATATCTAAACATTGTTGCTGTGCATCCACTATTCAAGCCTGCGCATAAGATCATGACCAGTCCCAGTTGTGTCCCTTGCTCCAAATTCTCCCTTTCTGTTCAAGGGCACCTGAGGTGCATCCTTTCTTGGGATATGCCTTTGCAGGGGGCCTGTTTGCCCGCCAGGATCCCTACCTTGGGCACCCCCATCATTATCCCCCCCAAGTTCCAGTGCTACCTGTGCGCCCACTGCACATGCGTGGGTGGTTGGCCAGAAGGGCCAGATGCCAGCAATCACTCCCAACCTCTGTGCCTCTGGTTCCTCAATTCGACTCCCTGCCAGCACCCCTTGGAGGGCACCTTGCCACCGCTGTTGTATTTACCAAGGGAAAAGGTATGCCTGATATGAACCCAAACTGTCCCAGCAATAATTACCTCACCCACCACAGGCCAGCATAGCTACCTGACTATTTGACCTCCTTCCACTATCACGCTACTGGTGTCTACGAATCAAACCATGGTTCTCTAAAAACATCTCATTGCTAATCTTTGACAAATTCAACCCGTCCTAAAGGAAAACAATTTCACCTTTAATGCAGCCATGAGGCATGGATGACAGCCTGGGCGACCTGAACAGTTTACCAATCTTATCGTTAATCCCCTTTACAGAATAACTCAAAGCCCTGACTGAGTCACTACCCCTCCACTGGAGCCTTAGGATGACATTAGACCATGCAAGCACAGACTGCTTTGCCAGCCTCCCAAACTCGGTGCTCAAAAGTTCAAACAAAGCCTTCCTCCCAATGTGCACCAAATCGTTGCCACCCAGATGCACTATGATGACCGCAGGAGGCGTGTAACCTATGGATAACATGGTGTTCGGTGACCTTCTCCATTGTTCAAGATGAAGCCCTCCTTGGCCATGGAATGACAGGCAGTAACCTACCTGCTGCACCCTACTTGCTAAACCACATGCAAAATAAAACTCGCTCATGCTCTGTACATAAAAATGGCCCACACGCAGCACCTCTAATTTCCATTGCCTCAGGGTGGAGACAGGTCATCAAGAAATCCAGTAGCTGGGTCGGGTCTCTGTGCCTACATCCTGCATCCACAAGAGAAACAAGCATTCGCATAGCCAATAGGTCTCGCCTTTGGCACCTTACAAGTGTTTAGTCATCCAGCACAATATCCTTGGTGCAACAACATCAAATGTTGCATGGCTAAACACTTATAAGGTCCCAAAGGCGAGACCTATTGGCTATGCCAATTCTTGTGTTTTTTGTAGTTTTGACACAACATGTCATTCCTAAATGGCGTAGAAAGGATGCCAAAGGTCCTAGTGCTGTCAGGCAAAGTTGTCCCTCATCTATTTGTTAGATACTGAAAGACGGCATTAACAGAGGGTGGACTGGGCACCTCAGGGTCTCTGGACTGTGGTGCCACTGCAACTGCCACACTAATGATAGCTGCATCCCTGTACTGCCTCAACGTAAGTTATGGACATGTTCGAATCCCTCACTGTGCTGCTTCTTTCCTAAAGTTACACTATTCAAACTCTAGTCCTTGGTTTGCCAGGTACCTGGTTTTTGATTGTTCCTTGTATTACTTTTGCTTTAGCTCCATGGTGCGTGATCACTGCCCAAAGGTTACATTTATTCATCACTTTACTAGACTATTTATCTACCTTCTTTTCTCATTACTGCATACTGATTGTGTGCCACTCACATATGCAGGGAACGGTATATCTTTTTTCTACTTATTTTTCTTTCATAGAACGGTTATTTCCCTGAGTCTGCTCTAAAGTGATTTCTGTGATGGAGCGTTACAGAAGAACTGCAGGAGGTGAGGTTCTCGTCTTTTTATCGTCAAATCTCGATAAAAAGGAAGAAGACTCGAAAGAGGATCCTTTGTTAGCGTATTTAATGAAATCACCACCTCCTTATGCACAGGGTGCTACGGCTCCTGTAGTTCCTCCTGTTCCCCCTCCTGTTGTTTTGGCGGCTACTGGTCAGCCTGTTGTTGGTCCTGTTCTTGCTCCTCTACCTGTTCCTCTTCCTACTGCTTCTTTGCCTGTACCTTCTCAGTCTATTATTCCTGCTACCCCCACTGATCCTACAACCACTTCTAATGCTGTTGCTCCTGTTCTTTTTTCCTCTTCTCCTTCCGTTCGTAATCGTATCCCTAACTCTGTTGCTACCCTCTACTCCCCACTTTCCGGATCGTTACTTCAATCCGATGTCTCTGAAACTCCCCAGAGACGAAGTCAAATCCCTGGTGGAAGAGAGAGAGCGACGTTAGAAACTATGGCGCGTAGATGGATTAGACACCCTGCTAAATACACCTCACGCATAGTTTTCGATACATTTTCTCAGTTCAATGAGCCAACACAGAGATTTGTGTTTGAAGAAATGTGCAACTCCTTGAGGGAAGAGTGGGATAATGATGACTTAGATGATGTACCGCCCGAGATGACCGAACTTCAGAGTCGTTTTTTGAATGATATGATCGTAGGTGCAGATGTACGACGTGCATTAGAGCGATTATTAGCCTTTAGGTCTACAGTGCCTTCTCGGGTATCGTTTGATGATGATTCCGATACTCCAACAGCGAACTCCGGTCAGTATCCTATGAGAGAGGTTCCGCCAGTTTGGATGCCAGGGGATCCGAACGCTAATCCTGTGGTTCTGCCGTATTTCCAAAGGGTTTGGATACACCTCCCATGGAAGCGATCAGAAGTCTTACAGGTGAACCAATCCTTGCCTGATCCACACAAAAATCCGGCAGGTTATTATAAGGAGTTATCCCAACTGGTGGATGCTTCTATTATGAACCTTGCTGACATCGACATGTTGTTTGGTAATATTGTACCGCAACCGATTTGGGCAAAAATCCGCCAAGAGAATCATTTGGCTGAGTTGGGTGGTGATTGGGCTACGCTATTAGCGGCTGATGGACGACAAATTGGTGGGGCTAAGCCCGAGCAGTTAATTACGGATTTGCCCCAAAGAATCATTACGCTCATGAAAACGCTTATGCCAGCGATGAGGGTGAATTGGGACAAATTGTCGGCTTGTAAGCAAAAGAAAGACGAAAGTCTCTCCGATTTCTTTACTAGATTTGAGGAAGCATTCATTGATCATAGTGGTCAGGACATGAGTACGGAGGGAGGACAGCGGTTATTTGTTGATAAGTTTGTGTTAAATTTGTTGCCTGAATTATGCAACAAATTGAAAAATTCAGAAAGTGCATGGGCCGTTTAAACCACTGCTCAAATATTAGCGACGGCTCAATACTACGAAAATAGGGAAAAAGAAGAAAGTGATCGTTCAGATAAGAAAACGAAGGAGCTTAAAACGAAGGTTTTGTTGCAACAAGCGTATCCTCCGCGTTCGAATCAAAATGATTCGCAACAGCAGTATCGGCCACAGGCACAGTCTTCCAGGATGCAGTCACGCTCTGACTCCTCTAACTTTAGATCTATGCTTGGATATAATCAGTGTGCATATTGTAGGGGAGAGGGACATATCAAATTTAATTGTCCTACTTTACGTGATCGCTATAATCATGTTTTGGCTCGAGGGGGACGTGGTGGTCCCCAACAGGCATTTCGAGGTAGAGGTCGTGGTAACTCTCAGAATCAGAATGAGCGCTTTCCTACTTCGTTGGATGCGAATAATTGTTTTGATCAGCGGAATGAAAGGTCCGATAGATCGGCACAGTACCATGTGGACGATTATTACATTGGACATGAGATTGAGGCAGGTGATCGTTACTAGGACAGCCTCAGACAAAGAGAGGGAGTAGTGTCAGTTCTGGTTGATCAGAGAGGGCCTTACGTCGCAGTTGCTACATCTGGCGTAGTTGAGCCTTTTCTGTTGGACACTGGTGCAGCAAAAAGTTCCATCATGCATTCAAAACTCCCTGGCGCACCTTTGTCCGGCTTAGCGAATGTTTCCGTTGGATTCTCTGGCGCCCCTGTTAGCAATCCTGTCTCCAGCCCTTTGCCCCTTACGATTGGTCCTCGTGAGCTGGAGGCTCCCTTGATTCTCTCCACTGGTTGTGGCGAGAATCTTTTGGGTTTGGATTTGTTAAAACGGTTATATGCGACTTTGTACTGCTCTCCTGCGGGAGTGGAGCTTACATTAGGTCAGAGAATAATCTCTCCTATGTACTTATCGATCGATAAGTTCCCACCGGAACTGAGTTCCCTTCCTGCGTCACTATGGGCCACGGGCCCCAATGATGTGGTTCAGTTGAAATCAAATGTGCGATTACCACGTATACCTCAGTATCGTATTTCTCTTGATGGTGAGCGAGCGCTATTAGCGATCGTTTATGACCTGATCGAAAAGGATGTCATTGAAGAAACTTGGGGAAATGTGTGTAATAGTCCTGTGTTACCCATCCTGAAACGAACTGATCCATCTAAACCTCCTGTGTACCGTTTTGTAATTGATTTAAGAGAGGTGAATAAGATCGTGGTCCCACAATTTCCTGTGGTGCCAGATATCACGGCCTTGTTGACCTTAATTCCAGCTTCTGCCTCCTGGTTCACGGTGATTGACCTAAAGAATGCTTTCTTTAGCATTCCAATTGCTGAGGAAAGCAGAGATCTATTCGGATTCTTACTAGGTGGTCGCAGTTTTAGATTTAAACGCGCACCACAGGGCTATTGTGAGAGTCCATCGATCTACAGTCAAGCCCTAAAAAGTCAACTGGATGCATTTGTATTACCGACGGGTGCAGCTTTGATTCAGTACGTTGATGACTTATTAGTGGCTGCTGATACCGAGGTTATTTGCAGAACCACTACAGTGTCGTTGTTGCAGCATTTATGTGACTTACATCACAAGGTGTCACCTTCTAAGCTGCAATATTGTTGTCAAGAAGTAACCTATTTGGGTCACTTATTGTCAAAAGAAGGGAGAAGGTTGACCCCAGAAAGAATTGCAGCGATTGCTCGAATGACTGTGCCAAAAACTCAGAGAGATGTGCGTGCCTTTCTAGGTATTACGTCATACTGCAGACAATGGATTCCAAATTTTTCATTATTAGCGAAGCCATTGTTAGCTCTCACGTGCAAGGATGTTTCGACTCCTTTGCCTTGGACTGAAGAGTGTCAGCAAAGTTTTTCGGAATTACGTGATGCGTTGTGTTCGGCTCCTGTGTTAGGTACTCCCGATTACAGTAAGCCGTTCACACTGTACGTTCACGAGAGGGATGGTTGTGCGTTGAGTGTCTTGACGCAACAATTTGGTGACAAACAACGCCCATGTGCGTATTTTTCCTCAACCTTAGACCCAGTAGCTAGAGCATTACCGAGTTGTCTGAAAGCAACAGCAGCAGCTGCGGTGTCCATTCGACGGTCCGCAGGTTTGGTCATGGATAATATGCTTACGGTGATGGTTCCGCATGCAGTTGACACTCTTCTGAACCGAACGAAAACTCAACACCTGACGAGCGCAAGGTTGTCTGGGTATGAGCTGACACTTTTGGCAAGTCATATACGGATAAAGCGTTGTAATGTGTTGAACCCAGCAACATTGTTGCCGATCAACATGGAATCAGATGATGTAGCACCACATGATTGTTACTTGAGAACTGAAGAAGAGACGAAGGGTCGCATTGACCTGACAAACACTCCATTGATAGATCCCGATGGTACTTTGTATGTTGATGGCTCGTGCTTCAAGTTGCCGAATGGTGATACGACGACTGCGTATGCTGTAGTGACGTTGAGTACGGTTGTGGAAACTGCGAGATTGAGTCAGAATTCGGCCCAAGCAGCTGAATTGATCGCGTTGACTAGAGCGTGTGTGTTGTCTAAAGGAAAGCGGGTGAATGTGTTTACCGATAGTCAGTATGCATTTGGCGTAGCGCACAGTTTTGGTCGATTGTGGAGAGAACGAGGGTTTTTCACGTCGCATGGCACGAAGATACAGCATGGACAACTTGTGAACGACCTTTTGGATGCACTTACATTGCCTAAACAGGTGGCAATATTCAAATGCAGTGCGCATCGGAAAGTGACAGATGATGTTGGCCGCGGTAATGCGTTTGCGGATGAGATTGCTAAAGGGACAGCTAGAGATCTGACAAATCGAATGTACGTTACGAGTTCAGTAAGATGGCCAGCGGAGACTGGTATGTGTGAAGACACAGTTGAGAGTGTGAAAGAGATACAGAATGAGGCTACCGCGATGGAAAAGACTCGGTGGAAAGAGAGCACGGGGAAGTTAGATGAGAATGGATGTTGGGTTGATTTGTCAGAAAGGCAGAGATGGATGTTACCGGATGCATATGTGCTTGCCGTTGTTACCATGGCTCATGGCACGTCACATATTAGCGCAAAAGGCATATGTAAGTTGTTGTCCCCAGTATGGAAGAATGAGGGAATTACTAAGTGTGCGGAGAGAGTGGTTAAGAATTGCATGATATGTTTGATGTACAATCCTGGCAAGGGCACTCCTACTTCACCTGGTCATTTTGCCCCTCCTACATGTCCCTTTGAAATTATTCAGTTGGATTTCATCCATATGGAGAGATGCAACAACCTGAAGTATGTCTTGGTTGTAGTTTGTGCATTCTCTAGATGGATTGAGGCTTACCCCCTTAAAGATAATACTGCCCTATCTACAGCAAAAGTGTTGCTCAAAGAGTATTTCCCTAGGTATGGCATGCCACGGATTGTATGGTCGGTTAACGGAAGTGAGTTTGTGGGAAGTGTGATGAAAAGTGTATGCAGTGGCCTTGGTATTCATCAAAAATACCATAGTGCTAATCATCCTCAGTCGGCGGGTTTAGTGGAAGGATACAATGGTACCCTGAAACTGAAACTTGCCAAAATCCAGGCCACGACTGGTTTATCATGGCCAGATGCTTTGCCTCTAGCCCTCTTATCGACCAGAGCGACTGTGCACTCTCGAGTATGGCTTAGCCCATATGAGATTGTGTTCGGCCGTCCTGCGAACATTTGTCGAGTCCCAAGGCCTAAGGAATTTAACAGACTTGAATATCCAATGTTGATTGACTATCTTCATGATCTGACTGCTAAATTGAGTTTGATTCACCAACAGGTTTACGAGGCTCTACCGGCACAAACAGAAGGTCCTGGTCATCGGTTCCAACCTGGCGACTGGGTCGTTACCCGAAATTTTTGACGAAAACGCAATCTTGAGCCTAGATTCGTGGGACCCCACCAGGTGTTACTGGCGACGAGGACTGCAGTTCGACTGGAAGGAAGAAAGCACTGGGTGCATGCCACCCACACCAAGAAGGTTCCGCTTCCTTTGCCAGTAGACACATGGATGAAGAAAGGAGTCGCCTCGACTGAAACAGAGACCCCTTTGTACTATGTACCATTTAGGGATGCCCAGCCTGTAGGGAACGATTTGGTTCAATCAGATATCCCTGTCGAATCATCGAAAACAATACCGTTATCATCAGCATTGGAGAGTTCAAGTTCTGAACTGTTACCTGAACAATCGAACACTGTTTTGCCATCAGAACCGTTCGTTGAAGAGCAAACTCAACCTGGAAAAACTCGATATTTTCTTCGATCGCGCAATAAAGACTAATGCATTTGTTTATTTTTGAATTCACGTTACCCCTTACAGTTGCCATGAATAATATGATTTTGCATATTGTGTGTGTACTTTTTTTTTCCTTGCAGCTAGGAGACTTATGCTAATTAAAAGATAAATTGATTAGACCTACCATCTGGGTTGACCGTAGGGCCGTGCGGGTACCTCCTTCTGTTTAGCAGGTTTCTGACACTAGGTCGATTGCCTTTTGTCAATTTCTGGGAACTCCTGGGAATTGATAATCGCTACTCAGAACAAAGTGCGTCAAGAACGTCACGGACGGTTTTTAGAGGATGGAGTTTTCTAAGCTGTCAGACATAGACAAAATGGCGGTACAAAGATCCAAATTGCATAAGATGTTTCGAACAAAATGTTTTCTGTTTCAGGTTTTTATGTTGTTCTTGACTGTTTCTATGCTACTAGTGGGTGGAGTGTACTTTGGGATTCAATTATTATTGCCTTCCATTTCACCCGTTTCCTTCTCACTTGACCTAAATTCTGTTTCCACTATTTCACCACATTCCTTTCATCTTCTGCCTCAACATGAACAGGCCAGACGTGCGGAATTTATGAACAATTCCTTTGTCCAACTCCTGCATCAGCATCAGTTGGTGATGAATACTACCAATTGTTGGGTGTGTGGGTTAATGCCACATACTATGGATAAAGGTATTCCGTATTTGGTTCTTCCTTACAGCACCCAGGGGTCAGCTCGAGCATTCCAAACTATGTTCCGTAGTGCACTAGATTCCTACCCCCGTCGAGAGCCTCGCTCCACAGACCTTAGTCCCGGCCCGTACCACAAGCCTTTGGCGATAGCGATTGCTGATTTAGATAAAGATATTTTTGATGCAACAATTATCCCAGAGGAAGAGGTGCGAGCTTACAAGGATCTGAGTGAGGTTGAGTATAGTATGTTAGTAAGTGATAGACAGCTTAAAAGCTCATCTCCGATTTGGATCGTACCTCATCTCGGCCATTTCTGTCTGCAAGGCCTTTGTCGAAATCCAAGAGCTCAGCTTGGGAAGAGTGCTTGTACTGAGACGTATGTCTTACCGATGCTCTCTTCCCCTGTCTTCCTGACTGCCAAGGGTACTTATTTTGTGTGTTACGATCGTGCTTATACGTGGTTGCCTCGTGACTTTTCAGGCACCTGCTATATCGCGAATCTTTTACCACCAACTTTTACGGTTGCCTCAAACTATCACAAGACTAGAGTTGTGAGAGGCGTCGTTAGTAAAGAGGACACTGCCAGTCAAGAGGCAGGAGACTTCTTTAAGGGTTTCCTACCGTTTTGGGGTCCTATGGTTAATAGTAGGAACTTGAGACAGTTGACTCGTGTGGTGGAATTGACTGCTAATATCACTGCAAGTGCCCTTGGTAACCTGACAGCAGAGCTTCAAGCGGATAGACTTATGACGCTACAGAACCGTATGGTTCTAGACGTTGTACTTGCAGATAGAGGTGGTGTGTGCAAGGTAATCCATTCGAGCTGCTGCATTTTCATCCCTGATAATGCTCCAACTGTTTATCAAGCCATCTCAAAGTTGCATAAAATCTTGGAGTCCATACACGTGGACGAGGGAGATTGGACGCTTCTAGGATGGTTTTGGGGTCTAATGTTGACTTGGGGTTGGAAGCTTCTGATGATCATAGGAGTCGTTGTAGCGTTTCTGTTCACGTGTTGTCTTTGTGTGCAGTGTGGTCCTGCCTTATGTGGCCTTTGTGCTACAACGTGTATAAGAAGGCCATCTGTGACCAAAGAGACATTGATGGATAGGATGATGTTTCAACAACACCTGAATGATCTGATGAATATCGAAATTGATTCTGATTTCGACTAGTGCTTGCCTACCTGAGGGCAAAAGGAGCGTCTGAGGTTCCGTGAGAATCATTATGACGTTTTGGGCATTCACGGATATGGACGAGTTTGGTATCTATGAACCGTAAATGACGAGATTAGTAGGTGTATGCGTTTACGCTACACTACTTAGAAGGGTTCGTCTCCTTTACGGGTTTTTTTCCATCTGAACCCTCGGGTTCCATTTTAGATACGGCATCCATTTTGTTTCTTGCCCTCACGTAGCCAGCGAAGGGACAATGTCCGCTTCGTGACCCTGGGATTCCCAAGCTCTGGCGGAAGATGAATATTCTTTGGGGTCGTCTTTACGACCGGGGGAATGACACGGCAAAGGCAGATGGCTCAGCTTGAGGCTTATTCTGCCGTGTTGGTCTATTGTTTCAGCTTTACACATGTTAGGTTTGAGTCCTTTGATCCTGTGATCACGCTTCCGATATTGCCCCCACACTCTTCTGTTACGGTTGTCTGTCTTTCTTACACCTGTTCCTGTCTCTTTCTTTCTTATGTTTACAACTAGAGTGGAATGTGCCTTATGGCGAGATGATGTGCTTTTACAGTTGGGAACCGGCAATGTTACTATAATCATGTTCCGGGCTTCTGAAAACATGAATGCAATCCTTTTGAAGTTTACTGTGGGAACTGAGTTGTAACCTTTTGTTCGTTATGTCGAGCAATGACGAAAATGTGTATAAAAGGAGCGATTCCCTTTTGCAATTTGAAGCAGACTCTCAGAACCTACACTATGTTGTACTTCTTGCGATTTCTGTATCCCTGCAGTAATAAACGCTGATCTTTGACGCCGAAGGAAGTGTCCCGTGTCTCTGTCACTTGTACGCCAGAGCAGGTAACCCACGAAGGTTTCAGGTGTTGTTCCCTGGCACCGCTGGGCCTTAAAGAACCCAGTCCTTCAGAGGGTTTACTTGCTTTGGTTTTCCCTGAAACGGCAACAGAAACTCCCTAGAGCTTCCCAACTACTGCATGACTACAAACAGACCTTCCAGAGAGTCTAGCCTCTCCATCCATACATACATACTTCTAAGAGACGTATTACAGCCAATACTAAAAAGAAGAAATTAACAACTTCCCCCATTCTCATGGAGAAGCTGAATATCTGATAACCGTGACAGGAACTTACACAAAACATGAAAACAGTGAACCCGGTGTGGCCCTGGGACTTGTTTACTTACTTTCTCAGAAAAGACCCTGCAAGGATTTTTTTTTTATTCAAAAACATCAGCGCTTGTGTATCTTGAGGAAGAAACTCGACCTAAAGGCCGGCTCTGCATTTGCCATGTAATAATGGCTGCCATTTAGGTAAAGAGAGAGGACTTGAGTCTTGTTTCTATTAGGGCCAAAAGTGTTTAAGCTTTGGGTGAAATGGGCCATCCATGTTAATGCCACTGCTTTCCCCACCGAGAGTTTGGTCTCAGGAACCCACTTACAAACCATCGCCCATGCATTGGCCGGAGAATGAATCCAAGCTGGAGTGCAGGTAATGGCTTCTTCAGAATTGGGCAACATTGCCTCTACCCTAAGAGCAAACTCATTCTAAAGGACCGAGGTTGAAATATGAACCTTAAAACCCCTTCACGAACGCTATAACCGATCATCCACAAGAAAAAAAACAAAATGGTGTCCTTGGATCACAGATTCTTGGTAGTCTGGGTCACGACATTAGACTTGATGACTTTAAGTATTTGGCTGATTTATTCATATTATTTCATTTGCGTTGTCTTTAGCTGAATCTTTCCAATTCTAAATCTAATATCATCTTTTCTACTTCTCCCCTATGTCCATCTCTATTTAGATTTCAGTCAGGTTAAATTGCAACTCGTGGAACAGGTTAGAATGTTTTTTTCCCTGCACAGATAAAGAATATGCTTCTAGTATTGTTGTGTGTTTAATGATGTGATATCATTTTTTCCCATTTCAGCATTACTTTGTAATCTCTCAAGAGCAGGGCACATGTAGAGTTGGGTTCGAAGCCCTGGAGTTGATGCCAAACGAGAATAACAAGCGCTTTTAGCGGCTCCAGCAGCTGTTAAGTAATAATAATTGAGTGAGGCAGACCAAAGGTCAGCGGCTCTGCATGCGGGCAAGAGAAACAAAATGCCATGAGCACAATTGTGACAAAGAGAATGTGGGCCGCGCACAGCCCCTCCAGAGAGGTGCTCTTCGGGGGCAGTTTATGTTGCGGGGAGGTAGCATTCAGTTCGATACATGTCGACGCCACTTGTGTGACTGTAGTGAAGAGTGCGTCAGTGTCGCGAGAAGAGGTGCGGGTGCACAAGCTTGGCTTGGCTCACCTGCTGAGAGCACGAGGCACGGCGTAATCAAACAGCACATCCTAATAGAGGTGCTGAAAAGTGACTAATATTTTCACAGATGAGTCTGGAGAAAATACATACTTGCAAAATATAGGAACAGAACGTTGAGTGTTCGTCTGGGGTTTGGCCAGTAAAACAAGCGCTCGCGCGACAGCAGGGAGGAGGAGGAGGAGGGGTGGCCTGCGCGATTCACTTGCGGGAGCGATAATTGCTATCATATGGCGGCGCTCGCTCCCGCAAGTGAATCTCCAGACATGCACGCGTTGCCATTGTAGGCAATGGAATGCGTGCACGTGCTTGGGTGAAAAGCCAAAGCGATCGCAAAAGGTCTTTTTGCCTTTGCAGCGCATGCGCGCTGCGTAGGCGAGAACTAAAAAGGGGGCGTGGGGGTGCAGTGCCATTGCTACAACATATGCAGTCTAATAGCACCTGTAGCAATCTAGTCTGAGCCTGGCACTTGAACTACGATGGAAATAAAAGCTTAGTGCATTTTGCACCATTCTTCTATATGTCATTTTCTAAAAACAAGCTGCACTATAAATTTTCACAAATTTTCGTTAGTTTAACAAAGGCACATTTTCCCTATGTGTCATTCTACAGTACATTTTTATATTAAAATTTAAGAAAAATATCAGGTCTGGTCATTAGATTTTTAAGCTACACTTTCCTGCTCTATCACCATGCTGCAACATGACTGAAAGTAAAGAAAGAAATCTGTATGCAACAGCCAGCACTGACTGCGTCATAGCACTTTTTCTTTTTTTAACTTCCACCCATGCTGCACTAAAGCCAGCGCTGCTGTACAACATGGCTAAAGAAACATTGGCAAAGCCAATAGAGCTTGCATTGGCGACACCTATTGGTGCCTGTTTGTTCTCGCTCATTTCCGGTTTGTGTAGATTAACTTCTCTGTGAAACCTCTGATTCTGCGCCTCTGCGCCTAAAGTCAGTGCTGAAGGGGCTATCCCCTGCCTCCTCAGACTCAAAGGCTATGGGGAAGCTGTTAACTGCTGGTTTTACAGGGCAGCATCACTCTCGTGATTCGTTTACTTTGTAAATGGGCCAGAAATAAAGCGTCCTATAAGTCATTTCTAGCTCAACGAAAATCCAATAGCTGATCACTAATGCGTGGCCCTGCACATCAAAGCAAGCTTCAGAGCTTCAAGAGAGGAATACCGTGACAGGCCAGCACATTCCAAAACAGATTAACAGGCAGTTATGGCAACCTGCAAATCTGAACTTGACAATACATAACGTATTAATGAAGAGACTGCATTTTAGCTATCTCAGCTGCTGTTAGCAAACGAGGAACATGATCAGTTGTGGCCTCCTGACTTCATTTGAGAGCAGTACTCACGCGTCATCTTAAGAATGCTCCCATCATCCGCCTCTTCTTCCGTTCTCGAACTGCGGGGCCAGAGTCCTTGGGGAGCCTTAAAACTGGAATGCAGTTTTATATAGTGCGAACTTGCCCAAGGCCAGTTCTATATAGTATAAGCTTGGAACAAGCATTTTACATGAGCACCAGATTACAATACACAATGTCATATATTTTTTACTTTTAGGCTCCAGGAAATTAAGGGGGATATTATCAAGAAACGACGTTAAAATTATCGCTGCTTTAGCAGCAGAAAACTGCCGCTAAAGCGGCGATAATGGGCTTGATAATATGCCCTTGGGAATTCCCATAGAAGCCCAGGTTCTGGTGTGAACATGGGCTTCTATTGGAATTCTCAAGGGCATATTATCAAGCCCATTATTGCCGGTTTAGCGGCAATTTCCTGCGACGATAATTTTAACGCTGTTCTTGAAAATATGCCCCAAAGTGTTTTCCTCAGAATCATAGGGTATTGACCTGACACCAGGACTCGAACCCGACTCCCAATTCCAGAGTAAGTAGCTCTAGCAGTATGAACATATCTCTTCCGTAAAGACTCTCGCCAGATTGTCCAGCTCCCTGTGCGGTTGTGTTCTTCAAACCAAAGTGCGTAAAGAGATGTAAAGGGGGCGAAAGACTGTGGCAAGAAGAATCTTGAGCCATTTTACAAACGTCTCTGGAGATTAATAGTCTATGCTACTAGAATTAAAAGAATGCCATTTTATTTAGATAGCTGAACGTGAATGCAACATTTTCTAACAAATAATATTATCAGCAAATAAAAAGTAAGGATGATGGTCACATGTCGATAAAAACTTAATTGATTATGTATGTACACCCCACTCTCCTTAAGTCACTTACGACGTTCTGCTTTCTTCATTGGCAATTTCATTTTGATTTTACACTCAGTGCTTTTTAACAGCCAAAACCCAGCAAAATTGTGTTTTCTTTCAAAATGCCCACCACACTCATACGATCTTAAACAAAGTGACTGTCTTGCTTGCAACATTTTACTCTGCACATACAAACTGTGATGATTTAAAAGCACTGCTGATTTTGAGATTTTTATTATATTTCCTTGTCAAAAAATATCCTCAAACTTGACTATGATGTAACATGCTTACAATGGTCAATATACCAAAAAGAAACATCCTTACAAAACAATAACTACTTGTTAGAAATGGGGTCACTAGTTGGCAGTGGGTTTGCACCCTGCCCAAGTAGGAATCCTCACTCTAGTCAGAGTAAGGGAGTCACACACCGAAAATAACCCATGCTCACTCCCTTGGCCCTGGCAGTCAGGCTTATCTCAGGGTCAATGTGTAAAGCATGTGTACATACACACACAGTAACACAGTGGAAGCACTACAAAATGAGTCCACACCAGTTTAGAAAAACAGCCAAACAACAAAAATCCAATATACACAAGTAAATATATCACTTTTTAAAGGCTAAATAAGTTCAAACCATAGAAATCTATGGATGCATTTCTTTTAATACCAAGTACCTTGGATACTTCAAAATTCAAAGAAGAAAAAGGCGCAGAGGAGATGAGGCGCCGGAAAAGCAAAGCGATGAGACGGTTCCTTACTGCCAGGGGAGGTGATGCATCAGTTCCTTACTGTTACACAGAGGAGGTGACGTGTTGGCTCTTTACTGTCAGGAGAGGTGATGCACTGGTTCCTTACTGAAAAGGAAGACGATACGTCTATCACAAAGACTCAATTCCTTACTGCAGGGCAACGCGATGAAGAGACTGCGTTGAGGAATGATTTGTCGAAAATCCAGAAGTGCTATGTCGATGCGGTGGCGGCGAAGCAGGCGCTGTGTCAATTTCACGGCCACAAGCAGGTAATGAATCAATTCTTCAGTGGCTGCGGTTCACTGATAGAATATCGACGCCCAAAATATCCCCATACACAAATATCGAGTCATAAATATTGATGTCAAAAATATCGACATACTATATTTATAACGGTAAGTATAAAAATATCGTCAAAAAAATATTGATGTAAAACATATAGCTGTACAAAATACGATGTTTTATATATGTAAAAAATAACGTGAAATATATTAAATAATAAAATTAGCTTTAAAAATGTTTTGATTTAATATACATTTTTATCAAATATAAGAAATAAATGTAATTTCAAAAAATTTAAACTACGTATATAAATGTAATATATATGTATATACTTACATTAAAACAATTAATCAACTATTAATTTTAATTTATTTTAAAATGTTATAAATATATAAAAACTTTACAAATAAATATATATACATATACAAACACCTTTCACATAAAATCTAAAAAATATATACTATAAATTAAAATATTCAAATATTTAATAGTCTTTAAACTTAAATTTTGCAGTCCATTGAGTGCAACAGTAGGTAAAGTGTTGGATAGGGGAGGGGTAAAAACTACTATTCCCACTCCAGTGAATGCAACAGTAGGGAAAGTGTTTAATAGCGGTGGGGTAAAAATTACTATTCCCAATCCAGTGAGTGCAACAGTAGGGAAAGTGTTGGATAGTGGAGGGATAAAAATTAATTATTCCCAATCCAGTGAGTGTGACAGTAGGGAAAGTGTTGGATAGGGGAGGGGTAAAATTACTATGCCCACTCCAGTAAATGCAACAGTACGGAAAGTGTTGGATAGCGGAGAGGTAAAAATTATTATTCCTACTCCAGTGAGTGTAATAGTAGGGAAAGTGCTGGATAGTGGAGGGGTGCAAATTACTATTCCCTCTCCAGTGAATACAACAGTAGGTAAAGTGTTGGATAGCGGAGGGGTAAACATTACTATTCCCACTCCAGTGAGTGCAACAGTAGGGAAACTGTTGGATAGCGGAGGGGGGAAATTTTCAATTCCCACTCCAAAGAGTACAACAGTAGGGAAAGTGTTGGATAGCGGAAGAATTAAATTTACTATTCCAACTCCAGTAAGTGAAACAGTAGGGAAAATGTTGGCTAGCAGAGGGGTAAAAATTACTATTCCCACTCCAGTGAGTGCAACAGTAGGTAAAGTGTTGGATAGCGAAGGGGTAAAAAATACTATTCCCACTGCATTGAGTGCAACAGTAGGGAAAGTGTTGGATAAGCGGAGGGGTAAAAATTACTATTCCCACTCCAGTGAGTGCAGCAGTAGGGAAAGGGCTGGATAGCGGAGGGATAAAATTTACTATTCCCACTCTCATGAGTGCAACATTAGGAAAAGTGTTGGATAGCAGCGATACAAAATTTACTATTAACATTAAAACAATAGAATTTTGTTAAAAAATCATTAAAATAAATAAAAAATATTTTTAAACTATACAAATAAATATGTTAAACATATTAAAACAACACATATTATAATATAAATTACATATAACTAAAAAACCACAAATAGTATATAAAATAAATTAATAAATACATTTATAAACTATAATTATTTAAAAGGAGCAAATATTAAACAAAAAAAATATTTTAAACATACATTTATTTATTTTATTTTCTACCCTATAACAGCACACGAATAAAAAAACACTTCAAAAGTTTTATTTACATTTATTTCCACCCATTGTAGTTCTACATTATTTAATTTCACTAATTTTCATTTTCTATATTGTTCTATTTTATTTGATTGATTTTGTATTGATTGCATATTATAATTGCTGTATGTTTGTAAATGCTCTTCTAATTTTATTGCTAGTACTGGATCATACTCTTCAATAATACTCAATTATTCTTGTGTAACGTCACCAATTTACAAACGTGCATGTATTATACCCTATTTCGTTTCTAAAAATGTGCAATAAAACTATTTGAACTGAAATGTATTTCCATAATTAACATAATTAATAGTCAATATTAATCATTAAAAAAATTAATTGAATAAACATGCTTTAACACTGTAATATCCACAAAACACACCTAAGATTAATTACAAAATTAGCATAAGTAATTGCTAATTAATTGATTAACAACTAATTATTAATTCATCAATTAAAAATAAAGTCCTTCCCACCATTTACACCGACAAACACCACAACACACACCTAAAACTACACAATTACCATAATAATTATTTAAAATTAATTAACAAATGAATAATTAATTCATAATAAATTACTTTACACATTTAAAACGATAACATCTCAATTAAACAAATATTAATAAATAAAAACTATTCAATTAATTTAATATAATTAATTTACTTCCCACCCTATTCCCCTATATACCCATAACTCGCTACGGAAGTAAAAACGCAAAATTCAAATATAAAAAAAGAATAACAACTAAAATGTTAACACATATAATAAAAATACAAACAATTCATATACAAAAAACATACATCACATACATATAAAATATATACTAAAATACATAACATTAATACAAAAATCGATATTTTTACCAACTATATTTTTGTAAATGATATTAAACACTTCGATATTTTAAACATTGATATTACTTACCTAAAATCAATATTCTTGACCACAATATTTTGTCTGTCAATATTTCTGACCCACGATATTTTTACCTCAATATTTGTGCAAGTCGATATTTTTGCATCGATATTCTGTCCCTGCACAGTGGCTGCATCAGAGTCAGGCCGATGTCACGGACGTAGGTCACACAGCGCTCAGGACTGGGGCTGTTGTGATTTTTCAGCCGCAAAGCAAGTGCTGTGTTGATTCATTAGCTGCACAGCGGTGCTGCATCATGAAAACGGGCGCTGAGTGTCGATGTGTGGGTTTTTTCTTCAGACTCTACTTCCAAGGTACCAGGAACTGACCCTCAGTAGAAGAGCTTAGGCATTGGTAGGTGATGTCTTTTGATAGCCCTAAAATATCTTAACAGGAAGCAAGCATGCACAAACCCTTGGCAAACCTTGGAAGCAGGATACAGAAAGCAAACTCCATTCCTTTCACTCTCAGGATAGAAGCAGCAAGCAGCTGGCCATCACAACAACTCATCTTTGTGGTGTCCTGTCTGCATCTGATGTAACTGCGATGTTCAGTTATCGTTGTCTTAACTTACCTGGTAGTCATACCTCTGTATTGTTTGGGGTATGGACAGGTGATCATATATATGCAATTCTTTGAATTCCAGTTTGTGTGGGATGTTCGGGACCATGTGCTGATGGAGCTCAACTGAACTTCTTTGGAGGGTTTAGTCATATGCACATGCTGCATGACCCACACGGAAAGTGTCCTTTGACCGGTGGGAGGCCCTAGAGGGTGATGTGTGGTGTTCTGTTGATTATTTTCGGTCTGGTGTGCACAATGGGGCCGATTCCAATCCTGGAAAAACGCTGTACAAATCGTGGTATGGAGCGTTTTCCCCATACAACTCGGACTTGTAAGGAGGCCCCTACAACCTAGGAAGTACGATCCGTACAAATAGATGCACTCCATACAAATTGTAAAAAAATACCATACAACTCGTATATACAAGCGATTCCGATTCGGATTGCTCTGTACGCGACGTTCCCATGTATTCCCGGCAGCAGTTTACAACCTGGCAAGTACCATTCATACAAACAGCACTCTGTACGGCTCTTTTTTTACAAGAGCCAAAAAGTGCCGGAAAAACCTTGTACTCCCCGAAAACAGTACGAGACAGACCCCCTCATGTACGCGTCGTATATCCCATGAATACAGGGATACGGTGCGTATGTACAGTGCGTACGGATGACACGGAAAGTGGGGTACGGTGCGTACATACACGATGAAGGGGTACTGGACGTGTACGCACCGTACAAGCACTGTACCCCAAAATTGCGTATGTACGCACCGTACCCCAAAATTGCATATGTACGCACCGTACCCCAAAATCACGTATGTACGCACTGTACCCCAAAATCGCGTATATACGCACCATACCCCAAAAGCGCGTATGTACGCACCATACCCCAAAATCGCGTCGTACCCCAAAATCACGTATGTAGCACCGTACCCCAAAATCGCATACGTACGGTGCGTACATGCATGATGTTGGGGTACACACCATACACACGCCTCAAATGTGGGGGGACCCCTGTATGCCTCATACCCCTATACGACCCGTACCCCGGTATGAGTCATACCCCCAGAACGAGCCATACCAGGGTACGAGGCGTATAGGGGTTCGCTTCATTGCCCGGTATGAGTCATGCCCCGTATACAGGCCATTTTCCATACAAATCGTATGCTGACAACCCAGTACGAATCGTACTTGACAGGTTGGACAGCCTTTTTACAAATTGTATGGTCTTTTTTACAAGTCCGTGTCGTACAGCTTTTTCCGATCCGATTAGTAAGGATTGGGCCGATCTGTATGTATTGTTCCCATACGAATCATACTACACGGGTTGGAAGGGACTTTTACAATTTGTATTGAAAAAAATACAAATCCTATTTGTTTGGAAAATAAAAACCCAGGATCAGAATCGGCCCCAATGTTGTCTCTAAGGTTAGTAGTGTGCTTGAAGGCAAAGCGTGCTACTGCTGGGGCCAGACTCCCTGTGTGTACTATGGACCAAAGTTTTTTCTTATTTTTTTTATCTGGCTTGAGTTGGGAGTGAAGGATGTGACACATGCCAGAACATAATTGTGTGGGTAGTTTCTTGTCTCTAGAGAGCTTATTGTTCCTGGCTCTTTTGCATGGGTGCTCTACCACCTTGGTAGGATGTCACCGATTGATCAGATTGGTAGTGAGAGTTGCTGCCTGTTCTTTGTAGTTCAGGGTCATGCTGTTGTTACGGCACAGCCACAAAAACTGTCCAAGCGGTAGGTTATCCCTGAGATGTTTGGGATGGTGGCTGTCGTATCTTAGAAGACTATTACAGTCAGTCAGTTTTTTGTAAATAATGGTGTGAGGTCTGCCATCCTTAATGGATATCAGTTGATCTAGGAATGGAATTTGTGTCACTGAGATACTGTTGGAGAATCTCAAATACGGATTCAGTGCATTGACCGAGTCACAGAATCTTTTGCCATGTGTCCAGATTGCCTTGCCACAAGACAAGAATGTTGTTGATGTAGCGTCGCCAAGTTAAGATATTGGCAGAAAAGGGATTCTCATCTTTAAGGATGTAAAGTGTCTCAAAATGTGCCATATATTAACAGGCTAGACTAGGGGCGAAGGTGCTGTCCATCAATGTATCCTGTTTCTAATGGTACAATTTATTTATTTTATTTATTTATTTTATTTATTTATTTTATTTATTTGCTGGTTTTTATAGCGCTTGAATCGACTCCAGATGGAGTATCTCTGCGCTTTTGGTGCCGGTTAAATAGGAGGTGTAATTAGAGCAGAAGTTAGATCTCATTTTTAAACAGAACGGTTTTCAATTGTCTTCTGAATTTTAAATGTTCGGTACACTGTCTCAGGGACAGAGGGAGTCTGTTCCATAGTGTGGGTCCTGCAATTGATAACGCTTTATTCCCAATTGTCCTTGTAATTGGAAAAAGTTTTCTTTCAGTGCTAGGGTAGCACATTCCATGATAAAGCTCACAGGGAATGGGACGTCCAAGTCTCTGTGAGCAGTGTCGGTTCAATAACATCTAGAGTTTTATCTTGAGGGATGTTGGTGTAGAGGGCTTCTACGTCAAAGGTGACTAGTAGATCAATAGAGACACCATCCTCAAGGTTCTGTAATAAGTTTAGTTTGGTGTCTTGCAGAAATGAAGGAGTCTTGGATACTAGTGGTTGCAGAAAGTGGTCACAGAACTTTGAGAGAGGCTCTAGCAAGGACCCTATGCCCGATACGATAGGTCTACCTAGTGGAGGCAAAGTAGATTTATGTATTTATTTATTTATTTTCGAGATTTTTATTGCGCAAACAAATACCCGAAGGTGTCTCGGCGCATGTGGGGGCTAGAGGGACCGAACAGCAAGCTTACTGGTTGAACAACCATGTCTTTAGGAGCCTACGAAAGCTCATCAGATTGGGGGCAGTTTTAATCATGAGTGGCAAAAGGTTCCAAAGTTTGGGAATAGCAACCAGGAAACGCCTGTCTCCCCAAGTTGCCGTTCTCGTGCGAGGTACCGGCAGGAGGCAGGTGTTAGCGGATCTCAGCTGCCTTTTAGGGGTATACAACTGAAACGCTTCAGTCAGAAACTTAGGTCCAACGTCGTGCACTGCCTTATAGGCAATGCAGAGGGCCTTAAATTTAATGCGGCCCTCTACTCTTAGCCAATGCAGATGACGAATGGCGGGAGTAGTAGGCTGGCGGCGGGGGATGTCAAGAAGGATTCTTGCAGCCGCATTCTGTATGGACTGCAACTTAGATAGAACAAGTTTCTGAGTATTAAGAAAGAGGGCATTCCCGTAGTCAATTTTAGAAAACACTAGGGTAGAGACCAGGGTCTTCCCAGCTGAGGTAGGAAGGTAGGGCAGTAATTTCCTAATTTTCTTTAGAATAAAGAAAGCGAATGATACAACCTTATTGACGTGAAGGTTGAATGACAGCTTGCTGTCAAAAATTACTCCCAGGTTTCTGGCTTTTTCCACTGGGACAGGGGGAGAGCCCAGCTGGGTAGGCCACCAGATAGAGGACCATTCCGGGGAGAGTTTACCGAAGGTCATGACCTCGGTTTTGTCCGAGTTAAGCCTCAGACAATTGGAGGACATCCAGGTACTGACAGCAAGCATAGCCCTTTGGAAATTAGCTGCCACCACTGGGCCGTCCTTATGGATCGCCAGAACCAGTTGGGTGTCGTCTGCGTAAGATGTAAGTCGCAACCCATGGGCCTTTATTACCCTCGCTAAGTCCGCTACATAGATATTAAATAGCGTTGGACTTAGCGAGGAACCCTGTGGGACTCCACATGGGAGTGCAGAGACAGAAGAATAGAAATTGCCCAACTTCACTGTCTGGGTACGGTTGGCCAGAAAAGATGAAATAAGATCTCTAGCCATGCCGTTTATCCCCAGGGCTGTGACACGGTTGACCAGAGTAACATGGTCGACCGTGTCAAAGGCTGCGGACAGGTCCAAAAGGATCAGGACGGCCACACCTCCCTGGTCCATAATAGCCCTGATCTCATCTGAGGCCTTTATTAAAGCGGTCTCGGTTCCATGCCCTTTCCTGAAGCCAAACTGCGTTTCGGCGAGCAGTTGGTGAGTATCGACGAACTCTGAGAGTTGTTTATTCATCAGAGATTCGCATATTTTGGCAGGAAAGGGGAGACACGCAATAGGTCTATAGCTGGCTATGTATTTTGAGCAGAGTGTAACAAAGTGGGATCTTGGGTGTTCTTTGACCATGAACTCACACTCTTTTTTGCTGATCCAACCCTGAGTCTCAGCAGAGAAGACCAAAGGCCCAATCTGGCTCTTAAGCCTCTTGGTAGGCCAGCTGTGATGGGTGTGTATTAAGAGGTATTAGCTAGTTGACATAGGATTCTGTCACATAGTCCTCAGTGTTCATGATGTCAATTGCTCCTTCCTTATCTGCTGGTTTTATGGCGATAGAGGTGACATTGCCCAGGGATTTCATGGCCATAGATTCTAATTTAGACATGTTGTTGAAGTGTGTTATATTGGGGAGATTGTTAATCTCCTTCAGGACGGCTTGCTCAAAGGTCACCACTTTGTGGGGAACCATCCCAGAGGTCCGTGTAAATGTGGACAGGTTATGTAAACCTCAGTCCATTGTATCCTTGGCTGATTTGTGCTGGAAGAACCCATGTAGACATTTCTTCCTAAAGAAGCAGTACAGTTCTTGTGTGGTGCAAAATTGGTCAACTCTGGGAGTCGGGACAAAGCCCAGACCTTTCTCCAGGATGAGGTTAATGTTCTTGCGGAGAGATTAACTAAATGTTTTTCTTTGTCTGACTCCATGTTTGCTGTGATGCTTCTGCTGTTTTTCCTGCCACTGTACAAGTTTGTTTGGATGACCTCTCCCTCTGCCCCAACCTCTGCCTAAAAAAGGCAGGTAGAATGGTTGTGGGAAAGCTTGTGGTCGTCCTTGTTGGAACATCTGGTAAGGGGGGTGTCATCCTACCAGGAGGCCTTAATACGTAGGTGGTTGAGATTGATGGGTCTGGAGTCACTGCTGTCATTGCTTCCTTTGCTGGAACTACTACTGAATGGCGAGTTCCATCTGCGTGAAGAGTAGCTCTCATCAGAGGACAGGGATTCTTCCCCTACCACAAAATCTTCTCGTAAATACGGGTAGACCTTTTCCTTCTCAAACTTCATTATGTCCTTCTGTAATTTGCTAACTTTCTATTTCAACAAATGTTCTTTATTTTCACTGATCGCACTGTTCATTTTTGCTAGTTTAGCCGTGAAAATCGAGATTTGGATGCCTGTTTTTAACGCATTTTCCGCCATAATGATTTTGATGGTAAGTGCGTCAGCCAGTCTTTTGGCAGTATTTATTGTCAGTATCTGCCAGTCCCTGGTGCATTTCCATGCTACCAGGGGGTGTGCAGACAGAATATCGAATAAAAAATATTGAGTTGCACAAATATTTAGTAAACAATATTGTGGTTAAAAAATATCAACAGCAAGAATACAGGGGTCAAGAATATCGACATAAGGTAAGTAATATCGACTTTAAAAATATCGAAGTGTTTAATATCTTTTACAATTAATGTTATGTATTTTAGTATATATTTATATGTATGTGATGTATGTCTTTTTGGATAGGAATTGTTTGTATTTTTAAAATATGTATTACATTTTGAGTAGTTGTTATCTTTTTTACTTTAATTTTGTGTTTTTAGATCCGTAGCGGGTTGTGGGTTTATAGGGGAATAGCGTGGGAAGTAATTTAATTATATTAAATGAATTGATTAATTTCAATTTATTAATATTTGATTGAGATTTTATGGTTTTAAATGTGTAAAGTAATGTATTATTAATTAATTATTAATTAGTTGTTAATTAATTTAAATACATTAATTAGTCGTTAATTATGGTAATTGTGTAATTAATTTTAGTTGTGTGTTGTGTTTATAGGTGTAAAGGGTTGGAAGTAATTTATTTTTATTTATGAATTAATAATTGGTTGTTAGTTAATTATAATTATTTAATTGTTAATCCATTGTGGTAATTGTGTAAATAATGTTAGGTGTGTATTACAGTGTTAATAGGTGTAAAGGGTCGGAAGTTATTTATTTGTAATGTATTAATTAATATTTGGTTGTTAATTAATCTTAATTAGTTATTTGGTAAATAATTATGGAAATGGTGTAATTATTTTAGGTGTGCATTGTGGTGTTTATAGGTGGAAAGGTTGGAAAGTAATTAATTTTAATTTATTAATTAATAATTGGTTGTTAATTAATTTTAATTAGGTAATTGGTAATAAATTATGGTACTTGTTTAATCAATTTTATGTGTGTGTTTTGGGGTTTATAGGGGTAAAGGGTGTTAAGTAGTTTATATATTTTTTATCCAGATTTTTTTGTTAATTGATATTAATTAAATTAATTCAAAATATATTATGGCAATTGTGTAAATAATTTTAGGTGTGTGTTTTGGTGTTTATAGGTGTAAAGGGTGGAAAGTAATTTGTGTTTAATTAATTAATATATAGTTGTTAATTAATGTTAACTATTTCATTTTTTTTATTTTTTTTATTTATATCACTGGTTTTCTGAGAGCATGGTTTCAAATACTTTACACATTTACCTTGGAGATAAGCCTGGCTGCTCGTGCCAAGCTACCGAGGGGGTGAGCAGGGGCTATCTGAGGGCTATCTGAGAAGGTGTCCTTCCTTTCCCTGACTTAGAATCAAGGGTCCTTATTTGAACTAAGGTACCTACCTCAGCCAAAGAGATACCTCTAGTTCTAACAATAATGAATAATATTTACTCTAATAATTCCTGCAGTTCCTAGATTGTGGTTTTTGTCATTTGTTGTCACCTACTGTTGGGCTCTTCTTACTTTCGGTGTTTTCCTGTTAGCACTATCAGTGCTTTACTAGACTTCTTTGGCTCTGCAGTTTAAAGATAAGCGATGAATGAATGAAATGTTCTTTATTTGGTTTGATATTTATTTTGGGTAATTGTTTATTTTTGGGTGTGTTTGTTTTACTTTTAAAGAGTGGGTATTATATACATTTTAATTACTGTATAATTAGTTGTTGATAGTAATAGTTTTTAATTCAAAGATAAGTTTTAATTGTGTTTTATTATTTATTAGTTTAATTTAGGTGTGTTGTGGTCTAATAGACTCGTCATTTCCCAGCCCGCCTTCAACGAGGACCCAGGTGTGGCCAACCAGGAATATGAAGAATGGATTGGTCAATCCCTTGAGCCACCCTCCCTATTCGTAAAGCGACACTGAAACGCTCCCAAAAAAACCACCCCGTGGTACTCAGAGGCCCTTAGGGAAAAAAAACGCCACTGCAGGAAAATAGAAAGACGGTGGCGTTTAAGCTACTCAGTGGACAATAAAGCCCAATACAGAGAGGCAATTAAAATCTACAAAAGCCGAGATTAAATCAGCCCAGTCTATGTACTTCTCTGACAAAATTATGCAAGCTAAGTCCAAGCCTAGGGAAATCTTCCAAATTGTGAAGAATCTGACTAAACTTAATCTATTCTTCTTTCTTTCCGTCTATAGCACCAGTGCCTATAGATCAGGGTCAGACAAATTTGGGGGATATTCCTTCGCAATCCCTGATCACCCTAGATCACTTCCCGCTATTCGATTCTGAATCGTTGGACTCTATGGCCAGTAAGGTAAAATCTGGGTCTCCATGTGACCCAGCACCCCCAGAAGTCATGGTGTTGGCACCGCAGGTCATCCTACCAATCATCTTAAACCTCCTGAACGCCTCCATCACCTCCTGTACCGTTCCCCCTGCCTGGAAGCGGGCCATGGTGCGTGCTCTGCTAAAAAAAAAAACTTGGACCCCGGTGACTTCAGCAGTTACCGTCCGATTTCTCTGCTCCCCTGGGTGAGCAAAATTCTCGAGAGGCACATTAATATTCATCTAGGGCGCTTCCTCGAGAATAACGATCTGCTAGACGCCACCCAGACGGGCTTTAGACCCAGACATGGGACAGAGACTGCTCTGTTGGTAGTCACCGAGGAAACCAGAAAGATCCTGGATCAAGGGGGATCAGTGGCAGTGATCCTAAGCGTGGCATTTGACACGGTCAATCATGACACCTTGCTGAGCCGTTGTTCAAGTGTCGGAATAGTTGGCAGAGCATGGTGATGGCACAAATCCTTTTTAAGTGACAGGTCTTTTCAAATCTTTGATGGATACATGGTATCTACAAGCAAGCCACTAAGGTGCGGAGTACCGCAGGGCTCTGCCCTAAGCCCTGCGCTTTTTAACATCTACATGAGACCACTGGCTGAGGTGGTCCGTCCGTATGGCATCAAGATCATCTCCTATGTGGATGACACTCAGCTAGTGGTCTCCCTGGCGCAGGAGCCAGGCCTACCATCCTCAGGTGGGCTGGCAAAATGCCTAGAGGAAGTAAAGGGATGGATGATTTCTTCCTCCCTCAAGCTTAATGGGGATAAAACAGAGCTGATGCTCTTGGGTCCGGCAAACCCCACTCTTTTTAATTCCTTGTGGCCCCCTTGTCTTGGTGACCCTCCAACACCCAAGGACAACATAAAAAGCCTTGGGGTTTGGTTGGACAAAACCTTATCTTTCAACACCCAGGCTGCAAAACTTTCGGCTACCTGCTTTGGTCTCCTCAGGATGTTGAGGAAAGTCCTCCCTCTTCTGCCGATGGAGGCCAAGCAGGTGGCCATTCAGGGTTTGATTCAGTCCCGTCTGGACTTTAACAATGTCCTCTATCTCGGTGCCCCGGAATATACACTGCGCAAGCTTCACATTGTGCAAAACTGTGCGGCTCGCACATTGCTCCAGTTGCCGCGCAGACTGTCAGCCAAACCTGGACTGAGCAGTCTGCACTGGCTCCCAGTGCGACAAAGAATTGCCTTTAAGGCGATGTATATATCCCACCAAGCCTTCTGGGACACAGGACCGACTATTCTCCAGGACCTAATAAAACAGTACCAACCTAGCAGAAATCTGCGCTCTAGCCAGGCATGTATGGCTATAATCCCCAGAATAAAAAGGGCAAGAGCTGGCAGCAGGATGTTCCCTCCAGGCTATGGAACTCTCTTCCGTTTCAACTTAGGTCCAATCCTAATCTTTTCTCTTTTCGGAAACAGCTGAAAACTTTTTTGTTTAATTCCCCATATTAAATGCTTCAGCGTTTCCCCTCTTTTTAAGCAATTCTGGCTGCTAGCGCTTGGATGCCCCAGGGCAGCAATCGCGCTCTACAAATAGACATTTCATTTAATTTCATTTCATATTATAGTGTTAAAGAGTGTGTGTAGTCAATTAAAGTTTATTATTTGTTTTATTAACATTATGGGGTCCACCCGTCATCCTAGCGAGGATTTGGACCGCCCCCATTAGGGTGCGGGTCCCGTGGGTGGCATTAGGATGCGTCCGCCACAGTGGCGGCCGCATCCTGCATTCATAACATTGTGGCGGGCAGTGCACTCTGCACCGCCCGCCACAATGCTATGAATGCTTGCATGCATTTGCGGCAGGCACCGCCCGGTGCCTACTGCATTGTATGTGCAAATGCAGGGGGGTACCACAGGTACCCCCCGTGTGCACCCACCACCCCTCCTTCACTTTGGCATTTGACACGGTCAATCATGACACCTTGCTGAGCCGTTGTTCAGGTGTCGGAATAGTTGGCAGAGCATGGCGATGGCACAAATCCTTTTTAAGTGACAGGTCTTTTCAAATCTTTGATGGATACATGGTATCTACAAGCAAGCCACTAAGGTGCGGAGTACCGCAGGGCTCCGCCCTAAGCCCTGCGCTTTTTAACATCTACACTTTGGGGGCCCCCAAAGTGAAGACCGCATGCCTTTCCGTGGTGGCATTCCTTTTCCGCCGAGGCGGAAAAGCGGCGGACCGTCTTTCGGTCCGCCACGGTCCCCCGCCATACTAATATGGCAGGGGGAATTCGGGAAACGGTGTTGGGCGGATTGCCTCCGCCAGGCCGGCGGTGGCTACCGCCAGCCTGGCGGAGGCAATCCGCCCGACATCGTAATGGGCCCCTTAGTTTTTTGATTGATTTTTGATTAGTACATTTTATTTAAAATGTTGAAGTGTTTTATTTTTGGTGTGGTGCAGGGTAGGATACAAAAAATACATTTATGCATTGATTCTTTTTTTGTTTGCAAATATTTTATACTTTAAAAGAACGTTTTCATTTATGTATTTTTTGATTTTATATAATATTTATAGGATTTTGTTAAATGCAATTAATATTTTAATATGTTTTCTTTTTTCTATATTAAATATATTTTATTTTACATTTTATAAATATAGTTTTTTTGTTTTTTTATATTGTTGTTTTACTGTTCGAGTGTGTATAGTAATTTTTGTCTCTCCGCTACCCAACACTTCCCCTAATGTTGCACTCACTAGAGTGGGAATAGTAAACTTTACCCGTCCGTCATCCAACAATTTCCCTGCTGTTGCACTCACTGGAGTGGGAATAGTAATTTGTACTCTTCCGCTATCCAACACATCCTACTGTTGCATTAATTGGAGTGGGAATAGTAATGTTTACCCCACCGCTATCCAACACATCCTACTGCTGCATTCAGTGGAGTCGGAATAGTAATTTTTACCCTTCCGCTATCAAGCACTTCCCCTAATGTTGCACTCACTGGAGTGGGAATAGTAATCTTTACCCGTCCGCTATCCAACACTTTCCCTACTGTTGCACTCACTGGAGTGGGAATAGTAATTTTTACCCTTCCGCTATCCAACACATCCTACTGTTGCATTAATTGGAGTGGGAATAGTAATTTTTACCCCACCGCTACCCAACACATCCTACTGTTGCATTCAGTGGAGTCGGAATAGTAATTTTTACCCTTCCACTATCAAGCACTTTCCCTACTGTTGCACTCACTAGAGTGGGAATAGTAATTGTTATCCCTCCACTATCCAACACTTAACTTACTGTTGCACTCACTGGCATGGGAATAGTTATTTTTACCCTTTTGCTATCCAGCATTTTTCCTACTGTTGCATTGATTGCGTCTTGAAATGTAAGTATAAATATTTTTTAATAGGTTAATAATTTAGTTAATTATAGATTTTTGTTTTTTTATTTTTTATCATTAATATATATTTTTATTAGTTATATTTTTTTAAACTTTCAAAATACATTAAAAATAATAGTTTATTAATTGTTTTCAAGTAAATGTAAATGTATAAATTATGTGTGTGTGTTTATCTTTTTTATTAGTTTATTGGTTATATTTTATTAAAATAAATATTAACTTTATTTCGTGTTGTTAAAATTATATATTAATAATTAATATATCTATTGTTATATAAAAGTCGATAATGCATACATCTATATTTTTTACAGCGCTCTCCTAATGCAAAATTTCCCCGCACCATTTTAAAAAACGTTGCCAATTTTCAGATAAAGGAGAAGATCCTTTCCAAAGCCACTGAGAAAAGAACACTGTCTACACAAGAAGCGCCAAATTTCAAAATCGTTTCAGATATGTCCGCTGTGGCAGCAAAGAATTGCCCAGATTTCGTGAGGATGATTGACTCGTTTAAATCAAAGGGCGAGCAGGCAACTATTGTCCAACAATCAAAATTGAAAGTTCTGGCAAAGGGAACATTTTACATATTAGACAATGTTGTCAAAGCACAAGAACTTTTGCAGCAGATCTCAAACCTTGGCTAGGGTTATCAGAAAGGAACTAAAAGAATGAACCATAATCACTATACTATAGGTTTGAGGCATAAGGAATTGCAGGGCCTCTTAAGATAACGATGTTTCAATAGCACCTGAATAAGCGGGGCAGGGTCGCCAGAGACATAGCCTCCAGTAGTGGAAATGCACAAGGAGAGGGGTGCAGTCACAAGGCACCCAGCATTCCCATAGGGAGACCGGAGAAGAAGTGGGTTACTCTTCCACACACACAGGGAGGGGAACACATTAAGGGTGAGGGTGGTACACAGAGGGTGAAGGGCAAGCATAGGGGAAAAAAGGAGATAGTCCTTTTAAAACCAGAGGCATCCACAAGATAACAGGGAAAGAAATGTATGAAAATCAAGTGAGAGCCTTAGGTAGTACTGTAACTTTTCTTCGCACTTCTGGTGCTATTTGCACTATATGGTCACTTTACTTGGACCTTAAATGCACGGACACTTTACATTGCTATCTCTTTCAGTATTGTAATGTATACCAGTAATTTTTTAGGCGATTGCCAATATCAGGAAATGCTCTGCCAGACACCAAGGGATCTGATAGAGCTTCTTGAAGACCCAGGGGTAGTATGTCTTCAAGAAACTACAGGCCCACTTACTATAACTAAGCACTTTAAATGCAACATCACTTTATTTGTTAATTGTTTACAGTCCATATTCTCAGCCTTGCTTTTTCTTCTGGGAAAATTACACCTTTTTGGGCATTATTGCTAAGCACTTTATTCGCACTAAAACTTTATATCCATAAGATTTATATATTAAGCACCTTGCCTAGTATCACTCCGTTATGGCGCCAGAAACAAATATTTTATAGGCTTCATGGGTCAGTGTGCCTTCAGGAAACCATGAAGCTGCTTGAACAGTTTAAGCTCTCTACTTGTACTGTCACTTTATTTGGCAATTGTTTATAGATTAAGGGGCCCATTAGGATGGCGGGCGGATCGCTCCTGCCATGCCGGCGGTAGCCACCGCCGGTCTGGCGGGGCGATCCGCACCGCCATCCGTGCCGGAATGACCCCCGCCATATTAGTATGGCTGGGGGCCGCTTTTCCGCCCCGGTCGCCTTGCGACTGGGGCGGAAAAGGGTTTATATGGTGGCGGTGTCTATCAGACACCGCCAGCCATATTAGGATGGGCATTTAGCAATGCCTTTCCGGAAAGGCATGCGGAGTCTGCTTTGGAGTCTGATAGACACCGCCACCATGTAAACCCTTTTACACCCCGGTCGCTAGGCCAGCATGGCGGAAAAGCGGCAGACGGTCTTTCTGTCCGCCGCTGACCCCCCAGCAATACTAATATGGCAGGAGGTCATTCAGGCACGGATGGCAGGCGGATCGCCCCCACCAGGCCGGCAGTGGCTACCGCCGGCCTGGCGGGGGCGATCTGCTCGCCATCCTAATGGGCCCCTTAGTTAGGAAATGTACATAATTGTCTAACAATGCTAAGCACCTTATTTGCATTGTCACTTTATATTTATACGATTTATCTTATATCAATGTGTATAATTTGGCGCGTACTGGGCTGAATATTTATCAGCATTAGTTACGGTGCTTAATCAACAGACAGCTAGAGATGGTGTTAGAATCCTCTCTTTTAACGCCAAAGGCCTGAATAACAAAATTAAAGCACACGCTGTGGAAGAATGGCTAAAAGGTAGCTATCCAGATATTGTCCTGTTGCAGAAAACCCACTATGTTGCCAATAGAAACTTTCATTCAACATGTTCCAGCAGTGGGCTGGTAGCAGCCATCTCTCATCGACAGGTATAGCTCAAAGAGGGGTAGCAATCTTTTTTTAGTATTCTTTTCCTTTCAGACTACATAATCCCAGATAGATAAAGAGGGCAGAAGAGGATTAGTTAATGGTATAATCAACAATACTAAGCTGACCATAGAAACAATCTATGCCCCAATAGAGGATAATCCCGTTCCCCTGTTGGATCTGTATCATGCATTATTGTTATTTTAGGGTGGGATTTTAATTATTTACAGAATCTAGGAGTAGATTCATCTTCAGGGTTGGGGAAACAAAATAAACTACGGGTAGGAGCTATACTAAAGGAATGCATGACAAATTTAAACTTAGTAGACTGCTGGCGGTCAAGATATCCAGAGAAAAAAAGAGTATTCATGTTATTGAGCAAAATATAACTTGACCGCCAGGTTCGACTATTTTTTAATTTCCAGGGAATTATCTCATGCTAAATGCATTTATATACAAAATAGTTTCTCTGGCCATGCATTATAAAAATTGGAAGCATCTCAGTCTCTCTCTTGTTAATGCTCTAAAAACAATTAAGCTAATGTTGGTGTTTGAGGAACTACTTCCCTCAAGTGGTTCCTCCATAGAACTGTTTGATTGATGATTCAGAAAATGTGCCTGCTTTTGTTTCTTTTATCTACCCCAAGGCATTGTTGTGTGTTGGGTTGAGGCAGTGTATAGAAATCATCAGAGAGGTAAGGATGGGCTTTTTATGTGCAATTTGTTATGTCTTTGTATATGTGGCTGATTTCTTATTTTGCTCAATATTTGGAATTCTGTAAGTGTTTTTACAAGCGTGTCTCAAACTGTTTGTCAAGGACATCTGTATCACAAATAATATGTTCAAGTTCCTCTATTTCTACCAATTACTTTTTTACTATGTTCTAGGGCTGGGCCAATCCTGAGCACAACAAAGTTCTTGTGGTAGATAAGAATCAAAAGTCAGTAACTTTTTCTAATTTATCAAATAGCTCTACAGAAGATCCACTTAAGTAAATGAGTTCCTCTCACACTAACAAAAGCGTGAACATTTTAGAGCATCAACAAAAGAGAGGCAGAGGATGGTGCTGTCGATAAGGCCGTCAATATTAAGAATACCCGGGAAAGCTAAGGTCAAGGCGGAAACATTTCTGAGTGCCGAAGGCTTCTATACACCTTGAATAAGTGAGTGCTTCTTTCCACATGTAAGCGCTTTGTCAGATGCTCAATTAGGCCTCTTGAGTTACATAGATGAACTAATTGTTTGTAGTTTGAGAACCATCCTGCTTCATGTTTATGTTATAATTCCATTCTGATGATTGTACACCCATCTCTATGTTACAAGGGCATTCTTCTATAAGAGAATCGGGTAATTATATATTCCTTGCAGACAATGGAATTTAGTTTAAATAGTTTAGCCTTTTAATAGGATCTACTCTAGCTCTGAAATTTGTTCCATGTTCTGATGAAGATGATCCCCCTAAGGGTTGAAACATTGTTGACAATTGAGGGCATAAACACTTTTTACAATTTCATTCCAGTAAGGAACCACTGTGGACGGTAATGGAATTATTCCTTATTATATTTAGCCATTTTATATATTAGTCCTCTAATTGACTAACACAGACAATAGTGGGCATAAAGACATTGTACTATGAAATTAGTCAATTAGGAACCACTGTAGATAACAGTGGAAATATTCCTTATTATATTTCGCCATTTTATACATTTGTCTTGTCCTTGACCATCCCATTGTCTATTGCCTTTTATGATCAACTAATATTATAGATTCATTTTTTAAATGATACCTAGAAGTCTTTTGTTTCTCTTGATTACTTTTAGAAAGTTGCAAATGTCTGTCCTAATTATGTGTGCCTTCTGCCAGTGTACTGGGTCAAATGACTGGATATGGCTCAGCTTCTGGGGTATGTGTATTCCTCTCAGAGAGCGACCCAAAGGGGCCTAAGTGTGAGCAGTATCACTGGGGGTGGAGCTGTTCACTGGACCACTTTCATTTCAAAGGGCTTGCCTCCAGCACACACAAACGAAGCTGACACTAGTTGCTTGTTACCCCAGACTTCTTGGAGTCTTCAAAGGTAAAATTAAGACCTTTTCAGCACCAGATATCTGGGTAGAGAACCTCACCCCCCAAAGGCTGACAACAGGTTAGAAATATTGGACCTCCAGAGCCACTCTTCAGAAAACTTTTAGACCAGTGGGCATTACCAAAGAAAGACTGCCCTGTGCCAGAGAACTGCTCTGCTGCTTGAAGACTGGCTTGCTGTTTGAGAAAGAAGACTGGACCTTCTTACTTTCATCCCAGGCTAACCTGAGTGACTTCACTCGTCTGTTGGCAGACCTCCTATTTAAGCTACAGGTACATGAGCTCCAGAGCCTCCCTGCAAATACCCACGTGTCGGCTGTTGCAGTATCTACAATGTAACCTAAATAACATTCTAGAAAAATAAGGATGCAACCAATATGTTCGTTCAAGACTAGAAAATAAAAAGAATACAAAATTGTTTCTTTCAAAAAGAAAAAGAAATCAAATGGGATTCTGTCTTGATTACTAAAACACATGCCAATTAAGGAGGAGTATATGCTCAACTCATTCCGTATTGTTACATAAACGAGCCTGGAAAGGTCTGGTGCCTCGAGCCAATCTCCTCCACTCATTCAAACCATATTTGGGCAATACCATTTGGGATCAGGATCCCTGGGCCATCCGTGCAACTGGAAACGCAGATTTACAAGAAACTGACACATCTGTAGAGGTGTGTCAGTTTCCCTGTGCCAGACTGTGAAACCCTTGCGACACCATGGATGCACCGTATTTACAATACGGCGCACCATGGCACAAGGATTGACAGATGCGTCGGAAATTCTGACGCATCTGTTGGTGCAAAAGTCACGCATTGCTTGAGTTGTGTCACAAGCACGACGCAACTCCGGCAATGCATGTTGAGGCCTATTCTCACTACACTGCGTCACTCCTTACGCCTGCTTCAAGCAGGCGTAAGGTTTTTATGCAGTGGCATCTTGTAGATTTCACACACATCACTTTTACGAGGCTTTCCTGTGTGCGAATGCCCACCTTGCATACATTATACCTGACGCAGGTATAATGAGACGCAGGGCCTTACAATGTGACGCATCTCCCTAAATGCGTCACATTGTAAATTGGCTACATTTTGCAAGGGGCTTGTAAATCTGCACCGCAATGTGTAGAGTATTTGTGGAACACTCATACACTGTAACACAATGAAAACACCACAAAAAGACTCCACACTGATTTAGAGGAATAGACAATCGTTTTAATCAAGACCAAATCAACAAAAAATACAATAAGTAGAAGTGGAGATATTAATTTTTAAAGAATAAAAAGAGTTCTAGAACTTAGAAGGCAATACGCGCCAATAGGGATTATCTGATCATGCTGTACTGGAGAAAAGTCAACAGTACAGGCCGACCATGATGGAGTACAGGCTAGGTACATGAGCCACGCAGCCCGGTGAACAGAGTACCTTGATCCTAGTAGCAACATGAAATGCAGGGTGCAGATGTTTACCTTGATGTTTACCCTGCAGCGGTGGCAATGTGTTGGTTCCTAAGAAGAGACACCGAGCCAATTATACATTGGTTCCAGAGTGCAATGAGCCGAGTTTCTCCCTGCAGTCAAGGGGATATGTAGACTTCTCCACACTGCTGCGGCAGCAATACACAGTTCCGATGCGTCTGGCTCTCGAGGCAATGCATTGGCTCCAAGAGCGATGTACCGATCGTAGTCCTGCAATGAGTTTGATGCCCCAGGTTCTGCTATCTAAAGACTGGAGATGCGTTGATGTCTCTGGTGCAAGTATCTGGGTCCACTTGGACCAGGTGCAGGAGCAGGGTAGAGAATCTGATAGCTCTGAGTCTCAAGAAAAAGGAGGTAAGCCAACAGGCACTTGGAGAGCACTTTTGTTGCAAGGCAGAATCCAATTCTACCCCAACAGGGTCAGTGAACAGCAAAGCAGCACGGCAGAAAAGCAGGTGTTCCATATCAGAAGTCCAGCAGAGTATCAGTCCTTGATGCAGCACAGCAGTTCTTCTGACAGATTTCAGAAACAGGTCCAGAAGTGTCTGATTTGAAGGGGTCAGAGTCCCAGTACTAATACCCAGAAGTGCCTTTGAAGAGCGGTTGACTTCAAAGAAGGGTCTTTGAGATGCACAGAAGCCTTTTCTTCTCAGCCCAGGCTCCAGACTATTTGTGAGGAGTAATGTGCCCTTTGTGTGGAGACAGGACACTGCCTATTCAGGTGTAAGTGTCAACTCTTCCCTCCCTACCTGCCCAGGAAGAGCCATGAGAATGCAGATGAGTACTTGGATACACCTAAAACTCCTGTGTCTGTGGCTGTCTAGGGGGAATGCACAAAGTGGGACTGTCCCCCACCCCAGACATGTATTGGAGACAGGCTACAGGCACACAGAGCCGTAAGAGCAGAGAAATGCCCACTTTCTAAAAGTAAAATCCAACTTTACCAGTAGAGAGGTTTTGTCATAACCATTCCAAAAATATAGAACAAGACACAGCCACTCCTTTCTAACCAAGAGTTACAGCTTCAAAGTGTATTAAGGCATTCCAAATGTTAACCTAAGAAAGGAGTAGGCCTCTCAATAGTGAAAAACTAATTTCACTACCAGGACATGCAAAACTTAAAAGTACATGTCCTACCTTTTACTCACATAGCTCCCTACCTTATGGGCTACCTAGGGCCTACCTTAGGGGTGACTTATGTGTAATCAAATTAGTATTTAAGGCCTAGCAAAGGAGGTACATGCTAAGTTGAAGTGGCAGTAAAACAGAACACACAGGCTCTGTAGTTGCAGGTCTGAGGCAGGCTTGAAAGGTTACTTGTGTGGGTGGCACAATCGGTGCTCAGGCCCACTAATAGCATTTAATTTACAGGCCCTGGGTATATACCACTTTACAAGTGACTTATATGTAAACTAAATATGCCAATTAGGTATACACCAATCTTACCATGTTTTAGGAGAGAAGCACATGCACTTTAGCACTGGTCAGCAGTGGTAAAGTGCTCAGAGTCCTAAGGGCAACAAAGATTTAGCGAAAAGAGGAGGTAAGTAGGCAAAAGGTTTGGGGAAAGGTCATCCTAAGGCTGACAGGTCTAACATGCTGTATAATTTTATTTATCAAAATGTACTCTATTTTTATAAATAGCTTTCGGGTTGTTCTTGAGCTGTGTTTAATTTTATTACTGTTTGTGTGCTGCATAAATGCTTTGAACTTTGCTTCTAAGTTAAGCTTGACTGCTTTTGTGCCAAGCTACCAGGAGGTTTAGCACAGGATAATTTAGTGACTTTTGTGATTCACCCTGACAACAACTTTGGTTGTTCCCGAGGGCCTTCCACCCCAGCAACCAATAACCCAGTTTCTTACAGCTCATATACGACATGCATCCTTGACTTAGAGCAGCCCTAGGATGAATCGTCACCTTGTGTGAGTGAAAGTTCATGTCCTTTTAGGTCGAACTCTACCAGACAAGGCAGCTGTCTAGTTGTTAAAGACATTTTGGGGACATTATGAAAGCTTCCCTAGGAATGCATTCAACCCATTGCTTACAAATGGCTTTGTGGTTTTTATCTCACATTTGCTTGCTTTCTATGTGCTAACTTTAATTGTTTAAGGCTGTCCAGCAATCTTTGTCCCTCCTGTGAATAAAAGCCTGTTTACCTTCGGTCTCTAGACTCTTCCACCAGTGCTCCCTTTCTATGAACAGGTCTCTAAATGCTGTTCTTATCTTGTTACATTTTCTTTGCATTCAAAGACAGAGGTCACATGTCAGGCACTGTCTTCCAGAGAGCTTGGTGTTTACTTTTCAGTCTTGGACTTTAAAGTGCAAGGACTTATCTGACAATCCTGCTGCTTACCCATGTGAGAGGAAAGGCTGCAGGATGTTATTTTTTCTAGCACCCCACATATTTTTAATGTCTGTAAACAAACTGTGCAAATATTTCAGAAATAGGAAAACACAAACAAAGCAATTGTTTTTGTAATTCTGAAAGGTTGTGGATTTTTTTTTTTAAATGAACAAAATAAATCAATACACTTGGTGGTAACATTTGCACACCTTATCGTGTGTGCCCTGTATTATTTTATCAGTTAATGTGTATATCTTTGCAGATGTAATGGTAATTTAAATTGAAAATGTGTTGTTGGTAGTTGCAGTGCACTACCAAACCATGTATACTCCATTTCACAACACTCTATGCCACTCTACCACCCTCCATGCTACGCCATTGTACCCCACTCTACACCACTCCATTCTTTGACACTTTACTGCACTCTACGCCCCTCCATATCCATCTACTTTGACACTCCTGCCCACTCTACACCACTCTATGCATTCCAATCCATGTGACTCCACTCTACTCCATGCTGCCCTATTCCATGACACTCTAGGGCACGCCACTCTATTCTACTCTACTCCTTGTCACACCATGATACTCCACACTACACCACTTCACTCTAGGCCACTCGGACACTCCACGCCAGTCCACTCTATGCCACTCCATTTTACTCCACTCTATACCACTCAATGATACTCCACTCTATGGCACTCTCCTCTACGCCACAAACTTTTAACCCGGCTGAACAGAAGACACACTGGTGTACACCATGGCTAAAACACATCGCCAATATCTCGTTAATAGTAAGATCTATTGGCTTTGCCAATGCTTGTTTAAGCATACATTAAGAACTTCAGAACAACCAGTGATCATGGCAACTCATTTGTATCCCCCCACAAAAGTTCTAAATAGAGTTTATAGGTCTTTAATTGTTTATACTGACCTCTTTAGGGAGATACAAGCTTGTCCCTTCGTTTAGCATTTTTCCTCTCTATTCTCCAAGCCTTCTTATAAAACCAGTCCAGAGTCTGGATGCCAAAGCATAACCTGGCTCTCTTAATGAGGTTTAGAAGTGCCTAAACTAAGACAGATATGTCCAGAGCCATATGAAAGACAGCGAATGCGTCATTTGCTTGAAGTGTCAATTAACTTTCTGGGTGTAGTAAATAAACAGCTTTTGTTACCGTAGCTCCCCTTTATTATCAGCCTTCCTGGTTTCTTCTGCTTGTCTATTCGTTCCTTTTGTTCAATCTCACTTTCAGAGAGTTTATGGATTGTCTCTTGTTTTGCTCGTCTTCTTCCAGTGTGCATGCCAAGCTCACATTGGCATGGATGCGATGCTGGAGTGCGCAGCGTTCTGTACAAATGTTTACAGTAATATAAAAGCTTCGCAAGCATCACAGTGGCTTACCAGGAACTCAAGCTGGACTGACCCATCCAATTGCACACCGCCGGGAGATTCCTAGGAAAATTATTTTTCTGAATTGTATCCTGGTAGGCGTTGCAGATGTGGTCGTACGAAGGGGGCTGGTATGCGAGCATCAAAATGATACTTCACCCTTGCTGCTCTTGATCTGACCTGTGCAGAACCTGAAAGACGGGATGGCTGTCTGGGGCATGAAAAGAAGCTGCGTACTAATCAAAGATAAACAGCGCTAACAAGCGTGGTAAGCTCTCGACAAGGCTCCGCTGTCTATCCTTTCACAGACTAATTAGAGGGTAACACTGGCTTTGGCTTACACTCCCTGTGTGTTGGGTGTGGGGGGAATCCACGCAACTACAGCCTTAGAGGTGCAGTCAGTTGTCAAGGGCAGTCAGGAGATTTCTGAACACCCTCGCACAAAGCTCCCATCCCACAAGACACAAGACAAGCAGTTGCAGGCTGGCATAGAGGCATGTGCCCCTAGAGAGCCCATCTAGCCAAGCTTTACTGCCTCTAGGGCACGGATTGCCCCTTCCACCGGCAAAGATGGCTGCGGCGGTGCTTCAAGAAGTCAGAAGGTAACAGTGAGTTCTTTGTTGCTGCTGAGTACTGTACACGAACTGCAGTCAACCACGTCACAATTTGCATTTAGTTATTCATTTTTTGCATTTCATGCAGCAAAGTTGGCCACATGGGTGGTGGTGTCTCCCTTTGCCAAGGTACAATTCAATACATAAAGGAAATAGTTGGATGCAGTGGGGGCCTAAGAGGGGTGTCAAAGGGTACAATGGTTTACTGGAAGACGTGACGTCTATGGGTCTTCGGGGAGTGTTCAAGAAACCTGCCAAGTACGCAGTGTTTTTAAAGAGATGGAGTTGGAGTTTTTTACGGGAATGGCTGGGTGGAAGGGATAGAAGGAAGGGAAAGTAGACACACCACCAACCCGACTGGCACCAGCTAGAATGCATGTTGGGCCAGTTCACGTAGGACTAGGTACCGTGAATTACAATCACCAAGATGGAAGAGAACGAAGGATTGAGGGCCAATGTTGCAGTGGCCTTGAGAGAAAAGTGTCTTGAATTTGCACAGCAATACCAGTGCACCACGTAGGCAGCTGTTGGTTTTAATGATATACAGGACAAAGGAGAACTGGGGTCCAACAGGGTCAGAGGGGTGGAGACTGGATATTAGTATCTGGCTGAGGAAGAAATATGATGCTAATGTAATCAGCCATCTCCTATGAGAAGGAATTCTGTATGATTGTCTTCCAGGCACTACCAAGTGGCTGACATCCATTTTTGGAAATTCAATAGCGTGCTTCTTGTTTGAGCCTTTAGTCTGCAGGTATGACTCCATATTTTGAGTGTATATGCAGGGTACCATGCTGGCAATGGACTGTGTGCCTCCCTTTAACAGGAATGTGCACATTGAAGAAGATGGAAGAGAGAGAGGATTATTGAACATAAGATATGAAAGGCGAGTGTTCTGCACACATGACAGCCTATGACAACTGACTTGAACTTGTTAACCAGGAAATATCAGATCCAAGTAAGAAATGAAATAGATAGGCTTCTCTGTTCTTTCAAGAATAACAGAGAGATACCAAGGTCTATGGTGTGGAGTTACAGTGAATGGTCAAGGTAAATGAATACAACTACATCACCAGGGGTGTAGAATGAAAGTAATTCTTCCAAAGGACTATATATATATATATATATATATATATATATATATATATATATATATATATATATATATATATATATATATATATATATATATATATAACAAAAAAAGCAAATCGAACAAAGGAAGAAAGACTATGCTAAGTTGATGAAAAAACTAAGTGAGAACAATGAAATCATCATTAAAAAATCGGACAAGGGCGGCAACTTGGTAATTTGACCCCGAGCAGATTACATCAAGGAGGCAAAGCGCCAATTGAATGATATGAACTGCTATGAGCCGTCTAACACCAAAAAGTACATTATGGCTACAAATTCACTTAAAAAGTTGTTGATACAATCACGGAGTGATGGCCTGATTTCCAATGATGAATTCAAATTTATGCACAATGAAAATCCTATTGTACCAGTACTGTACTTAATACCCAAAGTGCATAAAGGTGTGTCTCCCATTCCTGGCAGGCCTATCATTTCCGCTATAGGGGGTGCAGCGGAACAGGTGGGCGAGTATGTAGACTTTTTTCTACAGAGTCATGTAAAAACCCTGCCTAGTTACATCAAGGATACAGGTGATTTCCTGGGAAAAATAAGGAATATCCAATGGTCAGATGGTATGTATTTAGTCTCACTAGACATAGAGTCTTTATACACCAGTATAGACCACCAGGCAGGGTTAAATGCTGTAAAATTCTTTTTGGACCAAAGATCGTGCGAATACTATCAGCACAACAAAGTTTTAATCAATCTGATAAGTTGGTGTCTCAACAACAACTTCTTCCTTTTTGGAAAGGAGTTGTTTAAACAACTAAGGGGCGTGGCCATGGGAGCCTGCTTCTCCCCCAGTTACGCATGCTTGCATGTCGGCTGGTGGGAGGAGCAGGTTCTCAAGACGGACTATTCTTCCATATTTAAAGAAAACATCAAACACTACTATAGGTATATTGATGACATCTTCATCGTGTGGCAAGGTAGTAAAGAGAAAGCATTGGAATTCATTCAGAATATCAATCGAAATAGTTTGAATCTCCACTTTACCCACCACATAGACAGTTCCAGTTTAGAATTCCTGGATGTCAAGCTGTATGTAGCTGATGGAAGAGTAGAAAGTACCCTGTTTAGAAAATCCACTGCGGGCAATGTCACGCTCCATGCCTCGAGTGCCCATCCCAGGCATCTGATTGCGAGCATCCCCTACGGGGAGCTATTACGCTTGAAAAGGATTTGTAGCACGGAGGTTGAATTCAATACCTGTGCTGCAGAATCCATGCGACGCATGAAGGCAAGAGGCTATTCTGATAAGATCTTGACATCAGCCCTGTCCAAAACCTCTCTAAGATCAAGAGCAAGTTTACTACCAGCCCCCACAGAGGAAGGACCTGCCCCGCATGATTTACCTGATTCACCAACTATTTCCGGGTCATCTGGAATTGATCAATGTCCGAGACTAATCACAGCCTATAGTGAGAATGAACGTAAGATAAGATCCATCATCAATAAGAATTGGGCAATAGTTCTTACTGACCCCGTTCTTAGAATGAACTTGCCATCCAACCCTACTATCACCTTCAGCAGAGCAAGAAACATGGGAGTAATATTAGATCCTACGAGTCCTGAAGTAAAAAGTAAACCTAACTGGTTGAAACCTAAAGATGGATTCTATAAATGCTCCACATGTCGTGCGTGCAAGTTTGGAATAAACACCACAGAATACCATACTCCATTCAGCCCTATACCACATAAGATATTGGGGAATTTCAATTGTAAAACTGAATTCGCAGTTTACGTTCTCACTTGTACCTGTGGGCTTAACTACATCGGTAGTACTAAGCTGCAGGTTCATGAGAGAATCCTTCAACATCTACATGCCATCTTACATAGTGACCCCAATTATCCAGTGGCACGCCACTTTAAACAGGTACATGGAAACAATTTATCTTGTTTAAAGTATTATGTGGTATCTTCCGTCCCTAAACCACGCAGAGGAGGGAATAGAGAGGCTTTGCTTAGGAGATTAGAAACTAAATTTATTCTTAACTTCGATAGCAAATGCCCAAATGGACTGAACAACACCGAAGACATGTACACGTGCCTGTAATTTAGGTATTCTGATTGGCCTGTGTGGGATATATCTTAGATCCCAGAATTAGTTACTGGTCTTGATGCAGATAACTCTATTTGGTTTTTCTTTTATCATGTACATATTGTTATTTCGAGATATAGTTGGGAATATTCGGTAGTTTCCGATATATGATGTATGAGGACTGCCGATTCCTAATCTCACCCCTTTTTTTTCACACTTTGGCTGAGACAATTTGATCAGATAAAGGGCATCATTTGTATGAGAGAAGTAATCTCCCCAAATGTAGTTGAAGATTATTAGATCTGACTCCACAAATAAATAAGTTGCTGTCATCTCGCTACACATCTTATCTTGGTGTCATGTCCTAGCCTTGGTTTGGGTTGCAAGATGCATTTTTGTCTTGCAATCATTTTATCTATGCACGGAACCACACACTTTTTGTACATGGTATATTGCACATTTGTTCGAAAAAATTAGATTTAAAAAAAAGTTATAGATACTGCTGCTATGCTCTGCAATTGTTTTGCATATTCTTTTTTAACCAGAGTCACGAATCAGCAAGTAATTACATGCATTCATGCAGTTATGTTAAATCACACTATTGCACTTTATATGTATATATGGATTTATCCAGGAATTCTAATTTGCCAATTGGACTCTTTTTTTTGAAATTAGATTGTGGTTTCGATCAAATGTTTTCATGACGCTAGTTTAATAACCAATTAATTTTCCGTTCTATTCAAATATATAGTCGGAAATTTTTTAGTAGGTCATGATAATTTGTCCTGATGGCATAATGAACTAAAGACATGAGCAATAATCCATCGACTGGTTTTTTTTAATCACGCAGTCTGTTTGCTATGTTTATCATTAACTTGCGGAACATGTGACCTGAGTGGGAAGGGCATATTATTTAAAAATGGCTTCAATCGTTTACAGCCTTTATGTGATCAAGGGCGCCTGAGCCCGAAACGCGTCATCTGTTGAATGCTGCTGAAAAGGTTGAAATAAAACATCTTGCCTGACAAAGAAGTGGTTCGCTTCTTCTTCTCCTTCATCGCCGCCGAGGTTTTGGTGGAAGTGGACGGAGTTACATACTTGCGATATATATATATATATATATATTTTCTCAAGTGGATTGCTTGGAAATCACACTGGCAATCACCAGCACTTCCTACTCTTCTGTTGTTTTTTTGTAATTGAGTAGGGACGTTTTTCAGTAATTTGCCCAAGAACATCAAGTTTGTACAGGACAGACAATACTACCATCTGTGAGGTCCACGGAAGGCCCTTTTCTTGTGGAGCGCGGCGGCTAGCGAGCTGTTTAGAAGGCACTCATTTGCAGTGTTCATATGATAGCATTCGCGGTGGGCATGGATCAAAGATACCAGAGGTGAATTTCATCCCACTGATCAACTTAATTTGGATAAGGACATATGAACAAAATGTGGTGAAAGATAAGGGTTGATATGCATGAAGTTAAATGTGTGAGATCTATTTCAGCTTAGATTCATTATAATTTCAGTGTTTCCTTTTTTAACATTTAAGGGCCCGATTACAATGTTGGTCGGAGCCATTCTTACCGCCTCATAATCTCCTGTTTTTAATAATTTCCGACAGACCCTTTTTGATGGATTCGGTTAGAAATTATTTCAAACAAGAGTTCCAAATAGCTTACAACGGGCACGGAGAGTCCGTCCGCCATTTGGAAGGCCCTCAGTAATCCCTCGGCTGCCTCTTTCCGCCAGAGGGATTACGAAGGCAGCTTCCCACTGTCTTTTTGTGCCGGCCTTTCTGACACGAAAAAGGCATTGGGAAACTGTCTTTGGGGGCCTCCAGCAGGGCCAACCATGGGTGCAAGGCTGAATATGGTGTCCCCCGTTAATCCCTGCACCCTGTGGCAGGCACCTTGAGGTGCCTGCCACAGGGTGCATGGATGAACTGCACCTCTGCTCTTTACAATGAGAGCATGCATTCCATACGGAAGGCATGTTTCCATTGTAACGAATAGGCAGGCGACTGAACAAGGTTTGGTCGCATCCTAATTCCTGGCCTGTAAATGGCATCACAAGGTCGTTTTGGTTACAGTTATGGTTACAGTTTCAAACTCCAGTCCGTCCGACATTTGAATCAAGGCCTTAGTAATGATATGTACAAGGCTGAGGAGCAAGTCTAAACAACAAAAGAACCGGGGGTCTATAACGGAGCTTCAAGTACTCCGAGCTGCTGCAAAACTCCTACATAAGTGAGTTAGGCGCTAATAGAGCTACATAAGTCTCTATATCAGAATGTGTGCCAGGACAAACCTGTCGAAGGACCTACTGAGATTGTTGGTAAGACCCGTACAGAGATGTGTTGGATTCCCATCAAATAGGTATGTATATCAAGTGTTCTCATTTGGTCATCCAAAAATGGGGTGGTATGTCTCTTGATCAATGAGACCCATCCATCGCCCTTACTCAATTGGGTCGCACCATCAATCGCTAAGGTACCCATGAACAAATGATAAAGATGGGATCGAGTGCAGTGCAAAAATCAAAAGATGTGTGAGTTAAAAACAAGGGGTAAAAGGATCAATAGGCGAAAAACTCTAATGTAATTTGTCCTTTCCCTCAAACAAACAAGAACAACGCAGAGGAAGCAGTCTAAACATATAACTGCATTTACAAGGCCAACATGTTTCAGCCGGTAGGGACAAGATCCCATGGCTTTCTTCAGGGCCAGAGTTCTAAGCATTAGCTACTGCATACATAAAGTGAACGTAACGACAATCTGTAAAGGATATACATAAATAGTCCAAAATCGTGTTCCTCTGTACCAAACGGTGTCTCTTACATCTGAATAGTACAGGGAGTGTACCTCACCTCTCCTGGAACCCAGCTCAGGAAAAAGGAGGCCCCGCTCTGTCCGGCGTTGTCTCATCGCAGGACCCGAGGATCCGGCGTTGTCTCATCGCAGGACCCGAGCTTGGTGGAAGGCCTTCCACCAAGCTTGGGTCCGCCGCTGAGCTGGGTTCCAGGAGAGATGAGGTACACTCCCTGTACTATTCAGATGTAAGAGACACCGTTTGGTACAGAGAAACACGATTTTGGACTATTTATGTATATCCTTTACAGATTGTCGTTACGTTCACTTTATGTATGCAGTAGCTAATGCTTAGAACTCTGGCCCTGAAGAAAGCCATGGGATCTTGTCCCTACCGGCTGAAACATGTTGGCCTTGTAAATGCAGTTATATGTTTAGACTGCTTCCTCTGCATTGTTCTTGTTTGTTTGAGGGAAAGGACAAATTACATTAGAGTTTTTCGCCTATTGATCCTTTTACCCCTTGTTTTTAACTCACACATCTTTTGATTTTTGCACTGCACTTGATCCCATCTTTATCATTTGTTCATGGGTACCTTAGCGATTGATGGTGCGACCCAATTGAGTAAGGGCGATGGATGGGTCTCATTGATCAAGAGACATACCACCCCATTTTTGGATGACCAAATGAGAACACTTGATCTACATACCTATTTGATGGGAATCCAACACATCTCTGTACGGGTCTTACCAACAATCTCAGTAGGTCCTTCGACAGGTTTGTCCTGGCACACATTCTGATATAGAGACTTATGTAGCTCTATTAGCGCCTAACTCACTTATGTAGGAGTTTTGCAGCAGCTCGGAGTACTTGAAGCTCCGTTATAGACCCCCGGTTCTTTTGTTGTTAGGATTACAGTTAGGGGGATACGAACTGGGCAGGTCTTTAAATTTCCCTCAGACCCTTCTTCAATTTTTTGTGTTTTACTGAGGAGCAAGTCTCACATAGTCATTAATGTTTACTTTGCCCCATCACATTCATTGCTTTAATTTATGGCAGCCATTTCATTTTCTCCTTACCAACTTCTCCATACCCAGCATTGTTTCAACTTGCTTGCAAAACCTTCCATGGTATTTAAAAATAGCCTTTGCAATTGCATCCAGGACTCTGATGCTGCTTTTATTCTTTTTCAATAACTAGAAAGTCGAGGAATTTCTTGCATCCGTTAACAGATTGGGCTTTTCATTCATTTGGATGATGTTAAACAAACCTCTGTAGCCTTAACCCGTTGATCGGGATGTATGACGGTACAACGCGTGCTTTTACAACGCGTATCGTTACGACGCAGGTTTTACAACGCAAGTCGTTACAACGACTTACGTTGGGGGGCGCTGGATAGTGAATAGTTTAATTTACTATTCCAACTCCAGTCCCCGTGGATAGTAGGGAAGGTGTTGGATAGTAAATTAAACTATTACCTATCCTAGAGCGCCCTCCAGCGAAAGTCGTTGTAATGACTTTCGTTTTAAACCTGCGTCGTAACGGTACTTCGTTGTAAAAGTTCCGTTGTAAAGGACGTTCCCCGTTGACTGCGGCTGGAATTCCGCTGCGGTGCGGGTGATGTATGACTGGGCGTGGTCAGGACGGCCCCACGGAAAGCGTTAAAAATGTACAGTCATATAGGCAGCACATTGGATGCAGCAGCATACTTGCTAACAGGCTAATCAGTAATTTATCAACAGATCACTTCCTCTGAAAGATATGTTGGGCATACCAGCTAGAATATTTTGCTTTAAAAAAAAAATATTCAGCAGCCCATATCTGATGGGAGGTGTATAACAACAATTGGCTCTGTAGCGAAACATGCAATTTCTTTAAAACTGAAATATTTATATCCTGATAAATTAGTAAATGCCAATAAATGATGTGACACATATAACTAAAAGATGAAATAATAAATCACAACTGACACAAACACTGTACTTTGCATGGTATATTAACATTCATATATCGTGGAGAAACAAAAAAGTCATATATTAAAGGCACAGGGATGTTATGTGAGATAAATAATAACATAAACAAGTGGCATTCAAAATGTGGGTACCATAAGAAACAATCCAATGTACAACACACTTGACCTTCAACAGAAAACACAAAATAACTCAATTGGGTGTCTGTTTATAACTCTTCAGAATGTTCAAACACATATCCTTGTTTCTTGGATGTAGATATGTGAGACATGGGTACTGAACACTTATTCTTATTGTCGACGTCTCAACCCTAACAACCACGTGTGTACATGCAAAACATCACACTGGGTCTTCTTCTGGTTTCAAAATCAAAAAAGCCTGTGTGATGAAGGATAATGCGTGTCAGTGACAGAGCAAAATAAATGAGCTGTAGCGTTCAAAATAGGAGGGGGGGCTCTTTCATAGACAAGTGAAACTGCAACTATCTTACCTTAATGAAAGGAACTCGTTCTCATCGAGATACCTCATCGAGATACTAGCCATGGTTATAGATTCAAATTAATGAGTGCCGCCAATATTGGGCCCCATGTAGGGGTTTCGCTGTGTAGTAGATACCTCTGAGATCCCAAAATGATTCTCTGTAATGAAAAATGGAATCGGGTTCAATACAACTAAAGCACACTCTGTCCAATGCTGCAAAAAAGAAAATAAAATTATTGCTTTGAAAAATCCTCTCCGGGGCCTCACCTTGTTATTAGGAGAGAAGGAGTGAATCAGACCTCTCCTGCGAGATGTGTAGCCAAAATTGTAAAGCTGCAAAGCCGGTGTGGGGACAGCTGTCCCAGTCCACTTTCCAATGGACAGCTGACTGTGATGCGATGAAGCATGCCAACCCAATAAGTCAGGTAACGGTTGCCATGAAACTTGGCACCGCATTCGACTAAGCATGGGTGGAATGCTAGTCTTGTAGTAAAATCATCAAAAGTGATTGCACCTAAATTGCCTACAACCACTGGTGGATCTAATTTGAGGGGAAATCGCATGAGCCAGAGCATCCGATTTTCTGGAAAAGGGCATCATTCATGTGGTGTTGCACAAGGAAGATGGCTTACTATTGTCATACCAAATATGATTTTATGTATACACGGCTTCTGAGTTAGGGTGACTCACACTTTCCTATACATGTATAATACCTTATATAAGAGGATGTCATAACGTGTATTTAATGCGGAGATGGCATTCTAGATACATTGTATAACAGTTACATAAAGACTGTCATTATTAGCACAATAGTCCATATCAGGAGATAGGCGAATCGGGCACAAATATTAAGAAAGATATAATTCCACAATGTCAAAACAACATATCAATTACAGAAATCACATCTGTTTTGACATTTTATTAACTTCTTTGCAGAGTTAGTTAAAACCATTGCAATGAAGGTGCCTCCAAAACATCCTTACATCCCTGGGAGCAGTGGTCAAACTGGCCATCACATTTAAAATGATTCAGAAAAGGGGCTGGTGATGAACAGAGTGCCTGAATTAAGCAGACCACTCTTACCCAGTCCAAAGATCAGGGCTTGATCCATCACCGTTTTTTAGCTCACTGCACCATCCCAGCTCAGAACTTGGCTATATGCAAATTAGTCTGTTCCTGTCCCAGTGCATGATGGGAACAGGGCAAACCAAACTACCAAGCCAATTCTTATACTGGGAAGGAAACAAGCTTCCGGGGACCGGTTTCTGCCATTTCAGGCGTCTTCGGCCCGGCTTGCTTGAATCCTGATGGTGCAATGAGCAAGGGACTCACATCTGAGTATACCCTTCCACGCTTATGGTGGACAAAATGATTCAGAAAAGGGGGTGGTGATGAACAGAGTGCCTGAATTAAGCAGACCACTCTTACCCAGTCCAAAGATCAGGGCTTGATCCATCACCGTTTTTTAGCTCACTGCACCATCCCAGCTCAGAACTTGGCTAATTGGCTTGGTAGTTTGGTCTGCCCTGTTCCCATGATGCACTGGGCCAGGGACAGACTAATTTGCATATAGCCAGGTTCTGAGCTGGGATGGGGCAGTGAGATAAATAACGGTGATGGATCAAGCCCTGATCTTTGGACTGGGTAAGAGTGGTCTGCTTAATTCAGACACTCTGTTCATCACCACCCCCTTTTCTGTATCGTTTTTGGCCACTATAGGTGTGGCAGGGTATACTCAGACATGAGTCCCTTTCTCACTGCTCCATCAGGATTCAAGCAAGCCGGGCCGAAGAGGCTGAAATGCCAGAAACCGGTCCCCGGTAGCTTGTCTCCTTTCTGGTGAAGAATTGGCTTGGTAGTTTGGTCTGCCCTGTTCCCATGATGCACTGGGCCAGGGACAGACTAATTTGCATATAGCCAGGTTCTGAGCTGGGATGGGGCAGTGAGATAAATAACGGTGATGGATCAAGCCCTGATCTTTGGACTGGGTAAGAGTGGTCTGCTTAATTCAGACACTCTGTTCATCACCACCCCCTTTTCTGTATCGTTTTTGGCCACTATAGGTGTGGCAGGGTATACTCAGACATGAGTCCCTTTCTCACTGCTCCATCAGGATTCAAGCAAGCCGGGCCGAAGAGGCTGAAATGCCAGAAACCGGTCCCCGGTAGCTTGTCTCCTTTCTGGTGAAGAATTGGCTTGGTAGTTTGGTCTGCCCTGTTCCCATGATGCACTGGGCCAGGGACAGACTAATTTGCATATAGCCAGGTTCTGAGCTGGGATGGGGCAGTGAGATAAATAACGGTGATGGATCAAGCCCTGATCTTTGGACTGGGTAAGAGTGGTCTGCTTAATTCAGACACTCTGTTCATCACCACCCCCTTTTCTGTATCGTTTTTGGCCACTATAGGTGTGGCAGGGTATACTCAGACATGAGTCCCTTTCTCACTGCTCCATCAGGATTCAAGCAAGCCGGGCCGAAGAGGCTGAAATGCCAGAAACCGGTCCCCGGTAGCTTGTCTCCTTTCTGGTGAAGAATTGGCTTGGTAGTTTGGTCTGCCCTGTTCCCATGATGCACTGGGCCAGGGACAGACTAATTTGCATATAGCCAGGTTCTGAGCTGGGATGGGGCAGTGAGATAAATAACGGTGATGGATCAAGCCCTGATCTTTGGACTGGGTAAGAGTGGTCTGCTTAATTCAGACACTCTGTTCATCACCACCCCCTTTTCTGTATCGTTTTTGGCCACTATAGGTGTGGCAGGGTATACTCAGACATGAGTCCCTTTCTCACTGCTCCATCAGGATTCAAGCAAGCCGGGCCGAAGAGGCTGAAATGCCAGAAACCGGTCCCCGGTAGCTTGTCTCCTTTCTGGTGAAGAATTGGCTTGGTAGTTTGGTCTGCCCTGTTCCCATGATGCACTGGGCCAGGGACAGACTAATTTGCATATAGCCAGGTTCTGAGCTGGGATGGGGCAGTGAGATAAATAACGGTGATGGATCAAGCCCTGATCTTTGGACTGGGTAAGAGTGGTCTGCTTAATTCAGACACTCTGTTCATCACCACCCCCTTTTCTGTATCGTTTTTGGCCACTATAGGTGTGGCAGGGTATACTCAGACATGAGTCCCTTTCTCACTGCTCCATCAGGATTCAAGCAAGCCGGGCCGAAGAGGCTGAAATGCCAGAAACCGGTCCCCGGTAGCTTGTCTCCTTTCTGGTGAAGAATTGGCTTGGTAGTTTGGTCTGCCCTGTTCCCATGATGCACTGGGCCAGGGACAGACTAATTTGCATATAGCCAGGTTCTGAGCTGGGATGGGGCAGTGAGATAAATAACGGTGATGGATCAAGCCCTGATCTTTGGACTGGGTAAGAGTGGTCTGCTTAATTCAGACACTCTGTTCATCACCACCCCCTTTTCTGTATCGTTTTTGGCCACTATAGGTGTGGCAGGGTATACTCAGACATGAGTCCCTTTCTCACTGCTCCATCAGGATTCAAGCAAGCCGGGCCGAAGAGGCTGAAATGCCAGAAACCGGTCCCCGGTAGCTTGTCTCCTTTCTGGTGAAGAATTGGCTTGGTAGTTTGGTCTGCCCTGTTCCCATGATGCACTGGGCCAGGGACAGACTAATTTGCATATAGCCAGGTTCTGAGCTGGGATGGGGCAGTGAGATAAATAACGGTGATGGATCAAGCCCTGATCTTTGGACTGGGTAAGAGTGGTCTGCTTAATTCAGACACTCTGTTCATCACCACCCCCTTTTCTGTATCGTTTTTGGCCACTATAGGTGTGGCAGGGTATACTCAGACATGAGTCCCTTTCTCACTGCTCCATCAGGATTCAAGCAAGCCGGGCCGAAGAGGCTGAAATGCCAGAAACCGGTCCCCGGTAGCTTGTCTCCTTTCTGGTGAAGAATTGGCTTGGTAGTTTGGTCTGCCCTGTTCCCATGATGCACTGGGCCAGGGACAGACTAATTTGCATATAGCCAGGTTCTGAGCTGGGATGGGGCAGTGAGATAAATAACGGTGATGGATCAAGCCCTGATCTTTGGACTGGGTAAGAGTGGTCTGCTTAATTCAGACACTCTGTTCATCACCACCCCCTTTTCTGTATCGTTTTTGGCCACTATAGGTGTGGCAGGGTATACTCAGACATGAGTCCCTTTCTCACTGCTCCATCAGGATTCAAGCAAGCCGGGCCGAAGAGGCTGAAATGCCAGAAACCGGTCCCCGGTAGCTTGTCTCCTTTCTGGTGAAGAATTGGCTTGGTAGTTTGGTCTGCCCTGTTCCCATGATGCACTGGGCCAGGGACAGACTAATTTGCATATAGCCAGGTTCTGAGCTGGGATGGGGCAGTGAGATAAATAACGGTGATGGATCAAGCCCTGATCTTTGGACTGGGTAAGAGTGGTCTGCTTAATTCAGACACTCTGTTCATCACCACCCCCTTTTCTGCATCGTTTTTGGCCACTATAGGTGTGGCAGGGTATACTCAGACATGAGTCCCTTTCTCACTGCTCCATCAGGATTCAAGCAAGCCGGGCCGAAGAGGCTGAAATGCCAGAAACCGGTCCCCGGTAGCTTGTCTCCTTTCTGGTGAAGAATTGGCTTGGTAGTTTGGTCTGCCCTGTTCCCATGATGCACTGGGCCAGGGACAGACTAATTTGCATATAGCCAGGTTCTGAGCTGGGATGGGGCAGTGAGATAAATAACGGTGATGGATCAAGCCCTGATCTTTGGACTGGGTAAGAGTGGTCTGCTTAATTCAGACACTCTGTTCATCACCACCCCCTTTTCTGTATCATCATCACATTTAAAAATCATATTCAAACAAGGCATTCTTAGACAGTCGCCGTAATACGAATAAAAGTGTTAAAATCAGAAATAAAATGAATTAAGTGACTTTATGTAGTAGTTAAACTCTGGAACATACTGTAAAATAGTCAGTAGTGAGTTTTTGAGGAGCAGAGTCCAGATTGGGAAGGGTTATATGAGGAAAGAGTAGGTCTTCTAGGATTCTCATGTATTTTCCGCACCTTGCAAGCGTTTGAGGGCCTGTTTGTGTGAAGCAAAGTGCAGTTGCCTACAAGCATGTGTAAATGCCCCTTTGTTGGTATAATGGCTTCAGGAGAACTCTTCTGGAGGCATCTAAGGAAGGACAGCAGCACAAAAGATAAAGCCATGATTCAGACCTGTAGTTGCACAGTCCTGTCCACATGGGGACCATTGATTAAAATCAATGGTTTGCAGGCCTGGAAGGTGCATAAACATAATATTCCTACGGTCAGTGAGTTTAGGCTATCTGAAAGATATGGTTGCGGTAACCCTGGGAGGTATAATTCATTCAGATTGTAATGCCTGAAAATCCATCTGGTAGGAGATTTGTCTCACCTGCTTGTTTAGGGACCTTTTCCAGACTGCGTAGGGAATAGAGTCTGCTTGTAGTGCTGATTCATCAATTTGTAGGGAGTTTATGGCCTTTACAATTTGTCGATTCCATGGATTCCTGGGACAGACGAGGATTTCTTTTAGGCGAGTTTTAAGGGTGTGTCTGGGGCTTTTAGTACCCTTATGTAGTACTTCAAGGTGTCTGTTTCGCATCAAAGAGATTGTCTTGTAAGGCCCAGCTCAAGTCGTAATCTTGACATAGGTCGTGTTCTGGGCATAGTCTAGACTGGCTGCACTTGCTTCGTGAAAGGCCTGATGCCCATAGCTTAGGGCGGGAAGAAGGGTAACCTTCAGAATAGTTTCATCTGAGGGACTGGTTGTAAATAAGTTAGGTAGGCAGCAAGACACGTCTTCAGGTTACAAGATAGATTTATTAAGATAGCACGGCAGAGCAGTACACCTCACCAGTTGACCAGACCATCAACTAACAAGACTAGAACTTTCACATACAAGTTAGAACACTCACAGGTACTATGGGAGGCTGGGAAGGTGGGAACACAAAGGAAGGCCTACTGACACCAAGTAGCCATATTGAAGGAAGCACAAATATACAACAGACTGCTCAGGGTTTGATTGAGAAAGGTCAGGCTGTATGTTATTGCTCCAGCTCTCTTTATCAGAGAGGCTAGATGTCTAGGTGTACTGATGATCTAGAGGATTCCCTAAAACATACACCCAGGTAGTTATACTTCGGTGTCGATTTGATCTTCGCGGACCCAATGCTTAATGCTCTAAGTTGGAAATCACATCTGTTATATCAGTGCACGTGAAAATGTCATGACTACTGAGTTACTAATAAGGGCGTCATAAACCTCTGAGTAGAACACTTGAAAACCAAACAATCATAACCTGTGTGAAGGAGGGCCACTTGTCTAGATATCTCCTCTGATTCGTTGAGACCTTGACCGACCGTATCAAGCAGTATATATTCACTTGCACTCTCTTAAGTTAAGGGTGGATAGTATGTCACCTCCTCTGGGGTTATGGATTACTTTCTCCAGTACCGACCACCTCAAATTCTCTGTCATGTGCTGCATACAACTGAAATGATCAACCAATGGCCCCTTCCTGCATCTTGCAGCGAATTCTTGAACAATGTTGGTGAATTCAGACTGGCTTTCTTTCTTGTCAGACCCATGTAGAGCATGTCACATGGGCATACAAGTACATAAATCACATCCACTGAGTTACAATTTGTGTGGTGTTCAGTGTGTATTTGTGATTTAAATGTGTAAAGTCCTTACTTTCCATGGTAAGAGTGCACGCCATACAGTGTCCGCAGTTTAAATGACCCACTAGAGGTGGTAACATAAACTGGGCCCTCAGATCAGGGGTTGGCAGTGTTTTCAAATATAAACTAATCACAAAGTCTCTTATATTTCTACTTCTAGTACCGAATGAGGTCACCCATACTACTCTGTTTTCAGAGTCAGTACAATTAGTATTAACCTCCAACCGGGTATCTCATGGACAATACCACGCCCTTTTCCTTTCTCTCTTGAGTAAACTTTTTGGGTAACCCCTTTCGCTCAATCGTGTCAGTAAATGGTCTGTCTCTTTGAAAAGGTCTTCCCTGCGTTTTTAGTTTATGCGAAGCCACAGAAATTGGCCATCACAGGTTATCTCTAGATTCCTGGGGTGGTGGCTACAATATCTAAGCAATGTATTGCACTTCATAGATTTCTTTAGGAGTGTTGTTTATAATGCACTATCCACAACTATTATACTTAGGTCTAGGAAATTCATCTAATCATTACTGTGTTTTGTGTGAATTGTATGTCAGGGGATCTCTCAATGAGCCACTGACACCCATTATCCTTCATCACACAGGCTGTTTGGATTTTACCTAGTCCTGAAGAAGACCAACTGTGATGTTTTGCATGAAGAGATGTTGTTGTTAGGGTCAAAATGTTGATGATATGAATAGGTGTTCCATACCAAGGTCTCACATATCTCCATCCAAGAAAAAAGGATATATGTTTGAACATTCTAAAGAATTATAAACGGATGCCCAATTGAGGTATTGTGTGTTTTCTGTTTAATGTCAATTGTCTTGTACATTGGATTATGTTTTATGTTACGCACATTTTGTATGCCACTTATGTTATTATTTATGTCGCATAACAGTCCTGGGTCTTTGATATATTATGTTTTGTGTTTCTCCAAGAAATATGAATGTTAATATAGTGTGCAAAGGCAGTGTTTGGGTCAGTTGTGATTTAGTATTTCCTTTATTAGTTATATGTGTTGTGAGAAGTTGGCCTGTTATATGCTATCCACTAATTAAAATGAGCACCCTGCACCAGTCCAAATGACTCTTATGATGTATGAGGTCAAAGATAACGTTTAGAAAGCTATCCTAGTGGTAGCTGTGGTTGAGCAGTCTTCACGCTTAATCTGGAAGGAATGTAAAGCAGGCAGCTTGTTTTACCAGAATATCACCTCCTGAATTAATTAAATGAAAGGAGAACCACACAGTAGTTATCTAAAAATAGATATTTATTAATATAACACTCTTTAGTATCCTCTACCCTAGGATAGAACACAAAGTACACAATACGAGATCAATAGAACAGTTGTAAGTAGCACAAAACACAGTGGGCTCCAGGGGGAGACCAAACCATATACTAATATAGTGGTATAACAACCAAGACTAAGGTCAAGACAAGGTCTGGAGCACGTAGAATCGTGTGACCCCAAGGAACCACCAAAGGTGAGTAGATAGGGACCCCATGGAGGATGGGTGCAGTGTGCTAACAAGATTGATGGCTCTGTACAATTCTATGGGGAAGTCACGGTTGCAATTTTACAGTTTAAGGACCCTCGAGGAGGATTTCAAGGAAACCCTTCAGAACATAAGAGGTTGGAGAGCCACCCCACCCGTGGATACCGAAGTACCAGAGTTACCTGTCCCAGAGAAGCTGGGTGCATAGGGTTGAAGTGGCGTCGGAAATCGCTGTCGCTCTCTGTGGAAGGCTTTGAAGAAGTGCTCCTGCCGTGAATGTGAAAAGGGTCTGGTGGAATCCAAGCCTGGATTCTGGAAGGAAAGAACCTGAAAGCAGAGGGGACAGCATCTGGGTCACTTCAGAATGACCAGGGGCTCGGGAAATGAATGCCCACTGATGGGTGCTTCAGGTGTGAAGAAGAGATGCTTGACTCTGTAGCCATGAGGACCAAGAGATGTTGATGATGACCAGGAACCAGATGCAAGCTGTCCCACAAAGGATGTCGAGTGCCGAGGGGTCGGTGTCCGGCTGGATCCCCAACAAGCATTGGCAAAAGCAACCCACACAGGAAGATCAAGCAGGTTACAGTGTGGACCAACAAGGTCCAGGGGTCTCACCAAGCAATGGGGAGTCAGGGCACATCTGGAGCAACCAGGAAATCCCACAAATCAATATGACCTTCAGGAGGACCCACAGACCGAATGACCAGGAGTCGCGAGGGGACCTCGAGCAAGATCACAAAATACCAGCCCACGGAGCACTCGGTGTGAGGAGTCCAGAGTTCTTTGGTGGAAATATTGCTTGGGGCCAGGACTACACGGAGTCCAATGCACAAGCTAGGGAATTACCAACCAGCATATGCACCTGCAAACAGACACAATGCCCAGGGGTTCAGATTATCTAGTCCCCATGAGGGATACTGACCTCAAACTTGCTAAGAGGGCAGATCAGCCTCAGGGACCTTCGTAACCCACCTCCTGTGTTGCTGGAGTCTTCAGAGTCTGCAGAAGCTTTGGAGCAGCAGACCATGTCAGCTGCGTTGAGGTGCCTGCAAATGCAGGGGAGTAACTCCTTCACCCCAAGGGAGATTCTTCAGTCGTCCTTAGTGCACCACAGGTCCTGCACAGGGCCTGTAAGGAGCAAGAGCACAGAAAAAGCTTTGAACAAAGAGGGAGACAAAGTCGGGCCCAGTCGAAGTCCAGCGCAGTCCAGAGTGACTAGACGGTCGAAGGTCAGTGGTTTCCTCTTGTAGAATCTTATCCACATAAAATCTAAAGAGCTACAGTCAGGTAAGCCCTTTTGTACCCACAGGAGAGGGTTGGACAGATTCGGGGAACCCTTCTAGGGGAGGTTACTCCCATGTCTGTTGTCCAGTTTTGCATCAGTACAGGAGCCAATGGCTCCTAGAACTGGTTTGATCTGGACTATGCGCAAGGACACCAAAGGTGCCCCAGGTGCAGACTTTCAGGCACTCTCAGGGTTCACCCACCCAGCCGCAATACACTAAACCCTGTCTGGGAGGTGGTCACACCTCCCTGTGACAGGATGCCTATTGTGCTGCCTTCCTCTGCTCGAGCTTGGCTCAGCATCAGGAGGGCAGAAATGTGTCTCTGGTTGGCAGCATCCATTTTGTGCTGACCCGGTCAAGCAAGCTGGCACCGGATAGACTAGTGACCCCACGAAGCTCGCTTCAGAAGGGTGGAATCATACCTCCCACATTGGTTACCGGTGTGGGAGGAATGATTCCATGGTGTTTGATACCAAACACGATATGATTCTATGCAGCCGTTGGCTTGACGCCACTGGAGTCAAGCTATCCTGGCTGAAGACGGCTGATAGCCAGAAACTGGTCCTAGGATGCTTGATTCCGTTCCAGGGAAGACATGGCTTGGCAGTTCGGGCTGGACTGTTCCCATGAGGCACAGGGTCAAGGCTGATTTGCATATGGCCATGTCTGAACTGGGGTGGTGTGGTGAGCAACAAGACGATGGATTTAGGCCCAGATCCTTGTTCTGGGGTGAATGTATGAAATTGTTCTGCATTCTGTCCATCAACTGTTGTTTTTGCATTTGTCACCCCGAGTGGGACGGGTATGCTCAGACCTCAGTCACGTGCTCTCTACGCCACTGGAGTCAAGCTATCCTGGCTGAAGACGGCTGATAGCCAGAAACCGGTCCTAGGATGCTTGATTCCGGTCCAGGGAAGACATGGCTTGGCAGTTCGGGCTGGACTGTTCCCATGAGGCACAGGGTCAAGGCTGATTTGCATATGGCCATGTCTGAACTGGTGTGGTGTGGTGAGCAAAAAAACGATGGATTTAGGCCCAGATCCTTGTACTGGGGTGAATGTATGACATTGTTCTGCATTCTTCTATCAAAGAAGGAGGGAAGAGGATTTGCGGTCCATTCAGTTCCCCTGATAAGATCCGGAGTTAATCAAAAAAAGTGGAATGGACACTAGTGTCTACTGAACCATTAGTTCAAAATTGACAACCCTCATAGGCAGCCTGATTCTGCGATGCGGTATATCTGTTTTTCCGCCCCATCAGGTGTCATGGCATATTCATAGGGTAGTCAAAAGTGTGGTATGCCTGCCTCACCCGAGGCTACCTCTGGTCCAGGTAGAAGTATCCAGAAATGATAGGGAGGGTGAAATAATTATAAAAGCAGTGTATCTCCAAAAAATATATTTTAATGAGAAAGGGGGATAACACTGTCAGTTAAAAATAAGTCGATATAGATGTAATCGAGTAACTAGATTACCATATATCTATGTATATATGGGTGCGTCGTCGTTTCACCCTCCCTATCATTTCTGATGGGGCGGAAAAACAGATATACCGCATCGCAGAATCAGGCTGCCTATGAGGGTTGTCAATTTTGAACTAATGGTTCAGTAGACACTAGTGTCCATCCCATTGTTCTGCATTCTGTCCATCAACTGTTGTTTTTGCCGTTTTTTTAGATAGCATTTACCTCAAGGTTATAATGCACCTCTACCTATATGAACGGCTGAGTCACAGATAACCCGGGAGAATGGTCCCCAAAGGCTGCAGAGTGGTTCTGCTCATGCTGGGGCACTCTCTCACGTAAAACCCAGCACCCTGCCTTCAGGATTGATTGGGTATGCTATAGGGGTGACATAAGTTTTAAGTGTAGTGACCTATAGATATAGTGAACCTATTTATAAAGTAAGTGATGCAAGCACCAGCTTACACAAGTTGCAGTAGCAGACCTGTAGTTCCATTTTGCAAGGCCTCTCATGGGTGGCATAATACATGCTTCAGCCCATGTGATGCCTCTGGGGTACCTATGCCCTGGGAACATGTGTACCATATACTAGGGACTTATAAGCGTAACCCCTGTATCCAATCTGGAGTGTACCAAAGTACATACAGAACAATTCTAGGGAGAAAGCAGATAGACTGGGGTCCTGACTAGCAGACTAGTCAAAATAGGGCAACATCAAGCAAAAAGTGGAGGTAACCATAAGAAGCAGACCCTACTTTCCTACTTGTGTCACACCATTCATTGGCATGTCCTAGTTTATCAGGATATAAACATTTCAATTTGAAAGAAATTGCATCTTTCTCTACAAAACCAATTGTTATTATACACTATTAATTCCTCAGATTCTGTGGGACACTGGGACACTCCCTTAGTATTCATGGTCATATCTGATGGGAAGCGGTAAGTGTAGCAAGCTGCCTCTTTATGTAGTGTGCCAATGTAAGAGCACACCATGCAAAAAGTCCAGCCGACGCTTATTGGTTTACAGGACTTACTTTAGTAATCCCAAGTGCTCTATTGGTGGTAGTGTGGTCGAGCAGTTTAGGCTCATCAGAGGGGAGTGTTAAGCATTTATTGCGCACACACAGAGTCAGTAAATGGCACACACACTCAAGAACAAATCCAAGACCAAATTTATAAAAATAACAGATTTGTATAACATTTTAGATACCAGGATTATCAGAACCAGGTAAGTTCTTTCGGAGGTAAGAATTTCACAAAGAAACAGTAAAATGCTAAAATAGCGGTTTTTGAGGTACAAGCCTTGAATTCGGTAATGTTATCCTAACGGGAAGAAAGACATATAATGCATACATATACTTGCAAGCAATTGTATAGTGTGCCCTTAAGGACTGACGGGGCTTGGAGTCAAGGTCCAAACAACCACCAGCAGTTTGGGTTTACCTTCACTGGCGTGTCTGTGTGCAGAGGTGCTGGTCGCGTTGGTAGCTTCTAGAGCTACTTGACTTAGTTCAAAATACCTGTAGCAAAACGGCTGCAAGTGGGGACTTGGGGACGAGTCTAGCAGAATCCAAAGGGGAGCTCAGCCTATGAGGGTCTCTAGAGCACAAGGACGCAGTCTGTTTTTGTGAACCCAGGCAGTGAATCTTAGGTGCAGAGGTGCTTGGCCAGCTGGCCACTTGAGGTGGAGGCTCTCATGGTTCTCGGTCTTCACCTACAGAGGGAGAGAAAACAGATAGCAGGGCCACTCTCTGTTTGAGCCTCACTGGTTTTGATGTTCTTCGGTGGGCAGGTTGGTTTTGGCGGCAATGATGTCACTCAGCAAGCCTTGGTTGAGGCAAATGCTCCTGTATACCGGTTATTGGTGCCGGGGGGCTCCAAGAGGGTCTATCATCTAGAAACTCGTTGGAGAGACAGGGCTGACCTCTTGGAACCATGGTGACCTCCTCCTGGAAATATGTTCCCTCGGTGGGCCCCATGACCAGCAAACTGAATTACCAGACAAGTGCGATCAGTGCCAGCAGATGCAGGGGGTGGCTCCTGCACCCCAAGGGAGATGCTAAGTGGTTGTTGAAGGAGAGGACAACGTGGTACGCCTTTTCTCTGCACAGATACTTAAAAAATATGGCAAGTACATCACTTTTTCCCTGCATGCTTAACCTTACCTTTGCATGCCACTCATTTTCTGTAAAATCGTTACAGAGGTGAGCCACTGGGGGAACCACTTTCACTTTTTATCACCCTGAAGAATGCCCAGGACCTATGTTAGGCCAATATTGTAAGGCAGAAACATGTCAATGTTTTAAACACTAAGGTCATAGGACTACAACATCCTGCTTGCCCAGTGTATGTACAATGTTAAGCTTCCTTTCCTCTTACAAATAAAGGGATACCTTAGGGTGGATGAGGAATTTTATTCAATAGTATGTTACCTCCCAAAAAAAACAAAAGATTCTTCAAAGAGTTCCCTGGAATATGGTCTAGCCCACCCTGGCTTCTAGGAGTCAGGGTGAACCCAATGATGAAGCATGCCACTACTAGAGTGGGTGAGGATTGTATAAAAAGGTTTTCCTTTTTTCCACCACTGAGTGCGGTGGAATAGAGCTATTGTTTAATCTCCTTATCAGATTGCCACTTTAGAGAAGGATAACACATAGGTCATTGAATATTTAATAGGGAGTACGTATCGACTTACCTTTTATATACTATAGGACCTAAATACCCTTCTGGGTCTAGGAGTCCCACTCCTGCTCCTAAGTGTTTAAGCACTGGACAGACCTCCACTGGATTGGTGGGAGAATGTTCAGCTCCTGGATGAGTCGGTCCTGCAATTGTCGAGGTTACCAGCAGCCAGGCAGGTTTTGGTGTGAATTTCGGAGCAGGCCCTCTGTTCTTGTGGTGTCAGATCTTCCTTGTCCTTTTTCTGTTCTCTGGGGGATGAATCTGAAGCTCTGGTGTCGGGGGTCCCCTTAATACTGAATTTAGGGGCATTTAGGGTAGTGCAGGACAGTAGCCAAGATGGTGAAACTCTTCTGTAACTGCCCACTTCGGGTGGGCCACCTTAGGGGTGTGCTTAACCTGCAAATGTGCTGCAACATGCATTGTGACTATCTAATTTCCCGCCTGCTCTGGGGCCAAATGGGCTTCAGGTCAGGGAGTGGTGTTCCGCAGGTCTGGGGGGAAGCCATGGTTGCATTTCAAAGGTGGTACAGACTGTGAAGCCTGCTAATCTGTTAGCCATGCTGCTGGAGGAGGTCTGATCACACTCTGCTGGACAGAAACCCAGAAACGGTTTGTGGTGGCAGGCTGGAAAATACCAGTCAGCCAGCACACTCTGTGAATAATAAGGCTTCAAGGGCACCTCTAAGGGGCTCTCTGGGTGCTTGTCATAATAAATCTGGTACTGGCATCAATATGGATTTAATAAGACAAGATGTTTGATACCAAACATCACTATATAACTTTGTGTTTGTTGTTTTTGAGTTCTACGGTAGTTTGTTAAGAAAATAAAATCCAGCATCACCTGTCCAAAGTTATAGAGAAAATAGACGAGTCGGCAGAAGAGCAAGTTAGAAATTTTGCTAAAGCTACATGTTGGATACAAAGTCAGACCGCTTTAATTGCGATACAGGAGTATTTTTGTGAAGAGATTTAATCTCACTGCGCATATTTTTGCCACTCAGTGTTCTGACTATACCAGTTAATGATCATTCAATGTATGCCTATTCGTGTTGCCCGCTGCGCCGACCATCAAAGAAAACCCACAACATTAAATAGAATGCACACTGGACCACTTTTGACTTTACATCGGCCGTGCCGGTTGTACTTCACAAAGGCAAGTTACTATCAGTATAGACATATTATACACTGGAAACTCACAGAGAGCACTTTCAAAATCTTTGCAAGTCATACATTTACATGGAATGCACCTGTTTTCCTACGTATTCCCACTTTTGGAAAACATTTGTCCTTTTATCTCCACTGTGAAGAAAGCTTTGGGAATCAAGCCGAATACCTAATACCACCGGAGAGGTCAGTCAGATTCCTAGATCCTCAGAGTAGTTTGGATTATAGGAAAGGATGAATGTAGGACTGGAGCAAAGAGACACATATTCGGCGGTATTGTGCACAATACCGAAAATGCCTAAATAACTTCAGGATTCTAACACTAGATCAGATACAATGGTAAATAATCAGATTTTTTTATACACTTATATGCACACCAGAGGCTCACTTAACCTTACTTTCTAGCTATTAGCACAAATCTCTTTGCCATGCACACTGAGTGAAAACAAAACAAAACATGTAGGCCTCTCAAGTTGTCCTCGTTTCCATACCTATTGTATCAACTTTGCACCTTACTGGTTAATGTTAATGTTAATGTTAAATGAACTTGTGACGCGCACGGCTGCCCCAGCCAAGGGGCGTCCCGGCGCTAGCTGCATGAAGATGTACAGGTAGAAGGTGTTTGTGCTGTCATAATGAGGCAATTGTACATTAACAAAAGAGGTAGGTTTTTATGGCTTTCCGTAAGGGTAATAGCTCCTCGATTCTTCGAATTTGAATAGGGAGTCCATTCCAGAGTCTTGCAGCGAGGTATCTAAATGACCGACCGCCCATTCTTGTTAGTTTGAAGCGGGGCACTACTGCCAAGTTCTGTCCTTCTGAACGCAGCGTGCGTCGGGGGACGTACGATGTGAGAAGTGGACATAGCATGGGGGGGGAGGCAGTTTTAAGGATTTTAAATGCCAGACAGAGGGTTTTATAGTGGATCCTTTTTTCCACGGGAAGCCAATGGAGTTTCGTAAGAACCGTAGACACTGACTTATAGCATGGGAGACCAGTTAGCGCTCTGGCAGCAGCGTTCTGAACTCGTTGGAGTCTAGGTTTCTCTGCTACATTTGTCCCTAACAAGAGGGAGCTAGCGTAGTCCAGTCTTGACAGAATTGCCGACTGTACCACAATTTGGCGGGTTTAGTGGTCAACAAACTTTAAAATCGGTCTAAGATTGCGTAAGATACCAAAGCAGGTAGCTGCCACCTTTTTAGTATGATGGGTAAAGGTCAGGGCGGCGTCCACCCAAACTCCCAGGTTTCTTACATGGCCTTTGCACTCAGGAGGTTGGCCGAGTGTTTCTGGCCACCAGTTGTTTCCCCAGGCAGTTGTTTCTTTGCCCACCAGTAACACCTCCGTTTTACTGCCGTTTAGCTGGAGATAATTCGCCGTCATCCAGCTGGTGATGTCAATAAGCTTCCATTTGAAATTTTGTGCACTAAGACCGCCTTCGTTGTCCAGTGCCACCACCAGCTGGGTATCTTCGGCGTAGGTCACTAGTGATAGACCATGTCTCCTAGCTATTTCTGCCAGGGGTTGAACGTAGACATTGAACAGGGTAGGGCTCAGAGCTGACCCCTGGGGCACACCCTGTTCAATGGGGTACTCTTTAGATAGAAAAGGAGGGGTGGAAACTCTGAAGGATCTGCCAGAAAGGAAAGCTTTGAACCACTTGAGAGCCTGCCTGGTTATTCCTATCCCCTCCAGCCTCGACAGCAAAATCTCATGTGACACCGTATCGAAGGCAGCACTGAGATCTAAAAGAATCAGTGCTGTCATCCCCCCAGAGTCTAATATGGTATGGAGATGTTCTGTCACACTTAGAAGAGCTGTCTCAGTGCTCTGGCCAGCGCGGAAACCGTGTTGGGACCTATCCAGAATGGAATTGTATATCAAATAGTTGGTCAGGATGGAATTGACATGGGCTTCCGCTACTTTTGCTGGCCAGGGGAGGAGTGATATAGGTCTAAAGTTTTCAGGTAGGGTAGGGTCTAGCGTGGGTTTTTTAATGATGGGAGTCACCCAGGCTTGCTTCCATCTTATGGGTATAATGGCTGTGGAGAAGGACAGGTTTATCATGTCTCTAAGAGGGCCCAGGACCGTCCAGTCTGATTCTCTAAATAGTTCCAGTTTCAGGGGATCTGCAGGAGAACCTGACTTAATTTTATTGCGAAGTTTAAGGAAATTTTCTTGGCTGAGTGCTGGGATATCGAAAAGATTGGGCATATTCAGGTCAGCTGGAGGAATGAGGTGAGGATTCATTGGGAAGGTACTATAGATTTTCTTAATTTTATCAATGAAAAAAGACGCCATATTATCACAGAATGCGGAAGATATACTGGAATTGTTTATCGATTTCTTGGCACTGAGCTCTTTCAGTATCCTAAAGATGGTTTGCGAATTGGAGTCAATACTAAGAGGAATAGTCATTATCACCAGACAATGGTCAGACCATACTATGGGGATAGGGGGTTCGACACTAACATTGTTTAAGTTCGAGAAAATGGGATCTAAAAGATGCCCAACGCTGTGTGTAGGGCCCCTCACAAGTTGGCAGAGCTGGAGGGCTTCAAGGTCAGCTAGCAAGGTGTTGATCGTGGTATCAGAAGTGAGATCAAAATGAATGTTCAGGTCTCCTATGATGGTAAAATTAGCGGTTTCGGTGATCAAAGAGCATATATGCTCTAGGAGCGAGCTAGTGAAACTCGTGCTTGCTCCCGGGGGCCTATATATCAAGAGACCTACGAGGCTAAGTTGGGAGTTTATCTTGATGTTGAATCGTGCACATTCACTATCCTTGATTCCTAATCTCGATAGCTGGCAAATAAAATCGGATTTAACCATTATTGCTATCCCCCCTCCTCTGGAGTGCCTATTCAGCGTACATGTAGTATACCCCATGGGGGTGGCAAGATTGATGACTGAATTCATGTCATCTTGGAGCCAAGTCTCTGTCAGAAATAGAATATCTAGGGAGTAGTTGGAAAGTAGCTCATGGATTTCCGAGTAGTGTTTCTGCATAGATCTGACGTTCAGCTGGCCCATTCTGATTTGATGGGGCATGACTTTATTAAGGGACGGTAGTCATGAAGGACTTGGGAGGGTAAAGCCACAAGGGCATGAGGAATAACCTCTCCTACATGAGGGATTTAATTTGGCACATTCGCTGTCCGAGCCTTTTAGTGATAGTATAAATTGCCTAGAATAAGATATCACCTCTTCTCTTGTGTCGCCATAATTGCTGACGAGAGGCGCCGTACTGGTGCGGACGGGCGCAGACGGGCAGGACTCTGGCATGACTCCGCCGCAGGTACGGCGCGTCCGCTGCTCGCGTCCGCTGCGCGGAGGCATACCCGTCCCCTTATATGCGCGACTAGAGCGCGTCAGAGCACTCAAGCACACCCAATATGTCTGCCGTGATTTCCTGGCCGGGACCGACTCGACAGCGTCAACGCTCGACTGCGAGTGGCCCAGGCAGCAGGTAGGTGAGGGAAGGGAAATAAAAGCTTCTCAAATCAAGCCTAAGCCCTTACAGTTACGTTTCTAAAATCGGTTTTAAAATTATGATCGTGGCAAGAACAAACACAACCTCCCGGCTTCCGCCTCAAGAGGAAACAAACAAACAAGCAGCTAATCAGGCGCCTGGCTCAGGGAGACCCCTTATATGCGCGACTAGAGCGCGGCAGAGCACTCAAGCACACCCAATATATCTGCCATGATTTCCTGGCCGGGACCGACTCGACAGCATCAACGCTCGGCTGCGAGTGGCCCAGGCAGCAGGGAGGTGAGGGAAGGGAAATAAAAGCTTCTCAAATCAAGCCTAAGCCCTTACAGTTACGTTTCTAAAATCGGTTTTAAAATTATGATCGTGGCAAGAACAAACACAACCTCCCGGCTTCCGCCTCAAGAGGAAACAAACAAACAAGCAGCTAATCAGTGGTGTCCACGTACCCAAGTTCACTGGAATTATGCCTCAATGAACGCTTACATTATGTGCAACACTGACTTAACTATGGGACATAGAAAAAATAAAATATGTACAATATTAACGTATGTAAAGGCAAATTACGTGTCACATTCTTTCTCATGAACACGGTATTTTAGAAACAAAAGAGTACACACTCATAAAATTTGATTCACAATGTTATTCCGAAAAAACATAACGAGCAGAGACATCGCTACCACCCAGAGCAAAACAGTAAGGTTACACTGTAGAAGAAAACAATCCCAAAAGTACATACTCTGTTATGCCCTGCATAGTTATTGTATTTTCTGCCTTTCCCAGGCATTTTTAATGGTTTAAAAGGTGTTTTCAGTCTCGGGGTTAGCCTTGGTTTCAAACAATCAGGCCTCTGGAAGCGAATCTTTATGGAACCGCCCAGGAGAACAGTATAGAACATTTCATATTTAGTAATTGTATGACTGGAAGCAAACAGTAGGAATCAATAAAATCTAACCTTTAAAACGGTGAAACAAGCTAAGGATTCTTCTAGGGCAGGGGTTCTTCAAACTGGGAGGCGAGCACCCCTAGGGGGGCCTCAAGTGATCTCAGGGGAGGCTTCAGCTCTGGCCAAAAGAAGCATTATACTGATAATAATGCTTTGTTTTTAGTGGTGGGCCGGGCACGTGGGGGTTGGGGGTGGGGGGTGTGAATGAGTGACAGCAAGTCCTGTAATGGGCTATCACTAACATCTTTTGTCATTTATATCCTGGCTGGGAGAAGGTGCAAAGGAGAAGGGAAATCCAAATATTCCTCCTAAATACCCACCCCCATTTCTAATAAAGACACTGTGGTTAATTTTACACATTAGTAAGGCCTACCTGGCCTGAATAGTATGTTTCGCAGTCATGTTTTGATTGCATTTTTAAAATGGTACAGAACTTATCTGCAATGTTTGAATAAGTTTAGACGTATGTAAACATTGCTAGTTTAATGAAATACTTGTAAAAATGTTTGGGGGGGGGGCAATTCATTTTTGGCCACAGTGGTGCTACATTTAAACATTTGAAGAATACTGTTCTAGAGTGGGAGCGCCCTCTTGAAATAACCGCAGCTTTCAGACAAATTTGTCTGACATTACGGCTTTGAAAAAAGTGGCTGCGTAGTGACTGCTGTTGAATTTGTGTGCAAAATTCAAACAAAACCTTTTCATGACTAAGGAGTGAATATTTCCATCCTTTTGCAATAACATTTGAGTTTTTTGTTCCTTCTGCAAACGAAAGCCACATCATCAGCCCATCAGTTACTGATGTTTCCATTACCTGGGAACGACCTGTGAATTTTTAATTGGTTCAATCCAGCAACCAGTAGCTGAATGGTGAGAAGTTAACTTTTGTCAATTGTTCGGTCCTGGGGTAGCACTGAAAATCTTTTATTAGTGTTTAATCCCTTTGAGTTAGAAATAGTCTTTGTTAAAATTTACAATTTTTGCAACAGGTGGTGGATTTTATGGCAAGTGTGACAAACCTATATTTAGAAGTAAAAAGACATTGCTGCTGAATCACAATTACAGTGGTTGTATTTCAACCCTGTAAGACTTTCATGTGCCAGAGGAATTTGGAAATGTATTATCATTTATTTATTTTTTAAATTATAAAGCGCACAGCTACCCCCAAAGGGGGTGTCCCGGCGCTAAGGCAGGCAGTAGATGCGAGTATCAATAGAGGGATAAGAGTTGGAAAACAGCCAGGTCTTCAAGTCGCATCGAAAAATGGATTCAGATTCAGCCATCCACAAGGATAGTGGCAGGCTGCTCCAGGTTTTGGCCTTAATCACTGCGGAAGCTCTGCCACCCATTCGGGAGCTGCGAAAACGGGGAGTCACCAAGAGGCGGCGATGGATTGATCAGAGTGAACAGTTAGACTGAGCATGCTTAAGTCGAGCTCTAAGGTAGGCTGGGCCCTGCCCAGGCATTGCTCTAAAAGCCAAAACCAATGACTTGAACTGAATGCGTCTGATCACTGGAAGCCAGTGGAGCTTCTTCAGGTGAAGAGAGATCGAGTTGCGAAAGGGGATGTTATAGATTAGCCTGGCCGACACCTTCTGAACAATCTACAAGCGGTTGATCAGGTAAGCAGGAACCCCAGCATACAGACTATTTGCATAGTCCAGATGTGAGGTGATCAGGGCATGAACGATGGTCCAGCAAGATTCCTGAGGGAGAAAAGGGAGAATTTTGCGAATCATGTGCAGTTTACCAAACCATGCTGAGGAAACCTGGTTAATTTGAGATTTACAGGATAACTCATTGTTAAGCCGGAATTCAGAATTCCTAGCTGAGTCCACAGGTTCCGGAGGGGGTTTCGACTCCGATTGCCACCACAATAGAGGCAGAGGACTTTTTTTTTAAATTAAAAGACAACACCTCGGTTTTATCAAAGTTGAGCCTAAGCGTGTTTGATGCCATCCAGGTGGAGATGTTACACAAACAGTGTCTGAAATTAGAGAAGGCTGCTTCGAAGTGATCCTTAAATGAAAACACCAATTGAGTGTCGTCGGCATAAGAAACCACTCTGACACCGCAAGATTCTACCACTGAGGCCAGAGGAGAGAGATATACATTAAAGAATAGCGGGCTTAGCTCGGAGCCCTGAGGGACTCCACAATTCAGTGGTTTCTTCTTGGGAACAAATGGCAGAAGACAGACCTGTTGAGTGCGGCCATTTAGGAAGGATCTGATCCAGGACAGAGGGGTACCCTGAATCCCGAGGCTATAAAGTCTCTCAAGCAAGATAGCATGAGAGACTGTATCAAATGCTGCGGACAGGTCGAGGAGGACCAGCATCGCAGATTCACCAGCGTCCACGCATTCGCGACTGGTTTCAGAAACCTCTAGCAGCACAGTCTCAGTGCTCTATCCAGATCTAAACCCGGACTGTGAGTCATGTAAGAGATGGCAAGACTTGAGATAGCTCGATAATTGCTCCTGAACTACTTTTTCCAGGACTTTGACAGGTTTAGGTAGAAGGTAAATAGGGCAGTAGTTTTTAAAAACAGCAGAATCAGCCTCCGTTGTTTTACAATAGGTATTAACATGGCCTGTTTCCAGGTCGAGGGGAAAACCCCAGTTCGCAGGGAGGTGTTCCAAATCAAATTCAAAGGAGAAATAATGAGGGGGTGCTAGAGAGCTTAATAAAAGTCCTGGGTAGGGGCCTTTTGGAGAGCCTGATTTACAGGCAAGCAGTTTTTGGAGTGCTATATCAGTGGGGATTGGGTGAAAGGATGTGAATGGGTCACTGTTGGTTACCACAGAGTTTTGGACCGAGCTATCCAGGGTTGGGCCAAACGTAGAATAGATGTCTAAAATGTTGTCATGAAAGAAGTCCGATAGTCCATTACAGTGTTCCTGAGTAGGGGGAACTATGCTAGATAAAGCGGAAGGTTTAGTAAAATCCTTCACAATTTTAAAAAAAGTTTTTGAAGAATTGCTGGCGGAGTTAACTCTCTTGACAAAATACACTCTCATTACTGAGCGCTTAAGTTTGTGAAAGTTCTTAATTGCAGCTCCGTAAATTTATTTAGCCTCCATATCATAAGATAATCTCCAATTCTGTTCGAGTTTCTTGCACTGACTTTTTTCAGCACGCAGAGCGGGGGTAAACCAGGGACCTGATGGTTTTTGTCTAGAAGAGACAATAGGTTGCTAGGGGACAACCGTATCAAGGGCTAAGGAGAGACAACTATTACAGTAAGATACATCTAGTTCCAAATTCCCCCCCACTGCAAATGGGTGCGAGAATGGGCAGGGGCCATAGTATTACAAGTGATTTTAAACCATTTCCTACTGTGATCCCAGGCCATAGAGGAATTAGTGGATTGAGAGAGAGTAGCCAAACTAAACGGGATTAAAAAATGGTCTGACCATTTAAGAGGTATGGGCGGTGCTGTGATCAGATTAGAGTTGTAGTGAACAGTAAGTCTAACGTATGGCCGGCCCTATGGGTAGGGCCTCTAACCCGCTGGGTTAGATTAAGGCCTTCCAGGGTTTCTAGCAGCTAGCCTGCTATAGTGAAATGAGTATCATCCACATGTAAGTGAAAATCACCAAGGATTATAAAATGGGATCACTGACATAATATAGAATGACAAAATATAGACTTACCAAAATATAGTCACCAAAATATAGAATGCCAAAATATCGAATTAATATCTACAAACAGGTAATTACAAAAATATTGAATCCAAAATATAGTCTGTAAAAAATATAGTCAGTCAAAATATCGAATTTTTTTAAATGTCTTCAAAGTCATTTAAAATTAATGAAATAATAAATATAATTAACTAAACACATACTTAAAAATACTCAAATAACCTTAAAATTAAGATATAATTAAATTAAGTTATTATTAAAAAATGTACAATATTTTACCGTAGGATAGCAGGAGGGTAACATTTAATATTACCACTCCAGTGAGTGCAACAGTAGGGAAAGCATTGGATAGCGTAGGGGTAAAAAATACTATTCCCACTCCAGTGAGTGCAACAGTAGGGAAAGCGTTGGATAGCGTAGGGGTAAAAATTACTATTCCCACTCCAGAGAGTGCAACAGTAGGGAAAGTGTTGGATAGCGGAGGGGTAAAAAATACTATTCCCACTCCAGTGAGTGCAACAGTAGGGAAAGCATTGGATAGCATAAGGGTAAAAATTACTATTCCCACTCCAGAGAGTGCAACAGTAGGGAAAGCGTTGGATAGCGGGAGGGTAAAAATTACTATTCCAACTCCAGAGCGTGCAACAGTAGGGAAAGCGTTGGATAGCGTAGGGGTAAAAATTACTATTCCCACTCCAGAGAGTGCAACAGTAGGGAAAGCGTTGGATATTGGAAGGGTAAAAATTACTATTTCCACTCCAGAGAGTACAACGGTAGGGAAAGCATTGGATATCGTAGGGGTAAAAATTACTATTCCCACTCCAGAGAGTGCAACAGTAGGGAAAGCGTTGGATAGCGTAGGGGTAAAAAATACTATTCCCACTCCAGAGAGTGCAACAGTAGGGAAAGCGTTGGATAGCGGGAGTGTGAAAATTACTATTCCCACTCCAGATAGTGCAACAGTAGGGAAAGCTATGGATAGCGTAGGGGTAAAAATTACTATTCGCACTCCAGAGAGTGCAACAGTAGGGAAAGCGTTGGATAGCGTAGGGGTAAAAAATACTATTCCCACTCCAGAGAGTGCAACAGTAGGGAAAGCGTCGGATAGCGGGAGGGTGAAAATTACTATTCCCACTCCAGTCAGTTTAACAGTAGGGAAAGTAATGATTTATTATATTATTAAAAATAAATTAAATATCAATACCAACAAAACATTAATTGAAATTAATAACCAATTTAATATTATGTAATAATTAATTAGAAATACAACTACATATTAGTTATTAAAAATTAATAACCTATTCATAATTATTTAGCAACTAATTAATTTTCAATAACAAAAACTAATTAATAATAAAAATTAATACCAAGTAAAAATTAACAGTAAATTAATTATCAATACACAAAAAGTATTTTTAATATGTAATTAATTACAATTACATTACTTCCCACCCTATTCCCCTATAAACCCACATCCCACTACAGAAAATACATTAATACAATTATCATAATTATCAAATATTTAATTAATACAAAATAATTACCAATTCATAAAATGTATTTGCCAATTAATAGAAATTAATTACCAATTAAAAATTAATTAACAATAAATGTAAAATCAATACCAATAAATGAAAAAAATTATTTACTTAATTACTATTAAATTACTTCCCACCCTATTCCCCTATAAACTCACAACCCGCTACAGAAAATAAATTTAGAAAATTAACATAATTAACAATTAATCAATAAATACAAATTAATTGGCAATTAATAAAAATTAATTACCAAATAAAAAATAACAATAAATTCAAAATGAATACCAATAAATAAATAAAAATATTTAATTAATTACAATTAAATTACTTCCCACCCTATTCCCCTATAAACCCACAACCCGCTACAGAACTAGAAAGCAAAATCTAATTACAAATTATTAATAATTGCTAAAAATTAATATTTAATTTAATATAATTAAATTACTTCCCACCCTATTCCCCTATAAACCCACAACCCGCCACAGAATTAAATTACGCAAAAATTAAATAATATAAAATTCATTACTTAAAATACATCAAGCATACATTACAAAAATTAATATACACTTTTCACACATATACTAACATACAAAACACTTTAAAAAAATTGATATTATTAAAAAATCGATAAATTTAATGCCAATATTGTATACTTCGATATTTTGACTTGTATATTTTGAAAATCGATATTAATTACCTTAAATTCGATATTTTTAACCACTATATTGTGTCCATTCGATATTTTGTCCATTCTATGTTTTTACTTCGATATTATGTCCATTCTATATTTTGGAATCGATATTATGACTGTTTACCACTGCCACCCAACACCATGATTCAACTCCACCTAATTACACTCTACTCAAATCCCCATAAATAGACCCCACATAAATCCACTCATGCTACATAAAAATCCACATAAATACACTCCACCCCATGCCTCATAATTGCACTCAACGTCACACAGTTCCATGCCACACCATTCAATTCCCCACCACATAATCCCACACCAAGCTACATAATTCCACTCCACAACACAATTTCACTACACACCACATAAATCCAATCCACAACACTGAATTCCACATCAAGCCACAAAATTCAACACCACACCACATAATTCCACTCCACTATATGCCACTCCATAACACACAATACCAGTCCACATAATTACACTCCATGACATACAATCCCACTCCACATAATTTCAGTACACTTGATACAACATAATTACTATCCACATAATACCACTGCACACTATGCAACACAATTCCACTACACATAACTCCACTGAACACCACATAACTCCATGCCACACATTTCCACAACAAACAATTCCAATGCACACTACTTGCATCCTCTCCACAACACATGGTTAATGGACATTAACATTGACAATGCCAATAGCTCTCAAATCAAAGTGTTGAGACCGGTTAGCTTTGACAAACCTTTTGTTGTTTGTTTTAAATTAACAACTGCTGACACTTACTTTTGTGTGATCAAACTCTAATGTAGTTTTGGTGTTGCTGTTCATTTACGAATGCAACTATGATAAGGAAAATATTGCTGCCGGTGTCAACTACCAACTGAATAGAAAGGATTCTTCAGACACCTGATGACTTATTATGAAGATTGTTTTTGCTTTGTAGGAGCTCAGCCACATCCCATATCAAGACTGAGGTCTTTCTGCTATAGAGCTTAATTACCTGGTTTTCTACAACAGACATTTGAGGTTGATGTGACCTGTATTAGCACAATCCGGGACTACATGCATTTGTGTTTGTTACAGAAGCAAAGCATGCAGCTTAGTAAATTAAGGCTAAGTAGGTGGAAAATTTGATTTTTAGCGTATTTCTGATTCTTAATAGGCATTGTTTCCCGGTTGAATTAGCTCCATAATTTCAAACTAAGAAATCACATGGGTCTGCCATGAAATCATTTGAGCAAGTCTGACCTTTCCTGTTCCTAAGGCGATGTTTTTGATGCTAAGTCAATTACTATAGGTAAGTCAATTCTAGAGCACTTGGGCATCTAATAGTGACAGTCAGGGACAACAGCAGCTCCCCATCCTTTGTTTTTTTTATTTTTTAGGTTGAGCTTCGATCGACCTGTTATATGTCTTCTGTGGAGTTTGGCAAACCCACCGATTGCCATTGGTTACTATCTGTGGCATTCAGAAATGCTGGCTTCTTATTGGTGCATTTCTGAAAATGTCCCTCCTTTGTGTGTTGAGCTCTCTTTTCGGCGATTTCACTCAGAGAGCATTTTGGTCGGCCATCACACAGTACAGCATGTGATGGTCTCTCTTCCCTCCTCCCATCCCGCTATCGCAAGTCAGGCCTTTTTTTTTTTGCAGCCTGTGCTCCAACTTGTTTCCCTGGAGTGCTGCTGAGCACTTGAGCCATTGCACCTCCTCCCACTCCCCCTTGTTTTAATTTAACCAGTGTGCAAGCATCAGCTGACGGCCACGTTTTTCTTTTATTCGTTGTTTTAATTTTTGACAGTGCGTCATGCCATGCTCAAACTTTTATTATAGCGGCAGACCGCAGTTAATATGCAAAATGAAAGCTGCGTAATTTTCTTACGCGTCGCTCATCAAAAAAACTTTACAAACATTGATATCTTAATTTTTAACAGGGCGCCATACCACGCTTTCGCTTTCACAGTAGTGGACGCACTCTATGCCTTCCAGCACTGCTGCATCCCCTGACTCACCCCCTCTCCCCGACCCCACGACTCAGGCAGCAGAAGCCAGGAGCAGCGGTGCAGGAATAAGAGCGGTCAGCAACAGCTATGTAACAGGCACAGGATCATCTCCTAATGATTAAATGCCTTTCAACCCTAAAATAATTGTAAATATGTGGGAAGGTAATCTTCTACAGACACTCCATGGCTCCAGAGAGGCAGTAGCTGAAGGCAAGGTGGAACTTTGTATTTCCACTCCCCCTCCCTGGCTGCTGTGTATGTCCTCCTTCTTCCCTCTGTCCTGGTACCTCCCCGTGCCCTCCAAGGGAGGTGTGTCGCAGACTCTCTCCCTGCCTGACTGCCCAGAAAATAAGAGGGGTCAACGGGGGTCACCATCTCGGTGTTTTTCTCAGGTTTTACATTCTCTACAATTACGCGCATTTCGAGCAGCGGGCCCACTCGCATAGCTGCGCCTCATAGTTACCTATGGGAGAAAGGAGGAGCTGAGGGGGTGATGTGGAAGAGAGATAGGTGGGGCTACAGCCCTGGAAATGTCTCAACACTTCTGTCATTGTTACACCTACCTACACCATGCAACAATTTATTAGGCGCCCATTACTTCAATTGGGCCTATCACCTAGGTTCTTGTCTCCACTGCCAGTCTCCTTCCTCCAAAATAGTCACTAGTCTCCACAGCCTTTCCATTTTTTCCTCATATTAAAGTGACTTACCTTATTTCACCCTCCCTCCCACATCTTACAGTGTATTGCTTTTCTCTTCTATTATAGTGTCCGGCCTCCACTGCCTGCCCCCAACCTGCTTCTCCATTCTTTTTTTTAAGCACATTTGTGCTGCTTTTACCAATCTATTTTATATTGTTAAATAAATAAAGTACTTGCTGCATTTTGTAGGCATCAGCATGCGTATTGGAGTGCTCATACAAAATGATGCAGTTGGCTGTACACTGGTTTTTTGGTTTGTTTGTTTTTTTAAACATAAAAATATGTCATGCTGCACAGCAGCCGCAATGGTGTACAACAGTCGCAATAGTGTACAGCATAATTGTCACTATCATAGATAGTTGAGACCTATTGGCTTTGCCAAAGCTGGTTTTTAGATACACCCTTTACAAGGAGACTGACTTGCGGAGCACTCAGTCCGACTGATTTCAGTACCAGGAAGTAAGTAACAATAATATTAGGCTGCCGAAAATCACAACAGTGTGCTGTTTCTATCTACCTTTAAAAGATCTGTTGTAAAGTTCCTTTTTTGCGTATGGCACGTTATGATCACATGAGCTGAGCGAGAAACTGTTGATGCTGAAGTTCAGCTGTTCCAGCACTCAAACATTCTTATTCTAATACTTCTTTACCCATTCCTCAGATCCACCGCTCTCAGGTGCCAGTATATCCTGGCATACTAACCTACTACAGTGCCCGACCAAAAACCAGGAGTACTCAAGGGCCGCAGAAGAACATTGTAACCACCGGCAGCAAGAATGGAGCCTTATGATCAGTGCTTTTTTTTCTTTAATTGTGTTTTTCTTTTTCCATTTTTTTAAAAACACATTGAAATACAGCAGTGAAGAGTTAGAAGAAACTTTAAAATTGAGACAATTTAATCAGTTATCTACAGTAATAACGGAGAGAACGTAGGAGACTATTTCCAGAGTTAGCCATAAAATACATATAGACGTAGCATAGTATGTTCTCGGTGCATTTAACAACTGAGGTTTATTTTACAATGAAAATGTGTATGTGTGAGTGCAGCACTTAAAGGGCTCCGGATGTAGCTAACGGCAAATTAAAGTATACGAACATCTGGGTGTCGATTCCGATCCGGTAAAATCCCCGTCCGTACGAATCGTATCCGGAGCCGTTTCCGTACGACTCGTACGGATGCCGTACGACCGGACGATTCCGATCCCGATCGGCCGACCAGGACGCGATTCGCACGGTACACGTCGATTCGTACGGAAAAGCGCACGATCACCTACACACCGTACGGCGCGTACCCCCCATGATCGCAGGGGTACGCGGCGTACCCCTGTGAGCATGCGGGGTACGTGCCGTACACCCAGCGTACATGGGGTACGTGCTGTACACCCACCGTACATGGGGCACGGTGCGTACCCCATGTACGCTGGGTGTACGGCACGTACCCCGCATGCTCACAGGGGTACGCCGCGTACCCCTGCGATCATGGGGGGTACGTGCCGTACCCGGGGGGGGCGTTCTGTACCTTTTTCGGCACAAACTCTGCGTGTACGACTGTTTTCAGCTCCCGTAGGAAAAGGGTACCCGACACGAATCGTACTTGCTGGGTCGTAAAAACCAGCCGCGAACCGTAGTGATGTCGCGTACAGCGGGTTCCGAGTGAGACTCGTACGGAGATTTGATTCGTACGGAGTCCTGTACGACTCGTACGGAGTTCGCCTCCTGGTACGGATCGTACTTCGTCGTACGTACGGGATGTTTACGGGTACGATTCGTACGGGCAAAAACCGCTCCGTACGACGATTCGGAGCGCATTTTACCGGATCGGAATCGACCCCCTGGTGTAACCAAACTTAGAAGGCGGAACTCTGAGGAAAAGCACAAAAATGTAAACATTTCTCCCATTCAAACAATCTCGTCTCCCATAACCGACTGCGTGCCACTACATGAACATGAAAATATGTCTTCTCGGAAATATCTATTCTTTTAACTGCTCTATTTTCACTGCTGCTGTAACTTTTCACGTTTCACTTTTTGTAAACAAGTGGACTTTGTTGAACTTATTTCATCAGAGAGAGCCTGTATCTCTGCGCTTTCCCACCATTCATCAACTCTGTTTTAAAATTGGTGTATCAGACAACCTTCCTAATACTGCATAGTAACTGAGTTATGAATATAGCACAGGCCTGAGCTTGACCCACTCTGGGTGCTTCGCGATTGAAGGTAGTGGCTGAACAACGTGCTCAGGAAAGGTGAGTTTTGAAGTTTTCCTTGAAGGTGAGGTCTGGGATCAGTGCGATGCTCCATGGAGTTGGTCACTAGACAGAGAAGTGTCTGCTTCCTTCCAATCTGCACTTATGTTTTGCAGTAGGGTCCATAAAATGAGTGCAAGCACTGTGTAAAATCCGGAGTGATTAAGCACAGGAAATTAATTAAATGGGAAAACAAGTTAAGTTTATTAAGAGAGTAGAAGATCCCTTCCATCAGGTCTGAGCAGTCAGGTTAAACTGACTCCAAGCACATCCCAGTATTCTATCTCCATGGAGCTACTTATAAGATAACAAGTGAACTTCAGGCATGACTAAAAGGAAAGATACAAATATGTACATAATAAATAATAAGCTAATTAAGACATTATTACACACCTTCCTCATATATAACAAAAAGAAACAACACCAACATAATTACGAGAATACAAGCACATATTAATACAGTCATTTCATCACAAAATCATTGAATTTAGCAGGAGTTTTGATGATCCTCCCAGGTTTGACTTTCAAAGCAAAGCCAGGATTGGTATTAGTATGAGGTAAGACATGTTCTTTATCCATCATAGAGTTCCTCAAGACAACAACGCTATTGAGGTTCCAAATCCTCGAGCCCTCTGTCTTAATAGCATTAGTAAGAACTTTGACAACTCTATGAACCTTTTTAAACAACTCTGAAGATTTGCGTCCAACAGGTGCTCTCATCATAACAGAATCTCCCACACTTACTTGAGTCTTCCTAACAGCTTTCTTATCGTCAAATCTCAACTTACGCTCCTTAATTTTGTTTGACTCTCTAGTACTCAAATTTTTTTGTATGGATTTATCTCCTCCTTTTTTAGACAATAATTCATTAACCCAGAACGGTGTAATGAGGGTATTGGGTTGTCTACTCTAAAGTAAAATAAACGGTGTGCACCCTGTTCTAGAATGAGGTGTAATTCTATACATTTCAACAATTTGATAAATTCCTTCTTTCCAATCAACATTATTCTGTTTAGATAATGCAATGGATTCTTTAAGTACACGAACAAAGCATTCAACCATTCCATTACTTTCTGGGTGGTATAAAGAACAGCGCTTATGTTAATAGAACACTTATCTAAAAAAATCATCCATTTCCCTAGATACAAATTGTAACCCTTTGTCAGTAAGTAAGTAACCAGGTAGCCCTTCTCTTGTGAACACTTATGCGGCCAGTTAGCATCATACACAGCCCAGCTGCCTACATCAACTCGCCAGCAGGGCGTAAGCAAGCAAGAATTAAACACAGCGTCTGGACCTACAACCCGGAGGGCGGTCCCGTGCAGTAAACACCATAGTCACCCCCCACCGGCAAAGCGGAGTCCGCAATTTTCATAGAGGGAATATCCAACAAGAACCAAAAAAGAAACAGAGGAAACAGCCCCCACCCCCTCTCCACCCATTCCCCTCTAGCCGACCCCCCATCCCTCCTCTCCCTCCCGCCCCACTCCGCATCAACCGTAAGCCAAGCCAAGTGTACCATACACACCCATCTGACCCAGATAGATCCGTCCCTAGAAACTAGGGCTCCGGCACAGCAGCCATCGGATCCAAGGGGATGAGCTGTAGGATTTGTAAGTACTTTGGACCAGGGCCGGACTGGCTACCGGGCGTTATGGAATGCTGCTGAGCTGGGGGCTGATTTCGTGTATGGGGACCTGCGTGTACTAAACAAAAGTATTTTTGCTTTAATTATTTTGAAGTAAACGCAAGTCTCCCTGAACGAAATCAGCCCCCTCCGCAGTCCAAGCAGCCCCCAGCTCAGCAGAATTCTGAAATGCCCGGTAGTCAGTCCGGCCCTGCTTTGGACATGTAACTTCTCTAAGATCCTTAGACAGAAGTCGCAAAAACGGGGCCCACAGAGTAGCATATTCGGACCCTTTGCCATCCATATTCAGGGAAAGACGTTCCATCGCCAAGGCATGCCACAGGCGCATCAACCAGTCACGCACATCCGGGACGTCCGGGGAGCCCCATCGTGCCAACAAGACCTGTCGCACAGTCAGTAGCCCTAGCGCAATTTGTCGTCCTAGCAGCGTGCGCAGGGGAAAACAAGAGGGGTGTGGGAGGCCCAGCAGTGTGTGCTCGGGGAGCCTAGGCAATGTGATCTGGAACGCAGCATCTAGTTCATCAAGAATCGTTTTCCAGTATCGTTCTAGCTTCGGGCAGCGCCACAACAGGTGCAGGAGATTACCGGACATACCGCACCCCCTCCAGCAGAGACTGGATTTAGCCTTGTCCCAGGATGCAACACGCGGTGGTGTATAGTACCAGTACGTTGCCAGTTTGTAGGCCGACTCCGTACCCGCCGTGTTAGCAGTAGTGTGGTGCGCGCGATAGAATACCTGTTCCCACTCTCTCTGCGAAAGTGGACGCCACAGCTCCACTTCCCAACGCACTTGCGCCTTTGTACGCTGCCGCCGCGGGTCACGCAAAATCATTGCATATAGTTCAGAGACAAGGCTCCGATCATATTTTTTGCGGAGGAGCCAGCGCTCGAAAGCCGTGAGGGAACGCGACATCAACGCCACATTAGCCGGATGCATCACCCAGTGTACTACCTGCACGTAAGAAAAACCATCCGACTCGTCCAGCAGGGAATGGTCCGACCGTAGCTCCGAAAAAGGGTCTAGCCCCTCTAGATCAAAAAGCATACACACCCTCTTACAACCCTTCTCCCGCCAGCGATGGAAGACCGGTGACGCACGGCCAGGGGGGAAGGCGGGGTTGTCTACAATCGGCATCATTGGTGAAGGGAAGGTCGTCCAGCCCTTACGGAGTGCTAATTGATCCCACGCCTTGAGTGTTGGTGACGTCACCGGCGAGGAGTATAGCCCCCATGCCCTATCTTTGCGAGGCAACCAGAGTTCCCGCCAAATGTTGCAGCCCGCTACAGTCTGGTCCATGAACAACCAATGCTTACTCGATTCAGGTCTGTTCCATTCAACCACGTAGCGAAGGCAGGAGGCCTGGAAATAGGCTGAGAGATGAGGGAAACCCAAACCCCCAGCTGCTTTCGGGAGTGTGGTCGTTGCAAACGCTGCCCGGGGCCGCTTGTTGTCCCAGAAGAACCTATTCAACAAGCCCTGGAGTTTCTTCAGAGCTCCCCTCGGTGGTGTCAGGGGCAGCATTTGAAAAACGTAAAGTATTCTGGGCAGAAGAATCATTTTAATAGCCGCCAATCTGCCAAGCCAGGCCAAGTTGAGGCGCGACCAGGCAGAGATGGATTTGGTGGTCTGTTCTATCAGCTTGGTGTAGTTTAAGGAAAGCGTCTGGGACACAGTCGAAGCAAGGCGGATGCCCAGATATGTGATGTCAGACTGCGTCCAGCGGAAGTCAAAATCCCGTTGCAGGTCAGCCACTTCCTCTGGCGGGACAGAGATGCTTAAGATTTCAGATTTGGTCAAATTAACCTTAAAGCCAAACGCGTCATGAAAAGCCCGAATCTCCGCAGAGAGGCAGCGCAAAGAGGCAGCGGGGTTCCGTAAAGCCAAAATAATATCATCCGCGTACAAACTGATTTTATGCTCGTCGGCCCCAAATCGAATGCCCGCAATGTCGGGATGGGACCTGACACGTTGGGCAAAGGGCTCCATATAAAACACAAATAGGAGCGGGGAAAGGAGACACCCCTGCCGCGTCCCCCTGGTGATAGAAAATGGTTCCGACCTACAACCATTGACACGCACAACCGCCCTTGGAGACGCATAGAGGGCCTGAACCCAGCGCAAAAAATTACCCTTAAGACTAAAAGCCTGCAATACTCGGAAGAGGAACCCCCACTCAACCCTGTCAAAGGCCTTCTCCTCGTCGATGGATAGGAGGAAGGCCTGCGTCTTCGCGCGGTGGACTCCATCCAGCAGGTGCAGCAATCTCTTGGAGTTGTCACTGCCCTGACGGGTAGGAACGAAGCCCGACTGGTCCGGCTCAACCACACCATCCACGAGAGGGCTAAGCCGTGCGCCCAGGATGCCCGCAAATAGCTTGGTGTCGACGTTGAGGAGGGAAATTGGTCGATAAGAACTACAATCAGCAGGGTCCTTACCAGGCTTAAGAATGACCGTTATGGCAGCATCAGACATAGAGGGCATGACCGAACACGTGTCCAGGAACGAATTAAAGAGGCGGGTCAAAAACGGGGCCAGTTCCCAGCAAAAGGTTTTATAAAAAAGTGCGGAGAAGCCATCGGGCCCGGGGGATTTAGCTAACTTTAGCCAGGCAATGGCAGAGATAACCTCCTCTACGCAGATCTGCATGTTCAAGTCCTCGATAGCATTCTCAAATAAGGGCGTAATGCCAGCCGCCTCAATGTATTGGTCACCAGCTACGGGCGGCGAGCCTTCCTTTGTGTACAAGGTTTGGTAAAAACGGCGGAAGGCCGTAAGGATCTCGGAGTCAGTGGTACGTGTCACGGATTGGTGATCGCGGATCTCCGTGATGGCATGGGATTGGGCCTGGGCCCGCAAATGATGTGCAAGCATTTTACCACCTTTGTCCCCACTCAGGTAGAACTTGTGACGCAGGCTCAGCAGCTCGTGTTCCGCTCTATCGAGATCCAGATGCTTCAGCATGCGTCTCTTGATCTCGAGCTCCCTCCAGACCCTGCGAGCCCCAGTTCGTTTATGGATAGATTCTAAGCCCCGCACTTCCCCCTCCAGCTCCTCTCTCTTATCTCTACGAAGCTTGGCATACGTGGCCGCTAAAGCAATGAAGTCCCCCCTGACCACCAGCTTCAATGCCTCCCAAATAGATGCTATTGCAGTATCCCCGACTGGGTTCGCTGCGAGGAAATGTGTGATAGTGTCCCTAATCTTTGCCACTACAAAGTCAGCGTTAAGCATGGAGTCGCGAAGCCGCCAGCCAGCTGAGGGAGGTCGCATGCCACACAGGGTAATCGTGACCGTTAGGGGCGCATGATCTGAGAGGGATCAAGGGGCAATGTCAGCGTCTTGGAGGTGGGGCAGCAAGGCAGAAGAAGCAAGAAAGTGGTCAAGGCACGCGTATGTTTGGTGTGCGGCCGAGTAGTATGTGTAGTTGCGCTCCTGGGGGTGTTGCAGCCACCACACATCATGCAAACCACCATCCGTCAACCATTGCTTCCCCTCTGCAGACCAGGTCCCTGAGTGGTGCAGCCTATAAGCAGATCTATCGAGAGTCTCATCCATTACAAGATTAAAGTCCCCCCCCACTAAGAGGAGAGCATCAGGGGATGCAAGTGTTGGGGTTCAAGGGGGCCTGGTTCCTTCTGCTTAGTTCCCCGTTAGCGGTTTTTCTTAAAAGTGCGAAAATGCAAATTTATGGACGCTCCCTAGAGCTTGCTTTAAAAGGGGGCTGCCAACAGGAAACAGGTGCTTGGTTTCTTTATTGGTCCCTTGCTGTGTGATTCCTGTTCCTGTGGTTCTACCTTGTTTCCCTTCCTTTGAGCTCCGTTCCAGCGGTCTTTTCTAGTGCTGGGTTTTGATCCCCTTTTTCCCCTGCTCCCTTGTTTTCCTATTTCCTTGGGCATTTCTGAACCCTTTATTGGGACCTGTTTTTGATCTTAGGTGACGTTCTGGGATTCGCGGCTGCGTTTCCTTTATGTTTTAACGTTCCGTTATTATCCCTTTTTGTATCCAAACCATCTTGTTATACGCTGTGTTTGGGTGGTTTCACGAAGGAGCTGAATAACGGCAGTTTTTGTGCTACCTTCGTGTTCTTTTTTAGATTCCAGGTTTTTTTTGGGTGTCTTTCGTATTCCCTTTGATACCATTTTTTCCCCTGTCCTTTTTTGTCCTAAGAATTGTGAATTCCACCCCCTTTGTCATTCTCGGTGTTTCCCGAGGGGGCGTGGTTGGTCTGGGGTTACGCAAGAAACAACCAATACGATTGCAGTGGAAGAATTCCTGTTTCGTATCAAGCCACTCCCGTTTGTTATCTGGGATAAGCAGGGAGGTCGGTGGTTCGTGTGTGTACTTGGCACTGGTAATAGTAGTAGGGGTGTGTTTAATCTTGTCTCCTTCTTTCGTTTTAGCGGTCTCGTCTGTGTCAAGCTGTCAGCTGCCAAGGAGCCAGAGGAGACGAGTTGTGTTCCCCAAGACCTTGGGCTCCCTTGTTTTGTTACCCACCTTCTCCCGGTGTCTTGTTCTCCACTATCCGTTTTGATTGCGGGTGTTGGGGGTCACGGTGAGGGTAGAGGATTGGGACGTTCTTCACTCCTGCGGTGTTGGGCCGGTCGGCAACGGAACAGAAAACCAAGCCCACGAATTAACACACCGCCCGAGTGAAGATAGGTTGAGGAGGCAGCAGGGGGGGCTTCTTCAATGCAGGAAATCATGCAGGCTTTAGCGCACATTCAGGGTGAAGTCCAATCCCTGCATCAGGATAATCAGGAGTTACGGGGGACACTGAGTGAGGTGAAGGATAGCACTAAAAGAAGAGGGAGGGATTCCTCAGTTAAGGCTAAGCCCCCATTGATTCAACCAGCCACATTTAAATATGAGAGGAGTGGGGGGCAGAGTGGGTCTCCTTCTCCTTTGTCCGTTACAGTGAACACTCCCGTGCCGGTGCCTCTAGCAGCTCCAGAGAGGTTTTCCGGGGATAGTAGCAGATATGCTATATTTATGAACCAGTGCCATTTGCACTTCATGTGTCGACCAACCGCTTTTCCTGACGACACTACTAAAGTAGCGTTTGTGATCTCATATCTTTCGGGTACTGCAGCTAGTTGGGCAGTCCCTTTAGTGGAAAACAATGACTCTGTGTTGAATAGTTTCCCGGCTTTTAAGAACCAGATGCACAGTCTGTTTGCTAAGCATGCTTTTATGCAGGCAAGCGATGTTGAATTGTTAAAGCTACGGCAGGGTAAGCAGGATCTGTTGGGTTATGTGGCTACTTTCAATCGCCTAGTAGCAGAGACACAATGGCCCATGGCAAAAAGAACCTCTTTGTTTTATCAGGGCCTGTGCGAGGACTTAAAAGATATAGTCTCTCAGGTTGTAGACCCCCCTGAAGATTGTGTTGAGTTCATCGATTTGGTTGTCAAACTCAACCATCGTATGAGTGAAAGAAAAGGGGAAAAGATCAGGTTTCAACCCCCAAGGACCACTGTAACCAAGAGAGAAACATCTGAGAATGGGGGCGTGAAAACAGATCCTGAACCTATGCCTTTGGGTGGGATGCGGGGTCCCTTATCCAAGGAGGAAAAGGAGCGAAGGCGCTTGTTGCAGTTGTGTTTGTATTGTGGGAGGGGTGGACACTTTGCTCGAGAATGTCCAGTGAAACCGTCCCGGATCCCGGAGAATAAGGCTGTGGCTTTCGTGGGAAGGGATTGCGAGAGTCCTTTAGTTCATGAAAGAGGTTTTTGTAACCCATATGACGTACAAGGGGCGGTTCAAAGAGTCCCGCATCATTTCACGGTATCGGCTTGCTTCGCTTACTCATCTTGTGGTAGAGCTTCCTTGTCGGTATTATTGGATTGTGGGGCCACAGGGAACTTTATGGACATTGGGTTGGCCGAGTCGTTGATGGTTCCCTGTGTGATGAAGAAACAACCTGAACCCGTGAGGGCTATAGACGGCACGGAGTTAACCTCTGGGTCGATTGTACGACAAACCGAACCTTTGTTGATGACATTTGATAATGGGCATTCTGAGACGGTCTGTTTCGATCGGATTGCCGCACCAGCATTTGGGGTGGTACTCGGGGTACCCTGGTTACAGGCCCATAATCCCAGAATCGATTGGGCGCGGAGGCTGGTTACGCTTGATTCGGAGTATTGTCTTCTTCACTGTTATTGTGAGGCGACTGATAGGCTGTCTCCGTTATCTTGTGCAGCGAGTGCTTGCGATCAGAACGGTTTGCCTCCTTCGTTTGTGGCATATAAGGAGGTGTTTGATAAGGATCAGGCGTGTGTATTGCCACCACACAGGGCTTTTGATTGCCGTATTGATTTGGTTCCGGGGGCCATTTTGCCCTGTAGTAGGGTTTATGTGTTGTCGGAGCCGGAGGAGAAACATCTACGGCAGTATTTGGATGAGATGTTAAAGAATGGGTTTATTCGGCCTTCTTCTTCGCCCGTGTCTTCCTCCATATTTTTTATACCGAAGAAGGAGGGTGATCTTCGGGCTTGCGTGGACTACAGAGCGTTGAATAAGGTCACAATAAAGAACAAGTACCCATTACCTCTTATACCGGTGTTGTTAGACCAGCTGCGACATGCCAAGGTGTTCACAAATCTTGATTTAAGAGGTGCTTACCATCTCGTTCGCGTCCGCGAGGGCGATGAATGGAAAACGGCGTTCCGTACTAAGTTTGGTTTGTTTGAATATTGTGTTATGCCTTTTGATTTGTGTAACACCCCTGCCGCTTTTCAGTTTTTTATAAATGAGGTTTTGCGTGAGTTTTTGGATGTCAGTGTGATTGTTTAAATTGATGATATTTTGGTTTTTTCCCCGTCCTTTGAGGAACATGATGCTCATGTTTCGCAGGTTTTGTCTAAGTTGTTGGAACACCGTTTATTTGTCAAGCTGGATAAATGCACTTTCGGTGCGACACATGTTGAGTTTTTGGGATTCCTGATATCTGCGGATGGTATAAAGATGGATCCCCGGAAGATCGAAGCTATAGTTAACTGGCCCATACCCGCATGTGTTAAGGATATACAGGTGCTACTTGGTTTCGCCAACTTCTACAGGAGTTTTATCAGTCATTTCTCTGACATTGTTTCGCCTATGACTTCATTGCTGAAGAAGGGAGTGGTGTTTGAGTGGACGCCTGCGGCACAGTTGGCTTTGGAAAGATTGATTGGGCTTTTTACATCTGCTCCTGTGTTGTTGCATCCTGATCCTGCTCTTCCGTTTTATGTAGAGGTGGATGCGTCCCAGCTAGCCGTTGGGGGCGTGTTGTCTCAGCGTGACAATGAATCTGGGTTGATGCATCCAATTGCGTACTTTTCAAAGAAACTACTACCTGCTGAGCAGAATTATACAATTGCCGAAAGGGAACTATTGGCCATAAAGCTGTCTTTTGAGGAATGGCGCCATTACCTTTGGGGGGCTCGTCACCCCATTACCATCTATACGGATCATAAGAACTTGGAGTTTTTCCGGTCCGCTAGGGCTTTAACTCCCAGACAGATGAGATGGGTGCTATTCTTCAATGAATATGATTTTACCATCACGTATAGGCCAGCTGCTCAACAGGGGAAATCTGACGCATTATCTCGGATTTATGCGGATCCGTCACAAGGTAACAAGACGGAGGAGTCCTGTTTTATGATTCCTGGTGATAAGATAGTTGGTTGTGCTTCTATGGACGATTTCATGGTTAAAGTGCAGGATGAAATGAAGCAGTTAGATCTGGCTCCGTGGCTGTCGGAACCTGGAATCACGTTAAAGGATGGCTTATTGTATCAGGCAAAGATGTTGTTTGTGCCCCCCGAATTGCGTACACTGGTTCTTACATATTGTCATTCATCGTCCTTGGTTGGGCATCTGGGGGTCAATAAGACCAAAGAGCTCTGTATGCGTTGGTTTTGGTGGAAGTCTCTGGCCCATGATGTACAGGTATTTGTGGCCTCATGCCCGGTGTGTGCTGTTAGTAAGTCCTCGCACATGTCTCCGTCTGGGTTGTTGCACCCTTTGCCAGTGCCTCCTTCCCCCTGGCATACGGTCAGTATGGACTTTGTGACCGATTTGCCGCTTGATTCAGGGTTTACGGCCATTTTAGTTGTTGTGATTTTATTCACAAAAATGGCTCACTTCGTTCCCTTGCCAGGGTTACCTACATCTAGAGAATTGGCTGATGTGTTTATGGCCCAAGTAATTCGACTGCATGGGGTTCCTGCTGCCATCGTTTCAGATAGAGGGGCACAGTTTGTTTCACATTTTTGGACTGCCCTGTGTCGATCATTAAAGATGGAAGTACGTTTGTCAACAGCTTACCATCCACAAAGCGACGGGCACACAGAACGTACCAATCAAACCATGGAGCAGTATTTGCGCTGTTTGCTAACGTCATTGACGGGCAGTTGGGTACAAGCCCTTCCTGTGACTGAGTTTGCATATAATAACAGCATGCACTCAGCTTTAGGCATGTCACCGTTTTATTGTTCAATGGGGTTCCATCCCAAGACCATTCCTATTCAGCCATCTGAGAGGGTACCAGCAGTGAATTCCCTGAGTAGGGGTTTGATTGAAATCTGGAAGAAAGCCCAACAGCATTTATTTGAGTCCAAGAAAGCCATGAAAGTACAGGCAGATAGGCATAGACGGCCAGCTCCTCTGTATGCAGTTGGGGATAGGGTTTGGCTATCAACGAAGAATCTGAAGTTGACAGGACCAAGAAAATTACAGCCTCGGTTTGTAGGTCCCTTTCCTGTCCAGAAGGTGGTGAATCCAGTTGCGATCAGGTTGGCTTTACCGGCTGAGTATGGTATTCATCCTGTATTTCACACTTCTTTGTTGAAGCCATACGTCACCACTTTTCAAGAGTTGCCACCTCCTCCTCCCATTTTAATAGATGATAACGTGGAGTATGAGGTTAAAACTGTTATGAATTCCAAGCGGATGAAGGGACGGCTGTATTACCTAATTGACTGGAAGGGTTATCCCCCAGAGGACCGTTCTTGGGTTCCGGCAAGTAGGGTTCATGCTGCCCGGTTGGTTTGTCTGTTTCATCGCCTGCACCCTGGGAAGCCAAGGCCTGTAGGGAGGCTTTCGGGAGGGGGTACTGTTGGGGTTCAAGGGGGCCTGGTTCCTTCTGCTTAGTTCCCCGTTAGCGATTTTTCTTAAAAGTGCCAAGTGCATATGTGAATTTATGGGCGCTCCCTAGAGCTCGCTTTAAAAGGGGGCTGCCAACAGGAAACAGGTGCTTGGTTTCTTTATTGGTCCCTTGCCGTGTGATTCCTGTTCCTGTGGTTCTACCTTGTTTCCCTTCCTTTGAGCTCCGTTCCAGAGGTCTTTTCTAGTGCTGGGTTTTGATCCCCTTTTTCCCCTGCTCCCTTGTTTTCCTATTTCCTTGGGCATTTCTGAACCCTTTATTGGGTACCTGTTTTTGAACTTCGGTGACGTTCTGGGATTCGCGGCTGCGTTTCCTTTGTGTTTTAACGTCCCGTTATTATCCCTTTTTGTATCCAAACCATCTTGTTATACGCTGTGTTTGGGTGGTTTCACGAAGGAGCTGAATAACGGCCGTTTTTGTGCTACCTTCGTGTTCTTTTTTAGATTCCAGGTTTTTTTTGGGTGTCTTTCGTATTCCCTTTGATACCATTTTTCCCCTGTCCTTTTTTGTCCTAAGAATTGTGAATTCCATCCCCTTTGTCATTCTCGGTGTTTCCCGAGGGGGCGTGGTTGGTCTGGGGTTACGCAAGTATCAACCAATACGATTGCAGTGGAAGAATTCCTGTTTCGTATCAAGCCACTCCCGTTTGTTATCTGGGGTAAGCAGGGAGGTCGGTGGTTCGTGTGTGTACTTGGCACTGGTAATAGTAGTAGGGGTGTGTTTAATCTTGTCTCCTTCTTTTGTTTTAGCGGTCTCGTCTGTGTCAAGCTGTCAGCTGCCAAGAAGCCAGAGGAGACGAGTTGTGTTCCAAGACCTTGGGTTCCCTTGTTTTGTTACCCACCTTCTCCCGGTGTCGTGTTCTCCACCATCCGTTTTGATTGCGGGTATTGGGGGTCACGGTGAGGGTAGAGGATTGGGACGTTCTTCACTCCTGCGGTGTTGGGCCGGTCGGCAACGGAACAGCAAGGACCTGGGCCAGAGCTGTACGCAGAAAAGGCTCCTGCCGTGTATTCGGTGCGTACAGGGGCCCAATGGTGAAAATCGTATCCCCCATTGCACCCGCACTGCAAGAAATCTCCCCCGTATATCTACTAGATGGGTCAAAACCTTACATCGCATCCAGGAGCTGAAAAGGAGGGCCACTCCATTCTTCTTAGCAGGGCCCGAGGACCACAACTGAAGAGGGAATCTCCTGTCACGCATTTGACGCTCATCCTTGTGGAAGAGGTGCGTTTCCTGCAAAAGGCATACGTCTCCCCCGGATTGTTCAAGGAGGGACAGGACAGCAGAGCGTTTCACTGGGTTGTTTAGCCCCCGGACATTGAGGCTCACCACCTTCAGTTCCCTAGCCATCCCACTCCAACCAGATCAGCATAGCAAGTTCTCCAGAGCGATTCCAGGGCAAAGCGCAGCCTGCCCAAATGCCTTGCACACACACCAATCGACATGAAGGGGAGCAGCAAAAATGCACAATCATACACAATTGGCAGAGGTCTGATGCGGAGTCCCCCCAACCCACCCCTCCACCCCCAACACACACACCGAACCCCCCCTTAACAGAACCAAACAGGAGCAGAAAAAGACAAAGCAAGATACGAAAGTTCGTAATACAGGTCACAAAGGCAAGGGGAAGAGGTACCAGTCAACAGTCTTCCAATTCCCTATACGGGACTCACCCATCCAGCAGGACATACTAGAGTACCTTCAAGGGATACCCTCCTCCGACGCCGGCAATGTACCCTCCCTGGCTTCACGGCACCTCTGGAACATCATCTGGTGCTGCCTCCGTAACCAGGGCCTCGGAGGCTACAGCTGCACCCCTCTCCTGGAGACATACTGAGGGATCAGGCCCTTTCTTGGGTACAGAGCGGCCCACTTTCTGCCAATCCGCTAAGCGTCATCGTTGCCTGAAGGTCCCGTTACCGCCAGCGGGCTCCGGCTCCGTGTGTTCTATGCCCAGGAGGTCCATGGCATCTGTGAGCGGACGGACCTGAACCAATTTATTTTGCCAGCGGAAAATGAGCCTGAACGGATGACCCCAAGTGTATGCGATGTTGCGATCACGCAGATGTGACGTAACCGTTTTGAAGTCCCTGCGTTTCTGCAGCGTCGATGCCCCCAAATCCTGGAAGAGCAACGGATTGTGTCCACGGAACTGCAGAGGGACGACCTCGCGCGCCTTTCTGAGGATGCGTTCCTTCAGTTGAAAATCATGTACGCAGACGAGGATATCCGGTGGTGGTGCCTTCGTACCCTTCGGCAGACCCACACGATGCACTCTGTCCATACGAATCTCCGACACCTCCTCGTCCTGCAGGATTTGTTGAAAGAGGGCCTTGACATACTCACATAGATCTGCTCCCTCGCCCTTCCACGGCACCGCTCTGATCCGGATATTGTTGCGGTGGGATGGGTTCTCCAGATCCTCCGCATGGGCCTGAAGGTCGAGGTTCTGTTTGGTCAGTCTGATGACGTCCTGCTGAAGCTGATGTATGTCGCCCCCCGTCTCAAGGTCGTGCTCTTCCAGCGTGGCTACACGCTCTCCTATATCGTCTACGTCCCTCCGAACATCCCTCAGGTCTGCTGCCAGCTGAGTGCGCAGCCCCACAAGGTCCTCCTTGATTGCTGCAAAGAGTTCCAACATAAAGGCTTTGGTCGCGGGCTCCTCCGCCTGGCTCCGACCCGGGGACTTGTCAGCTACTGGCGACACGGCCTGCACTGCACTCTTCAGCAAGCCATCCTTGCCCGGCTTGTATTTCTTTAGCCTAGCCGCTGCCATGGCAGGTCACGGTGGGCCCCTCCGTCGCACTGCGCTCCCGACCCAGGGGGGCACCGCAGCACCACCCGTACAGCCAGGCCCAGGTGCCCACACGTCCGGCAAGACCTCGCTCCAGTCCAACACTCCTCACTTCACTTCGAGGCCTCCAAGCTCGGCACTCACCAGGCAGAGAGGCCGGCACCGGCAGCCCTTCATTTCAACGGGTCACTCCGCAGCTCCAACAGCCACCCGGTCGAGCAATAATCAGGGCCGGCGTGCGGAACGATACTATGCGGGATGGGGGCACAGCACACACCAGCCAGGGCCCACCAGCGCAAGCGATGGAGGCCTCTGTAGGCCCAAAGGTCCAGACTCAGCGTGGGCAGCTCAGCACCACCGCTCGTAGGGCAGCGCAACCGGGGTACACCTCTCACTCACTCGAATGGCTGGGCCCAGTCCTAGCCCTCACCGGCTATGAGAATCCGGCATCCAAGCCGCTCCAATCCGTGGCCGGTCGTGTATGGGGCAGGCTGCCCACGTGTTCAAGACCGCCGATACTCGCACCCGCTGGAGCTCCCCACCGGGCGGTGTTCCTTTTACCACTCCGCTCCTCCCCGTAGACTCATCCGGGCCGCGCAGGCCCAGAAGCCACGGCCTTGCGTAGTCTGCCGGGCCGGGGGCCGCACTCCTTCCACGCTGGGCGCTCGTTTCCCCGTTCTCCACTGGGGCGCCGCTGCCGAGCGCCGTCCGGCATCGCCCACTTCTCCGGTCACCTCTCCGACTCGCCGATGGGGCCCCAGGTGCCTCCCTGACCTGCGTCCACACTCGGGGGGGCCCCGCAGCAGCTCCGTGTCCAAGGCCGATGGCCGCCACATTGCGGGCTGCACCAAGAGCAGCCCCTGGATCGTCGTCAGCTGGAAAGATGGGCACCGGCAGCAGGGCATACTGCTCCAGGGAAGGGTAGAGGCACACGAACGTCGGTAACCGGCCCCGAAAAGGGTGCTATGCAATGCTAAGAACAGACAGGCGCCGGAGGGACACAAAAGCACGTCCTACTCCGCTGCCATCTTGGCCACGCCCCTAAACACTTCTTTTAAGAACTTTATAACATGCTTTGTATCAATTCCTTTAGTTATCTTGACTTCTGGCTACCTTGAAAATAGGTCTATCAAATGAAAATATATAAATCACCTTCCTTCCATTTAACAGGATCTAAAATATCGAGAGCCAATTCATCCTAAGGCCCCAGGAAATTAATTAAATGGGAAAAGAAGTTAAGTTTATTAAGAGAGTAAAAGATCCCATCCATCAGGTCTGAGCTGTCAGGTTAAACTGACTCCAAGCACATCCCAGTATTCTATCTAAGTGGAAATTCTCCATGGAGCTACTTATAAGATAACAAGTGAACTTAAGGCATGACTTAAAGGAAAGATACAAATATGTACATAAGAAATAATAAGCTAATTAACACATTATTACACACTGTTTTCCCTTGCTTAATTATGATGGTGTCTTCCCATGAAAGTGGAGTGAAGCAGAAAGTCTGGAACACTACTGAGCAGGCAGGAGATTGTGAAGATGAATTCCCACAGCTTTCTTCCCTCTACTGTTTACTCTTGTTTTGTGACAGTTATTTAAAATAAAACACAGTGCACACAGCCAGAGCAGTCGTCTACCGTTGAGCTGGAGCAAACCTCTAGAAAGGATCCGAAGTGTAATGAGAAGGTAAAGGTGGAAATGGACCAGTGGCCCCAAAAGGAAGCTTGCTGGGATAAACCTTTCAGCTTGATTGCATACCGCCGCATTATCGATTACATTTATAGGCGGATTTCACATGTACATCTGCACACACTGTGAGATTTAGTCCGTTTTTTTTATTGGTGCAGCAGGTGCAGTGCACCGGGGCCCAGAGTTCTGAAAAGGGCCTGCTGAACCCTGATTCTTGCTGAATAACTATTAAACATTCCTTGTACTACCTACTACTCCCTTCTCACCTATATCCACTGACCGCACATCTTGACCCTCCCCTTTCAAATAACCTCCTGACTCACTGGTCCACCCTGCCCACTAATTCTTACAATCAACTCACCTGCTCCCACATTCCAGAACTACTCCGCTAATATACCCGGGCCTATTATGCAACCCCTACTTGTGTTTTATTTCAACCTCTCTCTACCCAAAAACACACCTGGCCACCAGCATATAATCAGACCCTCCAGGATTTTGCAATTTGCCGCGAAATCGGCACGTATGTAAAAATGCCACGATTTTTACATAAGTGTATAGTTTCTGGGAAATGTATTTATTTTAAATGTTATGTATTCCTCTAACAACGTCACCTTTTTTTTGTCTATTAATTAATTGATTTTTGATCGCATTAGTGCTTATGACTGACAGTCAGGGTCGGAGCATATTGTTGCCTTAACTATGAACACATGGTACAGTAGGCTATTCCTAAACTGGCTTGCTTAACATTGCAGTGAACAATTTAAGTGTTATTTTGTTTATTATTTTTTAATTTACTTTTTTTGAATTTGCTTGAGAATTTCAATTCTTATTTTTAATGCTGTTTGGTACTGCTTGAAATTATCATATCTCTCTGGGGAGTAGCATTTAGCTTGTGCCAAACCTACCAGGGTTTAAGCAGTTTCTCAGTGTACTGTGTTGTGATATAAAAATAATGTATTTATTGAATTGTTGGGTCACCCTCTCCCAAATTATTTTTTCACTTTTTGATAATCTCATAAGAGGTGTGCAGCAATATTTTGTGTTTTTAAATATTCAGTTTGAGGAAGGAATTCATGGCATTTACATTTATAGGCAGGGGTAGGTTTTCCTAGCAGGCTCTCATACTCAAAGGTGCAAGGTGCAAGTCTGTTCCGGAAATCTCATAAAATTGGAGCTGAGCTAACAGAAACTGGCAGATAAACTTCCAAAGATCCCCAAGACTTGAGCACAGATATTGGAAGCCTTTCTTTCTACAGCTCGAAGTGACCTATCTGTTCATGAGTTTCACGACAACCGAGGGGTCAAGGCTTTTATTTGAAATTCAAGTGCATTTTGTACATACTTTAGCATTTAAAATGTCAATACAATACTGCTGAAGTATGGACAAAAATAAAACTGCTTGGTTGTCCTTATTGTTGGGGAAGACATTTTTACGATTTATGGTATTGGCTTGGTGGACCGAGAGCTATTGTGGTGGTGGTTGTGAGACTGTTTTTAAAGCCATGAGTGAAGGAGTGAAGGTGCAATTACCACTTCAAGGCAGGTAGCAGGGCCGAAGAGACTTCTGACTGTGCCTTCGCCCCATTGGGACTGCATTTCCTTCCATCGTGCACTTAGGTGAGATGCAGGATTAGCTCTTGCTGCGACACAGGGCATATCAGCCTCCTCCAAGGCCTGAAGCATGTAATATCGGCTGAGGTGTGGCGTAATTCCTCGAGCTGTCAGAGAATCATTGGTGGACTTACAGCATAGCCCTGGTGCCTGTGACCTGAACACATATTTAATCTAATTTGCACAGCAGGCTGGTTATAGATCACCCTCACCCGTTGAAGCCTGTGCACTCCAATACCCTGAAAACTTTGCAGTATTCAAGTGAATAAAAAGTTTTGGTGATGTCAAGCAATATACCACACTGTCTAAATCAGGGTTTATCTAGTGTCGGACAGTGAATAAAGGGGCATATTATCAAGCGGCGATAATTGGCCGTTTTCGGCAGATAAAGCGGCGATAATTTTATCGCACAGGCTTGATAATATGCCCCATAGTTTGTGGGGTGTATGAGTGGTAGAGCCCTGGCTGAATCCCGATTGATCCAGACTGCTTAGTTTAGGAATTAATGGAAGAATTCTGTTCACTAACACTTTAGTCAAAATGGTATTGTCTATTTTAATTATTGAGAGAGGATGAAAATGATCACAGCTGACAGGGGGGGTTATCAGTCTTCAAAATTGTCACCATTGGCGCTTCTTGTAGTGCAAGGGGGAGAGAGACAGACCGTTTCCCTGGATTCCTCACAGACAGCTAGGAGTTGTGGAGCCAGAATTTCACAATCAAACCATTTGTCCTCTGGGCCTTGCCAGAGGGAAGGCTCCGATTCACCTGTACAATCGCCTCAATCGATATGAGCTTGTCAAGATAATGACAGTGAGCCCCCTTACCAATAGTGTCAAAATGGAAGGTGATGTGTGCCTGCCTGAGGTCAGACTTAGATTGGTAAAGGTCAGTATATAGGGGAGATACCTGTTGAAAATCTCCTCAGCATCATATGGAGTGGTGTAGTCTTCCTGGGGCATTTTAATAATGTGGACTTGGTCCATGAGTGGCATAGTAAGCGTGTCAAGGTTCTGCCCTGTCTGTACCCTCTCCATATTGCCTGACTCTAGCCCCCATGCCCAAATAACAGAGCTCTCCTTCCGTTATTTCTCTCTTTCCCCCAAGATTAGCGTGGGTCGCAGCCTGCACCACTGTGTCTTGCTCCACAAAAAAAGGTTTATTCATGTGAAAGGATCTTTTTTTGAAGATAGTACAATGGCCTCAGACAGTTTTCAGGATACCTGTCTGGCTATGTTTGTTCCTTGGATTACGTCCTTGAATGCCTCCTACACGGTGCTTCATTCTCCAATGAGTCCACATTAGGAAGAAATATTCATGCCACAAAACCTACCTTGTTACGTCATGAAGAGCGGAGGTAGCAAAACGGGCGCAAGCCCGTGGGGGTGCAATGATCTTCGAAGACAAACAGTAACAGATTAGTAAACTCTGCAAGCCGGAATCACAAAGGTGGCACTGCAAGGGCAGACAGGGGGCCTCTCACAGCATACCAGGGCCCCTGGTCCCACCCCAAAGGAGGCACTGACTATTAATGCCCGGGGTCCTCTCACTGCACAACAGGGACCCTGGCCCCACCACAAAGGGGGCACTGACTCTCAATGCCCAGGGCCCTCTCACCGCACTACAGAGTGAAACCAGAAAATTTGGAAAAAATTGTGGCTTCCATGCTGAAATTGTGTGATCTTAGACAAAAATGTAATTTCACAAAGGTAGGTTCTGGAATACCATTTCCCATGGGATGCTACCAGCCCATCTTTTATGGGTTTCTCAGAACATATACTAAAGCAAATGGAGGATTGCTTTTCCATGGGATAACAGCCTTCACCTATGGGCTGCTTCCTCTGTTCCATATCCTTGGTTGCCTATTTCAAAGCGGAATAATCTGCTAAAACAGTTTCAATTGATTTAAGGCTGAGAATGAATGATTATGAATAAAATATAGTGCCGCAAAAATGCCTCTAAATTTCCATATTTGTGCCGCTAAAGTTCCATATTTGTGCCGCTAAATTTACTAATCCATGCCACTATATCCTGGGGGGTCTTTCTTTCACAGATCATTTATTTCTTCTGCTACCTATAAAAGTTCTTTCCAAGTTGTCAGAGGGTGTCTTCCAGCACTGCAATGCCACCACACGTGCCTCCCACAAAATCTGACCCAAGCCAGCATGCCAGAAACTCCGTAAAATACATTGTAACTTACAATGCCAATAGCTCAAACTCTAGCAAATGCGAGATCAATTTGCATTGCAAATGCTTGTTATTTTTAATATCACTGGCACTGCGTTGGTGTTCCTGCCCCGCGGAGTCACCACTGGCGTAACGAAAATTGAGGGGGCCTCCCTGCACGGTACGCAGAGGGGCCCCCTCCGGGCTCAATCAAGAGCTCTCCAGCCAGAGTGCCCCCTGGAGATTGGGGCTCCCCGCACTGCGGGGGCTGCATGGGCCTGTATTAGCATGATGGCAGCAGCAGGAACAGAAAGTAAACTGTGCTCTAAGAAGATGAATGAGATGCGGGGATACTGGGTGCCTGGATTTAGCACTTTCTCTGATTATCCCAACTCCTAGCTCTGGCTGGTACAAGTTTTTTGGCTCAGAATGCACAACATACACCATCGGTTACACCAGGCCAAACAACTCATGGGGGTTCCTATTCTGGGCTGACAGCAGTCCCTTTCCCATCCCATTTAGCATCTGTTCTCAATTTTGAAGCTGGGGTCACTCTGGGTGCTGAGATGGGGGTGGAGTCTGGGGCGGGGGAGTGTGTTGCCAGGCAGCGGACCGTGTTCCATGCACCTCTCATGGAGCTACAAGCCGCGATAAAGGGATGTCCACAGTCCAATTACCCATTTAGTAGCAGCTTTACTGGGTGCGTATCTGCACCCTGTGTGGGTAGGCCCGGTGTTATGGATGTATGACGTTACAACGCATGCTTTTACATCGCATGACTTTACAACGCGGTTTTTACTTCGCATACCATTACAACGCGTAGCGCTTTTGGGTGTTGGATAGTGAATAGTTTAATTTACTATTCCAACTCCAGTCCCCGTGGACACTAGGGAAGGTTATTGGATAGTAAATTAACCTATTCCCTATCCTAGAGCGCCCCCCAGCGCAATGCGTTGTAATAGTTTGCGTTGTAATGACCGCGTTGTAATGGTAGTGCGTTGTAAAAATTTCGTTGTAAGTGATGTTTCCCGGTGTTATGAAACTGTCAGTGTGGTAGCCCAGAGCTGCTTGTGATTAGGAGCAGTGGGATTCCCTATGTGATCGGATCCCAAGTGCCCTAGTCGCTCTCAGAAGTTTCCACCATTTGCCCTTCCACTTGCCACATAGCAGGGAATAGGAGACTGTTGAGTGGCTTTAACCCTGTGTTGTAATCGGGGGGCCTAATTCAAATGGTGTGTAATGCTCTCTACTACTTCTAGCACTTTGGTGTACTGACTCACATGGCTGAGCCCATTAGTACTTGGTATCGACTGACAACATTTTTTAAAGCTACTCACTGTTACATGGGAGCCAGTATGTGTTACGCGGTTTGAGGTAGAGCATTAAATGCTTGAATGCATGAAACATGCATTCAAGCATTTAATTGTGGATGTGTTTGATTACAGTGAAGATATATTGCATTCTCTTTGTGCAGAAAAATACTTCTTCAGTTGGTCGGTTGAAGGCAAAGGTAACTTGAAAACCTCACAAACTTCTTGATGGGCAAACATTAAAAACTGGGCAAAACTTTGCCAGCAAATTAAACGTTTTGCAAACCCTTAATTTTAGCTTGCTTACAAATTGAACATACCAATAGTGGGATATTAGGCCCTTTTCCTGGGGTTCTACTAAATCATGTTATTCAGCATGGGCCTGGCAAGAAAAAATTTGAAATTCACTGCTTTACGCCTACTCTATTTTGTATTGGTAATTAGAATATTTACATACTAAGCATAGGAAGATAAGACAGGTCTAAGAATTACCGCATAATTAGGAAAGATGCATAGCTTTACAGTTCTACAGTCAAACTGTACTCTTCTGTTGAAATACAACCTGCACCCACACAAATTACTATTTTGGGGACTTTTTAGGTAATTTAACATTACCTAGTGGTGGCCGTATAAAGTTACCTACGCTCCTCTTATGGAAGAACCACCCTGAGATGTATGTTATAGGAATCCCAGAGTTCCGAAGTTTTATTCACAAGTTGGCATACACATCAGTTAGGAGTAGCTAGGGGTGCATTTGGTGCCCCTTACGCTTACGCTTGTTAGTTCTAGCCTAAGAGTTCACAACATCTAAATTAAGCAAACATTGCTGTATAAACCCCAGTTTACTTTCTGTCGTGTCCTCTCCTTACACTTGCCCTAGCCCCAAAGCAGCAATTTAGAAGCTCTTGAGAATCTAAGAATCAGACAGGATGGTGAAACACAACTTAGCATGGGCACAGAGCAGGCATGTTAGGGTTGCCCTGAAAGAAATGTTATCCCAATAAATGTATTGGCATGTAGGGATTTAGAAACTGTCTTTTCATTCGCACTTTGGAAATATTTGGTGGCTGTAGGAATCGCCTTTTTACGCTGGTGCACCTCCCCAAACCACCCCGCACCCCGGAGATATATTAATATATTTTAAGTAAGAGATGTTCTGTCATATTTGGAATTAAGGGCATTGAGGAATGGGGGGTGCTAAACGTCATTCTGTCTATGTATGTGCCTTACCTAAAGATATACTGTAAACATGCCAAACAATTGTATTGTTTGACTTTTATGCAAGTCCACAGTAAAAGTGAGTAAAATGGGCCCACGTGGCATACAGGCTAAATAAATATTCGAGGTTGGGGGTGGCTTTGCAGCTTCCACGGGTGTAATTTTAAACGCATTACCACTACAGTGCAGGCAGGCAACTTTAAAGTCCTGTTAATGGGCTAGACTAAAACTGACGTTTGACACGTGGGAAGCTTCCTCCGAATTGATAAAATGTCCCGAAGTGAAACCTTTTTAAATGTACTTTCGTAGAAATCACATCCGAAGATTCTTAGTGCAAGGCCGAATGCAGCTTTCAATTGGCAGCTGTCCATGTAAATGTAAATGGATACTTGTATAGCGCACTACTCACCCACAAGGTTCTCAAGGTGCTTGTACGAATACCGCTGTGGAACCTCTCCTGGCTTTCCCTGTGAGGTGTCCACTCCTGGGCACCACCAAGGTGGAAGCCAGGCATCCTTAGTGTTGTGGGGCCGTTGTGGAGATTAAGCAAGCTATTGCCCAGAGTTGTAGAGTGGGACTCCATGATTGGAATAGGCACCAAGGCGAGCATTATCAGGTCCGTGGAATTTTGAGCCCAAGACCCGCCGAGGCGGGGAATTGAACCCTGGTCCCGGGCTAGACCTTTGCATCAGGGTCTGCCGCTCTAACCATTGAGCCACACTTCTCCACAGCATGCGATTTTAAATAACATGCTTGTATACCTTCACTTAGGATCCCATGTTTGCAGTGTACTACTACATGGTCTCAATTTCACAAATATGATTCCTAATAAGGCTGCCCGTGTTTGCTTTATAAGATGGATGTTATCTGACAGATTTAGGCAGCGGAGGCCCCCCTGCCAGTAACCGTACCTACATTTCTGCTTCAAGTTATGCATAGCACAACAGAAAGTGGTGTTTTTCTCACTCATCATTGAGTGACCCTTGACAAGACTTGCAGGATCCTTGTTACACGAAAAGAAAAATCACAATTCCTGTGCTTTGATATGCACTTCACCCACTGCCCACTGCCTAGGGACGGATTGGTAATGCTGGAACTTGGGCATTGGCCGAATGGCCGGTGTCTCAGTGCCCTCTGTGGGCCGTTTTTCCCCCTTTCCCAGTCCACAGAGAGCACTAGTCAGGGAGAGGAAAGTAGCCTGGCTTTGCGGCCGTTCAGCGATTATCAGCTGTGGCCTCTCCTTGACTCTCTGCCCTGCCAAGCCTTCACACTGACGATGGGCTGGGGGGCAGGTGATTGTGTGCCAGAATCAGCCTCCGAGGGGGCCAGGTGTTTCTCAGGCCATTGAGCATTTTCACCTCGCCACCCCTGGGGCCACCGCAGCCCTGAAACAGTGTTTGCATTAACACTTCGCCCACAGCCCTTCATTCAGGGCATAGTGGGCAAGGAAGAATGGGTCTCACTGTGGGGGCTAGGTAATGTCCAGTTACTTACCGGTAATATTCATTACTCCGAGTCGTAGCCCTCCCCGTCCCAGTCCAAACCAAATGAGCATAGCTCCTCCCACCAGAAACTCCCAAGCAACTAAAAACCCATCCCTTCCCTCCAGGCCACACCCACACCATGAGGCATATAAGCAAGCGACCCGCCTATCCACAACCTTTACCACCAAGCACAAGAAGCCTAACAGGGAGGGAGGGATGGGAACCTGGACTGGGACGGGGAGGGCTACGACTCTGAGTAATGAATATTACCAGTAAGTAACCGGACATTACCTCCTCTTCAGCCCTCCCTGTCCCAGTCCTAACCAAATGAGCAGATACCAAAGCAAGCATCGACTTCACTCAGTAGCAACAACAGACTTCAGAAGCAGAAAGTCACACAACCTGAGCAGAACGCAACACCGTGTAACCAAACCCAGGAGGCACAGTCCCACCCATCACTGAATGAGTATGGGACAAAAAAGGGTGAGGAGAACATCATGCAGCAAACCCACAGAAATCTGCCACGGAAGCCCCTCGGAAGCAAGCCTAGGACGCAGCCACCCCCGAGTCGAACACCCATGAACAGACCCAGGCACCAAACCACAAACCGCATACGCAGGCCCCACAGCCAACGCAGTCACCGACAGAGAGCAGCCCCAGGAGGTATTAGACCTCGACCAGCCAGCCCAAAGGACCAAAAAGGAAACCATCCCATGAAAAGGGACAGCACGAAGGAAGCACACCCCCAGAGCCTGCCCAATGGCCACTCAGAGCAGCCGAACCAGAACCCCAGAAGAGGGTCTGGACAAAAAACAGGCTAAAGCTTAAACACTTAGTATTCCCATTCAGACACTCTTCCAGGTACTGACAAGACACGACCCGGCATAACTACAGAGGGCAGACGAGATCAAGTGCAGTCAGGGTGGTAGGCAAAAATCAGATCCCCTGATCAGTGAAACAAGAAAGGAATCCAGGGAACGAAGGAAGGAACAGGCCACAGAACAACCCAACCAGGAACAAACGCAAAAAGGGCTCAGAACAAAGCAAGGAGCCGAACTCCCCCAACCACCGAGCCGAGGCATAGCGACAAGGAAAGCACCATGAACGCCAAAAACGGCAAAGACCCCTCATGTAGAGGCCCAAAAGGAGCCCCCAGCAAGGCCCCACAAAGGAACGAACCACTGGCCACAGGAGGAAACAACCCCACAACCACCGGGACACCAAGGGACCAGAAAGGAAACCCAATGTCCGGCCCAGGACTGGAGAGCTGAAGGCCGCCCGGACCACCGAATAAAGGCAGCCACTGAAGGAGAACACTCCAAAGCCACAAGGTTAAGCCCCACAACAGCCACCCTTCCAGCCGCAGGTGGACCAGACACCCCCAAGACAGAGAGTAAATGGCAGGGGACAAGGGACCACCGGCAACCACCAGCAAGACCCCACCGCCAACCACAACAACAGAGGGAACCAAGGCCACCAGGACCAATCCGGAGCCACCAGGACAAACAAGGCTCGACCCGGTTCGATCTGCAGCAGGACTTGCGGAATCAGAGCAAACAGGGGGAAAGCGTACAGTAGCCCCCCCCCCCCCCCCACCGGAAGGACAGGGCAACCACCCTCCAGACAGCGTCCAACCAAACCAGAAAACCAAGAAACTCAAAGGCAAACCCCTGAGACGCAAACAGGAGCATGTCCGGGACCCCAAACCAGGCCACCAAACACCCCCTGTGTCTGGCACAAACCGGACAGGGAGGGAAACACCCCGCTCAGGCGAGCAGCCAACAAGATCAAAAAAACTCGGCAGATGTAAAGCCCTCAAATAAGAAGAAGACCATCCCCCGCAGATCAGCTGAGCCAAAAGGCGAGGGAAGCCATCTATGCACTCCACAGTGATCTAAACAACACACCACAAGCGCGCAGACCGACCGCACCAGCACGATCCTCTGTAGGATCCAAGGCAGAAAAGAGTCAAGGCCAACTGAACCGCCTCCAACTCCCTTCAATTCAAAGACATACCCACCTCCAGCACAGACCACAGCCTCTGTACCGACACCAGTCAACACAGCCCCCCAATCCAGGCCGCAGGTAACTGTCAGCAGGACCAACCGCACCCGGGACACAAAGGGCGAGCCCGGTAAGAGGCCATGAGCCACCAGCCACCAGGACAACCCAAGGCCAATGGTCACCTCCCCGGAAGCCACAGCCCGCAACCAGAGATGCCGGATCCCAAAGACCCAGGACATGAGACACCAGGGGGAACAAGAGCTAAATGCAATGAACAGTTACCACATCTGGATACATGGAAAGCATTGGCAGGGCTAGAAACCTTGCGCCGTGGGAGTTCTTGCCACCAGAGGCACAAGAATTACCATTGAGCCATAGCACCATGCTTAGGATCCCCCGAGCATGCAACAAACCCACCAAGGGCGCCAACACATCAGTAAACACCCTAGGAGATGTAGACAGTCTAAAAGGCAATACCCAGAACCAGTAATGAATCACCTGTCACCGAATGAAGGAACCTCTGTGAAGTTGTGAGTACTGGCACAAGAAAGCAAGCGACCCTGAGAACCAGAGAAGCCAGGAAACTTCCCACCGACATGAAGGGAGGAAACCACCGAAGTGACACCAAAATGAGGGACCGACCAGGGAGACACAAGTTCACAGCCCTCAAAACCGGGCCAAGAAGGTAGACCCCATATGGCTTCAGGATCAGAAACAGGAGCGAGCAAACCCCCACCCCCTGACGCAGCTGACTCACAGGCCTCCACATCACAACCCCTTTGGAAACCAAGTCCCAAACACCGACCAAAAGAGCCCTTGCCATCGTCAGAGAACAGAGAACAGGGGTAGCACAGAACACAACCACCGGATGAACACCAAAAACAATCCAGTAGCACAGCCGGAGCACCTGTAGGACCTACTGACCAGGAACGAACACTACCCAAACAGGAAAAAAGACGAGAGGCGAAGTCAGAAGAAAGTGACACCCCGGCCACGATCCACACCACGAAAGGGCGGGGCCATCAACCCAGAATCAAACGCCTGACCAAAAGGCTGTTTAAAATCGCCTTTAAACCATTGCATGAACCTTTACCCCATTTAGGATATTGTGAAAGCATTGGCAGGGTCCGAACCCAAGTGTGGTGGGAGCCTGCGCCACCAGAGGCACAAGACTTACCACTGGGCTATAGCTACTTGGCTAAACAACTCGCTGTGAGAAGAAAGTACCGGAGCTAACAACATCCGTCATCTGCTGATTTCCCAATTAAGGCCCCAACGGCGCCCCAAAGAGTCTAGAGTCCGTGAAGGGAAGCATCATCACGGCAGCCATCTGAGCAGCACCGCCTACCAAGGCATAAGCCACAACCGCCACCGAGCAGCCACTGAGGCCCCAGCCACTGTCGCACCAAGGGAATCGAAGGACAAATCCGCCAGGAAACGCAACTGCAGTACCAACACGGACAAACAGTCAGAGGGATCTACATCCTGCAAGAGCTGTGCAGAAATACCCTGACAGACACTCAGAAACGACTGAACCAGATAGCTCGTGCAAGCCACAGACCAAACCTCAAGACCAGAAGCAGCAAAGGAATGCCCCAAGGCCCCCTCAACTCGCATGAGTCCAGGAAAAGAAGAACCGCCTCCACATATACTACCAGGATCCGAGACGCCACAGCATTCAGCAGGGAACCACCATCACCATAGATGAGAAAACCTCAGTGAACCCCTGGAAAGGATACCACTAAGCCAGAAACCAGGGAAAGGTAAGTTTGGCAACACCCTACCCCCACCGCCACTAGCATATGTCTCACAGAGCAATGGAAAGGTAGGCATTCCGGCCCCAACAACAGGAAATAGGCCAAAAAGTCTACTGACGTTCCACCCACCAATGGACCTGGGAACCCAATCAGTCCTGAACATGAAGCAGAACACCGAGAAGGTCAGCCTCCATGGACAAACCGACCTTTTCACCACTTCATCCGAAACATTTCCGGATATATGTCCGCAGAGGATATTCGCACATCCACCAGGGAAGGAGCAGCGGAAGACCCAGCGACCAACACCTCCACCACCCAGCGGAGCCCGCACACATCCGAACCTGTACCATAACATGAACAGGAGAACAGAGATGCCAGAAGAAAGGGCCAACCAGGGACCGCCACACGGACCCACAGTCACAGGAACCAGTGCACACCCAGGGAAGTGCCCCTACACACAACTGAGAACATTGGCCAAAAATAAAAGGTAATCCCCCACCAGGGAACACCAGTCGCTAACCCACATGGGGAAAGCGCAACCAAAGGACACAAACCAGCGCACAGCAAGAAAATGTATTTGCATTTTTGTTATAGCTGAACAAAGCAATACACTGTGAGTGCATAGTAGGCTGAAGGCAAGGGCATCAGATTGTAGATGCAGAGCCCATCTATACTCCGAAATTCCCACCCAAGAGAGACAGAGCCTCACAGTCACGGGGCAACGGAAACATCCAGTGGCACCAACAACAGGCAGACGTAATATGAGCAGGCACAGAACCACGGGTGTCCAGTAGGCACAAACCGCCCCAAATAAATCAACTCCGTTACTTTAGTTTCGCCTGGTCATCCGAGAACATTTCAAACACAATAGCACGGTATGTTTGAAACTGATGCAAAGAATTTCACCAGCATTGCTCCTGCCGCAGATTCAAACAAATCAAGCAGAGAGAAGGGCCAAAGAAGGGGAAAAACGGCCCTAGACGAGCACCGAGCCACCGTAACAAACCTCGAGGAGGAGCCACTCCGCAACGCCGCTGATGTGCACAGAAAATCCAGACGCGCCTAACACAACTCCCCTCCCTCCCCGGGTCTTCACCCTAGAGCAGGAAATGAACCCGGAAGAAAGGAAGCCGCAGCAGGGAGCCACCACCCCACACCAGGCAGTCCGGACCCCCCAACCCCACGGTCCCGCTAAAGCAGGGACTCAAATGTACATGTAAATAACAAGTACTTTGGGGTAGTTAAACGGCCGCCGACCAGACAGTTTCACACTTACCCAACAGGAGGCACTGTTCCAGTACCCCCCACGAAGAAGTCTGCCCGGAAGTAATCCGCAGAAAAAACAAACAGGTTGTGGATAGGCGGGTCGCTTGCTTATATGCTTGTGGTGGGAGGAGCTATGCTCATTTGGTTAGGACTGGGACGGGGAGGGCTGACGAGGAGGTAATGTTGGGAAGTGGCACCATCTTCACCTTAGCCTCCCTCCCGCACCCCCGTGTATGGCCCAGCAGCTGTGTTTTTTGCTTTATCCCCTCTCCTGCCAGGCCATTGGCCCAAGGCACTGAAGGGCTGGGGAGGGCTGAGTAATTTACAAATAGCTGGAGCCTCACTGTTTTTCAGGTACCCCAGCGCTGGAGGGCCAGGGAATAATTTTTCAGGAGAAAGGGGCCTCGCTGTTTTTCAGGTGCTCCTGTGCTGGAGGGCTGGGGAATCATTTTTTAGGAGAAAGGGGCCTCGCTGTTTTTCAGGTGCTCCTGCACTGAAGGGCTGGGGAATCATTTTTTAGGAGAAAGAGGCTTTGCTGATTTTCAGGTGCTCCTGCGCTGGATAGCTGGGGAGTAATTTGTAATAGAAATGGGCCTCGCTGTTTTTCAGGTGCTCCTGCGCTGGAGGGCTGGGGAATAATTGTGTAATAGAAAGGGGCCTCACTGTTTTTCAGTTGCTCAGCTTGTAGGACATTGTCACCATGGCTCTGTGTCCTTCCCAAGAACAATATCCTCCCATTTACATTCCTTGTGTGTTTCATGAAAGGGAACGCCCGTGAATGTGGGCCTTGCCCCGCAAATGTGGGCCACGCCCCACAAATGTGGGTCACTTTTTCCGTCAGTGCCCGAAGCTACTCCAAAGGGTAGCTTCTGAGCTACTGTTAGCTCTCCAGCTAACTGTAAGGAGCTCTCCGACATTCCGCCCAGCCTGCTAAATTATAAGCTTTTGCTTGGTTGATTTAATATATGCATTCCATAATTGAGAAACTTGTATTTGAGATGAAAATGTTTGTATTTTAAGAACTCATAGGCTGATATTTGGGGGAAAAATGGTTGACTTGTAAAATATATTTAAAGCCAATATTTGAATGATAAATCATGTGGCGCTGGGGTGACTTATTACTCCTATTATTACCTACGGGCCATGGGCATTACAGCAATGGCTAACATAGATCACACATTTAGAGGCATTCAAAATTGATAAATCCTTTTTTTCACTACTGGTGGCAACTTTAAGGCACTGAGGTGATCACTGCTAGTAATCTTGCATAGAGTGGCCACTAATGTAATCTTGTCTGATATGCTCACTAATCCAACAGTAATAACAGCAGCTCGGGATGATATTTACTGCACATAAGTAGCTCTTATTACAGAAAAGGTTGGCGACCACTGTTTTAAGGAATGGGCAAAGTGGGCTTTGGCCCAGGGCCCTAGCTTTTTAGGGGGACTCCTGATAGAACCAGCTCTGTACTGCAGACAGCCCTGCTGCAATGATTACCTTGAAGGATTCTTAAACATAGATTATTTTAAATGCTTTTTCCCTTTAATTTATTTTTTAATAATAATATGTTACAGACATTTTGCAGATAAATGTTCCGTTTATGTTTTTCAACACCATGCAAAATCCATAAAAAGTTTCTTTTAGATCAGAAACAGGACTTCACAATTCGAAACGGGAGAGGGTAACAGATATATTATTTGCAATAATAGTAGTGAGCTGCTGCTGTATGACAATGTTGAAACACACATCACTAGCCTGAATATTATATGGAAACATATTTAGAATTTGGATCAGTATGCCTGTCAGTGTCAGGGATCTGGCCAAAAAGGGCTTGAAAGAGCTTTAATTAGATCATAAATACAAAGCTGTTCCGAATAGGGGGGCCCAAAATACGTTTGGCCCAGAGCTCCCAAAATCCTTAAGATGTCCCTGCATGTGAAATATAAGAAGGTACAACATGGATCACCTTAGCTTTTTTACTCTCTTTGTCCACAAATAGATCAATGTTTTTGCATAAAAAGTTAGGGACATGAACACAGGGCCCGAAATGGACCAGTTTCAATGTTCATTTTAAATTACTACCGTTTTTTTTATCAGACCCAATTAACTCCCTGAATTAACGCCCTGTTCCTGAGTACTGTTGTTTAAGCAGTGAGCCATTTCAGTTCCCAGGTTTTACTAGTAAAATTTCTGTAGCGAAGTGTCTTTTTGTTTTCTCACTGGTAACGGGGGTGACGAGTTTGTACCATGGGAAGAACCGTGCTCGCAGGCTCGGCGCGAACGAACCATCGAAGCGTTCCGTTTCAAAATACCTCTCTCTAATGAAGCCATCAGGGCTTCACAGCCTAAGGAACACTGAACACGAGTAGTCACAGCGTCTCTTTCCACGACCCTGAAGTGTGTGACCTTCTACAGGGGTTTCATGGTCCGAGTTCTGTGGTAACAAGTGTCCACAAGCATCCGCTGCTACAACCTACAAGCTCGGTGGTGATTTACCACACCATTGGTCAGAATTTGTGGGACGAGGCGAAAAACTGGTGATGAAAAAAGGCAAAGAGGGTCGTCCTCGGCATCGTGCGCGGACTCGGGAACCGTCGGCTGCAGTCACCCGGTAGGTCCTTCTGCAACGCCAAGTATCTATATATAGCTACTCGAAGATATGGTTTCATGAGCAAAGCTTTGCATTTCTTTCAAATGAGAGATTCGAATAGCACAGCAGCGCGAATCACTTCTGGGCAGTATTTATAGCTTAACAGTTGAAAGGCAGTTGCGAAACCTCCGTGGGTTGAGTGAATGCGGCAGGGACTTGAACAAAGAAAACTCTGCCTTTTATCTTTCTGATGCTGAAAAAATAAGTGCCACGGGTTTGGGAAAGCATCTGCTACAGTGTAGTGGGCTGTTTGAAGCGTTTTCAAGCATCGACAATTCGTAAACTAGCTTCCAGTTTCGAGTTTTGAGACTACTTTTCTCCGATAATCACTATTTTAAATGGCTCGGCTCCCGAACAGCGTTATTCGTGAATACTGGCTGGAAGCTACATTTTAAAGTAGTCCTTCTTTGTAGTGGCATCATCCTGGTATCTGTACTAACGGAGTATGGTCTCTGAAGAGGTAGAGCCTGGTTAGGTATTTGACTCTCAAATAAATTTCCATTTATTTACAAGTCTGTGTTGAGAATGCTGATGGAGGGACGTGTTACAAATGAACTGGTTTTGAAGCAAATTCTGCACTATTGAAATCTCTAAAATGGGTTCTGGGAGTACCCCCGTGTGACAATGTCACTTGCATGCCTTTTGGCCACAAGTTCAGATCACAGATGAGCTGAGCGAGTGTATTTTGGCGCACATCTCCACTCCCTGGCAGTCAGCACACAGCAGAGAGGGACGGCTGGAAATTGAACACACTGCCCATCCAGCGCTACCTCTTTGAGAGCAGCCACGGATGCAATCCTAGTAAGGGCCATAGACATCAAGGAAAATAGGTGCTCCAATCATACAGCCACATACTCTCCAACCAATCACACTGACCCTTCGAGGTCATGGTGGCATGTCTGTATTTGGTAGCTGTTAGAATTCCCAGGATCCCTGGTTCGCTGAGGTAGGTACCGTAGGCCAAACAGGGACCCGCGAGCCCCAACGTTAGGGTAAAGACAGGTCGCCTCTAGAGATAGCGCTCGCTCCACTCCCTTGGTAGCTTGGCACGAGCAGTCAGGCTTATCTTCAAGGCCAATGTGTAAAGAATTTGTATTAGGCTCACAGCAATACAATGACGACACCACAAATAGACTCCACACAAGTTTCATAGAAAAACAAGTATATGTTTATAAAAAGATATACGATGCGACAACACAATACTAAACCAACATATGCGTTGGGGTAATACTCCCCCCGGCCTATTATTATTGAGCTAAACTTAACAATCCTACGTAATCCTAATGTCGTAATATGCAGTTTGTTATGCAAGAATCAGGTGCTTCACAACATCAGAATAATTCAGATCGTAATACAGCTATCTGGCGATTTGTACTGTCACTGTAATGCAATGCATAAAGAAACAACATGGTAAACTGCTATGCCCCCGTTATGCAATGCGTACGGTCCCCTTTCAGGTATCTGTGAGGAAAAAGCAATGCAACGTGTAATACAGTTATCAGGCAGTTCGTTATGCAAAACTAATGCAATGCGGAACACATATATCCGGCAGTTCGGTATGCATCACTAACGCATTGTGCAATATGAAAATCCGGTAGATCGTGATGCAGGACTAAGACAAGGCGTAACACATCTATCAGGCAGTTTGTTATGCAAACCTAGTGCAATGCGTAACACACATATCAGGCAGTTCGTTAGGCAAACTAATGCAATGGGCAATACATCAAAACAGGCAGTCCGTTGTGCAGGAATAAAGCAATGCGTTATACAATCATCAGATACTCCAGTATGCAGATGTAAGTATTATACGTAAGTTGCTCGTGCTGGCTTGAAGTTAGTCTCCGGCCACAGTCGCCCCCCCCACACATGGGTAAGATAGAACACAGTAAATGCAGCTTCGCACTCTGGCCCCGGTGCTGCCACTCCCTTGGCACACGGGCCTCAATCCGAGCCGAAGCAGAGACTCGCTCTGCAGGACAGATAGAGAGGCTGAAAGCATCTCCTTCTGAGAACGCGCCCCACCCCCGGAGTCGACACACATTACATGGATCTCCCACTTTTCTAATATTTTTGACTCTGACAAAGCCTTGGGCAACAATATGGATGGTTAGCCCACCATCCCTCTGAACATTACTATTACTGAGGTTATGAATAGTATCAGCGTAAGTAAGGGAGGAAAAGCTCAAGGACCGGATGGGGTGCCCATCGATGTGTATAAGACAGCCCCTGAGGTCTGGGGCCCACTGCTGGTTAAAGTTTTTAACGCTGCAGTTTGCCATGGGATACCCCCAACCTGGGAAGAATCAATTATTATTCCCATCTTTAAAAAAGGCGACCGCGGGGATGTGAAAAACTATCGTCCAATATCTTTATTGGATTCCTCGGTGAAAATTATGAGCCAGGTACTTATGGTTAGACTGGAAGAATGGGCAGAAACTAACGGGATCCTGGCCAACTGCCAGTTTGGATTTTGAAAAGGGCGTGGGACAGTTGAGCAATGCTTAAATCTCGAACTTTTGATTGGGAAATACACTCAGGCCAAGAAGGGCCGAATTTACCTCTGCTTCGCAGATTTGAGCAGCGCCTTCGATATGGTGGACCACGCAATCCTTTGGGCCAAACTGATTGAAATGGGGGCACTTGAGGGTATTGTCTTCTTTCTGGTCCGACTCTATGTTAAACTGCGTACTAGCGTTCGATACGGTTCTAGTAGGGAGTGCACCACCAAATTTAAGATCGGTAGGGGTATAAGGCAGGGGTGTGTTTTAGCCCCCCTGCTTTTTACTCTCTTTATCAATGAGGTGGACTCGATATTACAGACAGTAGTGGCAGACGCCCCGAGAGTAAGTGATTTCAATGTCCCCGTACTGCTCTACGCGGACGATGCCGTGCTGCTGTCCAGGACCCCGATAGGACTACAACGTCTGATGGATGGGTTTTCACAATTTATCAGGAGTAGAAAACTTGTGATTAATAAAACTAAAACCTTTGTTATGGAGTGTGGACCACGGGCGAGTAAGCCCCAATTTTATTACATTGAAGGCAAAAGGGTCCAAAAAGTCGATAATTTCTGCTACCTAGGGATCACCTTCTCTAAGAATTGTTGCTGGGCTAATGAACATAAGAATGTCAGGACTAAGATGATGAGAAGTGCAAATGGGGTGTTTACTTTTGCTACCAAACTAGGGAATAAACGGATAAAAGACATGCTCAAGATCTTCCAGTCTAGATGTCTTTCCGTAGCCCTGTATGGGGCAGGGGTCTGGGGTCTACCTCCAACGACTTAGTCCATAGAGAACTGGGAATTCAACATTTAACTGATTTGATTCTTCTGCGACCTTTAATGTTGTGGCGGTCAATTTGGCTGAATGAAGAGACATCCTTAACCAGAGCTATCATCAATGATTGTCTCACTGTTGATTACCATCTAAAGATCCCGTGGATTAAATATATCATCAACAGTTTCCAGGAGATCTATGGCCTTAATATTATTGGGGATCAATATGGGGCTTCAGACTTTTCTAAGTCTGAAATGAAGAAAATCTTTTTTAATCACAAATTAGAGAGGCGGGTAAGTAATGATGGAAAGTTATCCACCTGTGTGTTTTATAACAGTCTGAATGAAATAGCGGGCTTCCAATCGTATTTGACTCTAGTTACAAGAGTTTCCCATCAGTTTGTCTTAACAAGGTTGAGGATGGGGACTGTGCATAATCTAGTTGCCTTCCCTTCTCTGAACCAGCATCCTGTTGGCCCTTGTCCATGTGACAATACTTCTGCACAAAGCACCACGCACTTTCTCCTGCTGTGTCAATTGTATGGGAATTTACGTAAAACTTTTTTTAAACCTATTTTTATCAAGTTTGGTGTTAGAACAGTTCATGATTCTATGAAATTGCTTTTTAATTTGCACCACCCCGATGTATGTTTTTATACTGCTACCTTCCTCCTTAAAGCAATTAGTGTTAGGAAAAGCATGAGTTTTTAACTATTTATTCAGTCCCTGCCTGTATAATATATATATTTTTTTTAAATCTTGAGCGTTGAACTGAAAAAGTAATTGTATTGTAAATGTTGTATGTTTTTCATTTATTATATGTGCGCTTTTATGGACATGTTTTTTTTGTTCCGAATAAAGCCTTATGAAATGAAATGACCTGGGGGCACAAACCCACTCTCCTCTCCTTGTCCAGCGACTTGGGCCTCCGATGCAATTTCTCTGAATTTCCAGGCAACGGGAAGATCCCAGGCTGCACACTACACCCACACTCAGAGTCAGTGAGACTCACGGGAACTCCGGGTGCACGATAACCAGACAACTCCTCATGAGGGTCTCAGTCTGTGGACAACACACGCACGCAGCGTCGCTGAGACACACTTGATCTTCTGGTGCCCACGATCACAGGGCACAACTTGTGCAGAACTCAGCCGGTAGAAGGTACATGCACACAGCGTCGCTGAAACACACTTTATCTTCAGGTGCCCCCGATCACAGGGCTCCTCCAGCGAGGGTCTCATGCTGCAAACAGCACACGCACACAGCGTCGCTGAGACACACTTGCTCTTCTGAGGTACACAATCATGGGCCAATCCACATGAAAGTCTCAGGCTGCCTCCAAGCACAGGCACACGGCGTCGCTGGGACTTACTTGGCTCTCCGGTACACACGTTCACAGGACGATACTCTCGAAGGACTCAGGCTAGACAGAGCACACGTACACCATGTTTCTGAGTCTCATTTGGAAACTCAAGGTGCCCAAGATCACAGGACACGACTTGCAAAGGTCTCAGGCTAGACAGAGCACACGCACCCTAAGCGTATCTGAGAGTCTTCCCTGGAAATATTTGTGTTCCTGTGTTTCCAAACGGAGACAGCTCACCTCGGACCCTTGGGGATAGTTACTTCAGGACACAGCAAACAGAAAAGTCCTTCAAACAAGGGGACACAGCACACAGCAAAGTCCCTGCATCCCTTCTTTTGTTGAAACAACAAACTGCAGTTCAGCCCCAGATCACACAGCAAGAGCAGTCCTATCCAACAGTCTCTTCAGTTGCTTCTTCCTTGGCAAAGGTTCCTCTTGATCCACGAAGTAGCTCCAGTCTTGTTCACACTTGATCAAGCCATTCTCCAAAGTTCAGGGGCTTCAGCTCGCATAGTTATACCCCTCAATGTTATACCCCTCAAAGTTATACCCCTTTAAAGTCTTTGTGTTACAGGGGGCACTGACCCCTGCTCAAACCAGTTATGCGTGCCTCCATACCACTGACACCTTCTTCCTTTGATTAGTGGGGGTCTGGATTCTCAATTACTCAGCAGGAGATGGGACAATTGTTTTATAGCACCAGCCCAGGCCTCTTCACCTCTAGGCCTACTCCTCCCCCTACACACTCCAGATGAAGGTCAGCCTCTGCTGTCTCACCTCCTCCCCTGGGTCAAGACATTCCCCTGATCCTATCGCTCTCACATCCAGCTAATCAATCCACAACCAGGCAGGGACACACAGAAATGTTTAAAGCACAAAAACCCAGCCAGTTCTGAAAGAGTGGCTTCCAAACACATAATGCAAAAGCCATCTTTATAAAAAGATGTGTTATTGCAGAGTGAGTTCAGGTATACTAAACTTCATCTTTCCACCTCAAGCCTTTGGGAAGATAGGCTGGTAAACACATTACACAGCCTTTCCATTCTATTCTAATGGGCAAAATGGCCTTTCAGCAGTGAAAACGAAATGGAGATTATGTCACTGCCAGGGCATGGTACACACCTTGGTACATGTCCCCCTTTCACATGCACTGCACCCTGTCCAGTGGGTACCCTAGACCTACCATAGAGGTGCCTGATGTGTATGGAAAGGGAAGGTCAGGATCTGGTAAGTGTGTGCACTTACCAGAGCAACATGGCAGTTTAGGAAACTGCGCCCATAATGGACAGCTAATCTCCATTACACTTTTCACACGGAGCACTTGCACTTTGACACTGTTTAGCAGTGGCAAAGTGTCCAAAGCATCTAAGCTGACAACACCATATCCATCACAGTACCAAAAATAGAGGGGGTAGAGGCAAAAAGTCGGGTAATCACACCAAGAAATGCCAGGCCTAACAGTAGCGGACTAAGAGGTCACCAAGAACGAATAGCATCTGGGCCACATAAATTGAACTACATGCAACTAGGCTAATTAATTCTGCATATGAATGTAGGTCAATTCTAAGGGCATTGGATCTCAAATTCCACAACTTCAGTGTACACAGGAGCAGCTATACCTATAGGCCACATATTAGTTTGCCAAGTGAATTTTACACCCTGTAGTAGAGTGGCCACATTGCACCTTTAATTTTTACTTTTTTATTTTTTATTTATTTATAAAATTTTATATAGCACAAACATGACTATTGCGGGTCTCAGAACACTTTACAGCGTTTAAGTAGATAGGTAGTAAAAAGAACAACATCATCATCATCAAAAATGGAACACATTATGACAGAGTCCCAAGGGAAACCACCAGAGGGTCCAAGACAGGCAAAAACTAAAAATCCACCAACCAATTTATCGAGTTTTGTATAGCACAAACTTGACCTGAAGGTATCATAGTGCTTCACAGTGTTTACATATCAGCAATTACATGAGTTACACTTGAAGTAAATATAAATACGTGGTGATCATATGTGAATGAGGTATACGGAAGACCTCCGGATATGTTGGTGAAACAATTTTTAGGAAGATACAGTATGAATGCATATATCACTTTACAGAGTTAGCATGGCAGCAAGTGCATGAGTTACATGTGGAGTAAATAAAAATGCATATTAATGATATACAAAGGAAAGATATATGATGGACAGTAGTATAGGTAGACGATATTTGTGGTAGATATGGGACATATATAGGATGGCATTTGAGGTAGATACAGTGTGTATATATATATAATATATATATATATATATATATATATATATATATATATATATATATATATATAGTGCATTAAAATGTAAGCACAGCAGCAAGTACACGCATTACATGTAAAGTAAATAAAATATTTCATAACCAACTATAAAGGAGACATTTTTTTCTGAGGTAGCTAAGTTGGGGCAAGTAGAGGCACAGTTTCCCCCGAGATAGTTATGCTCAGATTTATTTCGAGGGTGCGGGGTGGGAGCCAAGAGACCAATTAGGTGGATTAGGGTGAGGGTTTAGATATTTGTTGAAGAGACGAAGTTTTACTTTCTTCTTGAAGTGATATATAATATTTGTAGGGGTGCAATCTATTCGAGAGTATTTCATTTAGCTTGATTGCTTTTGACAGTCACATGATACACTGCACGAGGGTGTCTCTCACTTTAAATGTAACTCACGTCACTCAATTTCTTGTCGAGTGAACAAGCGGCTGAGGCAGCGAAACGCGTCTTGACGTTGCCAGACGAATAAATCACTTTAAAGCACCAAACTGGGTCCGTGTCCAACTCTGCGGCAGGTGGCGCTGGGAAGAAAGCGAGCGCTTGCGGCATTTGACGAATTTTCATATGTTCGACTGTGTGCTCCACTAAAGTCGTCACGGACCCCTCCTCCTTCCAGGTCAGCGTTACCAGTGGGGCAGTACTTCCGGGGCAACACGGCCGGAAGCTAGTGTCCGCATAGGAATTGACAACGCCTGACCCCCCCGCACCCAGGAGAAAGATACCCAATATATGCCCGAACGTTCACCGGAGTCGGCTGACAAGGAGAACAGAACGGAATTTTTGAGGTAGGAATCGTGGGACATTGCGGGGTGAGGAGTGTGCTAAACCTCTTCGTGCAGTCACAAGAGGGAATTTAACGCTGACGGCGAGAGAGTGTTGTTTAAATCTGAATTGCTGGACAATGTCTACCGACATAGTGCATGAGAGGGAGGCGGCTGTTACAGAGATGTTCTCTGATAGCCCTCAGACGACATAACATGCAAAGAAAAAAGAACCCACTGTCACTAGTCACACCAATACAGTACAAACCACTATGAGGACACTGGAAAAAAAGATGAACCAGGAACAAAGTAAATGGTGGGAGTCGCGCTCCCTACAGAGGTATATAGAGGTGGGGCGCATTCCGCGTGTATTATGGATGCTAACCTCTCCCACATATGAGGAACCTAATCCAGACCTCATGAGAAAATGGGCTGAGTGCAACTTAGACTCTTCGCGCAAACTAACACTCATCTTAATTAAATATGCCGACATAGATAGAGCGCGACTCCTTACAGAAATTGATGCCATCAATGAGGAACTCGAGGCACTGGCAACTACTGACGCAATAGTAGAAGAAATAGCCAAAACGCGAAAAGACATGATGTCTTGCATCAAAAAAGAAGAGGAAAAAATAAAGGAAAGAAAAACCCAGAAATTTCAGCGAGATAAAGAGGATTATGACCTGGGGCAAATCTTCACTTTTGCTAAAAAGTATGATGCTGTGCGTAAATCACATTCTCAAAAAGGCGCCTCTGCAAACATGTCAAACAAAGTAAGAAGGAACGATACCTACAGTGAGTCATCGTCAACAGGTCAACTTTCCTCCGGGGGTAGTGAATCTGAATCGGAGATGAGAAACCTCAGCAGAGGTGTCATGAAAGAAAAACCATCGCTGGGAGAGGAAATGAATTTTTTATGTCAAGTGTGTTTGGTAACCCTCAGACAAAGAATACCACACAACAAAAACGCAAGTGGGTCAATTTCAAACGAGGCCAAAGGCGCAAAGCCAATGGGAAACGCAGGATACAATGCCAAGCCGAAAACACGAGGGTACTGGAGGAAAAGATAAGTCAAAAAGTCATTAACCTATCAACAATACCCTTAACTAATGAAGAAATGTGTACCCTGAGCTTGGGTTTAACCTATTGTCCAAAAAACTACTTAAATTATGCCAATGTGCGAATGGACATTTACAAGGGGGTGCGCAAACTTAAATTGAAAAAAATTCATCAAATAAAGAGAACAGCTAGCACCAAGGAAGTCTCCATGCAACAAGCTGAGACATCAAGTCAGGATTCACGATCCTCAACAGTCACCAACCTGACTAACACATTGGAAGAGATGCGGATGAACTCTGTATCTCAGGACATAGGAGATACTCAGTCCACAGGCAATCTTGGCACAACCAATCCTGCTATGATGTTGAAGCAATCTAAAGGATTAACTAACTTCAAACCCAAATCCACTTTCTCACCTATAGCGGTACATGACTCCATTGATACTTTCCATGAAATTGTGACCAAAAAAATGAAAAATCTCAACAAACGTATTAACATGATGAAAAAATATTCAAGTGCACAGGACAAGAAATATCATCAGTTAATGACTAAACTCAAGGACAACAAACAAGTGGTCATACGCAACAGTGATGAGGGCGGTAATGCAGTACTCTGGTCACAAAATGAGTACAGGACTGAAGCGTTGGGTCAACTCAACAATAGGGAATGCTATGAGAGAACAAACATCACAACACTGAAAGCAATGTACTTAACATACTACAGTAAATTGCAACGATGGTGGAAAAAGGAACTGGTCAATGAAGATGAGTTTAAGTTTCTACGCAAAGAAAATCCAACTATCCCCACCATTTATTTCATTCCCAAAATACACAAAAATGCTAAGAAACCGCCAGGCCGACCCATAATCACTGCCAGAGAAAGTCTGTTGGAGAACACTACCATCTATGTCGATTATTTCTTACAGGGGTTTGTAAAGGCACTCCCATCCTATGTCCGTGACACAACAGATTTCATTAACAATATTAAGAACGTTGTGTGGGGTGAGAATTATCTACTCGTAGCATTAGATGTAACTTCTCTATATACGAGTATATTACACAAGGATGGTTTGAATGCTATACAATTTTACCTGGCACAAAGACCAACTATACAATTTGACCCCAGCAATATGTTGTTGAGTATGATAGAATATTGCCTATGCAACAATGTATTTATGTTTGATAATCTCTTGTACAGACAGTTACAGGGAGTGGCAATGGGGGCCAGCTTCTCCCCAAGCTATGGGTGCTTGCACCTTGGCTGGTGGGAGGAGCTGGTCCTCAAAACCCACTATGCAGAGATTATGAGGAACAATGTCATGGTTTGGTTAAGATTTATAGACGACCTGTTTATAGTGTGGCGGGGCACTAGAGCAGATGCAGAGGAATTCATTAACAACATCAAAACCAATACACTTAATCTAAATTTCACAGCTTCCATCAGTGATACGACTGTGAACTTCCTAGACACTCAGGTCTTTGTTCACAATCACAAGCTGGAAACCCGTCTCCACCGCAAGAAAACAGCAGGAAATTCCATCCTGCACGCATCCAGTGCTCATCCGCACCATTTAATCCAAAGCATCCCCTACGGGGAGATGCTTAGATTGAAACGCATATGTAGCACTGAACCAGATCTTAAATTAGCACAGGAACAAAGTAGACTGCGCTTCCTTGAAAGAGGATATTCAGCCAAAACCTTGGAGCAAGCAATCAACAAAACCAAGTTGCTAGACAGAAACGTCCTTTTGGCAGACATAAATCTGGGTGAAAGCAGTGGAGAGGTAGTGTCTGATCCCCTAGTACGCACACAACCTGAGTTCAGACTAGTCATGAACTACAACAGCCAACACAAAGAAATTAATAAGATAATTCAATTGTGTTGGCCGATGGTTTTGAGTGACCCTATAATTGGACCCCTGCTACCGCAGAGGGTGTCCATCACTCACAGTCGTGCACCATCTATGTGAGACAGTTTGGTTACTACTAACCCTGAAATTCTTGAAAAAACGGGCTAGCTGCAAACTCACAAAGGGTTTATACGGTGTAAAACCTGTAAAGCCTGCATGCATGGGGTCAATACCACTACATATCAAACGCCCTTTAGTGATTACCCACACAAGGTGACCAAGCTTTTAACCTGTAAAACAGAATACTGTGTTTACGTACTATCATGTTCTTGCGACCTACGCTACATAGGCAGCACGAAGTTACAGGCTCATAAAAGAATCCTCCAACACCTCCGGGCGATAACAAACGCCGATAACACCTATCCTGTAGCCAGGCACTTTAAAGATTTTCACAAATCGAACAACAGGAGCCTTAGCTACTTCCTAATAGATTCGATACCACCTAGTAGACGAGGAGGTGACCGTGAAAGCAAACTGAGGAGGCTGGAAACAAGGTATATTTTACAACTCGATACCAAGCAACCTAACGGTCTTAATATTACTGAGGACTTGTACACATGCCTGTAACCATCTGGCAGCCTTGCAAACATTGCCAGTGACTTGTGTCCCCATTATTTAGTATCTATACTGTATTTCTGTTCTACTACACATATAGTTACACGTAGGGAATATTGTCAGGCTTTGCCAATTCTTACGAGTAAACCCTCTGCGGCTCCATTATTACACAAACTCAAATTAACTATATTGACGGATAAGAGACAACAAGTATCCTTAGGATGCTTTCCTTTCGGGGGGAGTTAGGTTGTCTAACTGTTGGAGGTATATTTTTTCCCTTTCTGATAATAGGGCAAGTGCAGGATAAATTTGTATATGGATTGATTAATAATATTTGTAATTTTGTACAATATAATTATATTTATATATATATTTTTCATACATAATCTATGGATTTATATGGTGTAGGTTTAATGTATATATATGAAATTGCACCGTACTTGCTTACTTATTTATTTATTTATATATTTATGAATGTGCTTAACACTTGCATTAGGGACACAACTTACTCTGCCTCCTAATCCATTCAATCTCTTTCAAATGGGTATTCAACTCATATTATCCCAACATGTAATTGGAGCATGGCAGGAGACATGGCGTGTAGAGGACATCCGCAATCTGCGAGACTCTTGGGCACACCTAAGATAATTATGAATTGGCAATGTGGACATTTCCAAACCGTGTTCTTTAAGTGGCCATGTACTGTTGACAACATCACACACAAAGAATATTGTTATTTTAACCTGCACACTTAGTATTGCACACTTGCACTTTTTGGGTTTAATAATATCAAAGAGAGTTGGGCTCTCCACATGTGACATACGCTTACAACCAAAGTGATGAGGCGAGGGAATAGAGAGTGAGACAACATGAAGAAATGTAACTCTATGTGTAAGGCATTTACTCTCCGATAGCATTTGCTCGGGGATTTGTATTTAACAGATGTATTTTAAGAGTGATAACTTCCAACATAAATTTTAAAATATTTATTTTTTATGTAAATACCAATTGAAGATGTATTAAGAGGTTTCTGATAATTGTATCGACAAAAATGTATTTTACATATAATATTTGTCAGGGTACAATCTATTCAATAGTATTTCCTTTAGCTTGATTGCTTTTGACAGTCACATGATACACTGCACGAGGGTGTCTATCACTTTAAATGTAACTCACGTCACTCAATTTCTTGTCGAGTGAACAAGTGGCTGAGGCTGCGATAACTTCGATAACTGCGATAACTTCCAACATAAATTTTAAAATATTTATTTTTTATGTAAATACCAATTGAAGATGTAGTAAGAGGTTTCTGATAATTGTATCGACAAAAATGTAATTTACATATAATATTTGTCGGGGTACAATCTATTCAAGAGTATTTCCTTTAGCTTGAATGCTTTTGACAGTCACATGATACACTGCACGAGGGTGTCTATCACTTTAAATGTAACTCACGTCACTCAATTTCTTGTCGAGTGAACAAGCGGCTGAGGCTGCGAAACGCGTCTTGACGTAGCCAGACGAATAAATCACTTTAAAGTACCAAACTGGGTCCGTGTCCAACTCTGCGGCAGGTGGCGCTGGGAAGAAAGCGAGCGCTTGCGGCATTTGGCGAATTTTCATATATATATATATATATATATATATATATATATATATATATGTTCAAACACACAATCCTGGATAATGAAATCCACAAAGGAAAGCAGCACTCGCAGGGGGTTGTTCCAACCAGTTTATTCACGGCGGAACAGACAGCAACGACGCGTTTCGCCGTAGGGCTTTGTCAAGTTATGAGAGAAGCGAGGACATACAAACACTTAATACTTGTCAGGATGTGATGGAAAGTAAAAACGGACTACATATTTTTCGATAAAACAGCAGCCATCTTAGAACGTATATACATTCAATGAAAAGCGCATATATTACTATAAAATAGCCATTTTATAATAGTGTCATTAATGACACATGGATTCCAATAATCACATATTATATAGCCCTGAATGGGCAAAAAGTGATCCTTCTAACATCCTGAATACCGATGAAGGCAGATGTAAAATAACACCCCATAGAGAGTAAATCTTTGTCAAAACCATGCTAAACCTCTGTGAAATCACAATTATTACAAGCAAAATAGTGTAAAAATAAGCATGAACACTCCCTTAATTTTACAAAAAATATATTGCCCACAAATGGGCAATTCATGGGTGTATTGCCTACAAGATCAACAAGTCCAATGCAATCTCTGCAAAAAACATCAATTAGCCAAATAATATATTCAAATGTTCAAAGGTAAAGAAAACAGTTACAGTTGCGGATTCGATGAATCCAATAAGTCATCATATGGAAGGAAGACACAGACATATAATAGAACATGACGGTCACCATTAAAATACACACAGACTCATTGCTCTAATGTGAATAAACACAAAATCTATCCCAAATGCACTGATAGCTCTTCATGCATATTCAAACCCCTCGGAATCTTGGTCTGTAGGTCAATTATGTACCTGGATTCCAGGCGTCTGAGCTTCAAAAGGCGGTCCCCTCCTCTAATGCTAACTGGTACACTATCGAGACAGATGTACGACAACAGATCCCTGTTGCTATTGTGCATCTTCTCGAAATGCCTTGCCACAGGGTAAGCATCATCCTTTTTGGCAATAGCACGCATGTGCTCTAATATTCTCAGTTTTACAGCGTTGGTGGTACCGCCAATATATTTTAAACCACACGGGCAGGTGAGGCAGTAAATCGCAAAAGGGGTAGAGCAAGTCAAAAATTTCAAAATCTTTTTCGGTGTGGCCAGACCTGGTATCTTAAAGGTAAGCGTCCGCTTACTGAACTTACAGGCCTTGCACCGACCACAGGGATAAAAGCCACTGAGAACAGGCATTTTAGGGGTAATTGCAGGAGGAGAGTAATGGCTGGAGACTAAATGATCCCTAAGGGATTTAGCCTTCCTGTAGGTGACCAATGGATTGGTCGGCAGGTCAGCTTTGATGACATTATCTGATAAAAGAATGTTCCAATTCTTTTTCAAGATTTTCTTGATCTGACCAGCATTACGCGAAAAAGTAGTAATGAGACGAAATGCCCCATTTTTTGATGATTTAGTATGTTTGGGCTGTAACAAATCTTTTCGCTTAATCTTTTTAACTCTCTCCAAAGCCCGTGTCAGAACCCCGTTTTTATATCCTCTTCTTTTGAATCTTTGAAGGCTGGCAGCCGCCGCCTTTTCAAAATCAGCATCATGGGAATTATTACGCCTCAACCTTAAAAGTTCTCCGTAAGGGATACTTTCAATTAATTGGCGTGGATGACTGCTGGTCGCGTAAAGAGTGGAATTTCCAGCAGTCTTTTTTCTGAACAATTTAGTCTGCAAAGAGCCATCCTTGTCAACATACACTGTAAGGTCAAGGTAATTGACAGTAGTTTTGCTGATCTCACCTGAAAACTTCAAATTTTTGTCATTGTTATTAAGTACCTCAACAAACTCATTAGCAGTTTCCAACGTGCAATTTAAGATAATAAACAAATCGTCTATATAACGATGCCATTGTATAGTCATGTTGGCCCATTTCTCATTGTGGCACCAAGGTGCCTGTTCTTCCCAATGGCCTACAAACAAATTGGCAAAGCTTGGAGCAGAGCAAGCTCCCATAGCTACTCCAGACGTTTGCTTATACAACTGATTGCTGAAAAGAAAGATGTTATTATTCAGGCTAAAATTCATGAATTCCATCAGCATTTTGTTATGCTCGTAGAAACAAACAGGACGTTTCTCCAAGAAATTGGCCATAGCTCTGAGACCATCGCCATGAGCTATACAGGTGTATAGACTGGCGATGTCGAGAACTAACATGCAATATGTGTCCTTCCAAATGACTGAATCAATAATGGACAAAAAATGTTTGGTATCTTGCAGATAGGAAGGCAGAGACATAACCAAAGGTAAAAGGAAGGAGTCAACATAAATCGAAAGATTCTCAGTAAGACTTCCATTCGAGGCCACAATAGGCCTACCTGGAGGATTGTATAAGTCTTTGTAAACCTTAGGAAGGTAGTAGAATGTTGGAATTACAGGGCTAAGACAACGTAAGTACAGATATTCATCGGTATTGAGCATATTGACTTTATACCATCTGGATATCATATCATGGTAATCTACCACGCTTTGGTTGTACACTTTGTTGTCCACAGGTCTGTAGGTGTTGACATCTCCTAGTAAACGAAGAGCCTCAGTTTCGTATTGGGCAGTGGTGAGGAGGACAATGTTGCCTCCCTTGTCGGAGGGTTTATACACCAGATCAGAGTTTTTACATAAAGTCTGTAATGCATTCTGTTGTTGTTTGGTGAAGTTCTCACCAGAGAACGCATATGACTTTGATTTTCTAAGTCTTGAAAGGTCCATCAAAACTGCATCTGAAAAAGTGTCTATAGCATCTGAGCCCATGACAGGCATAAATGTAGAGGCCGGTTTGAACATACTGCCCCCACTTTTCTGTTGTATAGCCAGATGCGTCAATGTTTGGGTGTTAGTGATATTCCCATCTTCACCTCTGTTAATTTCCTGATGTAAGCCTTCAATGGCACGTAAGCCACCCAAATCCCGGCATCGCAAACCATCTCCTTCATTATCCGCTGAAGGCATGGAATTAGCACTCTGAGACTTGAGTTTGAAGAATTTATGCAGTTTTAATTTTCTCGTGAATTTAAAAACGTCAATTCTTGTTTGTGCAAAGTCAAAGTTTTTTCGTGGGCAGAAGGATAAGCCCAATTTGAGGATGGAATTCTCTTCTTCACTCAACGCTTTATTTGTTAAATTGATGACGGACAGATTATCTTTATCTGCAGGGTGCTCACTTATGTCTTCTTCCGATAGAAGTTCTTCTTGCTCCGTGTGACAGGTGGGGAACCTAATGGATTTCTTCCCACCGCCGCCGCGCCTCGTCTTCCTCTTACTCCTGCATTGTCCGGGGGTTTGCCCCTGCCTCCCTCTAATTGTTGGTTGCGCATGACTTGGAACTCTTTGTGAAAAGAAGGAGTTTCCACGCTTCCATCATCGCTTACCACATCATCTGCGTTGACATCTGATTCGGAAGTCACAGCCTCTGCGGAGGCGGGTGCACTTATCTTTTGCTTCAGTTGTTTCCTTGTATGATCATATTTTTTTGCAAAAGTTAACACCCTTCCCATCTGATAATCGTTCTCATCCCTCTCAAATTTTTCTTCCTTGCGCTGTTTTATTTTTTGTTCGTATTTTTTAAGACGTTTTTTAATTTGTTCACGTTTTTCTCCAAGAGTAGCCTGGTCTTCCTCCTTTAGTAATTCATCTTCCAATTCTTTGATTTGTGTCAAGGCCTTCTCCCTATCACTCCAGGCAAAGCGTACTAATATCCTTAAACTTTCTTTGCAGGATGCTGCTGTGTGCTCCGCCCAAGCATCCAGCAACTCTGGGTCCGGATTTTCGTACGCGGGGATAGTGTATATTCTTAATCCCCTGGGGACGCGGTCAACGTCTATATAGTTTTGTAGTGATGTGGCCTCGAATGGAAGTCTTACTGAGAATCTTTCGATTTATGTTGACTCCTTCCTTTTACCTTTGGTTATGTCTCTGCCTTCCTATCTGCAAGATACCAAACATTTTTTGTCCATTATTGATTCAGTCATTTGGAAGGACACATATTGCATGTTAGTTCTCGACATCGCCAGTCTATACACCTGTATAGCTCATGGCGATGGTCTCAGAGCTATGGCCAATTTCTTGGAGAAACGTCCTGTTTGTTTCTACGAGCATAACAAAATGCTGATGGAATTCATGAATTTTAGCCTGAATAATAACATCTTTCTTTTCAGCAATCAGTTGTATAAGCAAACGTCTGGAGTAGCTATGGGAGCTTGCTCTGCTCCAAGCTTTGCCAATTTGTTTGTAGGCCATTGGGAAGAACAGGCACCTTGGTGCCACAATGAGAAATGGGCCAACATGACTATACAATGGCATCGTTATATAGACGATTTGTTTATTATCTTAAATTGCACGTTGGAAACTGCTAATGAGTTTGTTGAGGTACTTAATAACAATGACAAAAATGTGAAGTTTTCAGGTGAGATCAGCAAAACTACTGTCAATTACCTTGACCTTACAGTGTATGTTGACAAGGATGGCTCTTTGCAGACTAAATTGTTCAGAAAAAAGACTGCTGGAAATTCCACTCTTTACGCGACCAGCAGTCATCCACGCCAATTAATTGAAAGTATCCCTTACGGAGAACTTTTAAGGTTGAGGCGTAATAATTCCCATGATGCTGATTTTGAAAAGGCGGCGGCTGCCAGCCTTCAAAGATTCAAAAGAAGAGGATATAAAAACGGGGTTCTGACACGGGCTTTGGAGAGAGTTAAAAAGATTAAGCGAAAAGATTTGTTACAGCCCAAACATACTAAATCATCAAAAAATGGGGTACTTCGTCTCATTACTACTTTTTCGCGTAATGCTGGTCAGATCAAGAAAATCTTGAAAAAGAATTGGAACATTCTTTTATCAGATAATGTCATCAAAGCTGACCTGCCGACCAATCCATTGGTCACCTACAGGAAGGCTAAATCCCTTAGGGATCATTTAGTCTCCAGCCATTACTCTCCTCCTGCAATTACCCCTAAAATGCCTTTCTCAGTGGCTTTTATCCCTGTGGTCGGTGCAAGGCCTGTAAGTTCAGTAAGCGGACGCTTACCTTTAAGATACCAGGTCTGGCCACACCGAAAAAGATTTTGAAATTTTTGACTTGCTCTACCCCTTTTGCGATTTACTGCCTCACCTGCCCGTGTGGTTTAAAATATATTGGCAGTACCACCAACGCTGTAAAACTGAGAATATTAGAGCACATGCGTGCTATTGCCAAAAAGGATGATGCTTACCCTGTGGCAAGGCATTTCGAGAAGATGCACAATAGCAACAGGGATCTGTTGTCGTACATCTGTCTCGATAGTGTACCAGTTAGCATTAGAGGAGGGGACCGCCTTTTGAAGCTCAGACGCCTGGAATCCAGGTACATAATTGACCTACAGACCAAGATTCCGAGGGGTTTGAATATGCATGAAGAGCTATCAGTGCATTTGGGATAGATTTTGTGTTTATTCACATTAGAGCAATGAGTCTGTGTGTATTTTAATGGTGACCGTCATGTTCTATTATATGTCTGTGTCTTCCTTCCATATGATGACTTATTGGATTCATCGAATCCGCAACTGTAACTGTTTTCTTTACCTTTGAACATTTTAATATATTATTTGGCTAATTGATGTTTTTTGCAGAGATGGCATTGGACTTGTTGATCTTGTAGGCAATACACCCATGAATTGCCCATTTGTGGGCAATATATTTTTTGTAAAATTAAGGGAGTGTTCATGCTTATTTTTACGCTATTTTGCTTGTAATAATTGTGATTTCACAGAGGTTTAGCATGGTTTTGACAAAGATTTACTCTCTATGGGGTGTTATTTTACATCTGCCTTCATCGGTATTCAGGATGTTAGAAGGATCACTTTTTGCCCATTCAGGGCTATATAATATGTGATTATTGGAATCCATGTGTCATTAATGACACTATTATAAAATGGCTATTTTATAGTAATATATGCGCTTTTCATTGAATGTATATACGTTCTAAGATGGCTGCTGTTTTATCGAAAAATATGTAGTCCGTTTTTACTTTCCATCACATCCTGACAAGTATTAAGTGTTTGTATGTCCTCGCTTCTCTCATAACTTGACAAAGCCCTACGGCGAAACGCGTCGTTGCTGTCTGTTCCGCCGTGAATAAACTGGTTGGAACAACCCCCTGCGAGTGCTGCTTTCCTTTGTGGATTTCATTATCCAGGATTGTGTGTTTGAACATTGTGTAACGGGTACACCCCCGTTGTGGCGTGCACCCGCCCACGAGTGCAACCGGCTGGTGTTTGGAAGTTTGTGACATATATATATATATATATATATATATATATATATATATATATATATATATATATAGTGCATTACAATGTAAGCACAGCAGCAAGTACACGCATTACATGTAAAGTAAATAAAATATTTCATAACCAACTATAAAGGAGACATTTTTTGCTGAGGTAGCTAAGGTGGGGCAAGTAGAGGCACAGTTTCCCCCGAGATAGTTATGCTCAGATTTATTTCGAGGGTGCGGAGTAGGAGCCAAGAGACCAATTGGGTGGATTAGGGTGAGAATTTAGATATTTGTTGAAGAGAAGAAGTTTTAGTTTCTTCTTGAAGTGAGGGAAGGATTTTTTGTCACGAAAATCCTGAGGCAGCGAGTTCCAGATTCTAGGAGCTTTCCGAGAGAAGGAACGAATATGAGATTTTTCTTTCTTAAATTTTGGCAGAATCAAGAGTAGACTTTCAGAGCTTCGAAGAGGTCTCTTTTGACCAACTTTTGGTAATTTATTTGCGAGGTAGTCTGGTTTTTCCATGTAGAGTGCAATAAGACCCTATCTCGTGCATTCTCTGGTAACGCTCCTACGATCTGGAATTCACTCCCCAAAGATCTTCGCTGCAACCTCTCTTACCCTCTCTTCAAAACAAGACTCAAAGTTCTCCTCCTCAACAAATATTGGGGTTCTTAATGTTACTGACTTTTGTCACCGCTCTCTACCTCTCTGCTCAGATTTGCTATTATTACCTAACCCCTCTCCCCCTTTTCCACTCACTCTCCCTCACTTCACCCCCCGCTCTCTCTCTAATTTTTAACTCCCCTTGTCCCTTCTACTATCCCTCTGTTCCTTTGCCCCCCTCACCCATTTATTGCAATGTTTTTATCTTGTTTTAATTTTTCTGCTCATTGACAATTGTATTCTGTATTTTAGCATGCTTATTTACTATGTAAAGCGCTCTGATGCTCTTGGGTCCAGCAGCGCTATATAAAACCTTTTAAATAAATAAATAAATAAGAGTGCTTTGTGTGTTATGCAAGCAGTTTTAAGTATAGCTCTTGCCTAGATTGGCAGACAGTTGAGTTTCTTGGGAGTGGGAGTGATGTGGTCAAAGCGGTTCTCACCCGACAGTAGTCTAGCTGCTGCATGGAGTGTGGCATTCAAAGGGGCTAGGTCTGTTTTTGGTGCACCTGAAATCGTTGTGTTACCGAAGTCCAGCTTGAGGAGGACTAAGGATTGCACCACAGTCTTCGGGTCTTTGACGTGGATGAAGGGCTTGACAGTTTTAACGTGTTTCAGAATGTAGAAGGCACTTTTTTGCAGTAGCATTATTGTGCTCTTTCATACTCAGGTGCTTGTCAAGTGTAATCCCCAGGGATTTAACAGAGTTGGATAAGGATAGTTTGCAGTTATATAGTGAGGTTGTCAAGGCAGATATCTATGGGAAATGTTTATTCTTTGGGTTGGATGAAAAGGAGTTCGGTTTTGTTAGGGTTGAGCTTAAGATGGTGTGGGAAAGTGCCATCTTTCTTGCATTGGTATGCCCCCACTTTTTTCTGACTGCTGATGTGCTTTCCAAAAATCAATGGGGGGGTGGATCACTTGTCCTGCGTAACTTAGGGTATCATTATTATGCTCTGTGGCAGTAAAAAACCCTCATTCACGCACGGAGGCTGGTGGTGGCGGTATATCTTGGTTCTCCGCCTTACCCCTTAGGGACATGATAGCATCATCATCGGGTTAGTGGTCATGCTTCCTCCACTCGGAGGTAACCCCTGGTTAAGGCAGTAGTGATCAGCGATTTGTTTTGGGGGGGGGTTTAAAAGGATTTCTATAAAAAAAACTCATATATACAGAAACACAAATAACTTTAAATTATCTGGTCTCAGAGTTTATGTTAAAATCTGTTCAGTGCGTAGGGAGATATATTAGGAATCACCCACACTTGTAAATGTCCATAAAAAGGTCGACATGATTCAGCCCTAATGGTTGCCCAAATGGGTCAGGTGGGCTTTCTTCAGGATGTCGTGTGTAAAGAAACAGAAAAAGAGAGGTATGTGCTTGAGATTAGTGTGTCTCTGTGATTCAAGACCATTAGGGTCTTAGGTTCTTACTAGGATCATGGTATTTTGACCTGATTTCTTAGTTGTACCTGGAAAATGGAAGAGAAGAAGGGATGGGGAGGGTGGGGGATAAAAACACAATTGTATGATCTCACTTAGATCAAATATGATCGACATATAAGAAATAGAAAATGGCAATGCTTTCGATTCAAGACTATGTCCTATTACAGATTTACTGGCAAATTTCTCTCTTTGTTCTTTTTGTAAGGTGGTGTGCTGTTCTGTGCACTCTAAGTTCGTCTGTGGGGGATCAAGGAGCCAGATAACCTTATCATTTCTCCTAGTTATAGTCAGTGTGTGTGCAAAGGTGGTTTATAGTTCCTTCGTCAATGTAAACTGTCTCCATTGTTCTTTACTAATTGCGTTAACGGCGCTATCCTTATGTGTCTATGGGAGTGTCAGCCCAATTGAAAGTCCTTGTATGTTGCCAGTATTGCTACTTAGTATGCGCAGTGCGTTGCAATGTTCATTTAGTATGTGTTTGTTTGTATTATTTATCAGCCCGTAGTAGGAGCTTATATAGTGCGCCTGTTGTGGGTATAATAGTAAGCATATTTGTGCTGCACATTCCGCGACTATTTTAGTGTATGTTTCTCTGTTGTTAATGTGTTAATGTGTTAATTACAGTAAACATACCGTGCGGCTCCTTAAGGGTCTAACTATTTCTTATGTTTACTCTCACTATACATTGCTGTTAGTGTCTGCTTTCTACTCTCACATCCACTCGTAAACTCAAATGATGCGGAGACTGCACATTAAGGCTCCATTGTATGCTGTTGATATTAGTCGTTTCATTAGCATGTCCATACTTATTCTTAAACTGCATGATAACCACATCTTGATTCGCGCACCTCATTGAACCTATACAGAAATGTGGGGGCGATCTGTCTCAATCTCATTTACACTTAAGTGTATTTTCGCGTACCTCGTGTATTAAATTCTGGACTTCAACGGGGCAGCCTGGGACTCTTCAATACACTGGGGGTGAGGTGTAAGGAACAAAATAAGTATACATTTTTCGTATTATACGTTAAGGTTTTGGCAGTAGTCTTATCTCCTCGAGGCTCTTCTCTACCTAATTGACGCTCTAGCACAACTTGTGCTGACTCTGCCACAGGCGTCCCAGATTACCTTTCCTCTTCCTTGTAGTGTAATTTATGTAGCTAGGATGGTAAAAACTGAAAAGGGGACTATTTTCTTTTATTCTTTTTGCTTTTTTCTTCGGAGCTCTTAGCTTTATTTATCCCAGGAGGGAATTCAGAGCACTAATCGACATTCTGAATTCTGTCCTGTTTTTTCAGTTATAAATATTTTATAAACATGTATAGGCTTGTTGGTATCCTTAAAAAGGGGGGAGGAAATCGTTAATTATAGGAGATCTTATTTTCTACCTGTCAAATTAGGGGAGATGTTTGGAGGTGTAAATCACTGGTGTTAAGTGATTGCTTTATTTCGGATTTCCCAATTTTTATGGACAGGTATCGATTGGCAGTTCTTTGACCTTAAGTTGTAGGCTCATCATCATGTAGAGGACATGACCTTTGGATCATTTTGTTAATTTTCAGGACCTTTATCTGTTTAGGCTAAGCCAGGGTATGTTATCGTTAAGTCCTTTTCGTGGGTTTTGAGGCGATGCATCCACCTCTGTTCCTTTTCAAATAGTACTCTTTCTGCATTGTGATTTTTGTTTGTCAAGGTTTCCAGGATGACCCATTGTAGGTCGTCAACCGTGTGTTTGGCCTCGATGTAATGTTTGCTCATCTTTTTTGTGTTCTTTTTACACTTCACGTTGCTTTTATGTTTGCCAATCCTTTGTTTGACTTTATGGCATGTCATCCCTATGTAGCGGAGACTGCAGGGACAGGTAATCATGTAAATTACATGGGTCGTGTTGCAATTTGTGTGGTTTCTTATTGTCCACTCTAAGTCAGGTTGTAATTGTATACTTTTTGTCGCAGTTGTCAGATTGCAAACGGAGCAAGAACCACATGGGTAGTGTCCCTGTACTGGGGGGTTGTTCCAACGTCTTGGGGTTATTTCTTCCCTTGTTCTAGGGGCCGGTCTCGTGTGGACTAAGATGTCTTTGAGATTTCTTGTCTGTTTGTTTGCGAATCTAGGTTTCGGCCATGAGAGCGAATCTGATGTTATAATTCTCCAGTTTTTATTGATGATCTTTTTCACGTTGTTAGAGGCTGCGTTGAATGTTGTTACACACGTCACTAGGTCACTTACTGGTGATTTTGGGGTGGTTTCTAGAAGACTGTCCCATGGCTGGTTTCTTGCTCGCTTTTTGCATTTGTTTATGGTTTTTTCAGGGTAGACCCTTTGTCTAAACTTATCGCTTAGTTCTTCTGCTTGTTTTTTGTAATCTTGGGCTTTGCTGCAATTGCCAGGATGCCCTTTGGGTGACAGGTCTGCGCTTTACAAATACACAAATAATAATAATTGCGTCGCAGGCGTAAACATTGACTGTAGGGAAGGTTTTCCCTTAGTGGTCGTGGGTGGAAACTTTTATATGAGAGAAGGCTGTTCTTAGCAGTTGTTTTGAAAAAGGTTTTCGTTTGCAGCATGTCATTTTCCACGTAGATGGTGATGTTCAAGAAGTTAAGTGTTTTCTTGTCTGCTGTATATGTGAATTTGAGCCATTCATCCCTGGTATTGATCCATCTGTGGAATTCTCTGAGGGTTTCTATGTCCCCTTCCCATATCAGGATGATGTCGTCGATGTATCGTTTCCAAAATAGAATCTTTTGGTGGTAGGGATTCAGATTGGTTTGTATATGGGTCTTTTTGAATTCACTCACGTAGAACCCGTCCACACTGGGGGCAAATGTGCTGCCCATTGAAGTTCCATGGCACATTCTTAGGGCATTATTGTACTCAAAATAGTTTTTGGTGAGAGCCAGTCGGCAGCATTCCAAAATGAAATGTCTTGGTGTTTTGAAGTTCCATTCTTTGTTAAAAAGAAGATCTTCAAGAGTATCTAGTGTCTTTTGTTTGGGGAAGCTAGTGTACAAGCTCTCTACATCTAGCCCCACCAGTAGCATGTTTTCTTCCGAAAATCTCTGGTGTCTTAGGAGGTTTAAGAGGTCTCTTGTGTCCTTGAGATATGTTGGGGTCGCCTGGATCATTGGTCTTAGATATTGGTCCGGGAACTGTGATAGAGGCTCAAGTACTGAGCCTATTCCGGAGACAATTGGTCGTCCTGGGGGTGGTCTCCGCTCTTTGTGAATCTTTGGTAATGAATAGAAATATGGTACTCTGGGTTTCTGGGTCTGGAGGAAATCCGCCTCATTGCTTGAGATGCAGTCATTCAGGACAGCCTCGTCGACGATTAGTTTGATCATCCTTTGTAGTCTCTTCATTGGGTCAATCTTGATTCTTTTGTAGAATTTTTCATCAGTGAACAATTCTGAGCATTGTTGGTCATATGCTTCTCTCCTCAACAGAACTATCCCTCCGCCTTTGTCTGCAGGCTTCACCACTATTTCTCCATCCTGGCATAGTTCGTCCAGTGCTCGTTGTTCCTACTTGGAAATGTTCATAGAGGGCTTTTTAGTGTCGTTTTATAGGTCATCTACCTCTTTCATTATTGCCTGTTCGAAGGCTTGTATTTCTATTGGTGTTTGATGGTTCAGGGGGCAGAATTTAGATTTACGGCGTAGTGTCGTATCGCCGTCTCTTTCTTGATCTTCTTGATTGTTGAAAAAGGCCTTTAATTTTAATTTACGCAGAATTCTGCCAATTCACATCATAGCTTGTCTAGTGTTGGGGTTGGGACATAACCTAGTCCTTTGTTGAGAACGATTTCTTGTTCTTTGGTTAGTGTTTTGTCCGTTAGGTTGATGATGAGGCTGTCGCGCTTGTTCTGGGTTTCGTCCCTGTCATGCTCCGGGTGTGTACTTGTCGTTCCTGGTCTCCTTTTCTTCTGGTTCTCTTGTTTGTCTGGCCTCTCCCTAAAAAAGGCATCCTTTGTGTATAATTCTGGCTCATTTGCGGTATCATTGGTGGTCCCATGGGGGGAGGGCCCTGGAAGTATGGGTTCATCCACCCATGCATACTCGGGTTGAATAGTTGAGAGGGTGGTCCTTGTTGTTGGCTGATGTGCTTTGACTGAGTGTGCCCTGGGCTCCTGCCAACCAGGTACCCAGGGCCTGTGTTCCTTCCCTAAAACTGTGTTGAAACTGAAACCCAAATGGCATCTAGTGCCACCTGTCAGCCCCTAGTAAATGGTACCCTAGGTACCCAGGGCATGGTGACCAGAGGAGACCCCACTTATTGTGCCACCCTTAGGGGCCCTGTATCCTGGCACCCACTGCCTTTGCAGGCTGAGTGCCTAAGTACAGAACTAAACAAAGAGTCGACATGGCACACATCCCTGTGTCCCATGCCCACAAACCCACTGCCCTGGCATACATCAGTCACCCCTCTAGCTGGGTGCCCTATGCCAGTGGTGAGGGCACAGGTGCATGAGCCTTGTGCACCTACAGTACCCAGGGCCATTCCTGGGCACTGTAAGTGCAGTGATGACATTAAGAGTATATGGTGCTTGGAGGTCGACATTACAAACTCCACAGCACCATAATGGCTACACTGAAGACTGACAAGTTTGGTATCAAATTTCTCAGAAAGATAATTGGGACATAAATGTACAAAAGAACTATGATTCGCCACAGAAATGACTGACTGAAGTCAGCATTCATAGAAATATCAGAGTGGTAATGGACATCAAATAAGTCTTCGTCTTTGTCTTCATCTTCGTCTTTATGTAGATCGCGTTACACTTAAAGTTTCCCTTGTTTAAAATTGAGAAGTTTCCCCGATCCAAAATGGCCACTGTTATGACGCTAGAGCGTGAGCCGATTATGTGATACTCGACGCATTTGGAAATAGACACGGTACGAGTCCACGGCACTTGAGGCGGAGACAACACGCTGCAAGCAGCACCGAAGGGTAAGGAGAGGGGTGGGTTTTTCGCTACCCCCGAGGGAGGGTTGTCGCTTGAAACCCAGGGCGTTTGAAATTAAGAATCCTGATGTAACAGCACAATCTAGAATACGGAAACGTAATTGGGCGTAACACGGGAACGTGAAGAGATATGCTCCTAACCCTGATACATGTGCAGAGTATAAAATGTTTGTTTATTCACTTCCCATGTTGGGTTTAGATTCAGATAGTGACTGAACAAAAGGGGCGCCGCTTGTGAAAGGCAGACTCACATGAGGAGTTACCTGTTTTTCAATTGGACCTTACAGCCGGTAGGAGACGCTGTGGCTGAATAAGGGTAAATACAACACAAAAAGGTGCAGTTTTTGTCTTGACGATATGTGCATTCATAGGAGTGAATTTAACAATGCGTTGTTTTTTATCGACAGTCTTTATGAATGGTGTGTCCAACTTCGAGGCAGTGGCAAAAACACTTGGCCCTGAAGAAATTGCCTAAAGTGTTGTGGGCAATGAAACATGTTGGCGTATAGGTAATGGTATGCATGTGCAGCAACCAGCCTTACCTTTTTAATGTGATAGGTCTCACGAAGTCAGGAATAAAAGTTGCAGTAGCGTGTTACCTATAACTTTTTATTACACTTTTTTTTATACTTTACACCTTCTTTCACTGCACGTTTCTGTTTGGACACATTCTTTTATTTTTGGAGTCATGACCGCCAAAGATGATAACAATGGGTTTTCGTGGTGAGTACCTGCCAGGTATCCCGATGGTGGTTCGCCCGTGAGGGGTCATTTCTCCTACTCACATTTTTCACATGTCACTTGTGAGCGCTGCGAGCTGAATACACTTGAGTTTATCAGTTCCAGTTTTTTAGAGCATTCAGAAAGACTGTCCTTTGTGATTGGGATAAAGACTTTTTACTTAATAGGCAAGTGAAACGCGTGACTTACTATCCGAAATATATAGGAGAGAATTTTGTGTTTACAAAAAGTGAATTGTAACATATAGTCCACGTTTACGTTAAAAATAAAATTGCCATAGGGAACTTGGTCAATTTGTTGTTGAAGATTATATGAGTGGAGGGCGACCACGTTTTCCTATAATTTCCCTCTTTGCTCCTTGTTGATTACATCAAATTTCTCAGCACATTAAATCCACACTGATGCCAGTGTGGCATTTAATGAGAAATGCACCACAGAGGGCATCTTAGAGATGCCCCCTGAAACCTAACCACAATCCACGTCTGGGCTGAGTAACTGCAGAGGCTGCCACACAGCAGACATGTTGCTGGACCCCTGGGTGGAGAGCCTCCCGCTCTCCTGGGCCTGCAACAATGCACATCCTGGGCGATGTGCTAGGTCTCCTCCCCCAGGATGGGCAGGGGGAAGCTTCAAAGACATGCTGCCTCTGTGAGCTTCTCCAGACCATTTGCTGTACCCAGCAACTGGCCCCCACCAGTCCTGACCCCCACTCTGGCGGGAAGACTGGCGGGAAAAACTACATCAGGAAGGGGGGTGCCAGCCTTTGCCAACCCCACCCCTCAGGTGGGGGAGACAAGGTGAAGCACAACTCCGGGCTCCGGCCACCTTGAAGATGGGGATTCCTGCCCAATCACAGCTAGGCTCCTGCCCCCCTCCCACAGGAGAGAAGCAGGCTAGGGGGTGTACCACCCCAGGACAGGGACCTATTGGTCCCTGCCCTTGCCCTACCTGTAACACCCATAAATTCAGTATTTAGCGGCTCCCTGAGCCTTCCTTCCTTAGATCCTGAAACGAAAAGAAGAAAGAAGATCAAGAGGAAGAAGACCCACCGTGCAGCTGCAACCAACAGGATGACCATAACTGACATGGCCCCAGCCCTAACCGGCCTGTCGATTCTGGAACCTGCTCCTGCCTAACCCTGGCGACTCCAGCGGACCGCAACCGCAAAGTTCTAAGTCCCATTAGAATTTTTGAAAAATAAAAGTAACTATATTTAGGGTAGAGGCTTAGAACTGTCATGTTAGAATGTCTCAACAGAACCCAGCTATTAATGGAGATAACATGGACCTGGTTGAGGAGCTCGACCTCACACCTTACTTGCACTTGAATTTCAAGGAATTGAGGTCCTTATGCAAACTTAAAAATATAGTCATGGTCCTGCATCCAACCAAACAAGGGCTCCAGGAGCTCCTGTCTGAGTATGCAAAAGGCCACCCCTCTGAACAGGGTGACACCAGGTCAGAGGAAGAAGAGGAGGAGGAGAACAACACCACCACCCCCCCCCATCTCTAGGGAGGTAAGGATCTCTGTACCCTTATCTCAAAGAGTCAACTTCTGTGGGCGTAGGAACCACACAGGTGGACTAGGCCCCAGAGAACACATTGTGAAGAGCCCCAATGAAAAGGACAACTTTTTAGAAAAGTTGGCCAAGAGATTAGACCTAGAGTCCAGACTCCTGGCTCTGGCGAAAGAAAGGAAAGAGATGGGCTTAGCCCCCATCTCTGGTGGCATCAATACCAATAATAAGGACAAAGAGCAATCTTATGACCCTAAAATGCCCAAAGGGATTGTCCCTAAATTTGAGGAAGGTGATGATATCACCAAGTGGTTCACAGCCTTTGAGAGGGATTGTGATATCAGAAGACTAAAGAAACCTCTCTGGGGGGTACTCTCTGTGGGAACTGTTCTCTGGTAACTGCAGAGACAGGCTTCTGACCCTCTCTGGGCCAGATGCAGGGTCTTATGACCTCATGAAGAAAACTCTGATTGAGGGATTTTGACTCACTACTGAGGAGTACAGAATTAGGTTCAGGAGGGCTCACAAAACCTAGACCCAATCCTGCAAAGATTTTGTGGACTACTCAATAAAGACACTGGGTGGTTGGTTAACTGGACACAATGTGCATGATTTTACTGGGCTTCATAATCTGTTTATGAAGGAGCACATTTTGAGTAATTGCACAAATGAAAAGTTACATCAGCATTTGGTAGACCTAGGTCTAATTTCTCCCCAAGAATTGGGAAGGAAGGAAGACCATTGGGTCAAGACTACGGTGACAAGGAGAGCACTGGGGGTGACCAAAAGAAGGTGGTTACAAAACCTCCCCAGGGGAAAGGTGATGAGAATCCCCAAGATAAAAAGTCTGAGTCTTCCAAAGGGCCCTAAAAACCTGTACAGCTGGGTGTGTCCCAAACTACTCCCAATGTGCCTCAGCCCTATAGGGGTAAGAACTTTGATCCTAACAAGGCCTATTGTAACAACTGTAAAAAGTTGGGACAGTTAACTATAGACAAAAACTGCCCCTACAATAAAGCCCCTAAGGCACCCAATACAGCCAATCCAGGGATAGTGAGTCTACAGATGGGATCAGAGGAGTGCCCAGAGCAAATCTGGGAATACACTCAAGCTAGTCTAGTCTCCTTGGGGGAAATGGAGATTGCCACTGTAGCCGGTTGGCCACCCAACTGTAAAAAGTATTTGCAATACCCCTTCAATAATGGAACTAGAGTAGAAGCCCTGAGGGATACAGGTGCCAGTATCAGTATAGTGAAGGAAATGCTGGTTTCCCCAGAGCAATACTTGATTGGGAATACTTACCCAGTCACCAATGCTGACAGCATTACCACCCAACGCCCTATGGCTATGGTGACACTAGGTTGGGGGAGGCTACTTGCCTGAAACTGGTAGTGGTCTCTCCACAATTGCCAGCTGACTGTCTGCTTGGAAATGACCTGGAAACCTCAGCCTGGGCTGAGGTTGAGCAAGTAACCCATGCAGCCATGCTGGGTATCCCTAGACTAGTGTGTGTGCAAACCAGAGCACAGAGCAAAAAGAAGGGTGAACAAGTAGGTTTGGAGCCTGAAAGTATGGCACAACCAACCAAGAGAAAAAGCCGGAAGACTGGGGGACCAGCTTCTACACAGCAAACCTCTCAGGACCCCCCTCCTCAGGGAGAGGACTTGGAAACCCTAGAGGGAACTGAGCCCATGGAGCTTGAGCCCTACCAGGTTGGACTCCTGGGCCCAGGGGGACCCACTAGGGAAGAGCTGTGCCAGGGTCAGCAAGACTGCCCCACTCTTGAAAGCCTGAGGCAGCAAGCTGTTTCAGAAGCACAGGGAGATGTCAGTGGTACCTACAGAGCTTATTTGGAAGAGGGATTACTGTATGCTGAGGCAAGAAACCTCAATCCTGGAGCTACCAGGAGGGTGGTAGTGCCACAGAAGTACAGGGAGTTCTTCCTAACTATAGCTCATGACATCCTCCTAGCTGGACATCTTGGGAAGACCAAAACGTGGGAAAGGCTAGTTAGCCACTTCTACTGGCCCCAGACGAACCAACAGGTGAAGGAGTTTGTGAGCTCCTGTGTTACCTGTCAGGCCAGTGGCAAGACAGGTGGCAAACCAAATGCCCCCTTATACCACTGCCAGTGATGGGGGTACCCTTTGAAAGGGTAGGTGTGGACATTGTGGGTCCACTTGAACCTCTTACAGTCTCAGGGAACAAATTCATTCTATTAGTAGTGGATCATGCTACTAGGTACCCTGAAGCAATTCCCCTTAGGGTTACTACAGCTCCTGCAGTAGCCAAGGCCCTCCTGGGTGTCTTCACCAGGGTAGGGTTCCCTAAGTAGGTGGGTTCAGACAGAGGTTCCAACTTCATGTCTGCTTACATGAAACACATGTGGAAGGAGTGTGGTGTGCAGTACAGGTTTACTACATGAAACACATGTGGAAGGAGTGTGGTGTGCAGTACAGGTTTACTACCCCATACCATCCACAAACCAATGGCCTTATTGAGAGATTTAAAAAAAAACATTGAAAGGTATGATCATGGGACTCCCTGAAAAACTCAAAAGGAGATGGGATGTCCTGTTGCCATGCCTGCTTTTCGCTTTTAGGGAAGTGCCACAGAAAGGAGTGGGGTTTTCACCCTTTGAACTTCTGTTTGGTCATCCTGTAAGGGGACCACTTTGTCTGGTGAAAGAGGGTTGGGCGAGGCCTCTCCAATAACCCAAGCAAGACATTGTGGACTATGTGCTTGGCCTAAGGTCCAGAATGGCTGAGTACATGGACAAGGCATCCAAGAATCCTGAGGCCAGCCAGGAGCTGCAGAAGCACTGGTATGACCAAAAAGCTGCCATGGTTGAATTTCAACCTGGACAACTGGTGTGGGTTTTGGAGCCAGTGGGACCAAGGCCTCGCCAAGACAGATGGAGTGGCCCTTACCCTGTCCTGGAAAAAAGAGTGAGGTCACTTACTTAGTGGACCTAGGCACCAGCAGGACACCCAAAAGGGTCATCCATGTGAACCGCCTTAAACTCTACAATGACAGGGCTGACCTCACCATGCTGTTGGTGACTCATGAGGAACAGGAAGCAGAGAGTGAACCTCACCCTGATCTCTTCCAGCCCAAAAGATGGGTCAGTGGATGGAGTGGACTTTTCAGACACCCTCTCTCCCCAACAACAGACTGACTGCAAGCAAGTCTTGCAACAGTTTGCTAGCATATTTTCCTTGACTTCTGGTATGACCAGCTGGTGCACCCATGATGTGGACACTGGTGACAGTAACCCTGTCAAAAACAAAATCTTTCGAAAATCAGACCAAGTCAAGGAAAGCATCAGAGCTGAAGTCAGCAAGATGCTGGAGCTAGGGGTGATTGGACCCTCTGAGAGCCCCTGGCCTAGCCCAGTGGTTCTGGTCCCCAAACCTCATCAACAGGGTGGAAAGAGAGAGATGAGGTACTGTGTGGACCATAGAGGACTCAACTCTGTCACCAAGACAGATGCTCACCCCATTCCAAGAGCAGATGAGTTGATAGACAAGCCAGGAGCAGCCACATTCCTCAGTACCTTTGACTTAACTGCAGGGTACTGGCAGATTAGCATGGCCCCACGAGCCAAAGAGAAAATAGCATTCTCCACCCCTGATGGGCACTATCAGTTTACTGTAATGCCTTTTGGGTTAAATAATGCCCCTGCCACCTTCCAGAGGTTGGTGAACCAAGTCCTGACTAGATTGTAGTCCTTTAGTGCAGCTTATCTTGATGATATTGCTGTCTTTAGCTCCACCTGGCAGGATCACCTGATCCACCTTGGGAAGGTTCTACAAGCCCTGCAATCTGCAGGACTGACTATCAAGGCATCCAAATGCCAGATAGGGCAGGGCACTGTGGTGTACTTGGGCCACCTTGTTGGTGGAGGCCAGGTTCAACCCTTATAGCCCAATATCCAGAGTATCCTGGACTGGGCAACTCCAACCACCCAGACCCAAGTCAGGGCATTGCTTGGCTTGACTGGATACTACAGGACGTTTGTGAAGGGCTATGGGTCTATTGTGACTCCCCTCACAGAACTCACATCCAATAAAATGCCCAAGAAAGTAAACTGGAATGTTAGCTGCCAAAAGGCTTTTGACACACTGAAAGAAGCAATGTGCTCAGCACCCATTCTAAAAGCACCCAACTACTCCAAGCAGTTCATAGTGCCGACTGATGCCTCAGAGCTGGGGATAGGAGAAGTCCTCTCCCAGATCAATGAGGAAGGCCAAGACCAACCTGTTGCTTTTATAAGCAGGAGGCTACTCCCCAGAGAGCAGCGTTGGAGTGCCATTGAGATGGAGGCCTTTGCTGTGGTCTGGTCCCTGAAGAAGTTGAGGCCCTACCTGTTTGGAACTCACTTCCTGGTTCAAACTGACCACAGATCTCTCAGATGGCTAATGTAGATGAAAGGGGAAAATTCAAAACTATTGAGAAGGTCCATCTCCCTACAGGGAATGGACTTCGAAGTGGAACACTGACCAGGGACTGCCCATGCCAATGCAGATGGACTTTCAAGGTTCTTCCACTTACACAATGAAGACTCCCTAGGGCAAGGTTGGTCTAATCACCTTTCGTTTGGGGGGGTTGTGTGAGAAGTGCCATCTTTCTTGCATTAGTATGCCCCCACTTTTTTCTGACTGCTGATGTGCTTTGACTGAGTGTGCCCTGGGCTGCTGCCAACCAGGTACCCAGGGCCTGTGTTCCTTCCCTAAAACTGTGTTGAAACTGAAACCCAATTGGCATCTCTGGCCACCTGTCAGCCCCTAGTAAATGGTACCCTAGGTACCCAGGGCATGGTGACCAGAGGAGACCCCTAAGGGCTGCAGCACTTATTGTGCCACCCTTAGGGACCCTGTACCCTGGCACCCACACACTGCCTTTGCAGGCTGAGTGCCTAAGTACAGAACAAAACAAAGAGTTGACATGGCACACATCCCTGTGTGCCATGCCCACAAGCCCACTGCCCTGGCATACATCAGTCACCCCTCTAGCTGGGTGCCCTATGCCACTGGTGAGGGCACAGGTGCATGAGCCCTGTGCCCCTACAGTACCCAGGGCCATTCCTGGGCACTGTAAGTGCAGTGATGCCATTAAGAGTATATGGTGCTGGGAGGTTGACATTACGAACTCCACAGCACCATAATGGCTACACTGAAGACTGACAAGTTTGGCATCAAACTTCTCAGCACATTAAATCCACACTGATGCCAGTGTGGGATTTAATGAGAAATGCACCACAGAGGGCATCTTAGAGATGCCCCCTGAAACCTAACCACAATCCACGTCTGGGCTGAGTGGCTGCATAGGCTGCTACACAGCAGACCTGTTGCTGGACCCCTGGGTGGAGAGCCCCCCGTTCTCCCGGGCCTGCAACAATACACATCCTGGGCGAGGTGCTAGATCTCCTCCCCCAGGATGGGCAGGCGGAAGCTTCAAAGGCATGCCGCCTCTGTGAGCTTCTCCAGACCATTTGCTGTACCCATTAAAGATAATGGGGTAACCCAGTGGCCCTCAGAACCTGGGTAATTTAACTAAACAAAAAACAATGTTTCTGTTGGAAATCACATTTACATTGCAGATATATTGAATATACAAATGAACGGATATATCCAATGAGTGATATATCAAGGAACACAACTTGTGTTGAAACCAAAGGAAAAACATTAATTGACAAACAACTGACCACAGTGGAAGATAAAGGCAAATCTTTTGTATTCAGCTTTTCTACTCGGTTTGATTCTCAATCTGTAAGGAAAACTGTCCAAAACACACAATACTATCAAACTGAAAGTACATGGGTTGAGTAAGTCGTGACTTAGTGACTGAGTGCTCAATAAACATTAAACAACAAACGTAATCAAACATAGAGTCGTCATATTTAAATCATAAGTGTCCACTTTAAGTTACAGTAGTTTCAAACAGATATATTATTTCTTTAGTTCATTGGAACTCTGTGTGGATGGATACAAAGACAGAACGTCGACGCTTCGACACTAAAACAGGATGCGCTGATTTTTGAGCATCTAAGGCGGAAAGGAAATGTGTGGCAAACTTTGTCATGGCTTTCTGCCATCTTAAGTTGCTCCTGTGTTCCATGATCCTCACCGTTATCTTCTAAGTTGTCCTCCCTATATAAAGGAGGTCACACGAACACCAGATCAGGTCGGTGACATTTTCTGAGTTACAGTTGGTGTGTTTCTTCTGAATCCTTGGATATGAGTCCCACATCAATATATTTTGTGTCGCTGGTTAAGTTGCATACATCACACAAGTCACATCGTGTGTGTCCTGATACAGGAGGGTGGTCCCATAGTCTCTGTTGTTGATCAGGGGTCTGTTGTGAAGGTCTTGTAAGCCCTAGGAGATCTCTCATGTTGGCACTTTATGTGAAAGAGAACAGAGGTTTCTCAAGATTGAGACCATTCGAATTCAAGATACGCCAGTTCTTTGTTATAATTCGTTTCACCCCATTCAATGCTGCATTGAAGGTGGTGACACAGATAATATTGGTTACCGTTGGTTTTACTTTACTCTCCAGTAGGGCGTTCCTATTGGAATTTAATGCTCTCTTTTGGGCCCTTTAGATCACTCTTTCAGGATAGTCCCTTTCCTGTAATCTGCCAAAGAGTCTATTAGATTCCTTCTTAAAATCACATGTCTCTGAGCAATTTCTTCTAAGTTGAAGGAAATGTTCCACCGATAAGTTCTCCCTGAGGGCTTTAGGGTGAAAACTCTTGAAGGACAACAGCCCATTTCTGTCAGTAGGTTTGTGGTAAACCTGTGTGGCATACATTCTTTCCTTGCCACAATCACCAAATCCAAAAATGATAAGGCAGTCTGTTAGATGGTTGACGTGAAATGTAATAAGGGGTTGCGATTGTTAAGCCGACAGCTTTCTAACATGACCTGCAAGCAGACATGTTAGATACGTTGGGCCACATTTATCAATCTTTCACGCAACGCACCTTAGCAAGACAACTTTCTGTTCTGTGTGAAATGGAGATGGCAGGAATGTGCCATATTTACCAATATATGTTGCATTCCTCCTTTCTGCCTGCACTGGTGTACAATCTGCTGCCTAGCACCAATTCAGACACCCTTGCAACATGGTGCATGGAGGATTGTTTTTGTACAGGAAAGGACATCTGCACCACACTTAGAAAAAGGAAACAGTGAGGAGAAATAAAGATATTTCTCCTCATTGCACCTCCCCTGGGAACGTGTAGCATTTTGACACATTATCATGTTTGTATGTTTTGCACAGGGAAAACAAATTATTATAGTTTCACCCATACCTACACTGGAAGCATCAAGAAAAGTTAATATTCCCAATGTGCACACTCTACCTTATAACTGGCTACTAGAAACACATCGTTAAATGCCACTGATGTAGAATTTAAATCTGATACAACACTTCAAACTCAGGAATGTTTGCAATATACACACAATATTCCAGAAGCTCCAGCTATATTGCAGATACATAAGCATAAAAGTGTTCTGCACAAGTATCTCTGCACAGTCTGCGGTTGGCACTAAACAGAAGTACTCCGTGGCTTGCGCTGCAGTGCAGGGAGTTTTTAAGATGGCAACTTCAAGGCACTGTGCTCACACATACACACACTACAATTGTGGGTGACTCCACTACATAGCCTGCAGAAATGCATGCCCTACCACCTGCCCTTCAAAAGGCCAATCAGTCTATTCCCACACTTTTTGTATTGGATTTAGAATGATGTGTACAAGGCTACAATGTAAATATACTGCATTGCCATTTAAACAGATTCAAGGGGGAAGTCAATCAAAAGTAAACAACTTTGGGGAAAGATAGCTGTTCTACATGGAATGCTTCCTTGGGTCCAGGTGCAGCACACCATGGCCAATAAAAGTGAAGGAAGTCATGCTAAAGGGAACTGTGTAGTAGATTTAGCTGTACGTGCAAACCTTTGAGGTAGCTGCTGTAACTCAATCCCATACTAAGATTAGTGCAGACATTGTATTGGCATACAGGCAACCTCAAAAGGAGAAAAACCTTCTGATTGTTTCCCCTATAAATATTTATACATTCTCAATGAAAATAAAACCCTATGGTTTTCATGCCTGGGGCTGGTATAGCCATATACCAGCCCCAGGCAGAGAGAGCCAGATTAGATTTAATCAGGGCTGCACATGAGGAGAGAGTTTTTGCTCATGCTGACATCACTATTGTATCAATCCTCCATCAAGGATACTGGTTACAACATTTTCCAAAGCCTATGAAAAAAATGTGCAACATTTGTCAACAAATAAAACATTTGACTGTTGTAAGACCAGCATCTACTCCCCTTTCTATCTCCGATAAACCATTGAGAGTAATCTTTCTCTATCATATCGCTCCATTCCAGAGTGTTTATAAAAAGGACTTTCAATTCCTAGTTGCAATGGGATCAGTACATACCTTTCATCCAGACAATGGTTCTGCCATTAAAGCTAATTGGGATGCTGCAGCTGCTCTGGGAGTAAGACTTCTATTTTTGCCTCCATTCTACCATGAATACAACAGCATTATAGAGCGAGATAACGGTACACTTGTTCAAGCCTTAACCTCTAGGGTAATGTGTACAGGATTGGCATGGCTACTTAGTCTACATAAAGTTATGAGTATACTGAATAATTTGCCTAGAGCAGCATTAGGTGGCCATCTCCCATTATGGGTGACTCCCTAAGATAAGAGAGTTAGTTCATATACAAATCCCTGACAAATAGTCTTTGGACCTTTGTACAGACCACTTGTTCCAGTACTTAGGGTAGAAGGCAGTCGGTTAGTAATTTTGCCACAACTTTCTGGTGTACAGACGAACAGGAAAGTGTTGATCAATCACATCAATAAGTACTATGTGGCTGATCCTGTTCAGCAGACCGTCATCAACACCAAGGTGCCTCTAGAGTAGATCAACACATCCTGTCCTTACTCCACAGGAACTATCCCAAAAAGTGCACAACGATGTTGAAAACTTCAATCCCATTCCAGGGACTGATGAGGTTGCTGTGTCTCCAGCTTCATACCATGTCAAATGACATTGAATGATTAATCAAATTGTGCAAAACAGGTGTCATGTTAAACAAATGAACCTGATGCTACAACATTAACAATTGCAATTACTGCAATCATCGTATATTATGATCTACCAACAAAACCCACATCAATTGAAATTATACTGCTACAAGAAATTGTCCTATGAGAAAATGACCGATTCAGGTTTTGAAGCAATAGAAATAATTAACCCTTCAGTCAGTCGGTACAACAGGTGGCTTCTTGCTCCCTGCAGGCTCCATGACAAATAGCTGTTTTGTCCATGGTCATATCTGGGTTGCTTCTGGAGTCCAATCCATTCTAATGTGGATCATAATGTTGATTATAATTTTGCTCTTGGTACCACATTTCTGATAAAACAGTGCAGTTTCCCATGGTTCATGAATTGCATCTGCATTCTTCTTCTCACAAACTTGATTATTATGCTGTGAACATCACTGCATATCCTGTGCTGGACGGTGTTGTTTGAGCAAGGTTTCCTTATCAAATTATGGGTCTCACAGGATTGATTTCCCATCTCATATGTTTTTAAAAATATCCCTGGATGGAATTATGATTCCTAGCCCTTTTGCAAAGGCTTTTGCCATAACTGCTGTTAGACAGTGAATCATTAATTTGAGTGCACATGCCACACTGGACAGCTACCTAAATGAAAAAAAAACAACAAGAGCGGTTTTGTTTTTAACATGATAGACATTATTACATTTATCAATCTAATCGCTTTAGAGAAATATATAATTATATACAGTGGGAGCATCGTCCGACCCCACTCATAAATAGCCCTAGACATTTCAATAGAAGACTTCCCTTCTATAATGAGGATGGCAAGTCTCCTTATCAAGATCCAGACATTTTCAAAACCGTCCTGATTATGAATCATAGGTTCATTTATTTCAACACAGTTTATTGAATAATTTCCACGGCAAGTTTATGCAAATTGGTAAGAAAACATACATGAAAAAGTGTATAGGGAAATAACTTTTGGAAAATGATGGTCATTGATACCCTTTTTAGGGCATGCATAATTGCAAGAGAAATTAAAATGTTGAACAAGACAGTGTAGCAGACAACATACATGAGCTTCAAGTCTTTTATTGATATGAAAACTGCACAAAATAATCCAACCCATTTTTTAGGTTGAAATTTGAAAGGAAATATTACTGATCGTGTTTTAACTGAAATGGTGAAAATGGAACCGCTAATGCAACTATGTTTAGTTTAGATGGAATAGCCTTATGGGCAATAGATACAGCTGTATATATACACACAGGTTTTTATCTAAACTGCTGGCCCTTTATCAAACAGATCAGGCGGTTCAGCCCCTCATTAACGGCAGAGGGCCTCCACCACCCCTACCTTGTTTCAAACATGAAGAGTGTCTGTCAGGCTGAGAAAAGGTCAGCTTGATAGACAATGTTCATGTTTTTGGGTCAGGCAGACAGATGCTGTATAAATGCTAAATGTGCAGGTGCCTGTCTACCTCAGGTAAACTTTGCCGGCCTGAAGATTTCACAGTCCTGTGCATGTGACCACCTCAGCCCAGCACAGCCCTACCAGGTACTCATGATGAGGGGGCATGTCACAGATAGACTTAGAACTGTGTGCTTTAGATTTAAGACCTTAGGTGTCCAGGGCCCACTGTCCATCAGTGACGCCTCGTCAGAGAGTGAGGTGGGGTCAGCAAGTCTCACTGACCCCATTCCACTCTGTGACGTATAAGAGAAGGGCCTCCTCTTATTGACTGCCCTATGACAAGTCTACTCAATTAGCAGAGGAAGCAGTCCCTTCCCAAATCCTCCTGGAATCACTGAGGCTTCCTATTTGAAATGTAGACATAGTAAATACAAGTTTTGATAAATTAACTAAAGTTGTTGCAATTCTGACACAGAAAGAGGTGTTTACAACCTGTGGAGCGGACATATTTGCCCTGCAAAAACACATTTTGCTGATTTGTTCCACACCATCTTCCATGCCTTCTCCCCTTAAGTGCAGCCGATGGCCTCTCTGCCTCCCCAGTGCCACTGTTGGTCACTGACTGCAATTTCACCATCATCTACATCTGGAGAAAAGTCATGAATTTGAGCAGAAATCCAAAATCTGAAAATGCTTGGTCTCTTCCATGATATTACAGAGAAGTCATCCTTGTTTTCAAAGTAAAGTGAATCTTAGTGAAACAATTATATACATCTTTTAAATCAACTTTATGCTTTTTCATCCCTCTTCGATTAAACTTAGGACTAATTAAACTAGGCTGTAGTTGCTGAAAATGTAGATAAAAAGTAGGCTAGTTTTTCCATTTATCCTTGTGAATAAATACATACACATATATTCATAGCATAGATCTCATTATCATTCTGGGTATGTTATCATTATCATATGTTTTCTATTCTAAGTATTCCCTTTTTGTATTATATATGCTAATTTATTCAGGTGTATGTTTCAAACATAAATGCACGTTCATTAATGTCATTATTCATTGCAATGTGATAATTTAGCCTCCTTGAATATATATATTCTTTCCTGGAAGGTCGTGAATTGCCTTTCCAGTGATTGATTTGAAAAATGAACAATAGTTCATAGAAACTGATATCACAACTTTTTGCGCATTGTTTGAAACAATAAGCAAAGTTTCACAGAATGTAAGTTAGTGAACGGTTAGAATCGCTTCCTATTAATCATTCATATTGAAAATGTTCAACAATTTTCAGACAGAATATATAAACTAGAGCAGAGTGCTAAGGGATTAAGATGAAGAGTATTTTACCAGGGGACTTGAGACAGAGTCATTTGGGGCTATAATTATATTTCCTTGCTGAAGACTGTGAAGAAGGCACATCCAGCCTTAAAACCGCTTATCTGCCAGCTTAGTTGGCTGAGAGAAAGGTGTGGTTAGTGTTACTGATTAAAAGGAACTGTATGAAACCATCATAATGCTACAATATTTTTACTGCTCTACCTCTTGCTAATTATCATTGACGCAATCTTTTTTTTTTAATAGTTACTATTCACATTGTGTGCACTAGGATAGGATTTTGATAAAATGTGAAAATATATTCCTTGCTTCCTAGTGTTTGTGAGTGTGCCCATTCATGATGAAAGAGGGTTTCATTAATTATCCCTGTGAAATCTCACAAGACTGATTGTTACCTAGAAAACATCTGACTCAAGTAGCGCTCAGTGAGTTAAAGGATGGTTTCACTTCAGTAGTTTTTTCTGTATGGGGTTGGCATAGTTACTAAATCTTTTGTGCTATAGGTCCTAGAGAACCCATTTCGAGGTCATGGTCTTGAAAGGAATCTAGAAAGTGTATCACTTTGTTTTGAATTCTTAACATGTTTGAAAATAAGTGTTACTGTTTTATTTAAGAGTGTGGCCCTAACACACATGCAAAAGGTTGCTTACTAAGAAAACAAACAGTTTAAAAAATGTTTTAATATGTTTTCCCCAGATCATAAAATTTACCCAAAATAACTTTAAAAAAATAAAATTCAGTCCACCTGGTAAATAGCATGTATATGCTTATTTGGATCATACTGTGAGTAAGTAGTTGCTTGCAATGCAAACATTGTTATTTTAGATGGGGAAATCCTTCTTTTCAAGCTGTCTTCTGCATTCACCAAATAGTCTTAGTCACATACTGAAAATAGTGTGCATCATAAACTACTACAATAGAAACACTCCTTTGGAGGTGGGAGAATACACCAGCAACTACTAGGTTGGGGTGATGGAAGTATACTTCTCTGGGTTGTTTCAATATGTGACTGACAGCATCAATCAATCAATCAATCTGTATTTATATTGTGGAGCTTATCACCCCTGGGGTTGTCCAGGCACTGAAATCCCATGGGCCTTAGTCGAAGAGCCAGGCCTTGAGTTCCTTCCTGAAGTCGGCGAGTGAAGATGAGGTTTGAAGGTGGAGGAGGAGCTCATTCCAGGAGTTGAGGCGAGGTAGGAGAAGGAACAACTACCACTGCGGCTCCGGCAGAAGTGGAGGATGTGTGCGGGAAAAAGGAAGGCGGAGCGGAGTTCTCTGGTGGGTTGGTGGAATGTCAGGCGGTGGTTGATGTAGGTAGATCTGATGTTGCAGAGGGCTTTGTTGGCGTGGGTTAGCAGCTTGAACTGGCATCACTTCTGGACGTGTAGCCAGTGGAGGCTTCTGAGGTGTGGGGTGATGCTGGTCCATTTGGGGAGGTTGAGGTTGAGTTTGGCTGCCGTATTCTGTATTGTCTGTAGTCACTTGAGAAGTTGAGCGGTGGTTTTGGCGTAGTCAATTCGACTGATGACAAAGGCTTCAGTGACTGGTTTCCTAGTGTTCAGGGGGTCCATCTGAAGATTTTTTGGAGCATGTAGGGTGTGGAAGTAGGAGGAGGATACCACATTGATCTGGCACTCATGGTGAGCTCACTGTCCAAGATGCGTGGTCTGTGGGGTTGGTGAGGGTCCAAGTGTGATGGGCCACCATGTGTCATTCCATGGTGAGGTCCTCCTCCCGAAGATGAGTACTTCCATCTTGTCTATGCTCAGCTTCAGGCAGTTAGACCTCATCCTGTTGTTGACGTTGGTCATGGCGTTCCAGAAGTTGGATCTGGTGGCAGCGAGCCCTTAGTAAGAGAGAGGATGAGCTGGGTGTTGTCAGAGTATGAGATGATGTTGAGGCCGTGGGTGCGCATGATGTCAGTCAGTAGAGTGATGTTGTCGTTGAAGAGAGTGAAGCTGAGGGAGTAGCGTTTGGGGGCACTGCAGATGATGCTCTTGGTCTCGGAAGTCAAGGGAGGATGGAGGATTCTCTGCATGAGTCCTGTGAAGAAGGAGGTGATCGACTTGGGGACGTTTCCACAAATGTCGATGTGGTGGAGTCTGGTGATGAGGATGTGGTGGGAAATGGTGTCAAAGACCAATGAAAGGTCGAGGAGGATTAGGACTGCTTGCCCACCTAGGTCGAGGAGGGATCTGATGTGGTCAGTTGAGACGATCAAAGTGGTCTCGGTGGTGTGATTGGACTGGAGCCAGGTTGGAAGGCGTCGAGTAGGTCGATTTTTTTCCAGGTGTTCACTGAGCTGGGAAGGGGAGCAGCGATATGGAGCAAATCAGTGGCCAAAGGGAGCTGACATATTCAACAAATGCAGGAGAATGATAGCCTACTGGTAAAAAATGGGTATTAAAAAAATATAGACTAAATGTCTGTGAGAAATCGGGTTGTTGGTTGAGTGGAGTGGTAACTCTGCTCAAACAACAGCCGCAATCCCTGTACTAGTTTTAAAAGAATGATTAGATACATCTTTGGGTCCTGTGGCCACTTGGTTGCTTGGAGGAAGTAATAAACTTCAGCACCGAGGGCTACAAAGCTGAAGTCTGTTATGACATACACTATCCTGAATGCTTGATCAATTAATCAGGATTTCAATATGCATCTTTTCTGATTTTTATATATAGTACACTTTACAAAGTCTATTGCATGTGTTATATGACACAGCAGCTAAGATTGTAATAAATATTAATTTACCATGTCGTCTTAAAACTATTTCTGTGACAAACTTGGTTCCCAATAGCTTATTGTAAGAGGTTGGGTTACTTGTTGAGGGAGGTGAAACCCTACTCAAGCAGCACCCACAATCTGTCAGTGTGAACCTCAAAAATCTATAAATTAATATATGCTTAACCGTCTGGTAACTTGGCTCAAAAGCAGTCAGGCTTAACTTAGAGGCAATCTGCAAAGCATTTATTCAGCATACAGAAAATAATAAATTGAAAACACAACAGAAAAAAATCTCCCACCAATTTAGAAAAAGAGAGTAAAGTTAGATAAAGTATTTGACACCAAAATGACAAAAATCCAATTAGTAGAACCGGAGTTATGAATTTAAGGGAAAAACTAGCTCTTAAAAGATTAAGGCACCAACAGGCAGTGGCGTAGCGAAAGTTGAGGGGGCCTCCCTTCCATTATATATACACGGAGGGCCCCCAATTCCGGATCTAATCCAGACACCTTGGACCTGAGTATTGTGCTGAGGAGGCCCCCTCCAGCACGGGGCCCCCCAACACTGCGGGGGCTGCGGGGGCTGTGTTACACCCCTGCCAACAGGGTACATTTAGTCATGCGAGACCAGGTCAAAGTAAAATAATATGGCCCACCGGGATGTAGTGCAGGTCAGACACAAGAAGTGGATTGGGCCTGGTCAGTGCTTACCTTTGGACTTTGAAGAAATTTAAACAAACATTGTCTGAGAAGGTAAAGGTTGAGCGGGGAAAGGCTGCAGGCAGTGTCCAAGGAGGATGCATTGTCGTCGGGGAGCCGCTGGATGAAGTTGCGGTGAAGATTTCTACATTCAGTATCAGTCTCTTTTTTCGAATCTCCAGCGTGATGAACTCTTTAGCGAACATGGGTTGTCGTGTATTTAATTATGCTGACGACACCCAGTTGCTACTGAGTATTGACAACACGACCCAGGCACAAATTAGTGCTCAGAACATTCTTAGACATACGGTTGGTTGGATGACGGCAAACCTGTTGAAAATAAATCCGGAAAAAACTGAGGTTCTGGTAGTTTCCACCTTAGCCTCACCCTGGAGTGACCTTTATTGGCCCCAGGAATTAGGCCCCTCACCGATACCGTGTGATAAAGTAAAAAGTCTCGGTATCAAGATTGACAATGAGTTGTCAATGGCCAGCCAGATCTCCTCAGTAGTAGGGTTGTGTACTGGGTTGATCAGACAGCTGCGAAAGTTGGCCCCTCTCCTCTCCTTTTCCGCACTCCGTATGGTGGTCTCTGCTACCATCGTTTAGAGGCTGCATTATGGGAATGCCCTCTATCTTGGCCTGCCTAAAACCTTGATTAACAGGTTGCAGGTGGTCCTTAATGATGCGGCACATTTGATCTTCAAGCTACCCAGAAGATCTCACGCCTCTCCTTTACTGCTCAAGCTACATTGGCTTCCCATTGAGCAGAGGGTGGAGTTTAAGAGCTTGTGCACGGCACACAAGGCTATCTACGGGCAAGCCCCTGCCTATATTAAAGAACGCCTGAAAGTGTACACCCCTAAGCGAGTTTTGAGGTCCGCTGAGTCCCAGCTCTTGGTCTGCCCTCGTTACAAGCTAAAAACGAAAGGAGGGAGATCCTTTTCGGTTCTGGTCCCTTAGACTTGGAACTAGTTACCAGAATCACTTCGGAAAGAAGTGAATCTCCTGTGCTTCAGGAAGCTGTTAAAAACCTTCTTATTTAGGGAGGCTCTCGGCTCAGCTAGATAAGTGGTGTCGTAGGCCTCCTCTTGTCCTCTTTCACTGTGGTTTTGTTATCTGGTCTTGAGCGCCTAGAGACCTGTAGGTGAGTTGGCGCTATAGAAAACTAAGTTAACAATGAAGCTGCTAGCTGTAATCAACAAGGGTTCCATAAGGCCGGATACCTCTTCTACGAAGGACCACTTAAGGGGATTTGCTGCTACAGTGAAGCGGGAGCTGCTGCAAAGTCAGGCCAACCTTAAATGCACCTTGGGCAGCTCGACGAGCAGGTAGGTCCCGGTCTCCTCTCAGTTCCCAGAGCACTTTTAAGCCAAAAACTTTCAAGTTTTGAATTTTGCCATCTGGGCACTTTACCACCACTTGCAAGGGTCCGGGACTGGAGAGGCACCAATTGGAGGATCAGGACTCAATCATGGTGGATCCAGATGGTTGGATACGTTTCTGTCCCTAAGGCTCTGATCAGGACAGAGGCCAGCCAGCTATCCTTTGGAGTCACTCTGATAGTCGTGGGTTTAAGAAGTGGAACTGGGCTCAAGCAGCATGGCAGGCCTCTGAGTGTTAAAGGCAGGCTCCAGGCAGGCGAGCAGTCCTTCCAGGTGCAGTAAGGCAATCTTTCGAAGTACACAGCCCATCACAGCAGCAGGCAGTCCTCTGAGAGTCCTTCTGCAGGTCCAGAAAGTGTATTGAAGAGTGGGTCTGAGGGTTCTATTTATATACCTGGAGCATTCTTATAAGTAGGAGAAATTCCTAGGGAATTCTCTTCGAAGTGCTTGGAGTTTCCTGCCTCCCCTGCCTTCAGCTTTACTACATTAACAATGAGGAAGTGTTAGGTCCTTTGTGTAAAGGCAGGGCACAGCCTATTCAGCTGCAAGTGGGGCTGTGACCAGCTCCGACCGTCTATCCTGCCAGTGACACACCTAATCCCACTATTGTGTGGCTGACTGGGAGGATGAAACAAAGTTGAACGGCCAACTACACCCATTCATGTGACCCAGGAAGAGGCTGCAGGCACAAAATAGTTAGGGCATGAAAATACAAACTTTTTAAATCCGACCTTACCATTAAAGAGGTACATAAATTACAATTTCTTAGACACCAGTCACGAATTTCCTGCCTGCTCCTAAACAAAGGTTAGCACATATTAAAAGTAATAAGTGAACCCAATGTTATCCTATGGGAGAGGTAGTCCTCACAGTAGTGAAAAACAAATGTCATAGTTTTTCAGTTTTTCACTACCAGGACATGAAAATGTAAAACGGAAAAGTGCACGACCAACATTTTAAATACAATGCACTCTTACAACACAAAGGCTGTTTAGGGCCTACCCTCAGGGATACACATGTATTAACAAGTATTGACAAAGCCTACAAGTTTCGTTTATGGAAACTCTGCGAAATCTGGAAAAAAAGCCCTATGTGACGTAGCCAGATTTGACTGTGTCATAGCATTTCTATCTACTTCAAGTCATGTTCCACAACAGCTCAACTGCTGTTCAACACGTGAAAAAAAAATTGACAAAGCTAATAGATTTTGCATAGGCGAAATCTATTGGCTTTGCCAATGTTTTTCCATGGGCTGTATAACTGTGCAGACACATGGTAAATGAATAGGCAAGAAACATAAACATAAGTTACAAAAAGTATGTTATCCTTCTGGAAAATCACTGGTGAATTACATAATCTCTCCCAACAGGTTAACCAATTCTGTCCTTTCTAAAATGTTTCCCACACGCTATATTTACAGCCACAGGTCGCCAATACGATGCTACACTGAGGAGGAGGAGGAGGAGGAGGAGAAGGAGGATCTCTAGCCCGTTTCAGGGAGACCACATGCAGAAAACAACACAATATTAGCATTTTGCAAGCTATAACGTTTTGCAGCGTAATGCTGCATGCAGCTGCCCTGTCCCCCTTGTTGATTCTTATCCAAAAAGAAATTAACTGACAACAAGCACAACTCTAAGAGTGGGGAGGCTATGTGGCAAAATAAATTGAGAGAACATGCTCCAAATCTGAGCATTTCTGTATATCTGGTGAATGCCAAAAAATCCACATAGATGCAGCATAAACCTAGAAGGCATGTCCGGTGCAGCTCTGACAGTGTATGTATTCACCACACACATTCCATGCAGACTGCCCTGTGCAACGCTCACCTCTGATGTGTGACACAGCCAGGGTCTGCAAAGGCCCCTTCTAGCCAGCGGCATCGAGCACCATCCTGCTGCCTGCTTTGTTGTACTTGAACATTGAGGACCCAGCGGGAGAAGCGATGTGATAATCCTCAGGGCAAGAAACTGGTCTCCATTTTAGTTGGAAATAAAAATAAAGAAATCCATTATTTTTTCTATTTTTTAAGGAATGTTGCACAGTGGCGCTGGCTGGCTGCTGTACAACATGGCTTAAAGTTTTAAAAAAAGAGCTATGACCCGCCAGCCGTGACCGCATCATAGTGTTTGTTTTGTTTTTTAAACATTAAGGCATGCTGGTCCACAGCAGCTCCTGCAAATCAGTGCCTCCCAGACCATAGATCATATTTTATTTCATAAGTCGAGAGCTCAAAAGGTCTCTCTACTTTTGTTCAGTTATTGAACGCTCTTTGCTTTGTTTAACTCTTAGAACATAATAATGTTTCCCTGGTTTTATTTAGAGTGTACAACCCACTTGGTTGTATCAAATAAGTACTCGTGTGTCAGGTTATTACCTGATGTGAAATATATATCTTTGAAGGTGACAGTAAATGATGACAGTAACATACATGTTTGCACTTAATACAATAACATTACGTTGCTTGAAATAAACGTTACAAATAAACATAATAGACATTGCATGTATACTGAAACGTGACTGCCTATATTGTACACATCAAACATAGGCATTGTGAATCGTATGTATTATTACATGGTTTAATCCTTGTATGCCCTACTGTAATTTAGCATCGGGACATGTTGCCCTTGTGTCCTCGACCACTTTTAAGGTAATGGTAAAGGAGGTCAGAGTATTGTGATTCGTGGCTTAGCTATCTTAAATATGCTTAGACATTTGGTACTTTTTTCAACAATTGATCATGATAACTCTTGGCCTCGGTTTGAAATGTGCCGGCGCGTTTCGACCTTCGGTGTTTGACCTAGGTGTAGTTTGGGTGGAAGGTCTTCCTCAGGGCAAGGTATGCTCTTGCAGGACACATTCGTTGTCTTAATGTTTCTTAAATTACGTTTGGTTCCCAACTCGGAGGAGGCTCTATCCGTGAAGGGTGATGAGGGCTTGGTGCCTTTACAGCGATTCCTTTCTTTTCGTTGTCTTTTTCCTTGAAGTCGCAGCTATGATCATCACTCGGGGGTCCTGGGGGTAGTGGCTTGTTGGCAACTCCTCTCGGTGGTTGCGTTAATCCAGTACTCGGTGTGACGGCTACCTTCCCCAGCTAGCACTGCTGTGTGACCTGTCTAAAAAACATTAACCAAAACCAATAGATTCCTTAGAGGCGAAATCCATTGGCTTTCCAATGGTTTATGGTATTTTGCACTTTTATGTTGCGTGAATTCCACCTGAAGGTATTGGAGCGATTTGCTAGCGCCCCAGTAACATTACACTCTGTCGCATTCATTTATTCTTATGGGCAGAGGGGAGATGAAGTCATTTATCCAGAATCACAGAACGTTGAGTAGATGCCGAGACTCGAACACGGTTTCCCGATTCCAAAGAGACAACAATGACCATATCATAAAAACCTCTCACTTTCTGCACCTGGTGTGATTTGGAATTAACTGCACATTTTTTTACAGTTCTAAATATTGCTAAAAAAACAAGCAGACTAACTGAAGATTTTCAAGAGCCTGTGATGGTCCAATCGTATTTCATACTTCACATAAATATGCACAAACACAGACATCTAGCTGTAAAGTCAGACCTAGATCTCTTCCCTGGGCAGGCATCCAGTTCAAACTGTACCCACGAAGCAAGGATTTGATATAACCGAGCCCTGTACAAATAATGTATTAGCTTTTGCTCTTAGAACGAGGCTGGGCTCTGGTTACAAAGCAAACGTGTTCTTAAAATAGTGTTGGCTAAGCACACCAATGAGTGATGTCAGATAAACAAGGAAGGGAAAAGCAGTGACTGTGTGAGGTGGAGGGGAATCTGTGGGTGATGCACCAACGGGATGTGCGAGTTAGCAATTAGCAACGGGAGGGAGGTGCAACACTCAATGTAAAAGAAAGAACAAAGCTCAACCCTCAGTATAAAAAAAACAACAAACAGCTTCCTAAGCTAAACGCTCAGTCTAAAAATATGCGGAGATCTCAGACCAAAAAGAATAAATGTTCAAAATATTCCAGTACAATATTTTAATTAGTTGGGAGCACAGCAGCACACATCACATGCAGTTGGCCAACACCTTGCTCGTAAAGAAAAAATGTGGTGAAAAAGCAGATGAAAGGTTAAAAAGGAGCCTTAGGCCAAGCTCCACTAATAAGAAAAACACACAAAGAATAACAGAAAATAGCATGCTATAGTCAACAGAAACCAAGGAAAACAAAGTGGCAATCATACTAATGAATGCAAAGTAAGGGCAGGCTGTAAGTCCCTTTTAAGATGTATATTGATACCACTTTACTAGGGACTTATACAAAAATGTAATATGCCAATCAGACGTAAGCCAGTTCTACTAGTTTTAGAGAGTGAGCACAAGCACCTTAGCACTGCTTAACAGTAGTAAAATGGGCTACGGCCAGCAAAAACGAATTCAAGAAAAATCAGGGGGCAAAGGCAAAAGGTTTGGGGGAAACCACCCTAAAGCTGACAGGTCTAAACCTGTCCAACAGTTGAACAGTTAGTTTTACAATAATGTTATATTATACAATGGGTCTGTGTAAATTCTGTCATAGTGTGCTGGCCCCACTACTCGTTTGGCTGAGGGGACAATGAAAGCCTACATTTTCCAGACTAGTGGGTAAATATCCCTGCTTAATCCTGCATAAGTTCCCCTCGAAAAGAAAAGAGTGGAAAGAGGACATCATGACAACAAACGGAGAGCAGATAGTGTGTAAGCTGCAGACCCAAAGACAGAACAGACTGATGCTGTGCAGAGAGGTACAGAGAAGCCACTTATTGCTGTCACGATGTTCTGTTTGTGCCTCCCCATTTACTGGTGGGCAAACTCCTGAACCCCATACAGCTCCTAGTGAGAAACTGCTCCTGCCCCGACTGCTAAATCCCTGGTCTTCCCTATTTTATTGTAAGGCGCAGATTGGAGGTATTTGTCTTAACTCAACAACCTTACTTGTGTGATACTGATTTCTGGAAGAAGTGATACTTATTGTAAATACATTGGTGGAATTTCCTCCAGCAGTCGCACTGATTCTGCTCTGGATTTAGTACTTCCACCAAAAAACAGGGACTTTCCAGTACTGCCCAATTATAAACCAGCGGCCAGATTCATCAATGTCCCGTTTTGCGAGTCCTTAATAGCGATTATTAAGGAATCGCTATTAAAGACTCGCAAAACGGGATTCAAGTAGAAATCGGCAAAAAAAATTGCGATTCCTACAGCTTCCTTATTTGCGATCAGCAAATTGCTAATCGCAAATAAGGATGCGATTTCAAGGGTGCCAGGGTGTCCAAAGGACACCCTGTAGCACCCCTGAAATGTCAATGTAGACTGATGTTGCGCACACACATGTCCAAAGGACATGTGTGTGTGTAACAAACAACTTAGAAAAATGCACTAATGTGCATTTTTCTAAGTTTTCGCTATTTACCACAAAGTCAGACTTCGCGGTAAATAGCGGTAAAAAATAGCGAATTCAACATTTTTCAAAGGTTCATGAATAGCATTTAAGGAATCTCTAATTGAGATTCCATAAAATGCGATCGCAATTTGAGAATTCGCAATTATTTGCGATTTTTCAAATTGCGAGTTCATGACCCATTTATGAATTCCAAATGGCATTTTTTGCTGGCGCAAACGGACGAATTTTGCGATTCGCACCGTTTGCGCTCGCAAAAATGCTTGAAGAATCTACCTGATTCGGCCAGATTCATCAATGTCCCGTTTTGCAAGTCCTTAATAGCGATTATTAAGGAATCGCTATTAAAGACTCGCAAAACGGGATTCATGTAGAAATCCCCCAAAAAATTGCGATTCCTACAGCTTCCTTATTTGCGATTAGCAAATTGCTTATTTGCGATTAGCAATTTGCAAATCGCAAATAAGGATGCGATTTCAAGGGTGCCAGGGTGTCCAAAGGACACCCTGTAGCACCCCTGAAATGTCAATGTAGACTGATGTTGCGCACACACATGTCCAAAGGACATGTGTGTGTGTAACAAACAACTTAGAAAAATGCACTAATGTGCATTTTTCTAAGTTTTCGCTATTTACCACAAAGTCAGACTTCGCGGTAAATAGCGGTAAAAAATAGCGAATTCAAAATTTTTCAAAGGTTCATGAATAGCGTTTAAGGAATCTCTAATTGAGATTCCTTAAATGCGATCGCAATTTGAGAAATCGCAATTATTTGTGATTTTTCAAATTGCGAGTTCATGACCCATTGATGAATTCCAAATGCCGTTTTTGCGGGCGCAAACGGCCGAATTTTGCGATTCGCACCGTTTAAGCTCGCAAAAATGCTTGATGAATCTACCTGCAGGTCTTTAGTTTGTAAAAGATATCGTACTTCAGTTTTACACAAACTGAGTGGTGATTAAAATAGAAACTTTCCATGGAGATAATATGATTGGAAAACAGACACGAGGATTAAATATCAATTTTGCTAAGAGGTGCAAACCTAACATGGTTAGGTGATTCGTTCTTAGCTCATTTTGTATGGAAAGTCAGTGAACCACTGGACAGTGTCTAGACTTTGGTGAGTATGGTTTAAAGTGAAATTCAAATGGAACCCAATTGACATGTGTTAAAAGCACACCGCAGAGGCACATAAAGGTATAATACTGAAAGGCAATTACACTATTGTAATGTTTTCCAAAGCTCAGCTATGGTGACATTTTTATTTTTTTAAATCAAGGTCCTTGGTCCCGAATGCAAGACCAAGCTGCCCTCCTCTGTGAGAGATCACATTCATGTTTTATAGGTGTTGCTCATTCACTAATTTGTGTGCAGAACATTCATGGTGAAGCAGAACCAGGAGCCTGGTATTACTATGTATATAAAGGTGAATGTGGCCTTCCCGATCGATGTTCCATCTGTAGGTTGGGCTTGAGCCAGTGCATGCGCTGTTGCTCGTGAGGTGTGCTGTTTACTTACAATGGGCAAGTAGCCCCATCCCTTACAATTGGATTGTTTCATTGTCATTCTGAATTGATGTATATTAGGTGATCAGCGCATTACACTCTATTGCTTTCTGTTTGGTTTGCCCCTCCCTGAAACATGGCCATAGAACCTGTGAGTCCTTCCACAAGCTACTTTTCTCTATGCCTTTGACATTTGTTTACAAACAGTTTTAGCCTCGTAGGCATACATTGACTGATAGTATTTCTTTGCCAGACGCACATGTATACTTTAAACTCACCTGTACGTCACTCTCCTCTACCCTATTCAATGCCACTCCATGCAATGGCACTCTATGTTACTCTACTCAATGCCAGACTACTTTACACCACTCCACTCTACTCTGTGCCACTCTATTACTCTCAAACCCACTCTATGCCACTCTACACACCCACTCTATCCCACTCTACACCACCTCACTTAATTCCTTCCAGGCAACTCTACTCCAGGATACTTTACTCGAGGCCACTCTATGCCACTCAACTTCACTCCACTCTATGCCACTTCACACCCACTCTACTCTATGCCACTCTACAGCACTGTACTCAACATCACTCTGCACCACTCCACTCTACTCTACTCCACACCACTTTACTCCACTCTACTCTGCACCACTCAATGCCATTCTACTTTGCAGCAATCTAGTCTATGACACACCACGCCACTGTGCTCTATGACACCCCACTTGCCATGACTCCAGGCCACTCTATGCTAGTTCAATCTACTGCATGCCACTCTTTGCCACTCTACTCTCCCAATGCATGGCACTCTATGCCTCCCTATGCCATTTCACGCTACATGACTCCTGTCTAAGCCACTCCACACCATTCCACTCCATATAATGCAACTCCATGGCACTTTATGTCACTCTACATCACTCAAGTCAATACCACTCTATATTACTAAATTCTTTGCCAATGATGGAGCGAGGTGAAGACACAAAATTTTGTATACCCCTCGTGAAGTCATTTCCTCATAACTGTAACCTTTATTAATTGTGTGGTTTGGTATACTAATCAACGTAGTATAGAATGCACACATAAATACACGTGGGAATATTAATCTGCTTGCATGGAAAAATATAACTGACTAATTTAGTAATGTTGTCATGGTGTTTACTAATGCAAAAGCTTTAAATTAATCGAAAGCATACCAAGCATATGTGTTGCTTATTTGCTAGGTAACAACTAACAGGGAAAACCTTAGCATGGGGGAGATAAACAGAAGAGTTATATTTCAATATTTAACATTTATTTGTGTTTGTTTCTATGATAGTTCCCGTTCTGGCCTGTGAGGCCTAATTTAAAATGGAAGTTTTCTGTATACTCCGAAAGAAAGATGTATTGCGCATGTGCAGCTGAAACCAAGAGTGAATGTGAGCTGCCTGTGCCTGAACAAAGAGGTTCAAGGACAACATGCTCCAAAAGTTCAGATGACTGCCAACAAATATGGACGTCTCTATTGTAAATCGTGGGAAAGGAACTCAATATTGCCAGTCGAGGACGTGACTAGGCCGGACATTCTTAAAACAAAGAACTCTTTAATTTCAGCTGATGCTACAGAAAATGAATATTAGAATGATGAGGTGTAGTTCATCCACCCTCAAATTGTCCAATCAGGACTTGAGTTTGTACTGACATTTACTTTTGTAGATAGATAAAGTTAGTGAAATAGGGTATAAAAAGACATGACTTTTCTTAAGAAAAAAACTCTCTTTCGATTTCCTCCTGCGATGCTGTCGGAATGCTGATTTTCCTGAGATGTAAGACTTGGAATACATTTTCTATTTTTCTTTGAATGAGAACTGAGTTTTAGTTGAGGTTATTAGTTAGGGAAGTTAGGAGAAAATGAACTTTGGGAACTATCTGTCCTTTTCTAATACTTGTGTCTTAATACCTAGAAATTATAATGTCTATTTCTGAATCTTTGAAATAAATGAATATAACTGTTTGGGATAAAACTTTTACTCTTGGAAGGTTATTTTCGAATAAAGAAATAAATAAAGTGAATTAACTGTTAGACATGCTAAACCCTGCTTTGACTAAAAACTGGATAAATGGAGAATTAAGCTGGTCTTGTATTTTCCGTAGCCTAATTTTTACTAGCAGATCCATTGACCATAATGGTGGTGTGTCCGAATAAATATCTCAAAGATAAACCATGGTAAAATTGATTAAACTGCAGGCGTAAATAGTATAAATATTTAGTTTTGATTTAGACACTCCGCTATGATCCAGCAGCTCTCCTTTGAGTCTCACCAATCCATGAAGTAGAATGAAAGTGTGTATGAGTGACTCGCAGTGTCATGGGCCCCACTGCTGAGTAATGTATGATTTGGTACTTCAGGGAAGGGTGATATGGTTTTAGAAAACATTTCCGGAGTAGCATTACCAACATTCTTCTCTATTCCACTCTACTGTACGCCACTACACTCTGTGCTACTCTATGATACTCCATTCCACGCCACTCCAGTCAATGCCACTTTACTCCACTCTCCTCTACGTCATACCACTAACTTTTACCTATGCTGAACAGCTGCCACTCTGCTGCATAACATGGCTAAAAGACATTGGCAAAGCCTATGGCTTTGACGTAGGCACGACCTATTGGCTTTGCCAATGCTTGTTATTTTTAAATACATATACTGTTAAGAGGCCAAGAAAGTGCTTATAGCGAGCACTTAATTCTTATTTTATAACTGGGAGCATGAGCACTTTATTACAATACATGGATGGGTGGATGTGATATATTTTAAAAAAATATATTTTTATTTGCAAAAAACAAATTCAAGTTAAATCAAACATACGGGTCACGTCCAAGGCTTGCAGAGAACTTATAGATACTTCAGAGAACCATCTGGGTTACAGCTTCATCAAGGTTGCATTCACCACTGCGCCTTCGGCCTGGTCGCCCCCACTGCCTACCTGCTGCCCGCTGCCTACCTGCTGATGCTGCCGCTGCCCCAGCTGCCGCAGGGCCGCCCACCAAGCCACTGCCTACCTGCTGATACTGCCGCTGCCCCAGCTGCCGCAGGGCCGCCCACCAAGCCACCGCCTACCTGCTGATACTGCCGCTGCCCCAGCCGCCGCAGGGCCGCCCGCCAAGCCCGACATCCTTTTTCCCGCCGCTGCCAGCCCGCGCCCCCGGCCCCCCCGCCAGCCGATTGGTCAGCCCGCTCCCGCCTCCCCGCAGACCCTCCCTACCGGCTCCCTCCTTATGACGCCCCCGGAGCGACCGCGCAGCGGACGCGCGCAGCGGGAGCACCGATTGAGCGCCAAAGGTAAGCCCGTCTGCGCCCGTCCGCGCCTGGACCGCGCCCAGTGCCAGGACCCCTGGCCCCCACCGACGGAAGCCGACCCGACGGACCTACGACGCCACCGAACTCAACGCACTCAACACCGGCCGAACCCCGGGCTGCTACCGAGCCACACCGAGACGCACCCACGGACCCTTCAGCTGCCACACCTGCAAGTTCACCTGCAACCGGACCCACGCCACACCAGCACCCACCAAGCCGACCTCCAGCAGCACCCACCTGAAGTGCATCCTGCTCAACACCGGCTCCGTCCACAGACACGCCGTCGAGCTCTGGAACCTGCTCGACACCACAGCCCCAGACGTCGCCTTCCTCACAGAAACCTGGATGAACGCCTCCTCAGCGCCCGACATCGCCATCGCCATTCCAGACGGATACAAGATCATCCGGAGGGACCGCGTCAACCAGACAGGAGGAGGCATCGCCATCATCCTCAGGAACACCATCCGCATCACGACCAACGCTGACGACGCTGACGACACCCTCGCACCCGCCGAACACCTGCACTTCCAGATCCACGTCAAACCCAAGACCACCCTCAGAGGCACCCTCATCTACAGACCCCCGGGACCACGCACACAATTCAGCGAGGACATCGCCGACTTCATCAGCCCACACGCCCTCCCCTCCGCCGACTACATCCTCCTCGGGGACCTCAACTTCCACCTGGAGAACAACAACGACCGCAACACCACCACCCTGCTGGACAACCTCGCCAACCTCGGACTCAAGCAACTGGTGACCACCCCCACCCACTACGCTGGACACACTCTCGACCCGATTTTCTCCTCCAGCAAGGACATCGCCTTCAGCCACGCCACGGGGCTCCACTGGACGGACCACAGCTGCGTCCACTTCAGCTTCAGAAGAACCACGCTCCACCATCACCAGCAACAGGCTCCCCGCAGAAGCTGGAACAAGATCACTGCAGACCAGCTCGCTACTTCCCTGAACAAGAACCCTCCCACCAGCACAACGAACCCCAGCCAAGCAGCCACCAACCTCACGAAATGGATCAGCGACTGCGCAGACGACCTCGCCCCGCTGAAGACCCCGCCGAGCAGACCCGGCAGCAAGAAAGCCCCATGGTTTAACGACGACCTCAAGAGCTCCAAGAAGAACTGCAGAGCACTCGAGAAAACCTGGCGCAGAGACCCAACACCGGACAACATGACTGCCCTCAAGCTCGCCACCCGAAAACACCACCACCTGATCCACGCCACCAAGAAAACCGCTTTCAAGGAACGACTGGACAACAACGCACACAACAGCAAGGAACTCTTCAACATCGTGAAAGAGCTCTCCAACCCCAACGCCGGAAACAACGACATCACCCCTTCGCAAGACCTCTGCAACTCCCTCGCCTCCTACTTCCACAACAAGATCGCAGATATACACAACAGCTTCAGCACTCAACCGACGCACGCCACGACCGAACCACCGCCCCCCACCACCACCCTCCGCGCCTGGACCCCGATCAGCACCGAAGACACCATCCACACGATGAACTCCATCCACTCCGGATCTCCGACAGACCCCTGCCCTCACCACGTCTACAACAAGGCCGACACTGTCATCGCACCCCACCTGCGGGACATCATCAACACCTCCTTCGACACCGCCACCTTCACGGAGAGCTGGAAGCACGCCGAACTCAGCGCTCTACTCAAGAAACCATCAGCAGACCCAACCGACCTCAAGAACTACCGCCCCATCTCGCTGCTCCCGTTTCCAGCCAAAGTCATTGAGAAGACCGTCAACAAGCAACTGGCCGCCTTCCTCGAGACGAACGGATCCCTCGACCTCTCGCAGTCTGGCTTCCGGGCCAACCACAGCACCGAGACCGCCCTGATCGCAGCCACCGATGACATCCGAGCCCTGCTCGACAATGGAGAAACAGCGGCCCTCATCCTCCTGGACCTCTCCGCGGCCTTCGACACTGTCTGCCACCGTACCCTAGTACAGCGCCTCAGCAACGTTGGAGTCCAGGAGAAGGCACTGGAGTGGATCACCTCCTTCCTCGCCGGAAGGACACAGAGAGTCCGCCTCCCCCCGTTCAGATCGGAAGCCACCGAAGTCATCTGCGGCGTCCCTCAAGGCTCCTCGCTCAGCCCAACACTCTTTAACGTCTACATGAGCCCCCTCGCAGCCATCGCACGCCAATACAACCTGAACATCATCTCCTACGCCGACGACACCCAGCTGATCCTCTCCCTCACTAACGACCCCGCCACCGCCAGAGCCAACCTGCACGAAGGGATGACAGACGTAGCCAAATGGATGTCGGAAAGCCGCCTGAAACTGAACTCGGACAAGACGGAAGTCCTCATCCTGGGATCCTCACCCTCCGCCTGGGACGACTCCTGGTGGCCCCCCGCCCTGGGCAGCGCACCCAAACCCACAGACCACGCACGCAACCTGGGCTTCATCCTGGACTCCTCCCTCTCCATGACCAGACAAGTCAACGCCGTCTCCTCGTCATGCTTCAACATCCTGCGCATGCTACGAAAGATCTTCCGATGGATCCCCACCGAGACCAGGAAGACGGTCACCCAGGCCCTCGTCACCAGCCGTCTGGACTACGGCAACTCCCTCTACGCTGGAACCACCGCCAAACTCCAGAAAAGACTCCAGCGGATCCAGAACACCTCAGCACGACTCATCCTGGACATCCCCCGCCGCAGCCACATCTCCGGACACCTGAGAGACCTGCACTGGCTCCCGGTCAACAAGAGAATCACCTTCCGGCTCCTCACCCACGCACACAAAGCCCTACACAACCAAGGACCAGGATACCTCAACAGCCGCCTCAACTTCTACGCTCCCAAACGCCAGCTTCGATCGACCAGCCACGCCCTCGCCACCGTCCCCCGCATCCGAAGAGCCACCACAGGAGGAAGGTCCTTCTCCTACCTGGCTGCCAAGACTTGGAACTCCCTTCCGACCCACCTCCGCCTGACCCAGGACCACCTCGCCTTCAGGAAGCAGCTCAAGACCTGGCAGTTCGAGCAGTAGCGGACCCCCCCCCCCAGCGCCTTGAGACCCTCTGGGTGAGTAGTGCGCTATATAAATGCTATGATTGATTGATTGATTGATTGAATTTAGGATAAATAGCAATTACTATGATTTCAAATCGGCCAGCTCTTCGTCACGTGCAAAACAGGGAGGCTCACAGATATTCCCCCTATATTCGTTCCAATTAGTCCATATTGCCACCCATTTCCGCGGGCACCCCGAGCCACATACACAGTCTTCTCCTGTACCATGCTCCAATCCATATCCTTTTTCCAAGAGCCCTGAGTAGGTGGTGCCTTCGCCCCCCACAGTCGTGCAATATTTCGTTTAGCGATCGCTAAACCTAGTGTGACCCACAGTTTCCCTTTAGGTGAAAGGCCTGATGGCTCCCATATATTGAGGAGACACCTCTTCGCCTCAGGTCGCAGCTCCACTGCCCACACCTCCCTCATACAATGCAACACCCGGGACCAGTAGGCCTGTATCTCCTGACACTCCCATATTATGTGCAGGAAGGTGCCAGGCTCCCCACACCCTCTGCGGCAGAGCCTATCCTCACTACAGCCCATCAGAACCAACCTCGTACCAGACATATAAACTCGGTGCAGGATTTTCAGTTGGATAAGGCGTAGTTTGGCAGCTATAGCTATCTTTCTGGGGGATGCCAGTTCTTCACTCCATTCCTCGTCATCAATTACGAGTCCATCCGCCTCCCACTTTCTCCTTAGGGCCCTCAGCAGGTCTGGAGTGTGGTGTATGAGTTTGTTGTACGTTAAGGAAATGGCTTTCTCCGGGAGGTGGCCATCTAGCAGCCTGTCCTCCAGCGGTGAATACTCTGCGGGTTGGGTCCCCGGGGGGATGTTAGTCTGAAGTGCATGTCTGACTTGCAAGTAGCGGAAATGTTCTGTCTGGGCCAGGTCATATGTCTGCAGTAGAGTGTCAAATGATACTAACCCGGTCGGGCCCCATTGGTCTTTAATTTGCGAAATCCCAATCAGGTCACAGTTCCGAAACCCTTTGGTTCGCCGAAGAGAGCCTAGTCGTTCCGAGGCCCAGAGCGGTGTTGCTAGGGTAAGTTTCCCTGCCCACCCCAATCTCTTCTGTGCTGTGTGCCAGACTTGGACCGAGTGTTTGGTGGGGCCCGTGAGACGATATCTACCCGGTCATGAGTAAAGGGCTATTTCGTAGTTGCCCCCCGGCAGGAGCCACTTCTCCATCTCGTATACCGGGTCATTCCCCGCACTGTACGTGCTCTGGTTGATGGCCGAGAGGTGTGCCGCCCAGTAATATTTCCTAATATCGGGAAGTGTATACCCACGTCAAACCATCCCTGTATTGTTTTTTTGCAGCGATAAACGGGGCAATCCATTCCAGAGGAGGTCCTGCTGAGCTGTCTCAATAGCAGCAAAGTATCTCTGGGGTACCAAGTCTGGGTAGTTTTGGAGGGCATAAAGGAATCTTGGCAGCGCCATCATTTTAAACAGCGCTGCCCGTCCCAGAAGGGACGGAGGGAGGGTTTTCCATGTGGCCGAGTCCCTCTGGAGCTGCTGTAGGGGCGGCAGAAGGTTCCGCTCCAATCTGAGGGTCAGGTCCTGAGTGATAAAAACCAAGTATGTGAATCCCTCTTCTGCTATTTCCTCCGAGAAGTGGGGGAGGGTCACCCTGAAGGATATACAGCAGGGATTTAACCCAGTTAATACTGTAGCCGGAATATTCGCCAAATTTAGTGAAGATATCCAATGCCCTCACAATGGATGCACCCGGTTTAGTAAGGTAAAGGAGGATGTCATCCGCGTAGAGAGAGATTCTATCCTCCCAACCTGCTGCCCATCGTATCCCCGCCAGGGAAGACGTGTGCCGAATCCAGGCGGATGTGATATTTTAACGTTCAATGGGAAGCAGCCCCATGTTCTCATTAGATATCACTAGCATTCATTAGGACATGTGGAGGCCTAGCCACAGTTAAGAAAGTAATTGAATGCACAACACCACCTAAAGCAAAAGTGCCTAAAAACAGTTAAACATGCGGCACATTTACACACATAAAGAAACCCTAACTTTAGACTACGTGCGGAATGCCTACTCTTTGCAAATAACCCATCCATAATTAGTTAACTTTTTTATGTCAAGGAAACAGGTGGCTAGAAACCTGCCATGACCTAAAGAAAGTCTGACGTGTGTGTGGTGTAATATGAAATATTTGCTGAGTGCAGAATAACAAGTAGTGCCGTCTGTCTCTCTACCCTGGGCCAGCTCTTGTCTCACGCCCAGGCCCTCAATGAGAGTAGAGATCAGAGGGTCAAGGGGTGCAAACAAGGGCACTGGTACTCCTGAAGCCCTTCCGGAGAATGTGTGTCCAGTAAGTTGGGGATGTTACCCTATATCGTGTAGACTTGGAAGGGGGATTCTGGACCCCCTTCCGGGGCAAAGTGTCTTGTGTTCAGTAAGCTGGGGCCTGCTCCTTAACTTGTCCACCATGACACAACTAATACTGAACTACCGGCACAGCGACACAATGCTCACAAACAAATAAAGCAAGATATATCAGTAAGATACGTAGATCTACAGACACCAACAGTTTTAAGAATTGGGAAAAATTATTAAGTTCTCAAATTAGAATATAGAGAACAAAATAAAAGAATTCAAAGATATACCCAAAAGAGATTTAACCCAATGATCAAATTAAAGTTAATAAAAACCAGATGTTGGAATTGGGGAACTGGTTGACAGGGGTATGAACTCTGGTCAAACAGCCACCGCAATCCTAGTCAAGATAAGGGGCAGTGTAAGATCCTTGAGTTGGACAAAAGGATCACGCAAAGCAGGTTTTCTTAAAGTTCAAATCCAAGTTTTATTTTTAAGCAAGAGGTAACCCATCCAAGTGCTCAGCCAGACAGGTATCACAGTTACAAGCAATTCAAACAGTACATTCCAATTCTAGGGAAACCAACAGTGGAGTGGAATACCAGGTATCCATGGTATTAGAACAATGAGTGAGAAGGAGGCAGGATGCCACAGGCAGACAAACCCTAAATTAATCCGTGCTCACCCTCTGGTAGCTTGACACAGAGCAGTCAAACTTAACTTGGAAGCAGTGTGTAAAGTATTTGTGCAACACTAGAACAGTAAAAACACCACACAAAAAGATACCACACCAAGTTAGAAAAATAGATCAGAATAAATAAAACAAGACCAAAACAACAAAAATCAAATTAGTAAAATTATAATTATTGATTTTTTAAGTTTATAGTGAAAAATAGCACTAAGAAGCACAAAGCGCTATAGGGGACATCTGGTTGCATCAGACCAGGACAAAGTCACAAGTTCAGGGCGACTGTGATGGAGCGCGGGTCAAATTGAATTAATTATGATTCAAATGCCATTTAGAGACACTGAGGAACTTTGAATCATAATTAATTTAATTTGAGGGAAATGAAATGAAAACTACCACCCTCTGTTTGTATTTATTGTTTCCTGTGTTTTATTAAGGAGAGGCAGAATATTTGAGAGCCTCCAGGTTTTTTGTTGATACATAAGAAATGGTGCAAGGATATGTTAGCCATTTGTTTGATGTAGTGATGTCACATGTTTAATCTTTGTTGTTTATGAATATTGATATTCATTGCATTTGTCATTTGTTATTGTGTATGTCTTTGGAATGTATTAGTGTTATTCTTTCCAAACATTTGAATTATTTGTGGAAAAAAGTACAAAATATCAATGAATGAAAAGGTTAAATAAATAAACTGATCAAACAAAAATAATTGGTGTTTGACCGTTGCTATAAAGAAACTGCTTGTCGATCCGGGCTGTGGATGTGGCCAATGTAGGTCTGAAGGCGGGCGGTCGTCCAGGAGTAAAGGGCCCGGACGTGAAGGTTTTTCCCCCTGCCACTAGCCCAAGGGGCATCATTACTATCTGCCGAGTATTTACCTGTCTCTCACGTTTTGGAGAGGCCGTAGGAGACAACATTTGTGCAATTCGCACAGTTAAGGTTGTATATCTGTCTCTGCCCACTCCATATGGTATTGGCACCTTAGTGTGTGTCATCCATGGAGTGAGGATGTAATTCTTTTGGTCCTGACGAATGCTGAGCTGATTATTGGCTCACCAGCAGAAACATGTTGACCTTTCTTAAAAATTCTTATAGGACTTGAAGGTTCAAATTAACCTAACCACATATAAGTCCGCCATCTTTTCACTGGTTTTATCAGAGTTAGAACTACCCTCGCAATAAAGATTTTTGTTTGAGGTGTAGTCCACTCTTTTTAAACTCACAACTTCATCACACTTTTGATATTTTTCACTCAAAAAAGAACCCAATGAAGACAATGGCTACCAACTTTTGTGGGTGCCTGAGGGTTCTTTTCTTTCCACTTTGCATGTTCACTTAACCTACCCCTATTTGGTTTCTTTACTTGTCCTGGTGGTATGAACTGTCATTGCTCCATGACTTATCTTTGCTTCTATTGATGCGGTCACTCTTCTGTTGTTTTCTACTATAAAGAAACTGCATCAAAGTTGAAAAGCAGTCCCACTAGTGGCATTTAATTTACAGACAGATGTAGTGCACTTTACTAGGGACTTATAAGTAAATTAAATATGCCAGTTAGGTATGAACCAATATTACCATGTTTAGGGGAGAGAGCACAGTCCCTTTAGCATTGGTTAGTAGTGGTAAAGTTCACAGAGTCCTAATACCAGCAAAAACAAGGTCAGAAAAGTAGATAAGGAAGGAGAAAAGTTGGGGGAAAGATCACCTTAAGGCTGTCAGGTCTAGCACCAGACAATATTACCTAGTTTGCAAATGCACCAGCACAGCCTCAGCATTTCAGGTTTGATTACACAACACAACGTCCAACAGCCAATCAAATCATAACTAGCACACAAAATGCAATGTTTATGACCTCAAAATATTTAAACCATTTAATAATAATACAAAAACCCATAATGTAATTGAACCACAACCCATGCTCAAACCAATTAATGACACTACATTCATAGCTCTGTCTAAATGGTAAGAGTTATGTGATATGTAATGTCATCTGTTGTGTAAGTGCATTTGTTTAATTAAGGGTGAGGTCAGGAGTACCTTATTTGGGTGTGACTTGTGGTTTGCATAGATTTTGTGTGGGTATAGATTTTAGTCAGTGATAATTTGCGAATTTTAGTGTTTCGGTTTTTTGTTTTAATACATAAAAATCACAGTTAAAGCGCAGTTTTTGTTAAGTTAATTTCTAAAGATTTTTTTAACATATGTTAATGTGCTGTAACCAAAATGTCACTTTACATGTTGTTTTTTTTCAGTTAATACTTATTAATTGCATCCTTAAGTGCTATAGTTGCACAATATGGAGTGATATAGAAATCCATATTTCACAGGGAATTGTGAAACATCAAATATTTCATGGTTCTCAAAACCATTGTGCAAAGCTATTCAGAGCTTAGCAACTGTCAAGGCTACATGAACTATGCAGGATGAAGGGCCAAATTATGTAGCATGGATGTCTCTACATCATGCATAAATATGCAAATTATGTGTAACATTCTGTGGCAGTATTATTTTTTTTCTTCGAACATAACCAAATAATATGCAGAGGCATCATCTCTACTGACTTAAGTAACTTTTTGTTTAACGGGTATCGATCAGTTATGCCTCACACCTGTTTATGTTCAAAGTTTTGACCAGAATGAGCAGCTACGACTGGAAGAGCTACTGCAGCTGGCCGACTTGCAGCTCCTGGAGGAGGCGTTCGCAAACCACCACCTGTTGGAAGATGAGGAAGATCATGAAGCCAGTGGGAAACATTGCTGTAGAAAACACCCAAGAAGAGTCCAACAGCCTGGAAACTTAACTCTGCCAGAATTTCAGAAGGTGCTTTCAGAACTGCTCGGATCTGATAGCTGGAACAATCAAATGGAAGTGTTATTTAATAAGGTAAGGATCCTGGACCATGCTTTGGGTAATGTTTATGCTTAAATGGATTTATCCTGTCCTGCTTCTGAGCAACTGAGGCGCAATGACTTAATATGTTCTCATCGAGACGCACTGTGGTGTGTAGCATCAATAAAAACATCTAACTTGATTACAGACAAAAATGTCACTCGACTCATCAAGTCCTCCTAATGTAGCTTTATCTGCACTTGATACACTAGGCCCAGCCAAGTGTGCCCTATGTATATCTCTACTTGATACACCAGACCCATTCAGTTTGTTCAAAGTATTTATGAACTTGACTCCCCAGATCAGGCTTGTCTGCCCAATATATGTGTGCATGTAATACAATAGACCCGTCCAGTCTGCCCAATGTACCTCTGTACTTGTCACATTGGCAAGTGGGTTCCAGTTTTACCCCTGCTTACAAAACCAATTTCTTTACCTGATCATAGCAGCATAGGCATTAATTTCTGAATAATCCTAAAATTCAAGATAGTTTTGATGATCAAATAACTGAATTTAATAGTTTATGAAAAAAGCATTTGGAACCTGAAAACCTACAGTCCAACGGCAGAGCTTCAATGTAGAGGATAGGCTGGGCACATAATGGGTTTGTGTAATCCCTATGCCTTCCTGACAACGAGAGACCTTCTCAACACGGCTGAATACCTTTGAAACCACAGACACATTCTCAATTACCAGTCAATGGCAGAGCTCATGTTTTACCAGGGAGTTGCCACCAGAGTGTTCTTAAGAGGGACGTTCCCACACTTTAAAGGCAAGGAACTTGCAACTTTCTTGTAAAAGCCACTCTTGCACCCGAGTTAGTCAGGTTCCAGTGTCTGTGCTTGGATGGTGGGGAAGAACATGGTGGTGCGCCACAGGGCACAACACAGATTTGGAAATCAAAATGAACTAGCTGAACTGGTGTTTGCTCATGTAGTGTGTGTCAGAAAGACATATTAGTTTTTTATGAAGGCCCTCACCCATCAACCTAGTTGGTGGCATGCTTCATCATCGGCCCCACCCGAGGCTCTGAGTGCGCCTCAGATGTGCTGCGATTACTGCTTACAGCGGAGCGGTGTAATTGTTGAGTGAGTGTGCAGTGATGGTGTGCAGGGTGGGGTTTAAAAACTGTCCTCAGGGTCCCCGTTTCCCAAGGGTTAATTTATTTGTGGGCCCTTGGCAGGGTTAAAAATAACGCTAGTGGATGTGGCTGGAGAGACTTATGGTCTCCCACATTCCTTGTGGTCAACTAGTTTCAGCCAGGCCTCGTTTAAAATCTGGCTTTCTTCAGGACCTATGTGAAAATGTGATTTAAAAAGGAGCTACATATAATGGATATGTGTTCCAATGTGTTGCACTCGCTAAGGTGCTTTAACTGTAAGAGGAGGATTTCCTCTCGAGTTGTACCTGGAAAGGAAGGTAGACAGTACAAACACGTAAGCACACACATATGGCTAAGGCTTGTATATAGTGAAATCGTAAGTGGTGCCTTAGTGAAGAGCGGAAAAGACCACCAGGGTTTGTGCGGTTTGGGTTAGCATTGTGACTAAATCACTGACTGTGTAATATATTCGCTATTGGTGCGGTCTTAACAACATTTGTGTAGCTCTGACAACTGTATGTGCGCTGCTTACTCTTAGGATTTTGAAGGTAAACTCAATGAGTCCCTGGAGGAGGTCCTGAGTAGTAATAGCGTTCTGGCAGGTAAACAAACAATAGTATGCACAATGGCTAAGGCAAACGCGAGATACGAGCAACTGCTCGGGGCTCGCTCCTGTTGGTTTCCAGGGGGTAACAGTGGGCCAGGGGCCCCCGTGAATCTCGTGACCCGCTGCTCCACCTGTTGCGGCCGTACAGGGACTCCGTTGGTGGGTTTACGGAGTTTCGGTCGGCTTTAAATGGGTTTCCCAGGCCTCAGCTGTTACTTGTTGCTCGCAGGGCGCGCCTGAGGGCGTGATTAGCGTCTGCAAAATACGTGACAAATAACACAGAAAACAGACTGCCTATGTGTTTGGGCAATGAGAAAGGGAGATTCATTATGATTTTACAAAATTCACAGTGATGTTAAGAATTGTTAAAAATGTTTGTAAAGGTGGAGCATTACAATACAGCTTTATAGTTATGTTACAACCTGCAGAGCGCCTGTCTCCCTGAACCAAGGCCAGCCGTGCATGAGTCTGATCGCCATTTGCCCACCAAAGTCTGCTTCACCTTTGAAGCTCACATTTTGGGCCAACACTCTGTAGCTTCCTGCAACGTGGAGGTAACACCTCCCTCTGTAGTAGACTACTATTGTTGCTGAGCCTGGGAGTCGTTCACACCACTCCCCAGGAGGGAAGAAGGCTGTCTGATGGCCAACAACTGTATGTGGCCACTGGACAAACTAGGCAACAGAGGGGAAACTTCCTAAAAGTTGTCTGTCTTTAAAGTGGACATTAAATATGACTTGAGCATGAAGCCGGTTTAATGCTACAAATAATTTGATGCCTTAAAGTACCCATATTAGTACTCTCATTCAGAAGTTAACTGGACTGAGGGTCAGCCAGTCACTCTGCGTTAGCCAATGAGGCTACTAACTTTTCTACAGCAAAACGACAATTTGGAAGTTTTGCTGTCAGGACATATTAAAAGTATATGTCCTACTTAACAATATACAGCTTGCTGCCTCAGGGCTCAACAGGCCTTCCTTGGGGTAGTCTTATATATATTGTTAAGGGAAGTGGGGGAATTGCCATTAGTATAAATAGCAAAGTCAAACTAGCAGTGTTAGAACTGCGCTTTACGTCTTCAGTGGTAGCCTGGGAGCCTTTAGTAACTTTGTCACAGGCTGCAGCCCTGGATGGACTCTCCAACTTACATACCCTGGGTACCTTTGCACCTGGTACTAAGGACTTAAATTAAATCTGCTTATGCCAGCTGAGGGTAGCCAATTCAACATCAAATTTGCAATTTGTTAGAACACTGGCACTGAGAACTGGTTAGCAGGCCTCAGTACACTCTCAGAATTGAAAAACCAGCAGCATCAGTCCTAATCTATGAGGGTGATAATGAAAATAGAGGCATTTCCTTACATATGCATAGTGTGTGACTACAGGATAACACTCCCACTCCGGGTAAGTATTCGCTAACCAGACAAATGGGTAAGAGTACCCGTGAAGTTGACTACAGGTTCTGTGTGTGTTCCCTCAAAGCGCTTTACCTGTTGTGTGCTGTGCATCATGATTTGCAGTGTCTCGCAATTCAAAATCAGACCACATTTCTTGAGTGGTCTGGGGTGTCTACTTTCTAAAAGTAACAGACAAGCATGCTACTCGTTTTCACTGAGAAATGCTCCTTTGTGAAATTGCTCGTACCACAAGAAGGCTAATTGCATGTTGTAGGATCAACACCCTATTTTTTAATAAAATATGTGACTGACTGACCAAGACAGTTGGTAGGCAGAGGGTCATATGGTCCTGACGAAGGCCGGTGACCCTGATTTGCACATGATGGTTTGCCGAAACATGTTGACAATAATTTTAATGATGGGAGGGTTGAAAAAAGACCAGAGAACATCAAACTGAATTTTTTTTATTCCGGTCTATTGGACCGAGAAATAAAGCATCAGAACTAATTGGGTATCCTCAAGGGAGTTTTAATCAATCCAAACTATTATAAACCTGATCTTGCTTCAACAACTGAAACCAAAACAATTTCATGCTCCACCCCTGTTGATGGCTACACAGGGAGTGTAGAAGCAGCCTATTGATGAAGCATGACACAAATAGTGGGTGAGGGCATTTCTTCCCCAACAGAAGCGATTTCTTAGAGGGTAGTTTGGTTTTCCTTCATCAGCATTTATATGTGTTCTATTTTTTAAATAGACTGCATCTTGCTTATAAGCTTTTTAAGGCCTACCTTAGGGGTGGCATATGTATTAAAAAGCAAAGATTAGGCCGGTGAAAAGTTTATTTTGCCAGGTCGAAATGGCAGTTTAAACCTGCACTACAGGCTGCAGTGGCAGGCCTGAGGCAGGTTTTAAAGTGCTACTTTAGTAGGTGGCGCAATAAGTGCTGCAGGCCCACTAGGAGCCGTTAATTTAGAGTCCCTGGGTATAAATAGTACCATTTACTAAGTACCTACAAGTACATTAAATGCGCCAATCAGGTGTAGGCAAATTTTGCCATGTTTAATGAAGATTATTTGAGACAACAAAGGTCCTTAGGACAACCAAAATAGACACTAGAAAATGAAATTATAGACCACAATAGGTACTACAACCAGACTTCCACACCCGGCCGGGTGAGGAATATTTAATTCATAGATAAAAAAGAATAGGGTGACCAACCTGTGGTCAATTATACACACTTGGGATAGGGTACAGTCCTGTACCTATCTTTACAAGGAAAGAAACAAAGTGAACAGGCAAGTAGTTTTGGAGCCAAAATGTCGCTTGTAGATTAGTGATCAATGCATCCAAGTACCGACATACAGTATGTACAGATTAGTATACAAATAAATTTGTCTGAACTACTGTTTTAACCGTCAACGTTTCGATCCCCTGGCTCCTAATGAACCGGGATCATCATCAGGACTATTAAAATCAGTTGCCTGTGTTCTAAGAACGCCTGCCAGGTAATTGAGTTGCTTAATACTGGTCAGGTCTTGGAAGAGAGGAAAGGCAGCCGAGTGGTGCCGTTGCCTTATATCAGGTCTCAGAAGTGGAGCCTTAGCGGTGCGTGCTCTAGATGACACGTATTACTGCAAAGTTTTTACTCAGCCGAGTAAATAACGTCTTGTGGGTAGGGCGAGGCGAATGCAACGCCGAGGCCGCTTTGGAATGCCGCGGGAGATGAGGCGGGGTGACGGCGAGACGCAGTGGTCTCTCTCCGTGTCTCGGCAGCGTGAGTCAGTTGCCTGTGTTCTTAGAACACAGGCAACTGATTTTAATAGTCCTGATGATGATCCCGGTTCATTAGGAGCCAGGGGATCGAAACGTTGACGGTTAAAACACACACAACACTGATAGGATTTCACATTGACTCCGAGTGCACGTTCACCAGGTACTCCTTCCTGTGGTCTCAGGTGCACCAAGACACGCACACACTGCTGCAGAGACTCACTTTCTTCCGGTGCACTCGATAATCAGCCGATCACCTCCACAGTCCCAGGTTGCACCTAAGCCCACACACTGCTTCACTGAGACTTACTCCAATTCTGGTGCTCCGATCTCCAGGCGCTCTTCACCAACGCCTTCAGCTGTACTCTGACACGTTCATCGTGTCAGAGCCTCACTTCCCTTCCGATGCACACGTTGACCAGGCGCTCCTGACCAATGCCTCCTTGCCACCACGACATGCACCATGCACGTCCGAGACTCACGTCACCACTGATGCACACGCAGAAAAGGTGCTCTTCACCAACGCCTGTGGTGCACCACGACAAGCACCCAGCACGTCCGAGTCTCACTTCACCGCCGACGCATACGCCGATCAGGCGCTCTTCACAAACGCCTCCTGTGCACCACGACACGCACCATGTGCGCCTGAGTCTTGCCTCTCCTCCCAGTGTCCAAGATCATAGGGCACACCTTCCGGCGGTCTCGGGCTGCCACAGCACAAGCCCACTACATCGCTTGAAACTTCTCTGGAGTGGAAACCTTTATGTTCTTGTGTTTCCAAACAGGGAGCCAGCTCACTTCGGGTCCTTGGGGTTACCTAACAAAGCACAAAGCACAGTCTTCTTCAAGCAGGGGGACCCAGCTCACAAAGCTCTGTACCAAATGCCTCTTCCTTGGTTAAAACAGCAAACTGCAGACCAGCCCCAGATCAGGAAGCAAGGTTTGGTCCTTCCCAGCAGTCTCTTCAGTTGTTCCTTCCTTAGCAGGGGTTCCCCTTCACCACAAAATGGGTCTAAGTCTTTTCTTTTTTTATTTTTTTTTATTGAGAATTCATTGATACAAAACAGATGCAGCAAAAGAGAATGTCTTCTTTTCAATAAATACACATAGTACTACTGAAGATGTATTACTCGGTAAAAATAGTTCGGTAAAACAAAAAATACAGGCTAGAATATATTCATATAATATATATACAAATAAATACATATTTACACATACATTATAAATAAATATAGATAAAAGTGGGCCCAGCCTCATTTAATTATAACTGCCCATCCCTCCAAACTTTCAGGGGATCCCACATCTTATTACCGAAATCCCGCGTTTTCTTGCCCTTATAAAGGTATAAGGTGGATTCAATATTGTGTATACCAAGAAGTCTGGACAGCCACATTTGAAATGTTGGGACATTAGAATCTTTCCAAGCAGCTGCAAGTAAGATGCGTAATACCGCCACGGCCAGAAAAATAAAAACCTCTATTTCCCTGTTGGCTAGTGCCGTTTCACTGTCACTCCCAAAAATCATCACCGTCGGGGATAGGCTGATCTTTATGCTTAGCAGCCCCTCCAAAAATTTCTCAATCTCAGTTTTTATCAGACTGAGCTTCTCACAATTAGAAAACAAGTGTAAAAGATCTCCAGGGCCTTTCTGGCACCTGGGACAGTTGCTATCACTCCACATACCCCAATCATGAAGTTTAGAGGGAGTATAGTATTAAATAATGTTTTAAAATGTTGAGCCTTCAAGTTTGAGGAGCGAAGTATTTGTTTATCGAGCCCCAGAGCTTTATCGAGATCGGTGTCAGGATCCTGTAGTCTGTCTGCCCAAGCAGCCTCGTGCTTCTCGAGGTCATCTGGTATTCTTTCTATAAGGGCTTGATATAAATTCCTTATCTTATCTCCTCCTCTTATCAGATATCCCAGCATTGGGCAAGGTGGGCCAGGAGGTATTTCTGAGGCAACAGTTTTAAGTGTTTGGGAGATCTGGAGATATTTAAAAATGTGGCCGCTGGTCAGACCAAACTTCTCCTGTAGCCTGTTAAAGCTCAATATGCTGCCATTTGACATTACATCTCCAACCGTCCGAATACCCAGTAGTTCCCATTGTTGCCAACCCCCATCCACACTCAAGTTTGGGAAATGCCCTGAATTCCACAACGGGGTATACTTATTAATCTTGGGGATATGAAGCAATTTCTGCAGTTTTTTCCATAAATCCCAGGCACTGAGCAAACATTTATGCCGGGATTTTTTTAAAAATCTACGGCTAGTTTTTCTCAACAGTGCCCCTACCGCCTCCTTGCCCATCAATAGTTCGTAAATTGATGGAGGTTCATATAGATCAGATGTCGAGTCATACGAATACCGTCTACTAGGTGCTGGCATAAATAATATAGACATCTGGGTCAGCAAGCACGCCCAATGATAGAATCTTATGTTTGGGGCTGCTAGGCCTCCGCGTTCCTGTGGGAGAGCCATATACCTGGCTGCCCTCCTAACTTTACCATACTGCCAGAGAAAACTGTTAAAGATAGACTCAAACTTTTTTTACAACCCTTCCTCAATTAAAAAAGGTATGCATCTAAACAAATAAAGGAGCTTGGGTAACATAGTCATCTTTAGCTCATTGGTCCTCCCTATCAAAGATAAGTGCAGTGAATCTATCCACTTCAACTCCGCCTCGATTTTTTTTAAGAGTGGAGCATAGTTATCCTGAACAATAGAGCCTGTCTCTGCGTTAATTACTACCCCAAGATAAGTTGCAGAGTCTACGTATCTTTCATCAGCTTTAATGACCTCGCTTGAGCAAATTACCTGAGTTTTTGACTCATTCAATCGGTACCCCGAGTACTTGCCAAATTCCCTGGTGACTTCTACCAATATCCGCATGGCCTCAACTGGCTCTGAAGTAGTGACTGCCAGATCATCGGCGTAGGCCAATATTTTGCTTTCAAAACCATTGGTTACTACTGGCAGGATTCCCACGTTCCCTAGAATTTGCCTAATCAGTGGATCTATGTATAGTGCAAACAGGATCGGTGAGCAGGGGCAGCCCTGACGGGTACCCCTGCTAATCCGGATCCTATCGGAGCACTGACCCATCAACTGAATGCGGGCCGTTGGGTCTCGGTACATGGCCTCCATAGCCATCCGGAATTTTGGGCCAATGCCTCTGTCTGTCAGGACGTCCCACAGATATAGCCACCTGACACGGTTGAATGCTTTTTCCGCATCAAGGAGGATCATGGCGGCCCCCCTCCCCCCGGCGGCATGGGCTTCAAACAATGAGATTGCTCTCCTAACGTGGTCCGTCATTCCCCGGCCGGGGATGAACCCATGCTGCCAGGGCGAGACGAGCCCCCCAATGATCCTCCCTAACCGTGCGGCCAAGATCTTTGCATACAGCTTATTGTCTGAGTTAATCAGAGATATGGGTCTGTAGGACCCCGGATTCTCCCTTGGCTTTCCCTTTTTATGAAAGACTATGATGGTAGTGTCTTTCCATGTTTCCGGGATCCTACCCGTACCCATAATACCATTAAATAGATCCAACAAAATTGGAGCCAGCACCACCGAGAGACACTTATACAACTCCAGGGGGATGCTGTCTGGCCCGGCGGCCTTTCCGGAGGCCAGTTCAGACAGCGCCTCGCGGATCTCTTCCAGTGTTATGTCCAGCTCCAATTTTGCTCTGTCCTCTGATCCCACTCTGGGCCCATTGTCCGGATATCTCCCAAGTGGGCGCTCCCCAGCCGACTCTTCCCTATAAAGGGGTTGATAGAAGTTTGCAAAAACTGCAAGGATACCCTGAGGTTCCACAACCTCCTGCCCATTCTGTTGAATGCTAGTTATTGTGTTCTTAGTATAGCCTTGCCTGACCCTTAACGCCAACTCCTTCCCTGCCTGCTCACCGGTCTCATATACTCTCCTCCTATATGTCCAGTATTCTGCTGCCGCTTTCTCTGCCAGTTGTTTTTGTATTTCCGCTTTGATTAGGCAGATACTGGTTTGACTCTCTTTGCCTTCCTTTCCTTGAGTTAGAGCTTGGCAGTGCTGTTCCTCTGCCTTTACTAAATCTGCCATGAGCCTGTTCCTATTGGCTTGAGCTTTTTTCCTGGAGTTGGCAGTGTAACTGATGACCTCCCCCCTCAGTGCTGCCTTATATGAATCCCACACACCCTTTCTTGATGCGCTATAACGATTGGCATCGAAGTATTCTATGGTCCATTTTTGCATATATTCCACAAACTCTGCATCTGACAGGAGTTTTCGATTGAATGTCCAAGCCCTGCGACTCCTAACCAATGCTATGCCATTATATAGGATTGCCTGCGGATTATGATCCGAGAGGACCTTGGGGAGTTTCCTGATACTAATCTTACTAATTTCCGTGGAAGAAATAAGAAAGTAATCCAACTTACTATACCTCTGATGAGGACAGGAAAAATATGTGTAGCATGGGTCGTTAGGCTTCTTTGCCCCCCAAACATCCGTTAAACCATGAGATAACATCATAGACCGAAGAGCTGCAGATACCCTGGGTTTTCTGCCTGCATACGGACTCCCTGCAGAAAGATCTATAGAAATATTGAAGTCCCCGCAAACGAGGATGGGGGTTGGCCAAGTAGCCAATTCCACTTCCAATATTTCAAAAACCTCTGGGTCATCCTGGTTTGCGCCATAAATGCCGCAAATTGTAAGGCCACTCTCCAGCTCCGCCAGGACCCATCTACCATGTGCATCAGACTTAGCACATTTCGCCGCCCCCAGCATAGTTTTCCCCAAAATCACAACCCCTCTTACTGTTTAGGTTTGAGTGGAGCATGCCAATATATTGAACCCTCAAGCCTAAGGAGTTGCTTCTTAGCCCATGGTAGGTGGGTTTCCTGTATGCAAAGAATGTCAATAGGTTCAGTTTTGACAAACTGTGCCAATCTTGCTCTCTTCCTCCAATCGTTCAACCCGCCTATATTTGATGAGTATACACTAAGGCTCGACATACCCACTATAAGAAAGGTGCCCTACTCTTGCCTGCAGTAAATACAGAGAAAAGATTGTTTCCGCAACATTTGCGTCATTTCCTGAAAATACAAAAACTACAAAAATCACTGTATCATAAATTCTCATTTTATTTTGCTTTCCCCCACCCCTCACCCCCCCAACCCGTGACCCCCCCACACCTCGAACTACCCTCCCACCCCCCTTCCCCCCTACTACCCGCCCTCCCTCTGAAAGCACTCAGACCTTGGTCTGAGCTGATGATGGTTGAGTGTAGCAGCACGGATCAAGGGCGCAGCAGTTAGATAAACCTAAACAATCAAGTGAACCATATCTTACCCCCATCCCATGCCCCCCCATCAAGAGTAGATGGAGAACAAACAAAAAAAACACAGAAAGAGAAGTGGAATCATAAGAACGAAGCTAGGCTAAGAAAATAACCAGCCCTAAGCCTTCATCATTTTTGATCCTTCTAAATACCTATATCAAAAGAGAGTCATGCTATCATGCTATCAAACTAGACAAATCTAAACAAGCAAAAAAAGGAGCAATCACATTATACATTTTCTTTTTTTCTTTTTTATTTCCTTCTCCTTTCTTCCCTTTCTCTCTCCTCCCTCTCTTTAAACCCCTCAGCAAACTGAACCCTCTGGTATACGAGCTTATTTATTTAAGTTACAAGGAATCCAAAAACTCCCTTGCTTTTACTTCTGACGAGAAGTAGAGAGTCCTTCCATCCTTAATTATCTTTAACTGCGCTGGATTCACTAAGTAGACTTGGAGATGTTTGTCCTGGAGGGGCTTGATCAACTGGCGGAGTCTCCACCGCCTCTCGACCGTTGCATGACAGAAATCCGGTCTCACAAAAAAGGTCACACCCTCGCTAGATCTTTTTGCATCAGGGCGGGCCTTTTCAGAGACAAGCTGTCGAAGGACAAAGTTTCCAAAGAAGATCAAGACTGCCCTCGGCTTGTCACTATTTCCAACACCCAGGCGAGGTCTAAACGGTGTGCGGTGTATTCTTTACAATTCCGCCTCCCAGTTCCACTCCGATAATTCGGGGAATGCTGACTTAAAAAGATTAATCATAAAGACCCTGAAGTCCGAGCCCTCTGCCCCCTCCGGAACTCCCAGGACGCACAGGTTATTGCGCCTTAACCGATTTTCCATATCCTCCAGTTTCCACTGAATGTCAATAACCTGAGCGCCCTGGGAGTCTACCTTAGATGATGCTGCAGCGGCTTCCGCTTCAGTTGCCACAATCCGTTCCTCCAAGTTAGTGACCCTATTCCCCACATTAGTTTACGCTTTAGACAGTTTTCTAACGAGACCCTGCATCGGGTATCCTGTCTAGCTTCTTTCCTGTGCGTAAGGATGGTCTGGTAGATAACATCTAATAATGGGGGATAGGATGCTGGGGCCTCGGTATTAGGACTTCCCTGAAGGGGTGTAGCAGAAGAATGATCCCAGGCCAGATCACACATGGGTTGTGTATGGGCACTTCCATGGGCAGCAGGTCTTTTAGCCGTGCTGGGGGGGTTCTGTTCCAAATCACTCTCGGAGCCCGAGATGCTTTCCCCCTCAGAGGACCTCGCCTCATCGGACCATTCTGCATCTTCTCATACTGAGAAGAAGCATTCGCTACTGTCTTTATCCTTCTCTTGTTCTATATATCTTTCACCAGTGAGAGTCATCTGAGCTAGAGGAGGGCACAATTGTGTAATCTCCTTCTCCTTCACTCTACCCGCACCCTCTTCAATCATTATTGCTTGACCCAAAGTCATCTCCAGCTGGTTACTTGACTGCGGGGACTGCACAGGCACTGATTGTACGATGTGCGAAACGAGTTCAGCTGACCCCCCGCTTTCAGGTGTAGCCCCACCAGGTTGTTTATCTGTACCTGCAAGCACCAAGAGTTCATCAGCTACCACTTGTCCCTCAGTTTCGACTGTTTCTTCAGCCTGCACAGCAGCAGGCAGCGTCTCACCCGTTAGCTCCTCTACTTCATCCGGAAGGGGAGTAAGTGCGGGATCCATACCTGCTTCTTTAAACTCCTTAAGTTTTTGTGTCACTGACACCTGGGCTAAGGGCTGCGGCACCGTCACATCAGCGTTCTTTTGGTTCTTACCACCACGAATCAGCAGTTCCGAAATAGAGGGGGATTGCCGTAAATGCTGTGCCGCCAATTTTCCTCTCTTGGTTTGCGCCGGCGTTTCAGCATTTTCACCTATATTCGGGATCACTGAGGACGGAGATAAGTTTGCTGTCTCATGCTGTGTTTGCCCCATACTTGTGGCCGCAACTTGAGCCATTTGTGCAGTCTGTATTGCCTGTGCTGATTGTGCTGCCTGTACTGCCTGGACTTTCTTCTTTGCAGCAGCCGCTGCCTTTGCTGCTGCTCCTGCTGTCGTTTTCGGGGCCAATATTGATGCGGTGATGGCTGAATGCAGTCTTTGTTGCCGGTTTCTGAGCAGAGATGCTCCTCCCGCTGCTCTCCCCTCGCTCCACACGGCCCGCTTCTGCCAGCTCCTGACACGCCCCCAGCACTGCAGGCGTCGGCTCCAGAACGCCAGGGCGGCCTCGAGCAGCAGCCTCAGAATCCCGTCTGCAGTCCGCCTTGCACCGAAGCCCGCCACTCCGAACCGCCAGAGACCGCAGATCATCAGCGCAACTCCAGTTACAGCTCCGAGTCCGCCCTGCCGCTCCACGGCTCTTCACACACAGCCGCCAGCCCGCTCGGTCAGCGCACCTCCCTCTCAACCGGGTAAGTCGCCTCCTCGATGGGGGAGAGAGGTTACCGCGCCGCGCCCGTGCTGCTACTCTGCGGCTATCTCACACAGCCGCCATCTTGCTCCTCCGGAGTCCGGGTCTAAGTCTTTTCAGTGTAAATCCATTTCTATTCACGTTCAGGGGTCACAGCTCTCATAGTTATACCCCTAAATGTCTTTGAAGTTCGTTGTGCTCAGGGGTCCCTGGCCCCTGCCTAAATCAGTTCTGGGTGTCTCCCTCCCAGTGTCACCTTTCTCCCTATGATAGTGGGGGTCTGGATCCTTAATCACTCAGCAGGAGATTAGTCAATTGTTTTATAGCAGCAACCCAGGCCTCTTCACCTCCCGGGCTTCTCCTCCGCCTACTCTCCAGATGCAGGTCAGCCTGGTGCCATCTCAACCCCTCCCTTAGGTCAAGACCTCCCCAGTTCCTCTCAGATCCAGACAGTCAATCCACATTCAGCAGAGACACACAGAAATGCTTAAAGCACAAAACTCAGCCACTTTCTAAAAGAGTGGTTCCTGAACAGTGACAAAACCACTTTCATAGAAAGATGTGTTATGACACTGTGAGTTCACACATATTATGGGAAACTAGGTTAAAAATACAATACCCAGCCTCCCCCATTCTGTCCTATGGGCAGAATGGCCTTTCATCAGTGAAAAATGAAATGGAGTATTTTTCAGTGTCAGGACATAAACATACCTCAGTATATGTCCTGCCTTTTAGTTACACTGCACCCTGCCCAGGGGTTTACCCAGGACCTACCACAGGGTTGCCCACTGTGTACGGAAAAGGGAAAGTAAGGCCTGATAAGTGGTTGCACTTGTCAGGACAACATGCTACCTTAGCAAACTGCTCCCAGGCCCTAAACTGCAGACCTGAGTTCTCTCCTCTGCACACCTTTGCATTACGAGCCCTGGCACACACAGTGCACATCACTAGGGACTTTATTAGTAAGGCAAACATACCAATCATGGCCAACCAATTACCATTACACTTTACACAGGGAACACTTGTACTTTGACACTGATCAGCAGTGGCAAAGTACCCAAAGCATTTAAATTGTCAACTCAATGTCAGGAAAACGGTCTAGGGGGAAAGCAAAATGTTTAGGGAACTTTAACCAAAAAGGCCAAGTCCAACAAGCACCATCCTCTGACCACCTCAAGCTTCTAAGAACCAGGAGAAACTGACACTACAGCAATATCAGAGGATCAGATGCAGACTTCTTCAGTAATCAAGTAAACCAAGCCAAGAACCGTCCCAAAACGTTATTTGAACTATCCAAAACTCAATCTAAGGGTGTGCCCCACCGCCCCCTAGCTACACCAGACACATTACCCAACTGTTAAGAATTTTCCCCCTTCTTCACTTTGAAGACAGAAAACATAAAGACGGGCCTGCTCAATGACCTAATATCCCTCCCTGACACTCACATAGTCACTTTTTTGCCCCTGCTAGGATCCACACTCATAGGCACCACAAAGTTTGACCTAAAAAACAACGCATCCTGGTCATCCTTCAACGCTTACAGTAAAGAAGCTATGTTACAAATGCTTATGGCCCTGAATCCCACCAACCACTTCACTGACCCTCTTCCCGCAAACTACATAAAAGACTTCATTCCACTATTATTGCCTCTATGGACCAAGTTTATAAATACCTCTGTCCTGCAAGGAACTATCCCTGAACTCCTTAAAGCAGGGCAGGTATCCCCCATTTTAAAGAAGCCATCAGCTGACCCCTCGGACCTAAATAATTATTGCCCAATATCTAATATTCCCACTTTGGCCAAACTCTTAGAAAAATGTGTTCACATGCAGTTTGGCAACCACATTGATCAATTTAACCTGCTCAACCAATACCAATATGGCTTCCGTGCAGGACACAGTACTGAATCAGCCACGACCCACATAATAGATGACGCACTAAATATTCTTGACCAAAACGAAGCCTGTTTACTAATCCTGCTCGACCTATCTTCGGCCTTTGACACCGTCAAACACGACAACCTGCTAGAACTCCTGAAACACAGAATGGGACTATCGGGACCGGTTCTAAACTGGTTTATCGCTTTCCTTCAAAACCGATCACAAAAGATTCAAGGTTTATCAATCCTTGTCCAAGCCCGTCCCATTCACCTTAGGAGTTCCACAGGGTTCCTCCCTTTCGCCTACACTTTTCAACCTTTTCATGGAACCGCTCACCCAACCACATGTACGCAGATGACACTCTCTAAAAAGATCCACTAACTTGACGACATCAAATCTCTCACTACAACGCTTGAACAAAATCAGACCTGGCTGGCCGAAAATCATTTGAGACTAAACTCCCTCAAAACTGAATTCCTCCTAATCGCTCCGCCTAACCAATCGTACAACATTCTTGAGTGGATGAACCACCTAACAGCACTCAACTGGACAGAAATCTAAATATGCAGAAACACATCAGCACCTCTACAAAAGGAGCACATTTTGAGATTAACGCCTTGAGAAGACTGAAAACTTTCCTTTCTGCAAATGATTTCAAATTGGAAGTCCGAGCACTTGTAATCCCAAGAGTGGAATATGGGAGTGTCTCTCTTTGTGGTCTTCCCAGATCGACGACGGCCCCTCTACGAGCTTCAATCAACGCAGCTGCTAGACTCATAACAGGCTCCAAAAGGAACTGTCACATCTCCCCTTACCTTAGAGCCCTGAACTGGCTACCTTTCAAAGTCAGAATTCAACTAAAAATCGCATGTATGACGCACAAGGCCATACATCACAACACCCCGAGTTACCTAGGTCAGAAACTGGCACTCTCTTGTGGTAATAGATCCTCCAAGAGTTCAAGTAATCTTCTACTGAAACCACAACGATTTGCCAAGAAAACAACATACAACAGGACCTTCTCGGGATGGCTCCCAGGATTTGGAATGGGCTGCCCCCCGAAACTAGACAGAATTCTTTTACTGCATCCTTCAACAAAGAAGTGAAATCTATCCTCATGGCTAATTTCACACAAACTATGTATATTTCTTGTAATATTACTGCTAGCTTTTATTAGATGCTAGTTTATATCAGTATCACCTATATTTGGATTTTTTTCACACCTGTTTCTGTTGTTTACATCGGCCCTGTACAGAGCTCTGATACCCGCAAGGGTCTTGTTCGCCCTATACAAAACCTTCAAAATAAAACAAAATTAAAAATATTGAAAAACTGCATAATTACAGTTTGCTTAGCCTCAATGCAGCTGAAATAGAGTTATTGTTGGCATGGATTACTGAACACGAAAAGAGTTCAATAGAACTCTTTCGGGACTGCAGTTCTGATTCCATGTTTAGAGCCTTAAGAGCCACATCAGTTTTGAAAATGCCCATGCACAGTTTCACAAGCTGGGTTGCCTCTGCATTGCATTTTTCTCTAAAGAGGTTGAACAAAGTAGATACCTCCTCTCAGAGACAGGCAGGCTCACTGTAGCAAGAACAATTATTAGTACAACATTAGATTACCGGAAAGCTTTATTGGCTGGAACCTGCAATGTCAACATAAAAAAACAGTGTTTACAGAATACGTAATTAGAACAGTACTTAATCTGCCTAAGCAATATCGTGTTACAAACTAGCTATTTAATGAACAGCATGTTGCAGACTTTAAATTAGAGTCCAGTAACCTCCTGTATGAAATTTAAAACTCTAAATAAAGGGGTCTATGCCCAAATACCAGACTGAGGAAGGCGTACCTTATAACCCAGTAGGGCTTAAAATCTGCTGATAAAACACAAGTGGGGTTCAAAAATATATTTGAAAAAATAAGACTACTGGAAGCACTTTCCCAACAGTGGTGGACGTTCACCTTTGCAGAGTGTAAGATCTTGTATGATTCCAGAAGTGTCTCAGTTGACTTGCCATACAATTCCAACACTACTGCTCCTGTCAGCAAAAGTGACACAGGACAGATATTTGATGGCTACCTGGATTCTAAGCCCGATTCATTAACCAAGGATTATATTAACCAAGGATGCTACCTTTGTTTTCTTGATCTGAGATGGACCTTTACTTCGAGATTGGGACTGGTTTTGAATGTTACCTAGTAGCTGACGAAGAGTGGGGCCAGAGATTTAGCGAGTGTCACCAGGGAGGGTAAATGTGGACACTGGCTTAACCCAATTCAGATTTGTCTCGACTTGATGCACGTGCATTGGTAGAAAAGAAACAAAGATGGGCTGGGATAGTTTTGTGCAATGGATGTTATATTACTCCAAATGAAAAGCATTTCCGGTGGGCACCACTTCTAGAATAAAAAATGTTAGGCAGTCCGTGAAAAAGGAAATGTTAGTCATATTAGCCACGTTTCCATTCTATGCTCTTCAGAATGTCTCCTTAGATAATGTAGAAGAATCTTCTATTATCTGTATTCCTTAACAAAGCAATCCAACTAAATACACCCAAATAGATGACCTGGAAGCTGACCGACATGGGACTCGAACACGTGCTGCGCAATATGGACCCTTGCTGTCTTGAAAGACCCTCTTTTAGAAAGCAAAGAAATCTCCTTCAGTTTTGCTTTGTTTGGCCCTTTTAGACGAAATTCTGTGCCTGACAGGTGTCCATTGTCCCCACCTTTAATTAGCAACTGAATGCTCTGCCACAAGCACTTCTAGGATCAGGACTCGGGGGTCCCTGCAAATCTCTGTGTGGTTTCTTTACTGCATTTATTTTAAGATGACCATATTCTACCAAACATTAATTGTCAAATCCCTTGATATGGTGTATGTAAAATTGCTTCCCTTTGTTGCCTAACACCAGTAATGGTACGACTAGGTGCCTATCCATTTTAATTTTTGACCTAGTTGGTCATTAGTTGCCAAAAGCAAATCGCTTGAATGTCTTAACGATGGAGGACTATCGGCAAACAAAATCCCAATGTGGTGAAAAACAGATTTTTTTTCTTTGAAAAACAAATGTGGGTTTCCGAATACCTCTAAAGAGCACGGAAAGCATGGTGAATCATTTCATATCAGGTTGACTATTTTAACATTTGGTGTGTCCAAAATACTGGATTTCAGAATGTTATAAAAAAACAAGATGTAGTTGCAATACTTAGGTCAAAAGCATAACAACAATAGCAAGCAAGCCCTTTGCTCTCTTCATTGGCAGCATGTGACTGAAATAATTACGTTTGAGTGCCTAAATATGTTCTGAGGAGTGATCCATCAACATGGCCTCAGTTCCTTTTGAAACTGATTAATCTGTATAAATCAGTGAAGTATCTAAGCTGCACCCATCTGTGGTAAGTAATGGCAAGAAAAATATGAAAAGTACCAAGTTAGAGGTAGAGCCTTCCTGGTAACAGAAGCTGGTCACCCCTGATTTTTTCACCTCTTGCCGGACCCTATGTTTTTGCTGGTTGTAGAACTAAGTGCCCTCATCTCCTGCTAACCAGTCCTCCTTCTTTCAACATGGTTGAACTGGCATATCCCTGATTGGCATATTTCACTTATCTGCAAGCTCCTAGTATATGGTACAAAGTGTACGACGGGCTTGTAAGTTAAATATCATTAGAATACTACAGCACTCATTGTGCCATCCAATACAGTGACAGTGCAAACATGACTGTAAAAACTGGTACTAAGAAGGTGCAACCAATGTCCATAAAGTGTTAACAAGTGTACAAATGACCAAATATTGAAGTTATGCTATACAAAAAGGTGCTGCCTTATGCTGCATAATTTGCCCTTTCCTGCCACATAATTTACTGAACCCTGACGCATGATTTGTCCATCCCCTGTTGCATAATTCAGTGGCCCTGGATTTACAATTAGAAAACAGCAAGAAAAAATATTGACTATTTATAATAAAATCCAATTCAAATGGTAAAGTTGGATTTTTTATCAATATTAAGGAAAAAGAACATTTATAAAGTTATGTTTTACCTTCCTAAAGCCTCTAGAGGCCCAGTTACATTTTCTCTCCCACTTATGGGAGCCAGTAATTAGCATTTAAATAGGTGTGGATGAGAGTGAAATGCCTCCCTGGAGCAAACAATAGACTGACCTGAATGGGCACATATGAACCATCTGAATCTACCAGAATATGCAGGGTTGATCTATGAGCAGCCTTTTTCACATTGCAGTGTCAAATCCTGCCTGACAAGTCCACTATGGCATTACATAAATTACACACGTCTAAAAACAAAACCAAGACGCACAAACAATTCTTGTGTATCAACATTCTGGTGACTGGAAAACCCTCCTCTTTTCTACTAAACGTCTGTCTCTGGGTTTATCATGTGTGCAGTGACTGCCCAAAAGTGGATTATAGTTTTAAATGTTGGAGGACACAAATATTACCATAGTACATTTCCTACACTCATCCCCGCCTTGCAACATCTTGATAATGCCCAAAGTGAGTCAGGTTGGCACCGAAACCTTTTACCCTGTTGGTTAGAGTGCGCCCACGAGTAATTCCCACCCATTAGCTTGAGTCATCTCTAAGCACCCACTTCAGAAAATGCCTGGACCGTACGAAGATCAGAAGAGGACTGAAACTTGCTGTTTGCGACTACTTGAAAAGAGCACTGGAAGGACTAAACCTGCTCTCTCTTGCACACAGACCAAAGAAGTGGCCTCCAATGGTCATTAGGATGACCTCCTATTAAATCTGCAGGGATACAACAAGCTACGTTAGGCGTTTTCCTATAACTGACCAGCTGACCAGTAGCAACTGGACCCTGCTGTTTGGCCTCTGACTGACTTTCTGTGAGGCTCTATGTGCCTCCACTGTGGTAGATTGGACTTACAGGACTAAAGTCAGAAGAGAAAATCTTTGACCAGGACCAACATGATTGGTGTATTCGACCCAAGCTCCATTGCGCTCAGTGTCAAATTGTGCCTCAGTACAGGTACACAACCACTCTTCATTTTCACTGGAAATTTGTGGTTCTTGGGCACTATTTTTACTTAAACCTTTAAAAATACATATTTGTGGTTCTCCATATGGGATTTTTGTCATTTAGGTGTCAATTTGTTTATCAGTTCTACTCTATTTTTCTAATTCAGCTTGTGATTTTTTTATTGCATTGTATCATGTGAATATTCTTTGAGGTGAGTAGTCAACCCCTAACCCCCAAATATTAATCACATTTCTTATAGTCACCTTGATTGTTAGAAGCCTACCCTACATTGTATATTGCTGCTCTATATGAAGACAAAAAAGTCTTTAAGGCTAAACAGAAGGATAGGGACAGCTGGTGAGGAGTTATTTTCCTCTAGTGCCTCAAGAGGGACTTATGTTGTACTGATTTTATTTTTACTTCCATGCTTATTTTTGAAACCTTTTCCAACTGAATAGTTTGTTGTTTTCATAGACTGTGTGTCTCTGGCACTCCTATCGCTAATTTCAATCATTGAGCCTGTGTGTTGATACATCAGAGAGTTTAATGGAATGATTGCTTACAAGTCTCATAGAGATTACACTTATAGATGCATCCTAATGATGCACCCCCCCCTTATCCGAAGCAACCTCAATATGCTGATTTTTTGTTCATACACTAAAAGTCAGCCAGTGGCCCAGGTTGGCATAATCTATGAAGTGCTGTCATGAAAACATTTTTATCCCAGCTATGAAGACCTTTCAGAAGCACCTACCTTTTAGAAAGTGTCCATACTTCACTGTACACAAGTCACTCTCTTCTAATCCTACTTCTGTATCTAATATTGGCTGAAGCATTGGAGAATGGGGAAATGACTTTACTGAGCTGAGACAGCAGTTGACAGTAAAGGTGAGAAACATCTGCTGAGTGAATTTGTTTTGATCTGTACAAGCATATAATAAATTACAGCTCGTGCAACTCCTTCCACTTTTCACTGAAATAACTTGCTAGATGAAGTCTTTGTTGTTCACCTAAGATCACGCTGACTGTTAGCATAATGTTTAAAAGGGAGGCCATGTTGATCAGTGTTGGAACAATGTGGAACACTACTTCAATACCAGCCACGGCCGGTGGTAAGTGTAACGGCAGGGCGGTGACGTAGGGAGGGGGAGGGGCAGGTTTGGGGGTTGTAATGTATGGATTACCGACTTTAACAGGTAAGTAAACATATAAATAAATATAACAAATTCCGTTGCGCGTACTGCGTCGCATTTGGTGATACAGTGCACACAACGAAATTCGTTTTATTTATTTATATGTTTACTTACCTGTTAAAGTCCGTAATCCATACATTACAACCCCCCACCCTGCCCTTCCCCCTCCCTACGTCACCGCACTGCAGTTACACCTACTACCGGCCGTGGCTGTTCAATACCTGCAAGGGGGTCAATTGTGTAAAGGAGAATGGGGGCTTTGCAAGTCATCCCTCTCCAATATAACAGTATGCCTACATACTTGGCTGTCACAAAATGCTTGGTATGGTGATTTCTACCAAGGACACTGAAAAAGATGCAGTGGAGTGCCCCATTCTTCTCAGAACATTCATGGGGAGGAGTAATTCTTTTAAGGAGGAGGGCCTATATTCCCTTACCCAATCTGAAAGCCACAAACAGAAAGTGGGCTGGACCACCCAGGACAAACTCTGAGCCGCAGGTTAAGTGTTGGGACTTACCAGTATTAGGGGAATATTTCAGGATGGTTTCTGTGTCACTTCACAAGAAGCTCTTGACCTGACAGGTAGCCTCCTGATTATACCTTTTCCTTTCATTAGTAATTAAAGGGAGAATATTGGGGTTTTGATGGACAATGAAGGGAGGGGGATTGTACCAGTACCAAGGAGAAGAAGCTCTAGACCTGATAGTTATACTCCTGTCTGAGATTTTCTTTTCTCTGAGGGAAAATGGGAAGTGTATGCCAGTGAGGTGGCAGCTATTGAAGTAGATAAGCCATAGATGCAAAAAAGAAACTGAAATGGACTGAAATCTGTATGAGAACTACATTTTTATAAAAACTGGAAGGACAGCTTGGGTGACAGAATCCTGTTTGAATTTCTGACCCTTACTAACCTCTAAACTCACCTAAGAGATGAAAGATATCAACGAGTGAGGGACACCTGAAGTCAATATCTCTTATAACCTTTATATATGAAAATAAATATTCTTGCAGAACTAGTTTTTACCTGTGCTGGAGTTATCTACTTTGCAGTATTAATGCTCATCTACAGTTCTTCTGAAATCATCTGTGTTTGCTCTTAATAGAGTTATTTGTGGACCAGCACAGAAAACTAGTGAAGCTGTCCTCCATTCCTAGAGCCTTATGGACAAGCAAAAAACATTTTGTTAACCAATGAAGAGGACAACTACTGTATTTCGTGTCCTGAAATGGGAGTAAAAAACTGTATCTACTCATCATGACTTGATAATCCAAAATTGTTTTATTTAACAGCTACGATTATCCCTAGAGTTGGTGGAATTTTGGTGGGGTAGAGGTGGACCAGGTATATCCATTAATCTGCTCACCTGTATTATATTTCTGGTTCTTTAAGGTTGACACATCTTGTGATGGCTTTGTTGACTGGAGTGAGTTTTGTACATTCATGCTGCTGCAGTACAAAGAGAAGGACTATGTGAAAACCAAAAAGGAGACATTCCTTGTCCAACAACCTATAATAAGACTCTGCCTGCCGAATAAGGTTAGTAAACTGTCAACTTCAAATAATATACATGAAATGTGTGACAACAGTTTAATTTATTATAGGTGTCAACGGAGATCAGAGCGCAGGAAATGATCACCTCATTTGGCCAATAATCCCATCCTAAAATGTTTTTTCAAAAGATCCTGCGTTTTAAATACCCTGAAGTAAATTTCACATAAGCAGTCTTGTTTTTTAACGCACCTGTTTCCATCAATTTGCAAGAATTCCAGCCAATTTAAAGAAACCCTTGTTTAGTTCCTAACTAAATAAATGTAACAACCAGGGGCCTCATTTATAAGAAATAAAATCTTTTCGAAAATGATTGGAGAAAAGTGCATGGCAAATAACATATGGCCAATAAAATCGGTTAAAATGTGACTTTGATTGAAAGAAAATGTAACAGTTTCCATTATGTGTTCTCAATATTACTCCTAGTAATGCAGATATTTTCATCTGCCAAGTACCAGAGTACTGACAGTTTCGGCCCCCTCAGTAACAAGCGTTGTCAGTTTCTACATCCTTAGTACTATTTTACAGATTTAACAAACACAGTTTGCGTTATTGCCAGTTCCTACATGTGCATTAAGTAGAAGTGTGACAACATTGGTGGGGCTCAAGTCATTAAGTTCATGCGAGCTCCAGTATTATTGTCAACATGTTAAATAACAAAAATAAAAAAGGATGATTTATTATATATGAAAACGTTTTACAGAGGCAGTGCAAGGTAGTGAAAAGAGAAGTGCAAAGCCTAGTGAAGTCTTGTCGCCCCTCTCTTGTGCCACCTGCTGGTCAGGGGCGGACAATCCAGATGATCTCATTATTATTAATATTATTAGAGTGATGGTGAAGCGAGCCTGCATATGGAAAATTATTATATTACGGGTATACTGATAACAGGTTTGCAGTAATGTATTAGAGCATGTGATACTGGAAGTGGTGGCCATTCCAGAGGGTACATAAGTGAGCTAAAGGGAAAAATATAATAAAGTTTCAGTCCAGCAGAGTCTGTGACCTCTAAAGTTTCAGTTGCATATTAAAGGTTCGATAAACACAATCATGTTTTATACTCAAATATATTGGCAGACTTTTTTTCTAAGTAGAGTGCAATACACTGATGAAAGAAAGTATCAGTTACTACTTGTCCAGTAGCAGGGAGTCCCAGTTCTGCATGTTCAATAGCAGGTACTGCCAGTTTCACACATCCTGCAAAAAGCCAGGCTGTCCATAAAACGGATTTCAATAGCCTCAGTGTCCCACGTCATGCAGTCACAGACCTAGCCTTCAATCATCTGGCTACTGTGCCGTGCCATATAGCCATGCTGTTAAATTTCACAACTATTGTAGGTTCAGGGTTTAAATCGGCTATTCGGGCTTACTTTTTCAGCTGGTTCCTCAGCATGTAGACAGGATGGTTACAGGGGACAGCAACCCCACCGAATTGCCATGCTGTTCTTGGAGTGCAGGAACTGAGAGGCCTGGATCCTGCTATGCCTAAAGCTTAGTCTGAGTGCACCAACTTTAGCATAAACTATAGCTCACTAAAGAGTTCGGACTTTAGTTGGTTCAGTAGAGCTTAGTTTTTCTGCTAGCCCACCACACACACAAAGGAGACGGTTAAACTTAAGGAATTGCTTATCCAGGAGGCGGGTAGAGTAATGCAAGTTCAACCTGAGCTCATTAAGTTTGCAATGGAAATGGGAGTGCACTCTTGCAAAGATCACTGTGTCATTTTTATGGAAAATGGGAGGTAACCTCTCTATGTCAAGCAAATACCCTTCCTTTGGAAATTATATACTCAATGTGGATTTAGACTCATAGAGCCCACATCTACCTCAAGTCCGTGTTCTACCAACCAAGCAGTAGCGAACTTCTGAATGCACTCGTGTTTGGCATTTTTCACTTTATTTATCAATAAGTTTGCAGGCTGTCTCCTTAAAGATATGAAAAGGATTTGCTCCAAATATCCTATACAGAAATATTGTTTTAAAATTTACAAGTAACAAAAATATTGCCCCTTTGGGTGCAGATTTTCTTTCATTAACTCAAGTAGGGTGGTAATTTTGTTCACGCGATCTAAGACACAATGTTTAGGTCACTCAATATTTTGAAAGATATTCCAGCTAGGCCTGGGCGTGTTTGCGGAGTTATACTCTGTGAAGTTCCGGAAAAACTCTGCCACGCTCCGTGGAGTTCCACCAGTGGCAGAGTCTGTTAATTTGCGCTGCTCATATGGATTTTTAGCGCTGAGAGTTTGTCCCTCGCTGTGCAATCAGAGTTAATTGCACTATGCATTGCACCAGAGAGGGCCCTGCTGCTTTCTGCAGCTCGAGTAGGCATTCTACGCAAGCGGCAGCTTCTTCCCTCAATGCGAGCAGTTGTGACCTGCTGAGACCGCCGGTGAGAAATCTCACCAGGAGGAAGTCTAGCACACAATTATTTCTCTTGAGCACTCGCCAACTTAACATTGGCGAACAGGGCGTGGCTAGCAGGGCTGCGAAATGGCCGCTGCTTGAGCGAGCTCCGCCGGCTGAGTTGTTTATCCTTCATGAATCCTGCTGTATAAATCGCTTGTGGTGGTGCGGCTGACTGCGCTAAGAGAGGAGACCCTGGCGCACACAGTCATCTAACTTTCAGTCCGGTAATCGGCGGGAGAGGCTGGCAATCGCTGTGACAAAGTGAGCGGTGCGTGGGCCCAGTAGCGGACCGGTGGCAAGAACCAGGGACCCGGAGGCGCACTAAAATCGTGCTCGGTGCGGAGCAGGCCTTGGGCGGCGGAGTCGGCCTGCCCCCGAAGACCGCGACGGGAGACCTGGCCGGACACGCATTGACAATCTGCATTACTGTTCGGCGGCTGGTGAGTCGATGCCCCGGCTACTCTGCATGCGGTCTTGATTCTGCCTACAAGGGGCTGAAGAGAAGGAAACCGCGCAGGTGGCCATTTTGTGTGAAGATAGGCCGCGGCGCCTGCAAGAGGCGGACGGAGCATCAACTCCGGGGCCGCGTACATCACATTGCTCCCTTTGTGCCTATGCCACTAGGACGGAATACTACTGCCAGCTGACTGGTCGTGGAAGCGGTGGCCCCATAAGTTTACCCCTGGGTCAGGGTGATATGAATGTGGACTGGGCAACACACTGACTTGCGAGTGGTACAGCCGAAGCGCCCGGGCAGTGTGGGAGAGCTGGCTGTAGGGGCTCATAGCGGTGCCATTGTGCCGAGAGTGACTGAACACCGATGTGGGTGGATGCCGACTTTTGGATCCTATGCGGTTGCTGTTGCTGGTAGATCTACATATCCACGCCTGCACTACGATTGGCCGCCATTTTATGTGCATGGGGCGCCTGATTCAACTGATCAGAGTGGCAGCCCTTCTTGAAGACGCCCTGACTTTTGAGGTGGATGGTGGTGCGCGGGTGGCTGCACGGGCAGTAGTACCTTGCCGCACTCTCGCTTTTCAACGTTAATTACCGGAGCAGCTGGGGCCATTCTGTGCGCGGGTGGAAGAGCCCACGCGACCGGCTCCTGGGCCCTGCCCAGTGCGTGGCACCCAAGCGCCCTGCAGGCGATCCACAGTTGGTACCATAAAGGTTCCATGCCCTCTATGACGCTCGGTCCTGTGGTCTTTGACACCCCTCTGGTGCAGCAAGTAGAGGTAGCTGGCGCCCCTGCGCTCAGGAACACTGCCTCACGACGCACAGTGGCATTCGCGCAGTGGGTTGGGGCGTTACCTTGTGCGGTCACCATGGGCAAGGCTGACGCAAAGCAACCCAAGATAACATTTGAGAACAAGAGAAGCCACAAGCAATCTGACAAGGACCCAGGCGTTCAAGGTGCGACAGGCGGTGATGTCATGATGGAGGAACAGGAAGAGGACCTGCGATCGCTAATGCTTGAAATGCGTTCCAGCCTGCGGAACATAGATGCTAAACTAGACACCCTGACCTCGCAATTAGAAACTGTGAAAACGCAAGTCACAACGCACGAAACGCGGCTGGACAGTTTGGAAAATAGGCAGGTTGAGTTTCACCTGAATATGGACAAGCTCCTGATGGTCATAAGAGCGAAGAACGATGACCTTGAAGCGCGCTCGAGGAGAAACAACCTTAGACTCACGGGGATTCCGGAGACTACAGCCATGCCTAAAATGGAGATCTTCGTAGCAGATCTGCTCCACAAAGTTTTTAACCCTCACCTCTCTCCAGTTTTCGCAGTTGAAAGGGCGCATAGGGCACTAGGCCAAAAACCGCCGGTTGGGGGCACGCCTAGGCCCATCCTGGCCAAAATATTGAATTACCAAGACAGGGACACCATTTTGAGACTGTCGAGAGAACGTGGTCAAATCACCCACAAAGGGAATACTATATCGTACTATCCTGACTTCACCCCCGCGGTGCAGGCTGCACGCCGGGAATTTCTCCCAGCTAAACGTCTGCTGATGCAGGCTCAGATCCCGTACTCTTTACTTTATCCAGCGAAACTTATGGTTTCACATGATGGTACAGCCCACTTTTTTGCTGATGCTAAATCTGCACTTAAATTTGCTAAACACGTATGTGGGCCCTAATCGAAGAGAAATGGTGGCGGGACGGAGCTAGCAGCTGATCGCCTGAGTGATAATGATTGAACGATATTTACTGTGCTCTGTGTAATGTTGCCTCTGATTGCCACACCATTGCATAAGTTTTGATGCCCTCGCTCATGATGCCATAACTGTGATGCCGTTGTTATGTTAGATGCCGTGTATTTTATGTATTTTAGTAGGTACATTCTGAGTTGTGCCAACATAGGCCTATGATCAATGTTTTTGTAACTGTAGGGCTCTGTGTGTGGCCTAGCCACGCCGCCGCGAGGGGGTGTTTGCTTTTGTCCTCAGCCCCCCTGTGCAAACGGGGGAGTAATCCACTGTATCCTCGCCCCCACGGGAAATTTCCTATTGTTCAAATTTGCCCACTTTTATTGTGGGTCTGGGGGGATTTTACACAAACTATTTGGGGGGGTTGGAGTGGGTGGGGGTGGTATGGGGTTAGTTTGGTTTCCTTGTTCTGGTCCGCACAATCTCTGCTTTATTTGGTCTCTACATTGGTGCTCCTTATTGCTTCGGGGGGAGCGTCGGCACTGTCCTTATGGGATTTTTGCTGCCATGCAGCCAGTGAGGATTAATGTATTAACCTGGAACATCAGGGGTCTGAATGATAACAGGAAAGCCAGACTTATGCATGCTTATCTGACACGGCACAAGGTAGACATATTTTTTTTACAAGAAACGCATTTGAATGTTACACCATCCCCGAGACTTAGACATGCACGATGGGCGACGATGCATTCTGCTATTTATTCCAATTACGCTCGTGGGATGGCCATATTGGTCCGCAAAAATCTGGATTGGAAGGACATTGAGGTCCGCATAGATCAGGAAGGGAGATATATAGTCCTCCATGGTCTCTTAGGGGGTAAACAGGTTGTCCTGGTGGCTGTGTACGGTCCAAATGTCGACTCCCCGGGTTTCTTTGGAGATATCTGGTCACGAATTGTAGCGACACAATGCGACTCGATAATATGGGGGGGTGATTTTAAAGCAGTGCTGAATGACCGCCTAGACATGCAGGGCTCACCACACCCACTACATCCCCAAGCTGGAGCAGCTTTGAGAGACCTGATTTCTGAAGGGGCATTGGTAGACATCTGGAGAGATAGGCACCCTTAGCAGCGGGAGGGGACATGTATTACACCCAACACGCTGCATGGTCACGATTAGACTTCTGGCTGGTGTCCTCTGACGTGGCATCCTGGGTGGTACACACTTCTCATCTGGCACGTTCCCTATCTGACCAGGCTCCATGCTTGCTTACACTAACGCTACCTGATGCACCTACACACGCTTTTAGCTGGCAATTGCCGCCTCATGCATTGTTGGACGAGGCATTTAAAGAGAAAATCAGGAATGATGTGGTTGAGTACTTTAACCTCAATTCTGGTACGGTCCCATCAGAGGCCATCTTGTGGGATGCCTTTAAGGTGGTAATTCGAGGGAAATGCATTGCTAGGCAGGCAGGGGTCCTAAAGGCACTGAGGGGAACTCTGACACAGATGGAACACCAGATCAAGGAACTAGAGGGGCGCTTCTGCTTGGAGGCTAGCCCAGCACTGGCGGGCAAGCTGAAGAGCAAGCTTTTAGAGTTTGCTGAGGAGGCTCAGAGGGAGTTGAAATTTCTAGGGAAGCACGCTGAAGCCAGGCATTATGGGGAGGGTGACAGGCCAGGTCGCACCCTTGCTAATATGATCCGAAGATCCAACTACACTGCCTTCATCCATACTATTCATACACCTGATGGGGAGGTGGTAACGGGGCAGGAGGGTGTTCTAAGGGAATTTGCTGCGTTCTATACTTCCCTATACACTGCTACCCAATCGGTCCAATCGGAAAATTTGCAGGAATTCCTAGATTCTATAGCACTTGTTTGGTTTAATGACACGGACAGATGATATATGGACTTACCCATAACAACCGAAGATGTCAAACAGGTGATTAAGAGCCTACCCCTGAGTAAAGCTCCTGGACCCGATGCCCTGCCAATGTCCTTTTTTATAAAACTTATAGTAAGGAAGTAGCCCCCTGTCTGCTTGCAGTATACAATGAGGCATTGGAATCTGGCACCCTTCCCCCCTCCATACGCGAAGCACTCATAATGACTTTGCCTAAACCTGATAAAGATGAAAAAGAACTTGATTCGTATCGCCCACTTTCATTGATCAATGTGGACGTGAAGATTTATGCCAAGCTCCTGGCCAATCGTCTACAGCCCCTACTGCCGATGGTGGCCCTCCCGGACCAGTCCGGGTTCATCCCTGGGCGAGCGACATCGCATAACTTGCAAACGCTCTTCTCCGTTCTCCATTATTTGGACCCCAGCACGAAGGCGGACGCCATTCTTTTAGACGCAACGAAAGCGTTTGACTCGCTTGAATGGTCATACCTCTTCAGAATCCTGGTCCGCATGGGATTCAGCCCCTTATTTATCACCCGCATAAAGCTGCTCTACAAAAAACCCCAAGCTCGAGTGCGCGTCAATGGATTGATATCTAACTGCTTTCCCATAACTAGGGGGACGAGACAGGGCTGTCCCCTTTCACCCCTCTTATTCGCTATTGCGATGGAACCCCTTGCGGCCAGAATTCGGCAGCATCACAAGGCCCGTGGAATTGGCTTCAGTTCTAGAAGCCTCTTGATTTCCATGTACGCAGATGACGTCACTCTGTATATCCTTAACCCATCAGACAACCTGGACCCAGTGCTTCGCGACTTTATTCGTTTTGGGGGTCTCTCTGGTATCACCATAAATTGGAAGAAATCTGTGATATTCCCGCTTACTGATGGTACACCTGAGGTGCTCTCGGAATACCCATTGCGATGGGAAGCTGATGAAGTAAAGGGCATATGGACATATGGAACATATGGAACCTGAATTTTTGGCGGGCTATGGACTGGCTGGAATCCAACGTAGCCATTTGGTCTAAATTGCCACTGTCCATTACTAGGAGGGTGGCATTGATAAAAATGATAGTATTGCCTAAATTCCTGTATTGGTTTACTAATGTACCAAGCCACCTTACACAGCATTTTTATAAAACCCTGCGAACACAGATGTTGTCGTTGGTATGGGCTGGTGGGCAGGCTAGGGCCTCCTGGGATCTTCTGACGCTTCCGCTTAGGCAGAGTGGTCTCGGGGCTCCGGACATGCGACTATATGCGTTGTGTGCACAGGCACAATTTCTCCACTTCTGGATTTATCCCACTCCGTATCAGCTGCATGTTGCGGTGGAGATGGATGCGGTTGCACCCAACCCTCTGAAAGTGGCCCTCTACAAAAAAGCGCCACAGCCCCGGCAAGATATTGATACTGCTGACCTGTTGCGATGGGTCTGGAGGGAACTCCAGAGGCGAGTTAATGTCCCAATGTTATACGCGCCCTCTATGCCTTTGCGCGATAACCACATACTACCATGTCTGGAGCAGGGTGGGAAGGTGTTGGAAATAGGGGGAACACAGCTGTTAACCTTTGCAGATTTATATCCAGAGGGCAGCTTAAGGCCTCTGTCTGCAGGCACAGAGGATCAGGAAACGTCCTTCGCTGAGCAGTTCGCCTATCATAAATTAAAGGCTGCCTGCCGCGCGATGTGGGAGGGACTCCCAGAGGCTCCTCTGACGTTGAACGCATTGGAAACCATTTTGGCCAAAGCTTCCCCTAAGAAGTTAGTTACTCGGTTATATACCGCCATGCAGGAACAGACCCCCATCATACAACCCAAATCCTTACAGCTTTGGAACATGGAATTAGACCCTCCCCTGTCGGAGGAGCGATGGAACTACTGTTGCAAACAATTGACAGAATTATCCCCAACTTAGACTTGTGCACTTCAAATGCCTGCATTGTTATTATAGAACCCCTATTAATCTTTACAGAATGAAGGTGCGCAAACATGAACGCTGTTGGAGGTGTGGGCATGAACCTGCTTCGTTCTTGCATGTGGCGTGGGACTGCCAGTCGCTTGTACAATACTGGGTGGACATTTTCATGGCAGTCAACCAGATGCTTGAGTGCAATGATGAGCCATCACCACACTTGGGCCTTCTGGGACTAGTGCAACATACACTACCCCGACGGCGCAAATTACATGCTATCTTATTGCTATACGCGCGCAGGCAGATTGCACTTAAATGGGGAAGGAAAAGAATACCCACCCTTACTGAATGGTTATCAGATGTCACCTACGGCCACACCCAACTAGGTGTATACTGGGGACTTATGCCACCAACTTCTAGGCCTAAAGACATATGCGAGCCGTTTGTACAATGGTCCAACAGAAGGTCACACACTCCGAGTATTGCGGCGGATCAAGATTCTGCTAATGGGTCAGACTAGCTCCGGGACAGGGAGGCTGGTCAGACGTCCCCTTACTTTATGAGCCGGGAATCGGGAATTTGTAGTTCTATATCGAGTGTGTCGAGGTCATGTTAATGCTTATGTCTCTGTAATGTATTTATAACCCGGCCTTTCAAGTCACACACTCCACACGAAGTGCACTGTTGTAATTTTACTTGACCCTTACTGATTATCGCTGTCTGCATTGCTTTTATTGCTATTAATCTCCCCACCCTCTGAAGATTGCTATATTGCAGGGATGTTGGAAGCGGTACCGGCTGTTTGTTTTTTTTTTTTTTTCAGTAATTCAGCTGGACGTATTATATGATGTATACTTGCAATGTGATATATGCTGATTATTGTGTATTATGTAAAATCAATAAACACATTTTTTTTTAAAAGTTAACGTTGGCGAGCCATTTGAGAGAAAAGCCTCTGCTCCATGTTACTTTGTGAGGTTTTTCTGAAGGCTGCTCTCCGCACGGAGGGGGCAAAACTCCGCCCGCGGAGCAGAATTCTTCACCCACCCCTAATTCTGTCACCACATCACTACCCCTCAGGGTCTAGCAGTCCCACATTATGGCCATCTTTGCTTGTTTTATCAAGGCCTTTGTTCTATTGAGTCACGTTATGCTTGTTTATTACATTCTATTTGCTTGTTACGTCAAACTTACTGTTTGCATTAGGACTGTGTGAGAAGTTGGCCTGGTATATGATGCTCACTAGTTCTAGTGATCACCTTGTACCATGCCAAGCAACCCTTATGGTGCAGGTTGTAAAGTCAACCTTATAGACAAGCTATCCTAGGGGTAGCATGGACTAAGCAGTCTTAGGCTAAACTCTGTAAAGGCATGTGAAGCAAGCTGTTTTACCATACACAATCCCTTGAATACCAAATGAAAGGACACCACACAGATATATATTGAAAATATATATGGATTTATTACTACAAATATCCCTGATACTCTTTATGAGCACAGAAGCAAATGCGTTAAAACAAAACACAGTTAAAATACACAAAAGTTGCACAATTATGGATGAGCCCTAGGGGCCACCTAAACCATATACTAAGAAAGTGGTATAAGAGATGCCACTTGGACAGGAAATAGGCCTAGGGCCTGGGGAATCGCTGGAGCTGTTCGGGACTAACAGTGAAGAAGTCGGGAAAGGCCCGCGGGACTCGGGTGCAGTGTTTAAAGTGCACGCACTCACCAATGCAAAGTCTATGGTGCATAAAAAGTACAAAGTTAGTTAGAAAGGAACCTTCCGAGTGACCTAGAAGGATGAAACTTCAGACACAGACACTAGAGGTGTGTACCAGTGTGGGAACACCGGCGGAGCTGAGTTACCTCACCCACAGGAAGCGGGTGCATAGGGTCGAAGTAGTGTCGGGTTTCGTCACGCAGGTCGATGGTGCTTGGAGCTGAAGATGCTGCAGGCGGCTCGAGGTGAAGAGTTCCGGTGGATCCAAGGGTGGATCTGAAGAGGTGAAGACCTGAAAGCAGAGGGGACAATGTTCAAAGTCACTAGCTAGTGACTACCGTGGAACCAGATTGGAACCAGCAATGTCGGGTGCAAACAGGCGTCGAGGTGTAGCTTCTCTCAGCAGCCACGTGGACACGAGGGGTCGAAGACGTCTAGGAGTCGGTCACGAGCTGTCCCACGCAGGCTTCTCGCTGTTGGCGGTGTCGGCAACTTGATTGAAGCAAACAGGCCTTGGCTAATGCAAGCCACACAGGAATCGAAAAAGGCTTGTTACTCGGACCAGCAAGGTCAGAGCAGGGGCTCCTTTTTACAGGAGCAAGGGCAAGTCTGGAGCAACCAGACCCGCAGTGAAAGTCGTAGGTTTCGTCGCCAAGATGGCCACTAGCCGCGTGGCAAGTGGACGGGAAGGCGCGTCAAGTGGCACAATGCAAAAGGGCCCCACGCAGATCGTGGAGATGCTGGGGGGCTGATCTTTGGAGCAAGGGCTGCTCGAGGTTGGGGCTTCTCAAACCCCAAAGCACAGCATCGAGGGTGCCTCTGATGCTGCGCAGTCAGCTTTTCGGGGGTCTTCCAAGAGTTCCGGTCCCACGTCTCTCGGTGCCTCCACGGGTCCCTTCTTTGCAGGGACTGTGGATCGGGCTGTGAGAAGTCTGGGAGTCTGGGTCTTGTCAGGCTCTGGGCTCGGGCTCCGGCGGGAGGCGGCGGCAAAGCAGACGTCGAGTTGCTGGTTGGTGCCTGTGTTCACAGGGTGGTCACTCCTTGGCCACAAGGGAGATTCTCTTCCGTCTTCTGTGCAGCAGAATGTCGAAGTCCAGTCTTCTGTATTTCAAGTTGATTCAGGATGATCTGAAGTCTCAGGACACAGCTCCCACTCTTATTCGAATCTGGGGGGCCGGATCACCTACTAGGTCCCTCCTCTGGGTGGAACCAGGAAGGGGGGTGGTTACACCCCCTTTCCTTTGTCCAGTTTCGCGCCAGGACTGGGGCTGGAAAGCCCCAGCACCGGTTTGAACTGGCCTATGCACAGGGACACCTTGTGTGCCCCAGGCATGTCTGATTCTATTCAGCCCTGTCCTACCCAATACACAAAATCCTGTCTGGGGTGGTGCTAGCACCTCCCCAGGCAGGAAACCCTTTGTCCAAGCTGCCCTCGCTGGAAGGACTCCCAGCAGCAGGAGGTCAGACTTGTGTCTGTGGTGGCAGCATCCATTTTGTGATGCTAAGGCTCTGTTTAACTTTAACCGGGGTTCAGGCTAGGTACATGTCGTGTCCCTCTAGAAGGGTGGAATGCTACCCCCGTCGCCAGAACTGGCGAGGGGGTAGTATTCCAATTCGTATGACACCTTACTCGACATGTTTTGATAAAGCCAAACCTAAGATAGCATTTAACCGCGAGGATTATAATGCACTTAAGAGTATATGGTATGGCAATATCATGGAACAGCTAAAGGACATGGTTCCGAAAGCTGCAGACAGGCTCAGCTCATGCCAGAGCACCATCTCACATATTTCCAAGCACTCTGCCTCCAGGATTGATGAGGCCTTCCATAGGAGTGGCTGATAGGAACATATGTGTCCATTTTAGGTTAGGTATAGGCATACTACACCTAAGTAAGGGGTGGTTACACCGATTTACCCCAGCTGAGTGATCAGCCAGTTGTGTCAAATATGGAGGCCAGGCCAGGGGTGGCACAATACATGCTGCAGCCCCTGGTAGGCCTTGGAAGCACCTATACCCTGGGTACCTGGGTACACTGTTACAGGGGCCAATAAGGTGAACCAGTTCCAATTTCGTTATGCACCTAAAGTACATGGGTTACAATTTAAAGAGAGAACAGCAGGCTGTGGGTCTGATTAGCAGGCCCACAGCCACATTAAGTCATAAACCAGTGAAGCAAAAAAGCAAAAATTTGGGGTGACCATAGGATAGCAGACCCTACTCTCCTACACAACCCCCCCCCCCCAAATGCAGGGACATTAGACTAACCTTGACCAGTTGTGTCTTCATGCTCTAAGTGGAAGTACCTGGAGAGACCATCTGCATTACCATGGTCAGTCCCTGGGCGGTGCTCCACTGTAAAGTCCATCCCCTGTAGGGAAATGGACCACCTGAGCAGTTTGGGGTTTTCACCCTTCATCTGATTAAGCCATAAGAGGGGCTTATGGTCGGTCTGAATCTTGAAGTGAGTGCCAAACAAGTATGGTCTCAACTTCTTCAGGGCCCACACCACAGCAAAGGCCTCCCTCTCAATGGCTGACCAACGTTTCTCTCTGGGGGTCAGCCTTCTGCTAATGAAAGCAATGGGCTGGTCTTGACCATCTACATTAAGTTGTGAAAGCACAGCTCCCACTCCCAACTCAGAAGCATCTGTTTGGACAATAAACTCTCTTGAGTAGTCAGGACTCTTCAGGATAGGTGCAGAGCACATGGCCTTCTTCAGGTCAACAAATGCCTTTTGACAGTATTCTGTCCACTGAACCTTTTTGGGCATCTTCTTGGATGTCAGATCATTAAGAGGAGTCACAATGGACCCATAGTTCTTAACAAACTTCCTGTAGTACCCAGTCAGGCCCAAGAAAGCTCTGACCTGAGTCTGGGTAGTTGGAGGAGTCCAGTCCTTTATGGTCTGAATCTTACTCTCCAGTGGTTGAACTTGGCCTCCACCCACAAGGTGGCCCAAGTACACAACCTTACTCTGCCCTATCTGGCACTTGGTTGCCTTGATAGTGAGGCCTGCCTTTTGCAGAGCCTCTAGCACTTCCTTCAGGTGGACCAGGTGATCCTCCCAGGTGGAGCTAAAGACAGCAATATCATCCAGATATGCTGCACAAAAGTCATCCAACCCAGTAAGGACTTGATTCACCAACCTTTGGAAGGTGGCAGGTGCATTTTTCAAACCAAAGGGCATCACCACAAACTGGTAATGCCCACTGGGGGTAGAAAATGCTGTCTTGGCTTTAGACTCCTCAGCTAACCTGATTTGCCAGTAGCCAGCTGTCAAGTCAAATGTGCTCAAATACTGGCCAGAAGCCAATTTGTCTATGAGCTCATCTGCCCTTGGAATTGGGTGTGCATCTGTCCTGGTGACAGCATTGAGTCCTCTGTAATCCACACAGAACCTCATCTCTCTCTTTCCATCTTTGGTGTGAGGTTTGGGGACCAGAACCACTGGGCTAGCCCAGGGGCTCTCTGAAGGCTCAATGACACCTAACTCCAGCATCTTTTGTACCTCAGCCTTGATACAGTCTCTGACATGGTCAGGCTGCCTGTAAATTTTGTTCTTTACAGGAAGACTATCACCAGTGTCCACCACATGGGTACACCAGTTAGTCTGACTGGGTGTCAGGGAGAACATATGTCGATATGACTGCAGAACCTGTCTACAGTCATGTTGCTGATGTTCAGTGAGGCTGCCATCTAAGGCCACGCCATCAACTGAGCCATCCTCAGGGTTCTGAGTCAACAGGTCTGGGAGAGGGTCACTCTCTTCCTCCTGCCCCTCATCTGTAGCCATGAGCAAGCCCATGTCTGCCCTGTCAACATATGCTTTCAGCCTGTTAACATGGAGCACCCTGTGGGGGCTCTTGGGAGTTCCAAGGTTCACCAAGTAGGTAACCTCTCCCTTTTTCTCAATGATTGTATGGGGTCCAGACCATCTGTCTTGGAGTGCTGCTGGGGCCACTGGCTCCAACACCCATACCTTCTGTCCAGGCTGGTACTCAGTCAGGACAGCCTTTTGGTCATGCCAGGCTTTCTGTAACGCCTGGCTAGCCTCAAGGTTTTTGGATGCCTTCTCCATATACTCAGCCATCCTGGAGCGGAGACCAAGTACATAGTCCACTATGTCTTGCTTGGGCTTTTTGAGAGGTAACTCCCATCCTTCCCTCACCAGACATAGGGGTCCTCTTACAGGATGTCCAAACAACAATTCAAAGGGGCTGAAGCCAACACCTTTTTGTGGGACCTCTCTGTAAGCAAACAGAAGGCAGGTTAGAAGGATATCCCATCTTCGCCTGAGCTTCTCAGGTAATCATTTGATCATGCCCTTTAGGGTCTTGTTGAATCTCTCAACAAGCCCATTGCCTTGTGGATGATAGGGAGTGGTGAACTTATAGTTAACACCACATTCCTTCCACATAGCTGTCAAGTATCCTGACATGAAGTTGGCACCTCTATCGGATACTACCTCCTTAGGAAACCCCACTCTGGAGAAAACTCCAAGTAAGGCCCTGGCCACAACAGGAGCTGTTGTGGTCCTAAGTGGGATTGCCTCTGGGTACCTGGTGGCATGGTCCACCACCACCAGTATGAATCTGTGCCCAGATGCTGTAGGGGGATCCATTGGTCCAACAATGTCAATCCCCACTCTTTCAAAGGGCACCCCCACCACAGGTAATGGTATAAGGGGGGCCTTTGTGGAACCACCTGCTTTGCCACTTGCTTGGCAGGTTACACAGGAGCGACAAAACTCCTTTGTATCTTCTGACATGTGAGGCCAGTGAAAGAGACAGACAAGTCTGTCCCATGTTTTGTTCTGGCCTAGGTGTCCTGCTAAGGGAATATCGTGTGCCAAGGTAAGAAGGAAGCCCCTAAATTGCAGAGGTATGACCAACCTCCTGGTTGTACCAGGCTTGGGGTCTCTACCCTCTGAATAAAGGAGCCCATCATCCCAATAAACCTTATGGGTACCTTGAGCATTCCCAGCAGCCTCAGCAGCAGCCTGCTGTCTGAGGGGTTCAAGAGAAGGACAGGATAACTGAGCCTGCCCCAAGTCTGCCCTAGAAGGTCCCCCTGTCCCCAGAAACTCAACCTGATCAGGTTCAAGCTCTATAGGGACAGTTCCTTCAGGGGTCTCAGAATCATCTTCCTGTGAAGGCTGATCCTCACTTGTAGGCATTTGGGAAGGCACAGCCTTTGCCCTCCTGTTCCTTGTCTTGGAAGGTACTTGGTCCATTGTTCCAGGATCCAAGACCTGAGGTTCAGAGAGGCACTTTTTGGCCTGTGACCTGGTCACAGCAGGGACATGTGATGATATCCCTAACATCTCTGCATGAGTCCTGTACTCAACTTCTGACCATAGAGAGCTCTCCAGGTCATTGCCCAACAAACATTCTACTGGGAGATCAGCACTAACCACAACTCTTTTTAGGCCAGTTACCCCTCCCCAGGAAAAGTTAACAATTGCCACACTATGTGTAGTAGTGACATTGCTGGCATTGGTCACCAGGTAATTATCACCTGGTATGTATTGTCCAGGGTCCACAAAGCTAGGCGTCACCATAGTGACACTGGCACATGTGTCCCTGTATGCTTGAGCCACTTTTTCATTAATTAAAGGTGTCTGTCTGTACTTGCCCAAATTATTGGGACTGACAGTAGGGGAAAAATCAATCTCCCCATCACAAATCAGAACAGCCTGTGTGGGGATTCTGACTAGGTCAGAATCTCCATCAGTTCCCAAGGTGATACCCACTACCCCCTTAGTCTGTGGACCAACACTGCTAACTGTATTAGTGGGTGCAGTTGCCTTAGGGGCTGCAGTATTGGGGGCTCCACCCTTTTTACAATCACTTGTCCAGTGAGTGGTGTTTTTGCAAAAGCTACACCAGGGTTTTCTTTGACCTTCTTTCTTCTTCTTCTTGGAAGTTTGGGACCCACCCTCAGTATTAGTTTGGGGCCCTGTTGAAGACTTCTGGTCTTTAGCTTTCTGCTCCCCACCCTTCTGGTCTGTTTTCTTTTGGTCACCACCCTGGTTCTGGTTCTGGTTCTTTTGCTTAACTCTGGTTCTAACCCATTTGTCTGCCCTCTTTCCCAATTCTTGGGGAGAGGTTAGATCTGAGTCAACCAAATGTTGATGCAACTGCTCATAAGCAAATTGTACAATCCTTCATAGTCTGTAACCTTACTTCCCAGCAACCAGCCCTCCAGAGCCTTAGTGGCACATTCAACAAATTCAGACCAGTCCTGAGTCTGTGTCTTCTGGGTATCTCTGAACATTAACCTGTACTGTTCAGTGGTTAAGCCTAACCCATCAATCAGAGCACTCTTCAGGACCAGGTAGTTTCTAGAATCCCCATCACTAACTGTGAGGAGTCTGTCTCGGCCTCTACCTTCAAAGGAGAGCCACAAGATTGCTGCCCACTGCTCCTGAGGGACCTGCTGTACTTTGCAAGCTCTCTCAAGTGCAGTCATCCACTTGTGGATATCATCCCCAACTTTGTAGGGGGGCACAATCTTACTCAGGTTTCTATTGTCATAGGACCTGTCTTTATCCTTAGGGATAGTGCTGCCACCAGTGGAATCTGATCCACTCTCTCTAGGCTGCCTTGCTCTAGCAAGTTTCTCTTTGGCCAGGGCAACTTCTAATTCTTGTCTCTGGATCCTAAGTTCAGCCTCTCTCATTTTGGCCTCATGTTCCCTTCTCTGAGGGCTAGTCAACTCCCTTCTGGAGTTGCCATGAGAACCTTTAGAAACATGGGAAGTATTGGACTCACCTGAGTGATTCCTCCTCCTCCTATGATCCTGGTTAAGTCCATTTGGGGGTCTGAATGGGTTGGACCCACCTTCAGTCCCAAATAAGCTTAGGTTAGCCTGGTTAAGCCTGCTGACTAACACCTGGCTATCTCTATCATCATCAGACTCACTTTCGTCTACCTCCTCCCCCTCTTCTTCTTCCTCAGGCTGAGTATTCCCAGTGGTCTGGTTTTCCTCATCTATCTGGACGACAGGGGCAGGGGCATCAGGGTTATCATCTTCAGTGGGAGATCCTCCATCTCCAGTCCCTGAGGGGCCTGGTTTGGAGTTCCTTAGAGCTTCAGACTGGTCTAACAGCTCTCTGAGGTGTCCTGCTGTAGGAGAAGGACCTGTTTTGATTCCTCTCATGGAACACAGTTGCCTCAGTTCCTTAAATGGAAAAGTAGCAATTTTGGATGGTGCCCTTGAAGGGTCACTCTCAACAGAGATGGGTCCAGTGGATCCCTCTGCTCCAGACATTGCTCTAGTGTGGTGGATGTGTTGCAATCTACCTACACTGGTGTTTTCTTACAAAACCTATCTAGTAGTTGTAGTCAGGGTGTGCTACTCCCTATCCTCTACAACAACTAAGTTCAGTAGAACTTAAGTATATCTAGTCTTGTTTTAGTGTACCTATCAGGTACCTGTATGATCTTTCAAATGATATTTTCAAAGATTGTAATGGTAAAACAACAGCAAGCTCAAATCCCAATCCGCTGCTCACCAATGTGAGAAGTTGGCCTGGTATATGATGCTCACTAGTTCTAGTGATCACCTTGTACCATGCCAAGCAACCCTTATGGTGCAGGTTGTAAAGTCAACCTTATAGACAAGCTATCCTAGGGGTAGCATGGACTAAGCAGTCTTAGGCTAAACTCTGTAAAGGCATGTGAAGCAAGCTGTTTTACCATACACAATCCCTTGAATACCAAATGAAAGGACACCACACAGATATATATTGAAAATATATATGGATTTATTGCTACAAATATCCCTGATACTCTTTATGAGCACAGAAGCAAATGCGTTAAAACAAAACACAGTTAAAATACACAAAAGTTGCACAATTATGGATGAGCCCTAGGGGCCACCTAAACATATACTAAGAAAGTGGTATAAGAGATGCCACTTGGACAGGAAATAGGCCTAGGGCCTGGGGAATCGCTGGAGCTGTTCGGGACTAACAGTGAAGAAGTCGGGAAAGGCCCGCGGGACTCGGGTGCAGTGTTTAAAGTGCACGCACTCACCAATGCAAAGTCTATGGTGCGTAAAAAGTACAAAGTTAGTTAGAAAGGAACCTTCCGAGTGACCTAGAAGGATGAAACTTCAGACACAGACACTAGAGGTGTGTACCAGTGTGGGAACACCGGCGGAGCTGAGTTACCTCACCCACAGGAAGCGGGTGCATAGGGTCGAAGTAGTGTCGGGTTTCGTCACGCAGGTCGATGGTGCTTGGAGCTGAAGATGCTGCAGGCGGCTCGAGGTGAAGAGTTCCGGTGGATCCAAGGGTGGATCTGAAGAGGTGAAGACCTGAAAGCAGAGGGGACAATGTTCAAAGTCACTAGCTAGTGACTACCGTGGAACCAGATTGGAACCAGGCGATGTCGGGTGCAAACAGGCGTCAAGGTGTAGCTTCTCTCGGCAGCCACGTGGACACGAGGGGTTGAAGACGTCCAGGAGTCGGTCACGAGCTGTCCCACGCAGGCTTCTCGCTGTTGGCAGTGTCGGCAACTTAATTGAAGCAAACAGGCCTTGGCTAATGCAAGCCACGCAGGAATCAAAAAAGGCTTGTTACTCGGACCAGCAAGGTCAGAGCAGGGGCTCCTTTTTACAGGAGCAAGGGCAAGTCTGGAGCAACCAGACCCGCAGTGAAAGTTGTAGGTTTCGTCGCCAAGATGGCCACTAGCCGCGTGGCAAGTGGACGGGAAGGCGCGTCAAGTGGCACAATGCAAAAGGGCCCCACGCAGATCGTGGAAATGCTGGGGGGCTGATCTTCGGTGCAAGGGTTGCTCGAGGTTGGGGCTTCTCAAACCCCAAAGCACAGCATCAAGGGTGCCTCTGATGCTGCGCAGTCAGCTTTTCGGGGGTCTTCCAAGAGGTCCGGTCCCACATCTCTCGGTGCCTCCACGGGTCCCTTCTTTGCAGGGACTGTGGATCGGGCTGTGAGAAGTATGGGAGTCTGGGTCTTGTCAGGCTCTGGGCTCGGGCTCTGGCGGGAGGCGGCGGCAAAGCAGATGTCGAGTTGCTGGTTGGTGCCTGTGTTCACAGGGTGGTCACTCCTTGGCCACAAGGGAGATTCTCTTCCGTCTTCTGTGCAGCAGAATGTCGAAGTCCAGTCTTCTTCTGTATTTCAAGTTGATTCAGGATGATCTGAAGTCTCAGGACACAGCTCCCACTCTTATTCGAATCTGGGGGGCCGGATCACCTACTAGGTCCCTCCTCTGGGTGGAACCAGGAAGGAGGGTGGTTACACCCCCTTTCCTTTGTCCAGTTTCGCGCCAGGACTGGGGCTGGAAAGCCCCAGCACCGGTTTGAACTGGCCTATGCACAGGGACACCTTGTGTGCCCCAGGCATGTCTGATTCTATTCAGCCCTGTCCTACCCAATACACAAAATCCTGTCTGGGGTGGTGCTAGCACCTCCCCAGGCAGGAAACCCTTTGTCCAAGCTGCCCTCGCTGGAAGGACTCCCAGCAGCAGGAGGTCAGACTTGTGTCTGTGGTGGCAGCATCCATTTTGTGATGCTAAGGCTCTGTTTAACTTTAACCGGGGTTCAGGTTAGGTACATGTCGTGTCCCTCTAGAAGGGTGGAATGCTACCCCCGTCGCCAGAACTGGCGAGGGGGTAGTATTCCAATTCGTATGACACCTTACTCGACATGTTTTGATAAAGCCAAACCTAAGATAGCATTTAACCGCGAGGATTATAATGCACTTAAGAGTATATGGTATGGCAATATCATGGAACAGCTAAAGGACATGGTTCCGAAAGCTGCAGACAGGCTCAGCTCATGCCAGAGCACCATCTCACATATTTCCAAGCACTCTGCCTCCAGGATTGATGAGGCCTTCCATAGGAGTGGCTGATAGGAACATATGTGTCCATTTTAGGTTAGGTATAGGCATACTACACCTAAGTAAGGGGTGGTTACACCGACTTACCCCAGCTGAGTGATCAGCCAGTTGTGTCAAATATGGAGGCCAGGCCAGGGGTGGCACAATACATGCTGCAGCCCCTGGTAGGCCTTGGAAGCACCTATGCCCTGGGTACCTGGGTACACTGTTACAGGGGCCAATAAGGTGAACCAGTTCCAATTTCGTTATGCACCTAAAGTACATGGGTTACAATTTAGAGAGAGAACAGCAGGCTGTGGGTCTGATTAGCAGGCCCACAGCCACATTAAGTCATAAACCAGTGAAGCAAAAAATCTAAAATTTGGGGTGACCATAGGATAGCAGACCCTACTCTCCTACAGACTGCTTCATAATTTTACTACTTCAGGCATTTAGCGTGCCTTGCCGATTTCCATTATTTAAACCAATTAACTGTTTGTGTTTTTTCTTCCTGAGAGCTAGGGTTTGTGGACCCGCATAGGGCATGCACATTGAAACAGCACATATCATACCCTTGAGAAAAGAATACAAGTTCTGCAAATATAAAGTGATTTCTGGTATCACCAAACTACCACTGTTGTTTCTTGGGAAGGACGCTGTCATCAATTAGAATCCTAAGGGAATCCATGTGTAACTAATGCCATCCCTCATATTAAATTTATTTTTCATGTTTCAAAATAGCACAAACCTAGTACCTTGGGCCGCAGATCTTTGTATTAGACATGCATTGGCACATACAAAGTCACAAGACAGACAACATTTGGTAACATAAACTTAGTTGAGAGAGGCTTTTAAAACAGATCTGATATAATTATTCTGTGGTATGATAACAAATGTAGAGTAAGACATAACTCTGGTGGTAGGGAATTCCAAAGTCTGGAATGTGTATCGAAACAGTTTGATGAAGATCTTTTGATTTCATGGGCAGTGGAGTTTCTCAAAATAGTTTATTGGGCTAGGTGCATTGGATGCCAGAGATTATTGATGGGTCTTTAGAATAAAACGGATGGCCAAGACACAATGTCTTGAAAATAGTACACTAGACTTTTAGTGTTTGTTAAATGTCTTTATAGGTTGAAATATTACTATGTGTCAAATGTAAGCAACACTCTCCTACCTTGAGCGGTAAAACAAAACTATGTGCCAACTATTCAGTCTTCAATTAATGTATTCTTTACATTTGCAGCAGGAGCCCACAACCCGCATTTTGGCCATCTCTTCTCCTCCACCAGTGTGGTTCGTGACCGTCAGCAAAGGGGGTGTTCTGACTGTATGGGACAGTGACTTGCACATTCAGAAATCTTTTGAGGTAATTTTTTCAATGATAATGGGCAAATTGCTTGCGATAGTTCTGCATACGGATTCAAGAGCTGACTGTCCTGGCTTCCCTCATATTAGTGTGGCCTTGTTTGGGGACTGAGAGGGGGTATGTCTGAGCGAGGAGGCTTTAAGTACTTTTATATCATAAATAGGGCTCCCGGTTTTATGGTATTTATTTATTTGCCATTTCCATCTGTATTTATCCATATTTATTTTTTGATAATTTTTTCTGTATTTATCCACATTTATTGTTGCCACAAGCAAAAGACGAAGCTACAGCTAGTATTTTTACACATTTATTTAAATTGACAATGCACACATCCGCTCACTTAAACTAGCGTTTTGTTGTGGCTTTAGCAGTGCTTTAAATGGTCCAGTACTAAGTAATTTGAAAAGGAGAGTACCTGTGCTTCTCAGTTCTGTTATAAGACACATTAGGATAGAGTACAAGCACTTATCAGGAGCAAACATGTTCCAGCGCTTCTGTATTTCCATTTTAAGCCCTGGGGTTGAAGTTGGTTGAGATGCGTGGAATCCCGGGCGCATGCCGTGAGCTCGAGCTGCTGGGATCCGCAGGCTGTGGAATTACACGTCATTATGTCATGAACATGTTGAGTGGTAACACATAAAAGGGGAATGAGCAACCAAGGGCGCCAGGTGGGAGTGGGTGATACTGATGGACACTCGAGGCAGAGACAACACATCTGTCTGGAGGGTGGGTGGTCTAAAGGCATCAGTGGGCAGAGCTGGGCAACTGTATGGGGCCTGGGACAGGAGGAGTCAGGGGTGTTGGGGAGGCTACAGCATGAAGTTGGCGCCCCTAGCTGGAGAAGGGGCAGGTGGGGCAGTTGAGAGCCCGGACAGCACCGATGTGGGAGTGCGAATTTTGTGGACTAGTTACCGTAATAGGGTAGTACTGGAGAGGAAGTACCGATCTACCGGGCCCTGATGAGGGGGTGGTGGTGTGCCCTGGTTCTTTTGGAGTCTCAGATATTTACTTTTTACATATGGGATATACACGTACCTTTCAAGTGTACACGTTAGGCAATTCTTCAGGTTTAAAAAACAGGAGCGTTAGCCAAGATTGTATGAGAAGGCCCTATGTGTACATATGTACAGTATGATTCCGGTACTTCATGCAGGCGTGCCAAAGGTATGAACATGACTTTGGGCAGTTAACATTGGGAGTTATTTACGGTAACAATGTTTCTGCTCATTTATTATATTCCTCATTTTAGCATTCTCCTCTGCTTCTCTGCCACCAGCCTTGTGCTATCAGTTGGCAAAGACTGGAATTAGCCATGCAGTGTGTATGTAAAGATTCTGGAGTGTGCATTGAAATATGGGAGTGTACATTTAAATGTTGTGAAGAATCACTATATTTTCTTCCATGCGTTCCAAAGCCCAAATATTGTTCTCTTCATATAGAGAATAGAACAAGACAGTACTGGCTTCTGAGCAGCTGAAGCCCTTTGATCTTTGCGCGCATGGTATTAACCATTGTGCAACATACAGGTCCCACGTTCAATCTCTGTGCGGTCTCGGTTTTTAACCCTTCCGAAGCTCGGCACATTATCCCATTTGCAGTGCTATGAATCCGTAAGAATCTGACAGCAAGCACTACACAAAAAACTGTAGTTTGCGGTTTTAACTCCTTTTATTTTTCCAATGTCCAGGTCGAAGGAGTTGCTGAAAATTGGGTTAGTTCCCGAGTAGCGCTATAGGGCATATGGGTGGAATACATGCGCTATATAATTATTTATTGTTTGCATCATTGTTGCCCTTAATTAGATCTTCAGCAGAGGTGTGTAGCAGGGATGTGTGTGAGTATGTGTGCGTCTGTGTGTGTCACCCCCAGTCTGTGCTTGTCCTGAAAAGCTGGTGATTTCTGTTGTCTTTCACACTCTAAATCCAAGAGTAAAAACCCGGTCAGAGTGACGCGTTTCCATTTTTTATTAAATAAAATTATTTTATCCGGGACCTTCTATTGATAAGGAGTTTGTATGAAGAACAGGTCACAAATCCTTGGTATAAAATGTTCAGCCCAGAGGCGCAACTAGAGTCAAATTTCAGGGGGTGGGAAGGGGGGTCTGAATCTTTAAGCAATAGTCAGAGTGGAGCTGCAGGGGCTCTTAAAAGGGGTGAAACACTAGCAAGGCCTCACTAACATGCAAATGGTCTTTTAAAGACCTGTGAAGTGCTCAGGTGCGGCTGTGTGTGTACCCGGGAAGCTGTCTCATCCTGGCCACACACGACAAGGAGGGGGCGGGGTGCGAGATAGCTCTGTATTCAAGCGCGGCAGCAACGCAATTCTCTAGTATTTACATGTTTTTACATATATATACAGACAAAGGAAAAATTGTTTTCCGTCTGTATTTATATGTAAAAATCAGTTTAAACTGAAAACCGGGAGCCCTAATCATAAAGCAGCCATAAGTAGTGTTTCTGAAAAGCAATCAGCTTTCAAACAAGACGTAAAAACACTGCCCTTGTAGAATTTTAGAGGGGTAGCTGGGGGCACAACATATTCCTGCGTCTACTTAACCTAGCCAGACAGTCTAGCTCTCTAAACCACTGGATCAGGGCACAAACCCTATAAATAGAAGTAGGGGGACTGACCAAGTAAAAAAATATGCAAATGGCCTCCTGACATCACGACGTAGCGCTATAAAAGAAATAAAATAGTGCTATTTAAATTATTTGTGTAAATACTAGGATAGACTAACCCATCGAACAGTCTTACTGTGTCTGTATTTATATACAGGAACAGAACAAAGGCAAAAGCATGCCTCTCTTAAGTACCTGTGAAGACAAGGCAAGCTGTGTGCCTTTGTTTCCCTCTGTGGTATTTACATTGAAATGTAAGGTTCCCTGTGGCCCCCAGTCAGCATATACAAACAAAAGGAGGCTGGATGGCCCCTTAACTTTGGCCCAGCTGGAGGTGAAAAAAGGCTCCCTCACTGCCTGCACGTTGCGCTGGGAATGGAAAGCAGGCAACGTGCAGGTGCTGTTGAACGTGTCCCGGTGTCTGAAAATAACACCGTGACAAGTTCAGCAGATATCTCTGGGGCCCAACTTCTTGGCAGGGGGGACTGCGTCCACCCTGTAAAAAAAGAGTGGGGGGACTCAGTGTATCTGTGTGTACCCCCGACTCGAGCCCTGCACTGGATCCTCCTTGATCTGTTGGTCACGTCTGCATTGGTTTGCTGGTTTGGTTATTTTTTAGCTACAAAATTCCAGGCTCAAACAAAATCATTCTGGTTCAGATTATGTTTATTGGACCTGCAGAGGTTCTACAGGTGGCCCTCAACCACCAGTTGCACCCTATATACACTTGTTCTTCAGCCTTTCTAGAAAACGTTGAAATTGGAGCATTATTGTATGCCACAACGTCCACATTTTCGTTAAAATTACCACAGACAAAAAACAGCACTTAATCTGTAAAGGAACAAATGCCGGTGCCCAAAGCTTTGACGACTGGCGCAATCGAATGTCACGGGTGCCCAACACCAGTGATGTGTTTGCTTAATTCCACCTCATAACTTTTTCATCCACCACGGACACTAAATGCCTCTCTAGCTCACTCTTTGACCTACTTTTCAATCGTTGTTATGTTTCTTTGTCTCTGTTTTTCCGTCGTTCTTTTCGGGCCTTTAAGTGGGATGAAAAAAGTGTGGCGTTTCTCAAAAGGGCACGGCCTATATATTTAAGGGTTTGCTTAAACACAAACTAAATTTCTGTGATTTGCATAGAGCGCCACCGAAACTGTATTTTGGTGTCTCTCTGACATTTCTGTTATTTCATCGAGAAATAGAACACAAAACCGGATATATATACCTACAACCAACCGGGAATATTTTTTAGTTTTTGTCAATGATTTTGTTGAAATAGTTAATATTGAAAATGTTTTAATTATGAGGCTGTGATTTAAACATTAGTGAGGCCTGTGCAAGGGGTCTTCAGTCACGCCCATTATGTTTACTCAATGCTAGACATGTAGGCCCCTTTTCTGTCTACATATCGTCCATCCTTTTGTTACACTTCCTTTCTTGCCTTTTCGGCATCCTCTTTTAACTCTCCTGAATTAACTTCCTCGTCATCTCCTCACTTCACCACCCTTAAACACACAATTTACCCACTCACCTTTAAGCATTGCATTTTCTTCTTTTGCCTTTTCAATATTTTGATAACTGTATACCTGCTTTCACACACATGCGCAACATCAAAACTGCAACTGCAATATGTGATCTTTGCACTGTGCACGCTGCAGAGAGGCCAAAGATGGGATGACCATCTATTCTGAACACCTTTTTGAACTACTGACAGACACTGTGAGAAACACGCACTACCTTCACCGTCAACTCCAGAATGCTCACTCGTGGCCATTATAAACACCTGTTGGTAGCTTGGTTCCAAGTATGCTCTATACAAGATTAATATAGAACACGGAAAAAAATACAGAAACACAACATCCTGAACATAGCAAACACTCTTAAGGAATTCAAGATTAAGGATAAGATTAGGTAAAACATGAAACAAACAGGAATGAAATCGCTGATCTGAATTCCCTTAATGTTTTTCACATTCATTAATCAGAAATCACTCAGTGTATTTGCCTGCAAAGTTCCGGATATGAATATGGGGCTCAATAGGGACCCGTTTCAATGTCTGTTTTTAATTACTATTGGGTCTGAGACCTGAACAGGCCTGGCCCACTTATAGCCCTGGTTCTCTTCCTCCCTCTGGGGCAAGTCAAATAAGGAAAAATAGTACCTGCAGGTCCCAAAAAATATGTTCCGGTGGTCCTCACCTGTGATTAAGTCAGGTTTCCACCATCAAAACTTACTCGGAACCCTTGGTCGACAGATCTTTTATTACCTGATGAGAAGTGTAAAGGAGAGTTTCATTCATGACAACAATTTAGCAAAACCCATAACTGTAACTCAGAAAGATCACAGATCCCAGACATTAATTATGGGGATTTATTACAAAGCCAAAAACAACTGAATATACAAGCACCTCAAGACGAGGTGATAAAAGTACATGGGAACTGATACAAATCAGTATCTACGCAAGAATCTAATCTGATGAATCATGAAGAGGATAAAATGCTCCAGGAAGAGTACACAAGCCAGAATTGCTCCAATATTCAAGTCAGACTTCATCTGTGGCTGAAATAGATGACATTGAGCTATCTCTACTCTAGCTCTAAGGTGACATCCCTACTTCACATTCCCCAGACAAAGTCAGTAAAAGGTGTCAGCGTGTGAAGACTTCCTAAGAAGCACATTCACAGAGTACATCAGGTAGCCAAAGCTACAGAGATCGTTCTAGGATGCTCTTTCCAGATCGATCTTGAAACCCCTTCTCCTAACTCATCCTGTCTCCTTCTGCCTCTCCTCCCTCGGGGCTCTTTCCCTAATACAAAATGCAAAAGTGTAAAACACGCCCACAGATCACCTCATGTTAATGGACACCTCTACTAGGGAGTTTTCCACTGTTCTCTCAAGATGTAGTTCGATGACCTTGGTTCCCAGGCCTCCTCAACGAGAAAGAACACCGGCTCCCAATTATCGACCTTCTGTTTACAATAGTTCTCTTCTCTTCAATGCCTAACTCCTAAAACAAAAGGCATTAGTTCTAAATAACAAAGGCAGCTTTTTCCAACTGCAACTGAAAGGTGAGAACAGAACATCCTTGCATACGCATGAAATTCGCTGACTACCTCCAAATGTGAGAGCTTATCAGGGAAATTACATTTCCTGGCCTACACAATTCAGCCAACATAAGAATAAACAAACAGGCCTTTTATGAACATAACGTAAACATATCTCTTAGGCCCTTAACATCAAATTAATCACGCGTGTTAATAATGCTGCATCTGCAAGCCACTACATTTCATTACATATTAAGTATAACTCATTATTTCTTCATGCAATCTTCATCATGGTGTACGTTTATATATATATATATCCACACACACACAAAAAAAACACAAAGGTTACAGGGACATTATAGTTAGGTTCAGGTTTTACACTCACAAAACCATAGAAATTCATTAGTTATAGTTAGCTTAATAACTATAATTCATGCTCTAGTGTAATTATACACTTGCGCCCCTGCCATGAACAGTTTTCTCATCAAAAATGTCAATGCTGCAGTAATATTATCAATCAATCAATCAAGTAATATTTGATTGCTATATGTTTTTGCAACTGTGCACAGCCTTCGGCCATGGAGTGTTGGCCACAGATAATGTCCAGGCCCTTTAGCCAAGCCCCCCGCATGCAACCAAATCCCAGCCTTTGCCACATGAAGCGTTTGTGGCTGTGTGAGTGGGTGTGTGATTGTCTGTGTCGGTCTGTGAATGGGTGGGTGTTTGAGGGGTTTTGTGTGTGTGTGTGTGTGTGTGAATGGCTCTATGGCTCTGTGAGTGGGCATGGGAGTGGTTTTTTGGATGTGTGAGTGGCTGTATGGGTCTGTTATTGTGTGTCTGAGTGGCTGTATGGGTCTGTGAGTGGGAGTGGTTTTGTGGGTGTGTGAGCAGCTGTATGGGTCTGTGATTTCATAAGTGAGTGGCTGTTTGGGCTTTTGAGTGGATGTGTGAGTGGTTTTGTGGGTGTATGCATAGCTTTATGGGTCTGTGAGTGGGTGGGTGAGTGCTTTTGTGGGTCTGTGAGTGGGTGTGTGAGGGATTAAATGAGTGCGTGAGTAGCTGTGTGAGTGGCTGTATGGGTCAGTGAGTGGGTATATCAGTAGCTGTTTGGGTCTGTGAGTGGGTGTATGGCTGCTTTTGTGTGTGTGTGAGTGACTGTAGGGGTCTGTGTGTGTGAGTGGCTGCATGGGTCTGAGTGGGGATGTGTGAGTGGTTTTGTGGGTGTGTGAGTATATGTGTGAGTGATTTTGGGTGTGTGACTGGGTGTCTGAGTGGCTGTATGGGTCTGTGAGTGGGCATGTGTGTGCTTTTGTGGTCTCAGAGTGGGTGTGAGAGTGGCTGTGTGGGTCTCTGAGTGAGTGTCTGAGTGATTATATGGGTGTGTGAATAGGTGAATGAGTGGCTGTATGGATCATGAGTGGGTATGTCAGTGGCTGTTTGGGTCTGTGAGTAGGTGTGTGAGTGGTTTTGTGGGTGTGTGAGTAAATGTGTGGGTGGCTATATGGGTCTATGAATAGGTATATGAGTGGTTATGTGGGTTTCTGAGGTGTGTGAGAGAATTTGTAGGCGTGTATAAGTGTGAGAGTGGCTGTATGTGTGTGTGAATGGCTGTTTGGGTCTTTGAGTGGGTGTGAGTGGTTGTATGTGTCGGTGAGTAGGTGTCTGAATAGCTGCATGTGTCAGCAAGTAGGTGTGTGAGTGGGTATATGGGTCTGTGAGAGGGTGTGTGAGTGGCTAGATGGGTCTATGAGCAGGTGTGTGAGTGGCTGTATGGGTCTGTGAGTGTGTGAGTGTGTGCGAGAGTGTTTATTTTGTGTGAGCAGCTGTATGGGTCAGTGAGTTGGTGTATGAGTGGTTCTGTGAGTGTCTGAGAGTGTGTGAGAGATGTGGGTGTGTGTAGGTGTGAGAGTGGCTGAAGGGGTCTGTGAGTGGGTGTGTGAATGTCTGTATGCATTGTTGAGTGGGTGTCTGAGGGGCTGTATACATCAGTGGGTGGGTGAGTGGTTGTGTGGGTCACAGTCAGTGGCTGTATGCATTGATGAATGGGTATGGGAGTCGTTTTATGCAGTAAATGGGTGTGTGAGTGGCTGTATGGGCCTATCAGTGGTTGTGTGAGTAGTCTTGTGGGTGTGTGAGAGCTTTTATGGGTGTGTGAGTGAGTATATGAGTGGTTGCCAGGCTATGTAACTGGGTGTGTGATTATCTATATGGGACTGTGAGTGAGGTGTGAGTAGCTATATGGCTCTGTGAGTAGTTATGTGGGGGTGTGAGTGGGTGTGTGAGTGACTGTATGGGTCTGTCACTGTGGTTGTGTGTGTGAGTTGCATGAGAGATTTTGATGGTATGTAGTGGGTGTGAGAATGGCCTAAGGAAAGTTGCAGCATGGCTGCAAACTAACATGCTAATACTTAATTGCGACAAGACCAAGGTTCTCATTCTGGGAAATAAAAAAGATCTATGGGGCCCCCAGCATTGGCCTGCCGAAATGGGAAACCCACTGCAGCCCACCCAACAGGTCCGTAATTTGGGCTTCATTATTGATGATCAGCTGCCAATGAGACAGCAAGTAGTAAAGGTGGCAGCTAAATTTTTTACTATATAAAAATGGCTAAAAAAAGTTGTCTGGATGCTCCCTTGCTCCACCCAGAGAACGGTGGTCCAAGCACTTGTGACCTCAAGAATAGACTATGGTAACATCCTCTATCTTGGGGCCAACAAAGATATACTGCGGAAGCTGCAGGCAGTGCAGAACACTGCAGCTAGACTACTATGCCGAATTCCTAAAGCCAATTCCATCTCTAGCTATTTACGCGACCTTCACTGGCTGAAAGTGGAAAGCAGTGTTAAGTTCAAAGCCTTGAGCTTTCTATTTAAGATAAAGTCCGGCACTGCTCCCCAATATATGAAAGCCTTAGCTCAACCTTACCAACCTTCACGATCACTGCGTTCCACTACACAGGGAAAACTTCTGGTAAAGACATGGCTGTTTAATTAATTTCATAATTACTTTCTTTCCACCTTTCAGGCATGCGCTGGGAAACCCTTTTTGGGTAGCTGTGCACCTTATAAAAATAATTTAACATAACATAACAATGGCTGTATGAGTCTGTGAGTAGGAGTGTGAGTGGCTGTATGGGTTTATGAGTGGGTGTGTGAGTGCCTATATGGGTATGTGAGTGGGTCTATGAGTGGTAGTTTGGGGGTATAATAGAGTGTGTATAAGTGTGTTTGAGTGGCTGTATTTGTTTTTTAATTGGGCACTGGATCTGCAGATCTATCCCGGATTCACACGGGGGCTACACTGAGAACAATGTTAGATCTGCTGATCTACACACAGAAAAAAAATATTTTTGGGTAATGTCTTGTCCATTAGGGGTCACTCAGCGACCTCAGTATTACAGCCAGGGTAAAGGTACCCTGACTTCTTCTATCAGATTAACACTTTCATTTTAAGGCACCAGGACCATGTCAGGGTACAAAACGGAACTGATGGTACTGGGGAACAATCCTCCCCCAGTATCATCATTGGGTTCGGCAATAGTCTAGGGACTGCACCCATCCCGTTCTCCCCTATGAAAAGCTTGGGGATGTGGTTGAACGGCTCTCTTTCGATGGAAGCCTGTTTTGTCATGTTGAGGATTCTGAGGTAAATTCGGGCTCTACTGCTGTTGTCATGCAGAAGAGTGGTAGCCCAGGCCTTCATCTCTTCACGTCTGGACTATAGAAACTTCCTATATCTGGGCTCCCCCAAATCAGTTAAATAACTGACTCGAGGTGCTGCAAAACACTGCGGTCAGAACCATCTACAAAATACCTAAAAGTTCCTCTGCTAAGAAAGCCTTGACTTCCTTACACTGGCTCCTGTGGAGCAGAGACTTAAATTCAAGGCACTGTGTCTTACACACAGGGCAATAAATGGGAAGGGACCTCAAATGTTTGGAGTCTTATTGCCTAGCTATGTTCCGAGCAGGACATGAAGATCTTCTAACACTGGTCTCTTGATAGTTCCACATATTCAAAAGGCCAACTGGGGTGGAAGATCTTTCTCATACCTCTCCCCCAAACTTTGGAACTCAATGCAAATCATTCTAAAAACTGATTTGGATGAGGTCAGATTCAGAAAGCGTCTTAAAACTTGGCTTTACTCTCAGTAATTTTCTGGCTACATTTTTAGTCCCACAGGTGTGTGCTCTGATTCTCACAGGGCTGGGAAGCTTTAGGGTAGCTATGCGCTCTGTAAGTCAAGATACGATAAGATAAGGTTGCGGGCAGCCAATCACAGCATTTCTGTTGCTGCATGGATCCTTTTCTAACAGCCTTAGTGCCGTTTGATGAATCTTCACAAAACTTTCTAGAATAAAATGTTTTTCAACCTTAGCTCCTAACTGCAATGTTTTAGGCTGATCCGTCAAGCAGGGACTGTGAAAAAAGGGGGGTCTAAAAATGTGTTTTCCCAAATAATTTTCTATAGGAAAATTAGACACAGCCACTGTCCAGCCACTTAATTGATTTACATCAAATTTTGCAGAAAGCTAGATCTTGGTCCAGAAAGTGTGCTTTTTACTTCATGATGCAGAGGATAAGCAGAGAAAACAGACCCCAAGATAAGCTTTGATTGGCTGCCACCACATCAACAGCAATGTGATGGCAGCCATCTCAAAAGACGGGGGACGGAGGTAGAGTGCGCTTTCAAAAAATAACACCCCACAGTTGGCCAAAGCCTGGGTACAGCAGCAGAATCAATGTTATAGTTATGGAGGCATGCCCGCCCCCCTCGCTGAGCCTGCCTGAGGACCGGGGACCCCATCCTCCGGGTCCGATAGTTTATTTTAAGGGGAGGGGGTGCACAGCCCCATTCCCTGAGCCTGCTCGAATTCCCAGGGAGATCATTTCCTGGGGCCAAAACATTTTTTAAGGGGAGGGGGACCTGCAGGCAACCTACTGCCAAGCAAGGCTTTTGGGATTAGCATTATGTATGGTAATATAATATTATTTTTAGTAAAGAAAAAGCAAGAGAATTTCACTGAAAAAAAAAGGTTAAAGTGATGTTATAATTAGGTGAATATTTCAGTTAAAACATTATGGGCCAGATGTAGGTAGCCAAATACCGGTCGGTAACGGCCTGAAATCGGTAAAATTGGCCGTTACCGACCGGTATAGCGAGAACGCGATGTAGGTGACAAAAAAAGACCGATTCGGTAAATATGAATCGGAAAAATACCGACTCGGTATTTACCGAGTACATAATTACCGATTCGTAATTTACCGATACGAAAATTACCGAGTCCTTATTCACCGAATCGGTAAATAAGAAATCGGAAAACATGGCCATCGAGATGTAGGAAAGGCCAAAAATACCGAATTCATAGAAAATCGGTATTTAAGAGTCGGTATTTACCATGGACTGAAAGCAGGTGGTAACCATGTGCATGCTATAAAAAAGGGCCCAAAATGCAACAGTGTTGGCAAAATGGCGGCACTCTATGTGATTGCGAGGAGGCGAAGGCTACAGGCTGCAGGTCTGAGGGTATGGCAAAGGGAGGAGCAGGTGTACAGGCAGAGGATCACTCTGTTCCAATTGACTGAGCCTGAGATACTCCAGAGGTACAGGCTGCACCCCACTACCATCATGGACCTAATAAGGGACCTCCACCCATACCTGGATCATCCAACACCCAGGGCCCACGCCATCCCTCCCCATGTCCAGGTGCTGTGTAGCATACACCTGCTTGCCTCTGGGAGCTACAAGAGTGTGATAGATGCAGTAGGAGGTGTATCCCAGAGCTGTCTGTCCCGTTTTTTCAGGAAATTCCTGGATGTCATGACTCAGAGAATGGGACATTACATACAGTTCCCTGACACACCTGCGGAACTTGCCAAAACTAAAACAGACTTCTATGGACTGGCACACTTCCCGCATGTGATAGGCTGCATTGATGGCACCCACATTCCCCTATGCCCACCTGCAGCCACCGAACACATATACAGAAACCGTAAGTCGATGCACTCCATCAACGTGCAGGTGATATGCAATGCAGGGAACATCATCACCGACATAGTTGCCAAATTCCCTGGCAGCACGCACGACTCCTACATATTCCAGAACAGCGGAATATACACCCGGCTACTGAATGGAGATTTTGGAGATGGATTTCTGCTAGGTAAAAATGTTGTACACACCCTGAAATGGATCTCATCTAAATGTGAAATGTGAATGTAACTCATGTACCTCTCCTTCTCTCCCAGGTGACAGTGCATATGCCCTGCGTTCCTTTGTGCTGACACCGTACCTCAACCCAACCAACAGAGCAGAAAGGCGATACAATGTGGCACACAGGTCCACCCGCAACGTAGTGGAGAGAACCTTTGGACTCCTGAAGAGCAGGTTCCGTTGCCTCCACAAAAGTGGAGGTGCGCGACAGTACACCCCCATCCTGTGTTGCAAAATAATAGTCACCTGTGCCATTTTGCACAATCTTGCTACCAAGGAAGGCACAGAGGTGGAGTTGGCACATCATGAGAACATAGATGACGACCAAGAACATGCAGGGCCCCAGGCAACAGGACCAGCCGCACTAGATGGTAGATTGAGACGGACAGAAATAACACGACGATATTTCTAGGTAAAGTATGACACATACACAGGTATACTTTATGACATGAGTAGTTTAATCAGCACTACCTCACCATAGTCACATCTGAAGTGGATCCATAAATGTACGTCAATGTCACTGGCTGCACAATCTCAGTTTCAGTCACTGTGTGCAGTTGAGTCTGTCTCCCGCATAGGTCAGTGCTTGCGTCCTCGCACTACATTGCGGGATTTTGGTGCCTGTCCTTCAGTTTCCCTGCTGGTGCCTGACTCCGCATGGCTGTGCCTGCCGCTCCGGCGCACCTCCGTTACAGGTGTACTGGAGCCACTCCTGCTGGTTGACCCCTCAGTCTCCTCCACACCCGTGTCACCAGCATTGCCTGTGTTGGAGTTCAACATCTGCTCCATCGCAGAGGTCACTCTACCCATGCCCCATGTTAAGTCTGTGCAGCAGTGCTCTATTGCTTCCTGCATTGAAATGGAGCGTCTGCAGAGGAGTGCTGTATTGGTTGCGAACCTACTCACGGCCTTTGTCTGTTGGCGCATGTACTGTCGTTCCCTGGCACGCTGGAGATGATCCCTGTCCAACTTGTCGGAGAGAACTCCCATGTATGTTGAGATGTCTGTGATCCCTTGTGCAATCACCTCCAAGCTAGATGCCATTTGGCTTATGCCCTTGTCCATGTTGGACATTTTGGTGTTCATACAGCGAACCTGCCTATGCATGGCTTGCAGTGATTTGGCCTGCTGGCGTTGTACTTTCACCATCGTGCTCTCCAGGCCACAGAAGACGCTCTCCCCTTCCTGGCCCTCCCCACCCTCACGTGCCCTCCTGCCAAGGACAATGGTGCGCGCTGCGCCTGCTGCAATAGTTGGTCTTGGCCTGTCAGCCACTGGTGCACTCTTTTGGGGGACATCTTCCTCATCCTCTGATTCAGAGGTCTGCAGGATCATCTGTGGGGGCTCCGCATGGCTACTTTCCCCTCCCGGCATGGACCCTCTGGACATTGCACTGGGTGTGTTTGTGAGGTCAGGAGTTCCAAACAACAGAGGGGACATTGGGACAGGTGTAGTGGGTGGGTCTGGAGATGATGGCTCATGGGTGGGATCGTTCCCTCCTTCTCCTGCGCTGTGACAACTTTTCCTCTTTTCTTTCTCCCCTCTTTTAGTTGGTGCTGCCCTCTCCTCCCTCGGCGGTGCTGAACTGTGTGACGACTCTCCTGTGGATTCAAATTGACATAGGGCCAATGTTGTTGTTTGTCTGTGTGTGGTTCTTAATTAAATAGTCTGCACACCTTTGCACAGTGCACATTGCTTGTTTGGTGATGTGTGTGGCATGCCTTGCTGAGTCATGTGTGGTGTACTTTGCATCTATGTATACATGACTACGTCTACCATGATGCATTGCTGCCACAAAATCCGAGCTCTTCTGCAGTGTGATGTGTGTACACAGTGGGGTACAGGGTTGGGTTGCTGGGGGTGGATGTGGGAACATGCCTCTTACCTTGTTTCTTCGCTGCTTTCGCTGTGCTATCCAGGTCTCCTATCCCATGGATGCATTCTGGCCCCATGGTGGTTTCCACTAGCTCCTCTATTGGTGTCAGTTTTGGTGCTTTGCTCCTGCCACCTCCAGTCAAACCCGCATCCTTTTTCTGTGCAGCTAATTTTTTCTTCGTCACGATGCGCAGGTCATACCACCTCTTCTTGATGTCCTCAATCTCCCGGTGGGTGACACCAATAGCATTGACTTTGGCCTGAATGGCTATCCAAATGTTCCTCTTCACAGTCTCTGCAACATGCAGCGACTGTTTCCCAAATATTTGGCTGTAGTGGCTTACTATTTCATCCACAGCCACCTGTAGTTCCTCTGGGCTGAACTTTGTCTTCCTTTTCCTCTGACCACCATCCTTTTGGCCTTCCTGTGCCTCCATCCTTTCACTCTGCTTGCCTGTGGATGCTCTGCTCCTCGCTCCTCTGAAGAATTGTTTGTTCTGTTGGTTTCCACCTGCATGGGTGTGGCCACTCCCAGGTACTGGGGTGGGGTGCTTCACTCTCATTGGTTGGATTCACAGGGCCTTGGTTGTGGGGTGTGTAGGCTGTCCCTGATTGGTTGGCAGGCTCACATGGCGTGTTTCAAACTCCCGATTCGGTAATTACCGAATCGGTGAATTCCGATTCGGTAAATTCCGAAACGGCTTTTTCCGATTCGGTGAATCCCATTCATTCCTATGGGCCATGTGGCCCATAGGGATGCTTGGGTTTCACCGATTCAGAAAAAGCCGATTCGGATTATTCCGATTCGGTAATTACCGATTTTGGTTACCGAGTCATACCGATTCGGTACCATTTACCGATTTTTTACCTACATACCATTTACTGATTCAGGAATACCGATTCGGTATGAGTCGGTATTTATGAATCGGTAAATGGAAATTACCTACATCTGGCCCCAAATTTTAAATGAAGGAAACTACTGAAATACTGCAGCTTTAGTTATCTACAGTAACTGTTATACGAGCCCTAATGTAATTATACTCATGCTCTTGCCACATCACTGATGACATGTTCTATGACATCATTAATTACATGAGTAACATCCGAAATAACACCATTGATGACAAGACTCAGCATGGCGGGGTGAGAGTTATATTTATTTTAGCGTTCGAGTAACAGCTACTTGAGATAACTATAACTGGTGAATTTCAGTGGTATATTACAACAAAAATGTTATCTTATTTATTTAACGGCCCTCCAACACATGTTGTTTTTAGTGAAATAAATATATATATTTATATATATATATATATATATATATATATACATATATATACCAGAAAGACGACACCGCAAACCGAAGGTTGATTTCCAAACTTTTATTTGTCTTGTAAGGCTGCTACACGTTTCGGCAGGATCCCCTGCCTTGCTCACGCATCGAACACCATTTCATTATATCATTTTTAAACTCACTTTGTTACATAACATGTATATAAAGAGGCATCTAAAGTTCACTTCACTTGCATTGAGTAAGGCAATAAAGTATGGAACATTTCTAGCATGCCCTTTTGCTGTGACTCCTAAGGCATGGACTACATCTGGGTCTACAGAGTTACCTTAATTACTGTATCATGCAAAGAAGTGCAGGAGTTGGACTTCCTTGTGTGCGGAGGAACTTCCCTTGACTCTGTGGACCTTACCTGAGGCTTTCATGTCACAGATCCACCTTGAAGACCTGCGTACAGAGTAAAAACCACTGCAAAATTAGAGGATATTCTATACAATTGGCTAGTACAACACAGAAACATGATCAGTAACATCCAGGAAGAAATCAGTGGGCAAGACCAAAATGATTATGGATCCTTGGCGAGAGAGCTGTCTATTGTGTTCCTGCCCTGTCTGCTTGTACACCTACCTTTTCAGTCTGGCTTTAGGCAAACAGAGCGTGTATCTTGTGGTGTGCAAAAGTAGGACAAAGGACACTCGCGTTAACCTTCAATCTCCCACCCTTAATAAAGAAGAATGCATCTGACTTCTTGGAAATCTTTGTTCTCTCATACCCCTATGCATGTTCCCCAGAGATACCCAATATTATGTTGTTATTGTCCATTGGTCATTGACTTTGCCTCCAAATAAAGTTATTAAAGAAAGTAAAGACTTTGGGCCTCATTAGGATGACGAGCGGACTTTTCCCGCCCGTCATCCCATCGTAAATCGGGACCGCCGGCCATAAGGGCGGGGGTCCCGGGGGTGCTATTAGGATGTGCCCGCCACAGTGGCGGGCACATCCTGTATTTTCAGCATTGTGGCGGGCGGTGCTCTCTGCACCGCCCGCCACAATTCTGAAAATGCACTTTCACAATGTAATTTACAAAGCGGCGGTGCCTGCCGCTTTGTAAATGACAATGAAGGGGGGTACCACAGGTACCCCCCATGTGCACCCCCCACCTGTACTTCACTCTGGGGGCCCGCAGGGGGCCCCCAGAGTGAAGACCGCATGCCTTTCCGTGGCGGCATCGCCGCCGTGGAAAGGCACTGAAAACCAGACATCATAATATGTCTGGCGGTGTCTATTAGACACCGCCACCATATTATTCCGGGGCGGAAAAGCGGCAGACGGTCTTTCCGTCCGCCGTGGTCCCCCCCGCCATCCTAATATGGCGGGGGGAAATCTGGTCATGATATCGGGCGGATTGCCTCCGCCAGGCTGGCGGTGGCTACCGTCAGCCTGGCGGAGGCAATCCGCCCGATATCATAATGGACCCCTTTGTCTCTTGACACTGCCAAAGACATTGTGGCCCATATTTCCAGCAAGCCTATCAAATAAATCCCAGTGCATCCTAGTAGGCCAAGAAGCACTTTAAGAGTACCCTCAAGTAGACCTCAGGCCCAAAAATCCTGCCTTTAGCATGGACATTTTTTGGCATGGCTTGGTATGTATGTGCATGGATGTGTTACTTGTATACCTTAAACCAAGTCAAAAGGCAGTGGAGTCTAGTGCAGTATTAAAGACAGGAATAGAGTCAACAAGTGATTGGAGAGGTAGCTGATTTCTGGGCGCTGAAGTGCACTACTAACTCATTGTGATGAAGTGTTCTTTAAAGAGATGTTTCTTCAACTCTCTCCTAAATTAGAACAGGGTTACGGTGGTCCTAATAAAACAGAGTGTTGCTGAGGATCCTAGGTGCATAAACAGAAAACACATGGGTGTCTGAAGTGTTTGAATTTTGCCATTAGCAAATGCAATTTATGTTTGGCATTTTACCTGAAGGCATTCTGGGTCCAACAACTTGAAGTGCATCATCACTAAGCCAACGGGGTCCCAAAATCACCTCCAAGTTGAACATTTTATGGTGTGATTTGTTTTTTCACACATACCAGGCTTCACATCATTTGCCCTGGCTGTTGAGTAGAGATGCTTAGAATTTTACTAGTGTTAATGGTATGCCTGTTAGGATATTCCAGGAGTCTTACGTTCATACAAGAAAATATTTCTGGTGCATTCCTATCTGTCAGTGGGAGTGAAAGCAAGGTTGTAATCAATTAGCTCGCTAAATTAAAGAGCCTGGTTTCTGTTGAAGTTTGTTTTTGCCAACAGGTGATCTCAATGCCAGACATGCAGGCATTCTGACAAATGCCTAAACTGATTAGGAGATGATGGAGACTTGGTGTTTAATGGATGCTTTTTTGCATATCCGGATTTCAATAATAGAATATGCAGGTTATTTAAATTCTCGAGACGGAACAGCTTATACTTTCAAATAAGGCAGTAAATATACATCAAATTGTGAAATGTCCAAACTTATATGGTTGCACGAAGTCCCTTCTTAAACATAGTTTTATTTCTGGCCCCTATTTTAGTTGCTATATCTGGTGTAAAGGAATTGAAGGAACAGAACATGAACACTTTCCTTAGGAATGTTTCTTTAATTATTAAGTACTGTAGTGATTACAGCTGATTGTTTCTCCTATGAAAAGAAACAACAAATCGAATATGATAAAGTGAAATGGCAGATTAACATCCTTCTTTATTATAGATCTCATATATATAAATAAGATATAGATGGTTTGTTACTAATGAGCTTGTGGACTCTTTCAGAATCAGTTTATATCAGCTTCTTCTATTAACAAGGACTGAGGTAGTTTAGACAAAAACCAAGATTACTGTTAATATGCCACCAATGTACCCAACATCTCCCTTGTTTGGCAATTAAATAGAATCTACGTCTTTCTTCTCCACAGAAATCCAAGGGAGATTGGAGAGAACACAGAAAAGGGAGTGGGTGTTACATTGATTCTTATCAAGAAGATATTGAATGATTTGAATTGTGTATTTGAACAATAAAATGTATCTTAAAAGCTAAACCAGTTATAAACCGGCATAAATCATGATGGTCAGAGGACCAAACCTCAACTGTGCCATTGGTTCGATCAACGCATTCATTTGCTGAAGAAAATAATATTTATTGAAGTCTTGAATTCCAATAGAGGTCATCTGAATTTAGCTCTCTTCCCTGTCATGTCATCGTCAATCAATAATGTAAATCTAAATGTTAAAATACACTTTGATATCATTCTTTTTAAAAGTGATAGTCATTATGGGTAACCAGACACGGTAGCAGGAGACTAATACTTCTCTGAGGTCTATTTTTCCACTGAGGATCTATTTCACTGGCATTTAAACCTATGTAGGCATTTTATAATGATCATGCTTGTTCATTCATGGTTAGATCATGCAAGCCTACACTTCAGTACCTTCTGATAGACAGCGACCAAGGCATTTTGACAGCTGATTGCTTATTTCTCACTCAATGCTGGTTAGTGATATAAGACGTTCTAGTTGCACCTTTAATAGAAGCTGATGAGATGTTAAGCTGTAAATGTCATCATGTGAGGACATTTCCTACTGTGTATTATAGACCTCAATATGCAAGTACTGTATGTTGATATGATTATCCTACATACTTTATTGTTACAATATGTACACCAATGATTACACTGACAGCTGGTTAAAAATCTTAATATATTTATTTCAATGTTGTGACCTAATACATTATTATTAATAGTGTTTTACACTTTGACATGAAGATAAATAACTGGTTTTCCTAAAATACTTTTCGAGGTATTTACTGTTTTTTGAGAACAATATACTTATTTTTCCAGGAACGTCTGACATGGTGTTTTTTTTTACAAAGAAAGACCTTGACAGACCTGGTGGTGAGTCACCCTAGATTGGAAGCCAAACCCCTACCATTGACCAGTCCAGACCTGTGGACCCATTCTAACAAACAATGCAGAACTGAATGGTTACTGGACTACAGTGATTAGTACAGCGCTCCATCGATAACAGTAGCAGATTACCTCTAGATGGTCACTTGTCCTTCACTCTGTAGCTAGGGATGGATCACAAAATACTCTTTGGTTGCCACAATACCTATTTTGGACTCTTTGAGGTATCTGAATTGATGCAATGCACACTGACAAAGAGTTTTAGGAGCTCACACTTACATAGAAAACTCAAGCTTCCAGCACCACTAATCACTAATACCTAAAAATAGGCAGGCCAAGTGAGTATGACAGCTCAAAATGCCTCACCTCTGGCAGGTGCGATAAGGACTGCTATCCATTAACCTAACTAACATTTTGTTTCGTCTCATACATTGCACATGCTCTACTTTTGATGCAGCACTATTGTTGCAGATTGCAGATGATGCCAGCAATACACAAGTCGGGAAAAGGAGGTTCAAGTCTTGGACGACTGATGCAGTGTACATGCCAAATGTGCACAAAATAGCGGTTGCCACTACCAGTCGGGACATCCACTTTTTTGACGTCTCTACAATGAACATTTTTGAAGAGTTCCATCTTTTTGGTAAGCTCACCAAGACAGTTCATCTATATGACAGATACACTCAGAACCCTAAGGCTTATAGATGCCCTGATTAGGAATCATTATGATGGTGTACAGAAGGAGTATTCAGTTTTGATCCTATAATTGTTTGACTGTTAAGACAATATTTACCAGGAAAGAAGAAACTAGTTAATTATTGGCTTCAACTGGGAATGCCACCACTGCCAAGACAGACAAGTGAAGAACTGGGCTTCCTTCATTCAATTAGAGGAGCAGGGACTGGCCCATACTAAAAGTGGTATATATAAGGGATTCCTTCTTCAGCAGAACAGGTTTCTTCTCCATAGTAACAGGAAAGAATGCCCACAGCCGAAGCCGAGCCGAGAGGAGCAACACTTGTATTTGTTTTGGATTGTGGGGGTCGGGGGGCTCGTGGCACCAAGTAGCTAACCTCCATGGTAGACAATAATGGATTTATCACTCCGTTAGAAGGCATTGTTAGAAATCAAAGTATAGTTATTTAAACTCACTGTAGAGAAAGCCAGACATTTTGAAGGCACCCCAACCTGAAAGTGGAACTATGTAATGCAATAGCAGGAAGCAAACAGGGTGTTTCACAGAGATTTCATTTTGTTCATTAATTAGGGTGTTTGTATGACGTATTCAAGAGGTAGATACATTCTCTGTGGACTGTACAAGTAGAAATACTCAAAGCAGTAAATGTCTTTTTATAAAATTCAAATGGAACACATTTTAAATGAAGACAAAACCTCCACATATATGTGGGAAATCATAATTGTTTTCCAAAATGCTCATATTTATGTATTATCTCTGGTGGCGTTGCTCGGGGGAGGAGGGTTACTCGGGACGGTGTTGCCCAGTCTCAATGTGTCCTGGCCCCTGTGTGCCCCACCACTGTCGTCAGCTGCAGCCAGCCAAATCAGATACTTTCATCTCAGTCAGGGAAGAGCGATGTTTATGTTTCATGTTTTACTACTCTTTCATTTGCTAAGAGTTATTGCTTTTTTCCTTGATGGGGTGTTCTGCAGTTTTTTCATGCAACATACTTCTCATGAATAGTACGTTGTTTGAATAATTCGCCACTATGTACATTATGGTAGTTCAGATTGTGCATAGGACACGATTAAGGAGTTCAGGCCGAACACAGTGAAGGTTTCTCATAGTTGCTTTTAATGGGCCATAAAGGGGGACAGAGTACATGCTCACCCAATCCTTGGCCTCTCTGCAGATTGCACAGAGCAATGGTCAGGTGTATCAATTGTAACTGCATGTGAAAGCGCTTTGCACTAATACATTTAAAGGGTCAAAACACAGCTTTGGGTCATGGGAATCCTAAAAGACGGGGCAATTAAAAAAATAAAAGAAAAACTTTGCAGGATTCAATTCAAAGTCAAAACGTTCTATTGAAAATGTGAGAATTTTTAATTTAGGATGACAAAAAGTAGCTTGTCAGTCAGACTCAAATTATCACCAATAATGCATAAACACTAAGCCAATTACCAAGACCAAAGACTTGTGATCTTAGTTGCTCCTGAGGCGAAAAGCCGGGAGCTAGTGTTGCTGTTCCATTGTTATTAAAACCATTTTACTGCACTTATTAGGAATCGAAATTGTAATTAGGAATCGAAATTGTAATTCTCCCACCACCCAGTGTGTTTTAATTTTTACTTTGAGCACTTAGGCTCACTCGGATTTGCGCTCCATTCGGACCCGTTTTTCTCCACTTATCAGCCGATTAGGAGCAGAATTGTGCCTGTGGCATTGAGGGGCCGATAACTTTGGCGGCCATATTGTGTAGGGGCAGGTTGCTGCTCTAGTGTTTGCTAAGAGGCGCCTGACACGACTCGTCCAAACACTTAAAAGCAGACGCCCTCCCTACGCGCCAGCGTACGCGACAGCGACGCGCTTTCCGCGCCAAAGGAGCACCCAAGGAAAGCCCGTCTGTGCCCGTCCGTGCCAGGCAGGGACAGGACAGGACAGGCGGGGCCTGGTGCTTTACTGGATGGGACTTGGACCCATGGAACTGCCGAGGTATAGCAATAAGGAGTTGCAAGAGATCAGAGACAGGGCAAAGATCTGCTGCCCTCAAAAGACCCTGTTAGAGGAGATAAGTTTAGCATGCCCCCTATGCAAACACACAGGTCTAGAACCAGGCAAATCAAAATCTTATTCTTTTGCTTTGCTTAACTGTCGTTCCTTTCTGAAGCATGCGATAGAAATTTGCTTACTTCTTGAGGAGCTAGAACCCGACGCCCTTTTCCTCACGGAAACGTGGCTCACAGAAACTAATATAGTACGGGCGCTTCCATCAGATTATTCCATCTGTAGGCAAGACCGGAGTTTAGGACAAAGGGGGGGGGGTAGCTATCATTTATAAAACTGCTTTTGTCTGTCGTACATCAGGGAGTCCTCTCCTAGACTGTGAGAGCTTGGGCTTTTCCATCTCCCTCTCTCCCACTTGTACCTTTTCAGGTATCCTTGTATATAGGCCGCCTGGAGATTATCGTGACTTTTGTAATAATCTTTTAGAGAAGATCTCACTTCCTATTAGTAGCTACTCTAATTATTCCATCTTGGGGGACCTTAATATTCAGCTTGATGAAACAGAGGCACTGCCAGCGCAGTCTTTGACTGACACGTTGAGGGTAGTACAACTAGAACAAATAGTATCAGGTCCCACCCATATAGCAGGCCATCTTTTGGACAATTTTTTTACTAACTTAAGTAACATTACTTGTAATTCGCCCAGCTTTGTCACGTGGTCAGACCATGCTCTGCTTTCATTTGCCTGGTCCCCATCGGATCAAAATTATACACCTAGCCTCTCAAAAAGATTGAGTCGGACTTGGTCTAGGTTATCGGCGGAAGATTGGGAAGCGGCCCTGAGGAGATCTCCCCCAGTTCCCTGTGATGACCCCATTCAGGCCAATGAAGCCTTTAACAGGTGGCTTGAATCCTCTTTGGACTCCATCCTTCCCAAGAAATTAGTCTGTCACAGGACCGGCCCTAATAAAAAACCCTGGTACTCGGGGGATTTAAAAGAACTTAAACAAAGATGCAAACGAGCGGAGAGGAAATGGAGGAAAGATTTCTCCATTCCAGCTAGAGAAGAATATAGGGTTCTGATCAGATCATATAACAAGCATTTACAATGCAACGGTTTTGCCTTTGCAAAAGTTAGAGCTATTGGCATTGTGAATGACAACTTTTTTATTTATGTGTTGGTTTTGAAAACAGATAAATAAATGGCATTGCCATTTTCAATGGCAATAGCTTAATCTCTCGCAAATGCCACACACACACCCATAGAGAGCCCCCCCACACGCACACAGAGCCCTCCCCCACACACCGACACAGAGCCCCCCCCCACACACCCACACAGAGCCCCCCACACACACAACGACACAGAGCCCCCCCACACACCCACACAGAGCCCCACCCACACAGAGCCCCCCCAACACAGAGCCCCCCCACACACATCCACACAGAGGACCCCCACACACCCACACAGAGGCCCCCCCACACACCCACACAGAGCCCCCCACACACCCACACAGAGCCCCCCCACACACCCACACAGATCCCCCCCACACTGCGAGCCCCACAAAGCACATATTACTGTAACTATTTGAGGAGATAATAGGTGCAGTAACAGCAAATTTCACAGCGCCTTATTCTGGGACAATCTTACCAACAACTGAAAGACCTGAGGGGCATTTTTTTGTTGCTTTCTTAACGGCCCATTATTACAATTACTGAGCACTTTACTAACCTGGGTCATCAAAACTAGTAGCAGAGCTCAATTTATCCCGGTTATTGAAGTTGATGGGGCAGCTGGATACCACCGTCCTGCGTACCTTGCCACGTGCCTGCTAGTTGAGTGTAGACTTTTCTACTTGTACCTATTGGTCGTCTGCCTCCTTGACTTGTGGCTGCTACATTACCCATCTGCACTTTCAGAGCACAGCAGTGACACTTAACTCCCAAAGTCTTACGGTAGGTGGAACCTGCTCTGGTGCTACCTTTTTGAAAGTGAAATTGTTTGCACACCTACCCCACCTATTGCAGCGATGCCACGCCAGTAGTGACCCTTCTTCGCAATAAAACACACAAATAGGAGGTTTGCACGGCCCCCCTCCGTTTGGCCATCAGACCTGTGTGCAAGCTGCTGCCAGATGCACTTCCTGCGGCTGAAGGGTCGGTGTGCCGGCTGCATCGGGCTCCCATCTCTTCACGTGCAGCAGGGCAGGCATTGATTGCATTGGTCATCTTTCCCTGGAGAGGATGCCAGTGGTAAGCCTTGTGGAAAGCCCCACGCACAAGCGTTTTCTGTGCTGAAACTGTGTATGCGACTTGTTACCCATCGTCTTTCACCTTATCGGCCGCTGATGCTGTCTTGGTATATTTTTTCTCCAGGCCGTGCCGGACGGGCCTCTCGCAGTCAGTTCAGGCCAGGCGGTGCTGCTTGCCAGCATCCTCTCGGGATGTGTTTTTTTATTTTTTTTGCGACAGCGTCAAGGTTTTCTTTGTAAGGCTGTGTTTGAGTTTCAGCATTCCTGCGATAACGACGAGGATGCGTGTATGGGGGGGGGAGAGGGTTGGGGGTTCGTCGTCTGTCAGGGATGCATCACAAAGTAAAGCTGGCGACCAGTGAATCTTATACAAAACAATTCTCCAACCTGCGTAAACACCAAAAATAAAATGTTTGAAAAGGTGGGAATTAGGCAGGCGCCTTGCAACATTTTCCAACTTGATTCGTGCATTTCTGAGCAGCTTAAGCCTGCTCTTGCGGCCTGTATTGCTTAATGGCATCCTGTCTGGAATGCAGAGCTTGTCCCTGCCACTCAAAATGCTGGGATTGCTGAATTTAACTCCTATTTGCCTGCACACAAGACTCCGTGAGTGCGAAGCAAGCCTATGCTGCAGATAGCCACAGGTTGCTTGCATGCCTGTCTTTGTTGAGGGCGGGTAGCGGGTGTTTGTTGTGTTGTTGCATAATGCAGTTGGGTATTAATCACTTTTAATTGTCGGTCACCTCATTCTGCTCCTCTGCTCGGGCCCATCATTGTGGGCGGACCAGCTACCAGGGATTAAGTATTTCTGCAGGCGTTCCGGAAACGTGTCTTTACTCTGCCTACTTTAGTGGTTTGGCAAATAGGGTTTAAGACCGTCAAATGTGAAGCCAAGCCATGTGACCGGTCATAAGAGCAAGGAAAGACAGGGAAGCGGGGGGGGGGGCGGGAAAGACACAGAAGCGGCAGGGGGGGGCGGGAGGATCACGGCGCACACGCACTTTTATAAACAAAATGCTCCTTACCTGATCGCCTCGTGGGAACTCGAATCTCGCAGCCAACTCCAACAACAGACACTTGAAAAAGACGAAAACAAGCCGACTCAAAAAAAATAAAATAACACACACCCTCCGCCGCGATGACGATCCGAAGTGGGTGGAGAGGGAAAAAATTGCGGGAACGCCCCCGAATCTGGTCCGGCCTTGACGGACAGATCCGGCTCCCAATGGCTAGCCTCCATTTATGGAGCAGGCCAATGGGAGGAGGGGGCGAGGAGGGGGCGGATACCCGACCCCACAGAGAAACATAAGGATTTTGCTAGCGCATGCGTACTTCGTACGCATTGCCAAGCAAAACCTAAAAACCAGTTGATAATTGCGCAATCAGCGTACTTCCAGGATAAAATCTCAGAAGCAGCCAACAGGCCAAGGGAAATATCTAAAATATTTCAAGAACTGGTCACTCCTACTCTGGCCACTAGAGCATCAACCGATCCCCTGAAACGCTGTGAGGACCTAGCAGCCTTCTTCATCGCTAAGGTTGATGACATATATTCTGGCTTTGGGGTTATAGACCAGTATGCCAGCATCGAGGAGAGTAAGTGGACACCGGAGGAGGTGAGTCTGGACACCCAGAATCGCCTTGCGACTTTCCCCCTGCTGGATCTGGCCACTGTCGAACGCCTCCTCATAAACCTTAAGTCAGTCTTACCTTTGGATGTGGCCCCACCGTCCGCACTTAAAAAGGTACCAGGGACGGTATGTCCCGCCATAATGCATGTCATCAATATCTCTCTAGAGACGGGAGTAGTGCCTCCCACCTGGAAGTTGGCCAAAGTCAAGGCTCTTTTGAAAAAACCTAACCTTGACCCCAATGATCTAGCCAACTACAGGCCTATCTCCTTACTACCAGGACTTAGCAAGATAGCCGAAAAACATGTGAACCATGTTTTATCGTCTTTTATAGAGACCACAGGAGCTCTCCACCCCTCCCAGACGGGATTCAGAGCCAGGAAGGGGACAGAGACCGCGCTGGTGTAGGTGGTGGAGGCGACCAGGAGCATCGTTGATGCCGGAGGCTGCGCTGCGGTGGTCCTGCTGGACCTCAGCGCAGCATTCGACACGGTCAACCATCCCCTCCTACTCCACCGGCTCCGCCTTGCCGGGGTCTCTGGAATGGCCCTTGGATGGCTTAGTTCCTTTTTGTCGGAGAGATTCTTCTCAGTTTTTGAAGAGGAGGTGTCATCAAACCAACTTCAATTGTATCACGGCGTTCCCCAGGTATCTTCACTCAGCCCTACCATGTTTAACATCTACATGAGACCATTGGCTGAAGTGGTGCTTCCCTGGGGTATTCAGCTTGTCACCTACGCTGATGATACACAGTTGGTTGTCTCTCTGACTAGGGATGATGCCATAGATCAGGGGATTCATAATCTAACCCCTTGCCTCGTCAAGGTGATGGAGTGGATGACTGCCTCCTTTTTAAAACTTAATGGGTCAAAAACAGATATTATGCTGTTGGGCCATAAAGCCCCTCTTAAGCTTGACCCTTGGTGGCCTAATTGTCTTGGTCCTCCTCCCCCGCCCAAGACCCACATAAAGAGTCTGGGGGTATGGCTGGACTCTTTTTTGGGCTTTCAAGTCCAGGCAAAGAAGGTGGCAGCGTCCTGTTATGGACTGATTAGGATCCTCAGGAAGGTCCTGAGCCTCCTTCCCTTTCAGGCAAGACGGATTCTGGTCCAGTCGTTGATCCTTTCACGGCTGGACTATGCAAATGCGGTTTACTTTGGGGCCCCAGCAGGCACCATACAAACCCTGCAATCAGTGCAGAACTGTGCAGCGCGGCTGCTGATGAATGTACCTAGACGCAGCTCTGCTAAGGCTGCACTGCGGCTTCTCCATTGGCTGCCGATTCATGAGAGAATCACGTTTAAAATTATGTGTATGGCACACAAGTCCATCTGGAATGAAGGTCCTACTATCCTTCACCCTTTGTTTCGTCGTCATCAATCCTGCAGAGCACTAAGATCTAACCAGCACAATCTGCTTGTAGTACCTAGGGTGAAGCGAGCCCGAATGGGAGGTCGTCAACTCTCCTTTCTGGCTACCAGATAACATCAGGCATGTAGGTGACCATCTTGCTTTCAGGAAGCAACTGAAGACTCTTTTATTCAAATGAGGGTCTAGGGTAGCACTCTGGTTTAATAGCGCTGGGATGCCTAAGGGTAGCCATGCGCTCTATAAGAACGTATTCATTCATTCATTCATTACCAGCGGCCATTACATAAGGGAATAAGCCATAACCACATATAGTTCAGCAATGAACTAACAAAAAACTACGTTGTTTCTAAGTAAAGGAAGAGTAATCAACAAGCGGACCAACAAGTAGTCTGCCACCGAGGGAGGAGAAAAATATATATCTGTGCCAGTCTAACATGGAGACCAGTCAGATCTAAAGCAATGAAAAGTCTAACTATGAAGTCGGATTACAGTCCAAAATGGGGACTGCTCAGTATGAAAGTAAGGAAAAGTCTCTAAGCGTAAATCAAATAAGCAAACAAAAAATCTTGAGAAAGTCTCTGAAAAGTCTGGCACACATCCCAGTACTGACACATTTATAGTTTCTGAGAAGTGAAGAACCATGCCTTCATCATGGTTTAAAGAGGTGTCATAGGGGCTCATTACGATGGAGGGAGAACATCAGTGTGCCCGCCATCGTAGCGGCGCTGTGACCGCCCACCAGACGTGCAGCGGTCCTACCACACATATTAGGATGCGCCTGCCATACTGGTGGGCGCATCATGGGCTTTTAAGATTGCAGGCAGTGCTGCTGGCTGCAGCACCGTAAGCAATGTCAAAAGTGCATGTACAGCATTTCACTGCACAACGTGGCAGGCACCAAGAGGTGCCTGCCACTTGGTGCATGGAAACGCAGGGGGTACTGGTACCCCCTAGTGCACCCTCCCCACACACGTTCCCAACAGGCCCCCGAATGCAGTCTCCGCCTGTCTTTTTGCGGCGGGATAACCACCGCACAAAAACAGGCCGAAAGGGATACCATAATCCCTACAGGCACCGCCGCAATGCTGTCCTGATTCCGGGTTCCGCAAGGTGGGAGAAAAAAGGACCGCCTTGTGGAACCGTGGTGGACGGACTTTCCGTCCGCCGCGGACACATTGAAATTCCCACCGCCATCCTAATTTGGCAGTGGGAATTTCCTGTGTAATGGCGGAAGGACTGCCACTGCCGGCGGTCCTTCCGACATCATAATGTGCCCCATAGTTTGGTATAGACATAGAAACAGGACATAAACTCATCATCATTGTAAAAATTGTGCTACATAATATATGATGCTAATCAAATGATTAGGAGGGGATTTTAACTGCCAGTTTGAACTGCTTGAGGGATTACCCCCTGATAACTTATTTGATGAGGACCATTTTTAAAAAATTCCAGTCAAGATGTCCTAAAGTTAAAAAATGGTCTCCATTGGTGATTCAGATGAGTTGTCTCACAGTGAGACACTCTTTACGAGCTTGCAATGGGAGATCCTTATCTGAATCATCGAATGGTTATACGTTCTACAGCAAAAACCGTGGGTTTATACTAGACTATATTTTTATTAATTCGCATTCCTGGGATAGGATGATGGATTTCAAAATTATCCCACGTCTAGATAGCGACCATTATGCGCTAGTAGTAGAACTTAAAGCTTTGAACATGGGAAGTTTGTCTCTCTCAGATAACCCCATTGATTCTAGGGTGGTGGTTTCCAATTGCAGGAAGAGAGTGAGATGGACACATTTTTGCCAATCTGAAGACAAATTGGGCAGTTTATATGATGCCTTGTTACCTGTTCTTATAGATGCGTCCACTTTAAGTAGCCTAAGCATGGATAGTATAGATTTACAGCAGGCCAAAATGAATCATGCCAAATTAGGAAAAGCCACTTTTGATTTTTTTACCCAAATAAAATTATGAAGCAGGATAAGTGGCCCTCCCACCCTTGGTATAATACCTCTTGCCGTAAGGCTAAAAAGGCATTAGTAACATCTATCAAAGCCAAAGACCGGCCTTTAATAAGATCAGCAAGAGCAAATTATAAAGCTGTCACACTAGAAGCTAAGCAAAGGTGGGAAGATGAAAATTGGGCCACTATGAAAACTGCATTAGGGGACCTTCTGGGGAGTTGTAAACTTAGGAATGACTACCCCCCCAAAGTGCGGCTGAACGAAACCTGGATGAACAGGTCTGGCGGGAGCATTTTCAATCCCTTTATGCCAAGGAGCGGTTGCCCGGTGATGATCTTGCCAATGGCTGCGACCCGTCAGTTGCTTGTCCCTCAGCAAACCGGGATCTAATCCCTTCGTCTGATGGTGTCACGGGTCCAAGCATAAGCTTAAAAGAAATAAAGGACCAGGCCTGGATAAGATACCTGGAGACCTCTTCAGGAGCGAACCTGCTATCTGGGACCCATATTTTTGGATGCTTTTTAATGCAATCATGCAAGGCATGAAGATTCCCTCGAGCTGGCTTGGTGCGGAAATAATTGAGATTTTTAAAAAGGGCTCCCCACTCCTCCCAACCAACTATAGACCTATTAGTTTAATAGATAGTTCGCGGAAAGTATTTGCACGCGTCTTACTCCTTAGGCTACAATCATGGATGGAAGAGATGGGGGTTGTGTCCGCCCTGCAGGCTGGGTTCAGGGAAAAGTTGTCGACCCTGGACCAATTGCAATTGTTGTACTGGAAGACCGTAAGCCTGCAGGGGGGCAGCCTCTCCTTGATTTTTGTAGACTTGAGATATGCATTTGATTTAGTTCCTAGGGAGAAATTATGGCTGGTTCTGGGTGAGATGGGGGTCCCTGAATATTTAATCCGACTTTTTAAACGCTTACATGAGTGCAACTATGCGCAAATTAGGCATGGCAAGGATGGTAATCTCACAACACCTATACCCATTAATCGTGGCGTACGCCAGGGTTGCGTGCTTGCGCCAACTTTATTTATCCTCTATATAATGGCTTGATTGATACCCTGCTTGTAGAAAAAGATCTTGATGCCCCTAAGCTAGCCTCCCGGAGAATCTCGGCGATGATGTTTGCGGATGACACTCTATTGGTAGCTAAATCGCCTATGGGTTTACAAAGGGTCTTGGACAAATTTGAGATATTCTGTAGTGAAATAAATCTACAGAAAATCAAATTTATGGCGTTTAACTGCCCAAAAAGTACACGTCCTAACCCGTCTTTGAATGGTGAACCTCTTGAGAGAGTGTCATCTTTTGTGTATCTAGGTATTACAATCTCCGAGTCAATGGAATGGGGGGCTCATATCATGAAATCTACGCTAAAATTAGCACAATCCACAGGTGGCATCATGAAGGTCTTTAACAAGTCTAGCAAAAGAATTGCCACCCCAGCAATAGAAATTTATAGGGCACAGGCTAGAGGCGGGGATTTATATGGTGCAGAGCTATGGGGCCACCTAAAGCTTGAGAATCTAACGCAGGTGGAGAACCAATACTTAAGACAGTAATTTAGACTGCCACGCAGCACCCCGTTGGCCCCACTACGTCTTGATGTGGGAATAACACCAATTGCCGAAGTGGCGAGCCTCAAACATATAATGTACTGGCGCCTCCTGTGGACCACCCCTGAACTTATATCCTATAGGGAGAAACTATCAGACGTAATGAGGCTACGGGGCGCTGCAAAGTTCCCGTGGTTTGACCACATTAAATCCTTGCTAATTAGTATGGGTTTAGGGGGTTGTTGGTCTGAACCTGAGTCAGCCTGTTTTCTAACATCTAGGAATCAAATGAAGGCACTTTATAAAGAGTACAGACTGGCTCAACTACATATCTCCTCTAGAACCGGGAAACTCACTAGAGTCTTTCTAGAAATAAAAGGTATTCCTTGCTTTGAGACGGTAATAGATCTTATCAATCCGCCAGCGGCAAGGAAGCTCTATTTACAGTACAGATATGAGGTGCTTCCTGTTCGCTTTTTTACATCTAAGTGGAGAGACCAGCAAATGAGTCAGTGCCCGGCATGTGATCACCCCGAGGAAACGGAGCTCCATGTTTGCTTTAGCTGCCCAGGCTATTACAAAGCAAGGAGACGCTGGCTGGTTCAGATTTGTAGAAATCTCGGCAACAGGCGCTGTCTTAAAGTATTCAGGATATTGAAGACTGATTCTAGTATCCCAATAGTTTATTCAGTTGCAGGCTTCCTGTTCTCCATGTGGTGCACCAGAAGGGTTTTTTTTTTTTAAATCTTCAAATGTCGCATTAACGGCGCGATCGTGAAGCATTTATGCTAGCATAGTAAGCTGCCTTACTTATTTTGTATATTTTGTATATTTTGTATAGTCTTAAACTTAAGGGCTCCTGTTCTTTTTTAACATGTGCTTTTAGCTAATTTATGTATTTATTATTGTACTATGCACTTTCCGAAATTAATTGTGTAATCTTCACCTAGATGTATACACTAAAAACTGAATGTACTCTAACATGAAAACATGTGTATAATTAATTTAATTATGATTGACTGTATGATGTAATTTTGGATATAATTGATTGCTTTATCCTGCACTTTATAGGTCATTCTGACCGAAATAAAGTCTTTTTGAACTGAACTGCTACATAATATAAGATATTCTGGAAAACACTTACATCATTAATAAATAGTGGGCACTCTTTACCATACAAACAAGGGAAATTACATTACACTATTGAAGCAAAAGAAACATTAAGAGATTTTGTGGCTTGGGCAGCATCAGGCCTTAAATATTGCAACATATGAAACCATCTCAACATGGCTTCCTACAGCACACAGATAAATACATTTTACTCAGTACAAGAAAACAACACCACGGAATGATTAGTATTTCATCTATTTTATGAACATGAAAAACACAAAAGAGAAACATGAACATAGGAAAAATGTTCATACAATTTTAAAACCCACTGTTTCTTCAGCAACTTTAAAACTGATGTCAATGCAAACAGGCCAAATCCCAGTACTTTACATTTTCTGACTAGTTGTGATAACTACAAATTATGTAAATAAACATAATTTTCTAATTAATAAAAACACTTCATCATATGCAAAAGTGTGTGAAGGCGGTCAAGAGCTGTCAAAATACTGACAGAGCGAAAGTTAAAGAAAATGCAGTGCTTACAGATGAGTGGGTATGTTATGTTTGGGGTAGTGAAGAGAATGGGGAAGCAAGGAAGTGCATGGAAGCAAGAGTAAAAACAGGATGCTGACAGGGAAAGAGATGAGGATTTATTATAATATAAAAGCAAACAGAAACTATATTCAAATAAACAACAAATATCCATTCAACAGCGACTGCGAATGATTATCAATGCAGTAGGGCTTTTTTGCTGACAAGCATCATGGTAAATGATGTTGCAAATTTCACAACAAAAATTATTACATTACTGATAACTTCGTGGATTACATCATGTTGTAGTGCACTTGGATGTGGTAGCTTGCAAATTTCAGTGCTTTTGTATATAAAGTTCATTTGACAAATTATTGCAGTGACATGCTTGGCTCTTGTAGTGATATACTTGAACACTGCCCAATACCCATATTGCCTGCAACCAAGTGTAATGGGCAAATGACATATCATTAAGTAACATCCTTTACCCACATTAACTGTATGGTAATACAAGCTATGTCTAGTTGCTCAGTGCACTAATGCATCTACTCCAAGTATCAGAGTTTGACCTTATGTCACTGGGTCAAACACTGGAGGGTCCACTCTGCCTTTCATCCTTTGAAGATCATTAAAATGAGTACCATTATGTTGGATATGAATCATCTTCATTTCAGCGCATAAATGCTCCAACATGCTCTTTACAAGGACACTTTATGTTATACTACGATCTGTAGTTTTGCTCCATGCCCAATATTCGTGACAACAGTGTCTACGAGGAGCTTTCTGTTGCAATGTCCTGAGTACAGTCAGCACAAAGTATGACCTTTGGGTCAAGCTCTCTCAAAACACTTCAAATTCTAAGAACCCAGAGGCCATAGCTTCTACTGATGTATCCTGTAGTGAGAATGGAGCAAGACCTACTACCATCCCCTCTCATCAGCTAATTTTATTGTAGTTATTTTTATTTATTGAGTTTTATATACCGCAAACTTGATCCGAGGGCATCAGAGCGCTTGACAGAATTAGCAGCATATACATGTGATACATTTGGAGTAAATTCAGATATATAGAGATAGAAAGTGATGAGATATACAAGGTATGAAATTGCATAAGGTGAAATATGTAAGATACATTAGGGGTACAAATAGGTACGTGGTGGCATTTTGTGACAAGGTGTATAAGGACATTGTGGAAAGATTGCTAATATAATGTTGAGCTAGATACGGTATACACAATACATACCGCTTTGCAGAGCACAGCTGCAATTGTAGAAAATTACCAGTGGAGTAAAATAATAACAGCATAACACATAGTATCAACAAATACAAAAAAACAGGCTGAACAGAAGTAAAGACAGGCGTTGTAGGTAACAGGTATTTGGGGATAAGGCCTCTTGTGGATGGGGGGACTAAGGCACAGATTTGCCTCTGGTAATGGTGCACAGATTTATCTAGAAGGAGCGCAAAGGAAGCCGCAGGATAGGCAGGAGCTTTAAGGTGCGTTCAGATATTTGTTGAGAAGGAGAAGCTTTCAGTTCTTCTTGAAGGGAGGGAAGAGTTGCTTTTCCCACAGGTCCTGATACAGGGAGTTCCAGATATTTGGCGCATTCCCAGAGAAGGAGTGGGAGCACAATTTCTGTCTCTTAAATTTTGGAGGGACCAAGAGTAGTCTGTTTGAGCTTCGCAGTGGTCTCTTTTGGCTGGCTTTTGATAGTTTATTTGTGAAGTAGATTAGCTTTTCACTGTAGAGAGCTTTTCGGGTTATCAATGCAGTTTTTCGTATGACCCTTGTCCCGATTGGTAGCCACTTGATTTGTTTGAGGGTTGGAGTGATGTGATCAAAGAGCCCGTCCTCCGATACAAGTCTAGCCGCAGCATGGAGAATGGCTTTCAGTGGGGCTAGGTAAGATTTTGGGGCGCCCATAATCATTGCATAGCCATAGTCTATCTTGGGTAAGACTAAGAATTGTGCCTATGTTTTCAGGTCTTCACTGGGGATGAAGGGTTTTACTTTTTGGATATTTTTCAATGTGTAGCATGCGCTTTCTGCAGAGGCATTGATATGGTGTTTCATGTTTAGGTGGAAGTAGAGTGTAATCCCCAGGGACTTAACAGAGTAGGAGAATGGACAGTTTGCATTTTAAAACTGTGAGGTTGTCGAGCCAGCATTTTACTGTAAGTTATTTTTCTTTGGAATGGATGAGAAGGAGTTCAGTTTGGCTGAGGGTTGAGTTTGAGGTGGTTGCTGGTCAACCAGACTTGAACTGCAAGAGGTATATAGGTGCTGGATGTCCTTGACTGATGAAACTTTCATGTAGAATTGGGTGTCATTCGGGTATGGATGGTATTTTATTCTAGCTTGCCTCTGGATCATTGCACGGTATTCCATATAGAGGTTTAATATTGTGGGAGGCAGGATTGACCCTTGAGGGATTCCTTGTGAGACTGGTGTTGTTTTTGTGGTTAAGTTCTTGAGCTTGATTAGCTGCGAGCATTGGCTTAGAAAAGAGGAGAACAACTGAAGGATAGTACCATTGATGCCTGCCAGTTGTGAGAGTGTGTTCAGGAGGATGCTGTGGTTGACAGTGTTAAAGGCGCAGAGAGGTCTAGGAGGACCAGGAGGCAGGGCCGGCCATCTGTATATTATGAGCTGGTTATGTCCTGTACCTGCAGGCCTATCCTCTATCTTATGGAAAAAAAGAATGATGCAAGCTTATCTCCTCTTTATCCCCACTGGAATAACAGAGCCTGTCTTATGGGAAGCAAAAGACAAATATATGGAAGAAAAAGCCTCACCCACACTGTCATTGCATGCTTCATCGTTGGCGAATCCGTCTCACCATGAAAGGATGATGTCATCATGGTGGTCTCACACTGAACCTCTGGAAGAGGGATGTCAGAATGAGTAGTTCTGGCTTTGATCAGGGGTCCAGATGTAGCAATAAATCTATCTATATGTGTACCCAAGGTTACATATTTATTTGAGGAGTGGTGTGGCTCACTGGTTAGAGGCGGCAGACCCGTAAGCAGAGAATGGCCCAGGACCAGGGTTCAATTCCCGACGCGGCAGGGTCGTGGACCAGGGTCAAAACAGACTTGATAATTCTCGCCTCGGTGCCTACTCTAACCAGGGAACACACTCAGCAACTCTGGGCACTAAGCTTGCCTCATCTCTACAACGGCCCCCCACAGACGTCGGGGATGCCTGGTTTCACCATGGAGATACCCAGAAAGGGACCATCTCACGGGGAAAACCAGGACGGGTTCCCCAGTGGTCTTCAGCGCCAGGATACTCCATGGAGTCGCAGTGCGCTTTACAAGTACACCCACATTTTGATGGGTAAACAGGGCAAGGTTAAAAATAACCTAAGGATGATATCATGAGCTTATGTCTCGAACATCCTTCTGATCTATGATTTGCCAACATATTTCGGCCACTCTACGATCCCCAAAAGAGGGTCTGGCGCCTTAGTCAGGGTAACACAGGTGCCCATAAAATCCATCCTGCGCCCTCATTTGTGCATGCAGGTAAGAATAGGTCTTACCTCTAACAGTCATGTAGGTTATTAACACCCTATTCTTAAGGGGTTTGAGACTAATAGTCACATTGGTCGGGTACCACTCCTGTAGTCACACATTCCTCAAAGTACAGCTCCAGCCAACTATTTGATCACCAGCGAACTCTCTTTCTCAGTACCTGGCCTGGCCTGAGTGGTTGTCTTATACCTTGTCCTGTGTCTGCTCCTCCCTATAACAAAACTTCACAGCATGTGTGAAATTATAGGCAAAAAAAGAGTCTCTACTCAAACTATTTAATACAAGACTAACTCTTACAATGTCACAAGATAATAAATCATACTAGAGGTAATGCATATATTTTAATTTTTCCTGAAAACTTCCATTCAATAGATAGATCAGAGCTGGCTAATCCATAATTCTACAATAAAAAATCATTTTAATCTATTTAAAGTACAGCAGCAATTTAATCAAACACAAAAATTAATTTGTATATCAAGTCGTAAACCCCATCAGAATGCTACTTATCGTGACCCAACTCAGTCCAGAAAGTTAAAAACAAGGTTCCTGTTGTACACTATCATTCCTAGAGATAAGGAGGAAGTTTGTGAAATTTTAAATTCCTCAAGACGGACAACAGTGAACATTTCAAAGCTCCGACTCATGTTTCATGGACCATTCCTGATATATATTCCACCTATACCAGGACCAAAAGCTAAATAAATTATTAAATTTCGAAAATCTGTAATACTTCAAAAGGGTATTTTATTTACTTTATTTATTTATTTGCAGTTTTATATAGCGCGTACATGACCCGTTAGGGTATAAGATCGCTTTACAAGGAGAGAAACGTTACGTACATGAGGCATGGGCAAAGTACGGGGATGGGAGATCGGGAAAAGTCACTAGTGGGACAAAGCCATGGATATATACAGGAGTCAATACAGTTCCAAGATCATTGATGACATGAGTACAATAGGACACAGGAAGAGATATATATACAATAAATGGTACAGATCCAAGTACAGGATGGCATGGTCAGAGTACAAGGAAGGGGGTTAGAGAAATGAGAAATGAAGGACAAAGCTGTGGATATGTACCGGTGTCAATGCATTTCCAAAACCAGCGGGGCGATTTGATAGCAATAGGACAACACAGATATGTACAAAGATCAGGGCACATTGTAAGGAGTGAGAGTTATTACAAGTAGCAGGTCAAGCGTGAAAAAAAGATCACGACAAAGCTAGTATGTGCATCAAGTTAGTTTGTGAAGGAAGTTGCTCATTAAGAAGGTTTTAGCTTCTTTTTTCAAGAGTGCCAGAGAACGTATTCCTCTGATGGAGAAAGGAAGCGAGTTCCAGATTCTTGGTGCAGCTCCGGAGAATGCTCGATAGTATGTTTTTGCCTTGCGGAAGCGGTGTAGCTACAGCACTCGGTCTCTGGCGGATCAGGAGTTTCTGAATCTCCCAGATAGCATGATTTTCTGGGCGAGATATGCCGGGGAGTTTGTGTACAAGGCTTTGTGAGTGATGCAGGCCAGCTTGAGATGATTTCCGCCTTCAAGGGGAAGCCAGTTCAAGGCCTTCAGGTGTGGTGAGATATGATTAAAAAAAATAGAACCGGATAAGAGTCTGGCTGCTGCGTTGAGACAGGCTTTTAGGGGGGCAGTCGAAGTCTTGGGCCGGCCAGATAGTGTGGAGCAGCCATATTCGATTCTGGAGGTAACTAACGCCTGCACAGCGGTTTTTAGGTCGACAGTTCCAAGGAATGGTTTTAGTTTTCTCAAGTAGAATCTGGCAGTTTTGGCCATCGCATTGATGTGTTCAATCATATTCAGGTTGCTGTCCAAAATGATCCCAAGCGATTTGGCAGAGTCCACACTGGTAGGGGTGCAGTTGAGTGCTGTGATTGTGTTAGTCCATACCAGGATGTCAGCAGATTTTTTGGGGGGGGAGATGAGAAGAAACTCAGTTTTTTGGCCATTCAGTTTGAGCTGGTTGTTGGCAAGCCAATGGACAGTCAGTTTCAGGGTATCATTCAGATGGGTGATCTCGAGAGAGAGAGAGAGAGAGAGAGAGAGGAGATTTTAATGTAGATCTGGGTATCGTCGGCATACATGTGGAAGGAGATGTTGGCAGAGTGGAGAATTTCAGCTAAAGGTTTGAGGTAGAGATTGAAGAGGGTAGGGGACAGAGTGGGGCCTTGCGGGACACCAATGGAGATTGGGGAGGAAGCAGATAGGTTGTTCTTGACAAGGAATCTTTGTGTGCGGTTCTGGAGGAAGGAACCAAACCATTTGATGACGGTGCCTTCTAAGCCCATCCTATGTTTGAGGCGTTGAAGTAGTTTCTCGTGGTTGACTGTGCGGAATGCCGAGGAGAGATCCAGAAGGATCAGAAGACAGGTTTTGCCTTGGTCCAGGGCTAGGAGAGCATCGTCAACGATGTGAAGAATAGTAGTTTTGGTGCTGTGCCCAGGTCTGAACCCAGATTGGAATTTATCGAGTAGATTGAAATTAGCGATGTGTTGGCTTAGTTGTAGCTGCACATGCGAGAAGAGGGATATTCGAGATTGGTCTGAAGTTATCAGGAATTTCCGGATTCCGAGTGGGTTTCTTTAGGATGGGGATGACTTGCCCTGTTTTCAGTGTGTCGGGAATGGTCCCTTGGAGAAGGGAAGCATTGATGATGGTCTGGATGGGTGTGAGAGTGTTGGATGTATTGAGGTTATGAGAGGGCTGTGTTGCATATGTTTTGAGATGTAAATAGAATGTATATATATTGATGTCTTTGATGTTTTTGGATTCATCTAATGCCACAAAAAAATAATAAATATGTTTTTCAAATAAAATTTTCTGGTTGGGACAATGATGATGTTTGAAAAGAATTGGAGTTAGTACCTAAATGTATATTATGTTCTAGAGGAGGTTCCCTTGTTCTTGATTCTAGGGGACAGAGTGGAGCCTTGCGGGACACCAATGGAGATTGGGGAGGAAGCAGATAGGTTGTTCTTGACAAGGAATCTTTGTGTGCGGTTCTGGAGGAAGGAACCAAACCATTTGATGACGGTACCTTCTAAGCCCATCCTATGTTTGAGGTGTTGAAGTAGTTTCTCGTGGTTGACTGTGTCGAATGCCGAGGAGAGATCCAGAAGGATCAGAAGACAGGTTTTGCCTTGGTTCAGGGCTAGGAGAGCATCGTCAACGATATGAAGAATAGTAGTTTTGGTGCTGTGCCCAGGTCTGAACCCAGATTGGAATTTATCGAGTAGATTAAAATTGGTGATGGTTGTAGCTGCAAATGCGAGAAGAGGGATATTCGAGATTGGTCTGAAGTTATCAGGAATTTCCGGACTCCGAGTGGGTTTCTTTAGGATGGGGATGACTTGCCCTGTTTTCAGTGTGTCGGGAATGGTCCCTTGGAGAAGGGAAGCCTTGATAATGGTAGTCAAGATGGGAGCAATGAATGAAGCAGTTGGTGGGGAGGGGGTCGTTAAAGTGGGTATTCGCTTTTAAGGAGGATAGAATTTTCAAGATGGAATGGTCATCATGAAGATCGAATTTGGTCCAGAGAGCCTTGTTTTTGGGTGATGCTTGGTGGGGACGAGAGGAGAGAAGGGTCCCAGTCGGAGAAGGAGGGGAGTTTGAGGCGGCATTGAGTTAGTTACCAAGCGAGTTGATTTTGGTTATGAAGATGGAGGAGAACCCATCACAGGTTATTGGGGATTTAGAGGTTTCTTTGATGATTTCACTAGTTTGTTTGATTGAGGTTTGACTAGTTTGAAAAGTTTGCATGGTCTTTTCTTGGCATTTTCCAGCTCTGAGTTGAAGAACTCTTTTTTGGACAAGAGGATATTCTTGTTGTACTAATTTCTGGCCTGACAGAGGACTTTAAGGTGGTAGGCTGAGGGGTGCTGTCTCCAGGTCCTTTCTTTCAGATGGAGAGCTCTCCTTTCGTCATTGAGAGGTCCACTGACCCCAGGGTTTTTGTCTTTGATTTGGGACCTTTTGAGCTTAAGAGGGGCCAGATCGTCCAGAATGGTAATCATAGTCGAGTTGTAGTGATCTGTGAGGTCGTTGACGTAGATAGATTCAGGGGGGAGAAGCTCATTCTTGCAGCGGGCTGTCAGTTTCTTGGGGTCTAGGCTTATAGAGTCTCTGATCCAGCGTTTTGGTTTAACCCGTTGCCCAAGTTTTTTCAGGCAGTGGTCAGGTATAGTGAAGGTGATGATGTGGTGGTCACACCAGTTACATGGCTCTATTGAGTTCAGCTTGACCACCAAAGCCTTGGCGATAATCCAGTCCAAGGCTTGTGTATGGGTAGGCCAGGTTCAGGCCTGGGTGAGTGATTGATCGGCAAGGAAAACTTTGACAGCGTTGATCTGGGAGTTATATGGGTAATTCCAGTGCATATTAAAGTCGCCGAGGAAAATGTCATTTGAATGAGGTGAGACCTTAGCAGTGATGTTTCCATGAGGAGGTCCATGTAAGTGTTGTTCCTGCCTGGGTGGTGGTAGAAGATGTGCAATTTTCATAGCTGAGAAGTGGTACTACTTATGGAGAGGGCAAGATATTCGCACAAATCCGAAGGCTCGGCGTGGAGTTCTGTGACGAGGAGGTCTGAGTGGTAGATGCAAGCAACGCCTCCTCCTTCTTAATTTGTCTGTCAGGTCTGGTGATGTAATAGTTGGGCGGGACCAATAGGTCAAGGCAAGGAGATGAGGATTGATTGAGCCACGACTCAGTTAGGATAGCTACATCAGTGTTGTGGTAAAGGATGAGGGCTGCGATGTCCGAAGTGTGTCTCCCAGCAGACTGGCAGTTAAGAAGGAGGCCGGAGAGTGGGGCATCAGAACGAAAGTTGTAAGAAGGGTAAGTTAAGGGAACTTCAGGTAAGTTGTTACTGTTTACCCCCCTGTTGCAGAGGGATGATAACCTGGTTGTGTTGATTGCAATAGTGGGAACCAGGCATTCAAGCTCCTTGTCAGGAAGATAGGGAGCGTCGGGGGGCTGAAGTAGGATGAGAGGAGGGATAGGGTCTCCTCCTCCGAGAGGTGATTAGGAAGTTTGCGAGGGCGAAGGTGTTGGTTGGCCAGCGGCATGGGCTGGAGAGTGGGTAAGGTGAGAGGAGGGGTTACAAAGTTAAGAGAGGGCTTGGAGGTGGCGATAGAGTGTTCAGTGAGGAGAAGGATGTTCTTCAGATCAGATAGGGCTTTCTGGATTGTCTGAACTATGATGGATGCACTGGAGTTCAGGGTTTCAAAGTCCAAGGGTAAGGGTTGAGCATGCGGGCAGGGGACCGTGGGGTCAGCATGGGGTCCATTGCCAGTGCGGGAGGCCGGGCGAGGGAGCTCGAGCCCCCTATGGTTGGGTTACTGGGAGGCCGGGAGAGAGGAAGGCTAGGCAGTCTCCGAGAGGAGGGGGGTCCGTGAATGTTGCGGGGAAAGATCGGTGAGCTGAGGGTAAGGTGGTTGTTAGTTTCTGGGTGAGAGGGCACGGAGCGAGGTTGGCTAGCCTGAGGTGGAGGTGAAAACCTAGTAGCTGATGCTAGAGGATGGGGGGGGGGAACATCACTGAACACCCTGGAGAAAAGGCTGTCTCCAGAGTTGGACTGAGAGGGGAGCACAATGGGAGGGTTTGTGCCAATCCGACCAGAGGGATGGAAAGAGGGTGTGGAAGAGGGAGAATCCGCAGCATTAGTAGGTCTAGGTGGGAGGCCCTTACTCTTGAGATTGGAGTTGAGTGGACCGGCGCTGCGAAGAGAGTCATGGGGTGAAAGGCCCAGGAGGTACGTAGGGGAGTTAAGAACTAGTTTCTTAAGGGTGGTGAAAACGTCGGCGAATTTATTGAGATTGGAGTCTGAGGCTTGGGTCAAGATGATGCCGTTTTTGTTAGCAGTAGTGGTAAGGTCGGCTTTAAGGGTGTGATGGCACGATCGTGAGTGTGGAACCATGGGGGGTGTTCCTGGCATTGTGTATGTTCAGCACGCTGGATAAGGTGGTGCGCCATTGTGCCGTTTTCCTAGAGTAGAAGATGAGGTCGTTGGTGATGATGCCCCTGTCGGCGTTGAAGTATAGGTCAGAGATCAGGCTCTCAGGGTGTCTTCGCAGGTGGGAGTGTTTAAAGGATTTTGCAGCGGACTTGAAAAGGTTGGGAGGGTAAGCAATAGAGAAGGACTTGCACGCAGTAGCAATCAGGTCAGATCCAGCCATAATGGGAGGATGGGTGGGAAGCCCCAGGAGGGCCCAGCAAAGCAGATATGGTAGGCACAATCAAATCGGGGAGCAGGCAGTGAAGGGAAATAGACTGGGTGCAGTGACGCATGGGATAGATTTGGATAGGATGAAATTAGGTGAGAGATGGGAAGGGAGAGTTAGACCTGCGGGGCTGCAGGCATCAGGGAGGGATAGGGGATGTGTCACACCTGAGTGATGGGTGTCCAACTATGGAGAAGAATCTGAGTACCATGGTGTCACTAAGGACATAAGCTGGCAATGAAACCTAGATGGTGGGCATGAAGGATCTCAGCCAACAGCCGTCTCGGCGTCCCGGAACAAAGCAGTATAACTGCGAAATAAAAACTTTCTAGTTTGGTGGCATGTCGCTTTGACACCACATGGCATTATTTTTTACTCAGAGAATTAGATTGAATTGTACACAATCTGTGAGGTATTGATTTCCCTGATAAAAGCTTTTTTCCATAATTGCTGCATCCACAGTATGATCCAAAGCTGACAACCTATAAGCACTGACAGCACAGCCTAACTGTGCCTAATGTTACTGCCACATGATCAGTCACACCCGACTCCGATGTGACAGAGGTTTATGCTAATATTTTAGCCGATATACACACAAAAGGAGATGGAGGAATGCTTGTGATTTGTCTAACCAGTGGCAGTCTCTCAGGGTTGCATTCCAAACAATTGTTCTTTTGCCCAAGTGTCATTTCAGATTAGACACAGTCTTGGACTTGCTCCAATAGGAACAGTCAAGGCCGAACTCCAATGCAGGTCCTCTCTAAACCAGATACCACTGGATACCGCCATTAGATGTGCCCTGCAGGCACTAGTAATTGGTGGTATCTTCAAACACAACTTAAAGGTAGTCTCCCCACCTCAATACCACATATGAGCATCGTTGAGGCAGAAACACAAGCACAGATATTGATTTTACCATAGACATCCAGATGTACAATATATATACTGCAAGGGGTGGTGATGGACAGAGTCTCTGAATTAAGCAGAATACTCTCACCCAGTCAAGAGATCAGGGCTAGATCCAACACCGTTTTTTAGCTCATTGCACCATCCCAGTTTCAGAACCTGGCTGTATGCAAATTAGTTTGTCCCTGGCCCAGTGCATCATGGGAACAGGGCAGACCAGACTACAAAAGCCAATTCTTACACTGGGAAGGAAACAAGCTTCCGGGGACCGGTTTCTGGCATTACAGCCGTCTTCGGCCCGGCTTGCTTGAATCCTGATGGTGCAATGAGCAAGGGACTCACATCTGAGTATACCCTTCCACGCTTAGGGTGGACAAAATTATTTACAACAAGGGGTGGTGATGGACAGAGTCTCTGAATTAAGCAGAATACTCTCACCCAGTCAAGAGATCAGGGCTAGATCCAACACCGATGATGCAGTGAGCTAAAAAACGGTGTTGGATCTAGCCCTGATCGCTTGACTGGGTGAGAGTTTTCTGCTTAATTCAGAGACTCTGTCCATCACCACCCCTTGTTGTCAATATATATACTGGTCAGCAATGGGGAACTTTGAGCAAGCTACGTTGAATGGAATTGTTCTGACACCTGGTGAGCTCCAAAGACAGAACACAACAAAAGAAGCATTTCATTAGCACCATAAATAGCTGGTATAATGTGGTTAAAATGTACTAACATAAATGTGTATTAAGAATATGGTACAATGCACTAAACACAGGAGCTAAACACTTTATAGGCATGATCTAAAAATGTCATTAATTTTATAATAAAACTATAGTCTTTGATAGTAAAACAGTATCTAGCAGTCTCCAAGTCAGATCTTATTTGTGCATTATTAAAAATTGGTCGCCAGTAGAATTTTCTTAAATACAAATGTTTTGGGAAAATACATAAAATGTGCATTAGAGTCTAAGATGAACATCCTCACAGTCAACAAGCAGACTTTCCTTTGAGAACTTGGTTCCACGCCCCCTTAAATTCATGGATAAGGATATATCTTAGGTATTTAGGATTAAGTTGAGCAGGCAGAGTGGATCTGATATATTCTTCATTGGAGAAACAAAGCTTTCTAAAACTAGATCCATATGTTTATGTTGCTTTAATGTAGCCAGGACTTTCTCCCTTTGCCTGCTGAGTAAGGTCCTTCGTAACATACATTTACGAGTCACTCGATTTAAATTAGCCAGTGTCTCCAAGTCAAGCAGAATATACTTTTCTAGAACCGTATTTGATGATGCAAAGTTCAATTCCAAAACCTTGTAGGATATATACTTAATTTCTGAGTATATTAAGGATTTTAAGGTTGTAGGATTGGCCTCCACGTAATTAGATGGATAATTCAAAGTAGCCCTGTGATGAAGTGACATTGTTTATCAAGATTAGGTATGACCGTACTATTTAACGCAGGCGATGCATAAGGTAAAGAAATAATACATTTCATATTTAACACTTTTAATGACGATTTAATTGCTTTACCTCCAAATAGTTTGGAAAATCTCATAATAGATTTAGTGATCATAGAAGATTTAATCTTTCTTATCTACAGCTGATTTATCCAAAATAGCATATTGTCAATCAAAACTTTAAGATAATCATATTGATTGGCTGTTTAAATTGTGGTATGTCCTAAAACCCTGGATGCAGTCTTTATTTTCTTTCCGAAGATAATGATTTTGGCTTTTGGTAAATTAGCAATTAGTCCATTCTCCGAATTAAAGTCATTTAAATGATGTAGCATTTCAGGAGTATAACTGTTTCACCAGATCATCATCATAGGCCAAATGTGTCACCCTCCTCCTTTCTCAACTTTGGTGATACTTTATGTTATCTGACAAAACGGTAACAAATAAGGAGAATAATAAATGGATGCAGCCTTGTTTAAGGCCATTCTCTGTGTAAAATTTAGATGACAAAACGTTGTCAGTAGAAAGCCTTACTTGTAACCAGGTATCTGTATGCAATTCAATAAGAAAGTGTAATAATGAAAGGTCAATCCCAAGAGTCCTGAGCTTAGTTCAAAGCCTTTAGCAATTCACCTTATCAAAATAATCAACATAGCAGGCGTACAGATCTTTTTGATTTTTAGCGATTTTTTTGAACTGCGAGTCAGTGCCTCGAAATTATCGACTATGGAGCAGCCTAGGTGGAATCTTGTTTAAGTTAATGTTATTAAACAATATTCTGTTGTCTAATGTGCCAAAGTATTTAGTAGGTGTATGACGAAAACTTTCCCCTTAAACCCTAGAGGGCTATTAAGTGATAACTGGTTGGATCTTGCTTGTATAAAGGATGAGTGACTGTGCTTTTCCATGATGCAGGAACCATCCCAATCGAGGTTACATTAAGAAACAGTTCAATAGCGAGCTTTAGAACGGCAAATAAAGTTTAACCAAGTCTATAGGAATGTCATTTGGTATCGCAGCTTTTGAGGGGCACAAGCTTTTAATTAATTTTGTTATCTATAATAGGTACAACTGATACAAAGTCTGGTGGATGTTCAAAAAAGGTACTGATGGTTGATTTTGTCCAGGGTCTTTATGTGGGAATTCCCATTTATTATTCGATAGATACAAGTCATTAGGCTGAAGAAAAATCCTGGAACCCTCTACAACCAAGGCCGAGAACGCCCTCTCATTGAGAGTTGAGATGGCATGCATTAATTTGGCCCTAGGTTTTTTTCTTGCTTATCATACTTTATTTCCTCTATTCTCTACTTTAGCTAGAACCTCAAATGTCTAGCTGATGTATCATGTTCCTTCGAAGGGACTTGTTTTAATGTGTGTCTAAGTGTCTTGCGAGGAATGCTTTTAGCATTACTTACTTCCTAGCTGATAGTCGTGTGAATCAAGTGCTATTTCGCACATTTGATAATTTTGCCATCAAAAGAGTTGAGATGCTCTCTAAGGTCTGTTACTAAATTCGAATCCAGTCCTTACTAAGGATGCTATAGGACTGTTCGTAGTCACAGAATGATCTTAATAGACAGAGCGTGTTTCTTAAATTCAAGGCTTTATTTTCGAACTTGGCCTATCATTTGAGTTTCTTTGAATGTATAACTGACATGCAATTGTTATTTGCGGTTTTCCTTGATTCTAGTTGGTTTACATTAATAGTAAAAACTATCTTCTGCAGGTCATGGTCACTTTCAGTCCTCTGTTTTATTGAAAAGCTCTTACAAGTTTGAAAGTTGAAGTAGTGAATAAAAGTATAATCGATTTTGGTGTGTGCAGTCAGGCCCCGAAAAGTTATTTTAGTTGCTTGTCATCTACTACCCTAGCATTAGGAGACCTCTAACCTTAATCAAGCAGGAAGTCATAAGTGTTTCCATTCAGACTATTTGGAAGCTGGGACTTCCCTGACCACAATATATTGGAGAAGGGGATATTATAGCTTAGATACGGATTCTTGGAGCTTGGGGTATAGGTTGCTGGTGCCAAAAAATAATGATTAAAATCCCTGGCTTTAATGATAAATAGCTGGTCCTATTTCCCCATATAAAAGTCAAGTTTAGCAATGGCAGCATTTTTTTTTTGTTTAAATTTGTTTATTGAGTTTCATAATTGCATTCACATCAGGTTACACTGTTGTATCACAGTACAGTTTTGATTCATTAGGTTTCCCATAGCAGGTCTGCATGTCTTAAATTAAAACATTAGGATCTTACTCGACATTACAAGGATGGATAAGTTGACCTAGTGAATATGTGATAAGGCAATTTACAACATAACATTACTATAACAAGGGAAATACCACATTGACTCCTTTTTTCAAAACTTCAGACATCGAAACAGTGCAACACGGTGGTCAGCTATGGCAGCATATTTATGTTTATTTTAAGAGGTGCGGCGGAAGTAGACGTTTATGTTCAAGGACATTGTAACATCACAGCGTTTTAATAAGGCTGCTAGTATATAATCAGTGAACTATTTACATTTGATTCTTTTCATATTAAGTGTGTTACTAATCTTGGTCAGCAACCTCACACTGGTTCTCCCCGAATCATTCTTCTTTGCCAAGATTTCATGGGTAGTAAAAATCGATATCAATGAATTTGACAGTTTCCATGTTTCTTGAATACACACAACACAGAGGTCGTTAAGGAAGGTTAGCATGTTCCCCTCTGTTAAATTTAATCACCTGTGAAAGCTTACAACATTCAAGGAATGTATAGATAGTTAACTAAAGGGACATGTCAAACTTTCAGAATCATTAGGCATTGGGGCTAATTGTTGAATTTAGTGGTTGACAGTTTAAGAGAGAGTTCTTTAGCCAAGAAATTGCTCGCTCGTTATGTAAAGATCCATTGGTTGTAAACTTTAGGTTTATAAACATTGTGTTTGAGTCAGGGGCTTTATAGTTTGGGATGGTTCGGGATAGGGAAATTAAAGGCATAGGATACTGTTTATACCTGAGCATATGAGGATATATTGGTTTTTCTACTTGTGAAAGTAATACTGCTTACTGGAGTGAAGAAGGTTACCATTGGGCCATGGCACCAAACCCAGCTGGGCTTTTCACTTAATACTAATGATAACGCCGGATTCCACTATAACATTTCTCTAAGAATACTCAGTCGACTGGATCTTTATTAACTGCTAATAAGTGTAAAGGGGAGAAACCATACATTCACGACTAACTAGCATGGACCAATCAAGTAAGACTTGGAAGGGATCACTGACTCCGAACTTCAATTTAGGGGTTTTGTTACAAAGCCAAAAATACCTGAACATACAAACACCTCATGACGAGGTTGTAAAAATACTTAGGCACACTTACAAAGTTCATCCTACGAATTAGTCTAATCCGGTGCAGCATAAAAAGAATGAGCAACTCCAAAAACACTAAGCAAGCAATAACTGCACCAACATCGATATTAGTCTTCATTAGTGGCTGAAAAAGAAATCCATTAATCTATCCCTACCCTATCACTAAAGTGGCATCCCTACTTAGCATTTCCCAGCAAGATCAAGAAAAGGTGTCAGTTCATGAAGACTTCCTAAGAAGTACACTCACGTTGTAAGGGTCAGTAGCCAAAGCTACAGAGTTCGTTCTAAGTCTTCCTTCTAAGAATCGATCCCTTCCTTCTACCCCTCTAACGGCTCTCTGCTAACTCATCCCTCTGGGCACAGTCCCTAATACAAAATGCACGATCGATAGAACACGCCCCTGAAACACCTCCAATGGCCAGGCACCTCTCGTAGGTAATGCTCCACCAAAACTTGTACTCAGTCCAGCGACGGTTGGTGTGTCCTTGAGTCTCAGGCTTCTTCAGCAAGAAAAAATATCGGCTCCCAATTATCGACATTCCTGAATACTATGTAGCAGGTCTCCTCCATACCTAACTCCTAAAACAAAGGCGTTAGTCTAATTAACGAGGACGGTGTTGTTGCACCTGCAACAGAACCATGAGATCAGAACAACCTTGCACGCACACGAATTTCGCTGACTTCCTCTAAATTAGAGCTTTACCAGAAGAAAATGCATTTCAGTCCTACACAAAACCAGCTAACATAAGAAATATGAATAGGCCTTTCATAGCACGAAAAAGCAAATACTCTAACTAGGCCTTTGACATCAATTTAAACACACATTTATAAATGATGCATCTGCAAGCACTACATTTCATCACATTTAAGGCACAATTAACCATTTCTACTTGTGCAGACTTTATGGTGCACGTTTAAATCTAATGCCTTACATTACACATGAGTTACTATAATAAGCGTTTGCAATGAACATCAAGAGTTACATGATTTCTTCTAAATGCCGTTTTACATTTCTTGAATAGCATGACTCATTCTAACATTTCATTTACCATTCATTATTACAACACAAATTACTCAATTCAATTCAAATTTGCTTTATTCGACACAAGTATCATAAAAGCATATGAACATAGTAAAAAAAACAATGTTACAGATTTTTACGATATACCCATTAAAACTATATACAAAAACTATTTACAATTTAATTTAAGAACACTTTGATATGTGCAAATAAGCAAAAACCTTCAAGTTAAAATAAAAGTCAATTAAAATTTAAAGGAAGGGAAAAAGATAAGAACATACTAACTAATTACTAAGTTAACACACATAAGAATATATGCGGGCACGGACTATCCATGAATATGATGTACCCCTACAAATTCCAGATTATCACTGCACTCTATCACTAATTCTCTCTTAATGGAGACTGGTTCAGTCCAACTCTGCTCCTATATCTCAGTCTTCTTCACTGATCCCACCAGTGCCAAAACAGACGGACACTTGTCTCTCTCTCACCACACACACGATTGACTAATATCATTCATGACCTGATGCGCACCAAAAGATGGCTGACGATGTGTGGAGGTGCACGGTGGAAAGAATTAGTATGGAACACGCCAGTACATCCTGCAGTATTATCTAGCAACCATCACCAGGTACTGACCCTGTCAGCTGGTATAAAGCAAGCTTGGAGTCCAACAAACAGTGCTCATTGGTACAGTTGCTCACGCTGGTAACCAATGTGCCCACAGTAATTGTCTGTGCAGCACAATAATTGGCTGAACTGCACAAGCTATCCATGATAAGCAAATCATAGCCCAGCTTACTGTGCACAGAATTCCCAGGCGAACCAGGAAATATGTTCATCAACATGATTGAGTGTGTGTGGGAGCATCTGAGAACAGTGCTAAAATTACGAACAAATAACCTCGTTGAAGAGGTGGGGAGATAAAAGGAAGAACTTGAAGGAAAGAAAGACAGTTGGAGGGGGAGGGGCAAGAGTGATGCAGCCCAGTGAGGGAAGTGGTGAATGAACAGGGAACCGAATAATGACTATTTGAATTCCAGCCCTCGCATAAAACTTTACTGGGACAAAATGTCATGTGTTTGATGCCTATGTAAGCAATGGCAAACCATGAAAACATATGGGAGCCAAAGACTAAAGTAAGCTGACCCAAATCCCACTCTCTCTGTGCTACTTCATTTACCTACTCTTTTTTTAACTATTAGTAACACACGTTCATTAGCAAAACCTAAAAGAGGCCAATAACTCCTCAAAGAAAATTGGTGCAAATTAATTTGAAGAGGTTTCAGCACCAACACAAACAAAATGTGCACCAAAGCATAATTCAGATTAGAAAGATCAATCTGGTTCATATGATTGTATCCACAAACTATCCAATAATATTAGTGCTTACGAGCAGAATGCTATACAGGGTGTTTTAGAATTGGGCTACTGAAATGACAAGCATGAAAAAGAGCTTTTGACAGCTTCCTGAAGCAGAGCCCTGACTAGTATAACAAGCATATGCAATGCAATCAGTCTTGCCTTTGGGGCCTTATATGTATTTTGCTATGCAGCACATTAGCCTGGATGCTGAAACATCTACCGTTCTTTAACATGGAAGGAAAGTGAGCACCAAACTGCATGACATGCCAGGTATGGGAACACATGGAGAGAAATATTTGCCTTTCATCAAGATATGTTTTTAGTATAAAATCAGGGCAGTTGTGGTCATATCATTGAAATTACAAGATTTGAAAAAAATATATATTATTGTCTGCGGGTGCTCGTGGAAGACAATTTCTATGGACTGGAATCTAGAGAATGCTAAAGTAATTCTGGTATATTACTGACTCTGCTGGTCGCTTTCTATCAAGAAAGTTAAATAGAGGCAGTTGCAAGAAAAATTTAAAAAAGAAAGTCCCTCAGCGGAACGCAATTCTGGTATTTTACTGGCCTCTACTGGTCGTTTCCTATCAATAGAGACAGTTGAACAGAAACAAGTCCCTAAGCAGAACAAGACAAGTACTAGGACTGATCTCCAGAGCCCACAAAGTGCATACACATATAAGTATATACTAAAGTATATACAAGAGGTCTCGAATGCTTGACCTAAAAAGTGATTTTGGCTTCTTTGACGATTCTACGTCTAGCTAAGGGAGTCTTGGATTGGTGGGGATGAGGGAAGGGGGGAAAAGTTTCAGAATAAAATAAAAGATGAATGTCAGTTGCAATAACCATATTCTATCCAAGGCGGGCCCTGTTCTTTTGTTACGATCCCTGCTCCTTGTGTTTTCACTATTTCTCCTGCACTTTGCTTTTAGTATTTTTTCTGTTAGCAATACTAAACACCTGGACACAAAACTGCATATTATTATATTGAAGAAGTTATATAGCCCATCATACCCTTGAAACCAGAAACATTCACCTTTCACATTCAACTAGTTTTACCATTTTTGTTCAACTGTAGATGTAGTAACTTGTAATTTGCCAGTTAACAGTACTGATCTCAAGCACACCACATTAAATATGGAATCATGCCAGGCTTTGCAGAAACATGCAATCACTTACTTCTTGGTTTATTTCTCTACAGCGCTGAACAATATTCCAACAACATTATACTACTGGCACAATGCAAAGGTATGGTTCTTTTTCTTTATATTATGTTATGCTACAAGCACATGTAGAGCACGAACACCACGCTCAAGAAACAATGCACTTTATAAATGAGATCTTCAACCCCCCTGCCACATTACTGAGCATTAAATACAACAGGTTAATGCCGGGATGTATCAAAAAGACAGCCTCAATTAGGAGTCCTGCGTTATTGGTACATTATGTACAGCAACCCGTATACTACAATACTCGTAATTTATTCATGCAATAAATAAAATAACACCAATTGAATTCAGAGGTAAGATATCACGATCAGCTCTTATCGACTAACTCATAACCCAGAAAGTCATGAAAACAGTAGGAGTGGCAGAATTTAACGAGGCACTCAAAACAGAGACCTAAGTTTGCATTACTGATATTTTTGGCATGTAGTGCAGTAAAGGGGTATATGGCGAAGTGGAGAAGAGTTTTGGACTGACACAAATACATTCTAGCTTTCACGTTTTAGGGTGTTTTATGAGGGTGAAAGCAAGAAACCACCTGGTGCAAGACCCTGGTTAAATCCAACCATATCTGCTACACCAAACAGGGTACCTCAAAGTTCCTTCAGCTGCTCAAAGAAAACCTCTGTCATTTACAACATTCAAGATGCTACATCCACACCCCAAGAACTATTCCAGATGATCCTTCTCTCTTTTCCTTTTATAGAGTCTTCATTTCTCTTCTCGTATGACTTCAACAGTATCAGTGGAAAGTGGGCAGCTCACTAATATTGTCACTTTGCATAACTGAGAAGGGGCACATCCACTCCCCATTTAGAATTTCCAATCACATATATCCAACTTAAAAGAATGAATGGGTCACAATATACATTCAAAGTAACACTTGCGAGAGTTTAAGAAGGTTCTCCAGTAGAAGACCAAAGCTCAGAATAATCTGTCTCTCCTCCACCCATCCCTCATGGGTTAGGTAAGTATTGTTGCACAATGGTGCAATAAGGGCCGACTTTAGAACAGTGCGAACGGTGCGGCCGCACTGGGTGCTGACCTGGAGGGGGGGGGGCACTGACCTGATGGTGGGGGCGCTGTGTTTAGAATAAGTTAAGATTTAAAAGCACCGGCTGCAGAGTTCCTTGAGCGTTCAGCTTTCTGGCAGCAATATCAAGATAACTCTTGTGATTAATGTTCAAAGAATAGATCTGTATTTTATGTGGGCAGCTGAGTGCAAAGAATAGATCTGTATTTTATGTGGGCAGCTGAGTGGATCAGTAAAGCCAGCCTTTACCAGCTCTTTAAAATAAACTAAATGTGTATGAGAGAAGGGCTATGGAGACATGAGGGGCATTTTTGCCGGGGGGGGGGGGGGGGGGTGGGGGGGGGTAGTGATGGAATCCGAGGAGGAGGTCAGGGAGGTGGGAGACACAAATAAAGATTGTTGCACCGGGCACCACCAGCACTAATATCCCTAGGCGCAGTTCTATCTAGAAGGAAAGCAGCTTAATGTCACCAGTGCTGTTCTAGCAGACTTCACTAACAAGACACAATGTGCTGCAAATTATGCTGCAGTTTTGACAAAAGAGTATTTTTCATGTGTGGGAAAAGATGCATTTCCTTCTGCTTACAACTCTTCCGGTGCATCTCAGGCCTCCCTATGCTGTCCCACAGAGGCATTATAATTCACCCAAATACATTCATTGGCATCAATCAGCCTAAGAGTTCTCTCCTGCAAGCTTGCCTTTAAAATCTCATCACTGGGTACACAGCATGCATCATCTGAGGAGGATTGGCAACACTTGAAAGTGAATGCGCTAGAGCAGCAGCGGCCCCCCATCAGGGCAGGGGAGTATCGTCTCCCTGTGGCCAGTGCAGCAAAAGTGAAAAATAAAATGGTAATGAAATGAATTACCCTTTTATTTTTCTCTGCTCCGAGCCCGAGCAGTGTTTGGGGGTGGGGTATTGGTGCTGGCAGCAAGGGAGTGGCGCTCACTCCAGTTTACACTGTGCAAGTCACATTGGCTGGCTGTCTTTCGATGGCCAGCCTGACATTCGCAGTGTAAACCTCTCCCCTTAGCTGTCTCAGGCAGCTGGGTGCAGAGCAGGCACAGGCCTTCTGTGCCTGCAGGAGCGTCGACGCAACACACTCCATCCAATCCTGGTGCTGCTCTCATGCTGCTCATCTGCAGCATGAGCGCAGCATTGAGATTTGCAGAAGGGGGTTGCATGAGGCTCCATGAGGTGCTGTCGCGCTGAAGGCATCCAAGAAAAAAGAAGAAAACACGGAGGAAAGTCAAACACGTAGAAGAGCGTGGGTAAGTGCATTTTTTATTGATCATCTTTTTGGTCCCCACTCAGTTTAGCTCTCAGTCCTCTCGATGCCCCCCCACCCCTCCCCCCCCCCCCCGGGCCCCCGGTGTTGAGGGTCACCGCCTGCCACTGTAGCACAGGTGGTGTTCAAGGGGCAATGAGCTATGCAGTGCATTAAAGGGGCTACAGGATATGTCAACCAGTTGGAAGGATGTGCAGGTGTACTCTTGTGCTCTAAATTGTATTTGTTTTTTAAGTCTCCAAGCAGAGGCTCACTGATGATCTGGGGGGACGACCATGGAGGTTTGCACCTGCTCTGGCTGCTTCACCCTCATTCCGGAATTTTCCAGAAGCCATTTACTGAACAGCCTGGACCACAAAATATTTTCATACAGGTGGGTGGTGGACATTTTTCTGTCCAACTTGTCATTTGGTCACTTTTAACTTGCTATATTTTACGCAGCTGCTTAATGCAAATGGAAGGCTGGAGGGTTGGACAGTTTGTCGAGGAGATCTTTGCCAAATAATTGAGGGCCCTGAATGCAGTGTGCTCAGAACAGACCTCAGTCATGCCCACCATTATTTAACAAGCATTTATGAATGAACTAGGTGTGGCCTCATCCAACCCTTTCTGAAAAACCCAGTCATTAACAATCATCAAGGTGATTCCAAATATAATGTCTGAGACCTTTAGATATTGCTGTCAGTTTGAGCTAGCTACAGCATTCCAGCGCCGACACAAACAAAAAGTGATAGGGAGGGTGGAGGGGGAGTGTGAGAGGGCAAACAACGGGGGTTAATAATTTAAAACAAAATAAGACTTACCTTTACCTGCCAGCTGCCTCACGCCTCGGTGTTCCTGTGCTTCCTGGTCCCACCAGACACTGGAACAGCATCTGAGACCACTTGTGCAATTCCTGCGCTGCTCTCATGCTATGAAAGCAGCACGGGGATTGGCCTGAGCATGCTGTTTTAATGCTCACCCAGGCACAGGGGGGCCAAACAGACATGCCTCTTTAAAGTGCACATACCACTCTGTTGCTCCTCCCTCCAATGGCCTGGCCCTACCTCTCCCGACACACACTGGTTCGGCCAGCAGTTGAAAACTTAAACCATAGTAAAATAGCATTTTATTTTTCAGCTGCTGGCTCTAAGCCAATGGGCTGACTCTCCTCCTCCATTGGGGAAGAGCCACCGCTGCTGCATTCTAGGATACATTTTTTTTTTTATCAGGGCTCTGGACTAAAATGTCAGAACTCATAGACGTTGTGCCACACAATTCCTTATATGCTGCACATCAGTGACAGGTGATGCAGACACTATTTGAAAAGTGGTTTCGACCACTCAGTGCCTACAAACGCTGTCGCAGACCTGGCACACCCAGGCCAATAGCTTAGTTTCTTCCTGTGGTGCTGTCAGTCACATATTGTTTTGCACAGTGGTAGGCCGGGTAGCATCAATGGGTGTGGGAAGCCCAAAAACGCCTTTTACATTATTTAGAGAAAGAGAACTATTGGGACAGAGACCATTTGAGAAGCAAAGTAATGGCAGCATTATTTATGAATTTAAAATGTTTACATTTGGAGAAAATTTGTTTAGAACGGTTCTCATTTGTCATTCTCCCACATCAGAAGATAATCCTTGCAAAATCCAGACAAACCTGTGTTACTCTCCTTTAGAAGTACACCTGCTATATTTGCTGCGGTGTTTAATGACACTATGTTGATCTTGGTGGAGAGAACCGGAGAAACATAACCAAAGTTCCAAGGAATAGGGATGAGAGCATGAATAGTCCTAAACAAGCTTTAGTCTGGTTAAGATTCAAAGCAGGCAACGAATATGATCTCACTAAGCCCCATCATCAAAGTTTATCGGTCTGATACCCTACCTGAGGAGACATAGCACATGCCCACCTTTTACCTGTGACCTGGAGGAATACTGTGAACACAAATGATAGGTGTCCTAGGCTGATGCCTCAGGCATACTATTCCTGGGACAAACATTCGAGCAGGCGGGCGTCCATACTAGGAGGTGAGGAAGCTGTTGAGGCTGCCACTTCAGGCTTCACCCTCGGGCACTGGTATGGGGATGGGAGGCCAAGGTGAAATACTTCCCTGGTTGTGCTTCAAGTACAGCATAAAGTTGGGCTTTAGCATGCTCCTGGGGCCAGATCCTTAGTGTCAGATGAGCGCTACATACGTGTCGGAGGTGGGGACAGGCTGGTTTGTTAGCCATTAACAAGGAGACATTAACAAGGAGACACCCGGCTCTTCCCTAGGTACCCATCGAGCAGCAGGATTTCCTTCTTTTACAACTATGCTGCAATTCTATCAGCAGAAAGAGTTGTTCTCCGTTTAGTGGTGCCTGAATGGTGTTTGCTTTTTCCTACGTGGAAATGCTATGGTTTTTTTTCCCAGGTACGATGGTACACATCTTGTTGACTTCCCACCAGATATTTCAGGACAAACCACCGCATAACATTTACCCTCAATCACACCTAAAAAGGTGGAAAGAAGAAAAACAAGAGAAATTTAAACATTTCCCCTCATTACGCCTGCTCTGAGAAGGCATCATTTTTGGCCATGGCCCAGGTTCACATGATATACTTGTGGTTACTATGCATGCGATTCCCTAACAATTGAGGTACGACAAATGACTTTACCTCTGCATGTCTTCTTTTTTTTTGTGTTGAAATTTTTTATTAAGAACATTTTAGATAAAGCACAAATGCAGATACATATGCAGAGGATAAAGTGAAACAAAACATAATTTGAGGAAATAAGTTATAAAATATAACAGAGGAGGTAAAAAACAACAAATCCTCTAGAATTCATAGGGCAAGAGTAAGGATAAAAGAAAAGGATAGAAAGAAAAAAAGAGAAAAGAAAAAGGAACTAGGAACTAAAGGAAAAGATAGATTAGAAGAAAGAGAGAGAAAAAAGAAGAAAGGCCCCAGAGTAACGAAACTAATTGAGAAGTGAAATGGAAGGAAGAAAAATAAGAATAAGCGTAGGAGGGAAAAATAAAAAAGAGTGAACATGGTGCGAAGAAGGTGGACTTAAGAAGGAAGAGCAGCCGTAGAAGAATAAGGAGTAGAGACAGAGTCATCATCCACTGTGGTTTCTAGGAATGGGGACCAAACTTGGAAAAAAATGGAAGCTTGATCCTGCAAATTATAAATTATACGTTCGTAAGAAGCTGTTTGGACCATTGCCACCAACCACTCCTCCTGAGAAGGAGATAATGAAGATTTCCAATGACGCAATATACAAATTTTTGCCGTGGCTAGAGCAATATGGAGGAGACGAGTCTGTGGTTTAGTAAACTTTGGAAGGCCACGAAAGTCATGTAAAATTATATTTGCCGAGGTAAAGGGCAAGGGCAATGACATAGAATGAGCCAAAGTCGTTCGTATAAAAAGCCAAAATGATCGAGTACGAGGACACTCACAGATAATATGCGTGATATCACAACCGGGAGCAGAACATCTCCAACACAAAGAATGCGAAAGTAGCTTAGCATGATGTAATTTGACCGGGGACCAGTGCCATTCATGGAGAATTTTAAAAATACAGAATTTGCGGCGAGCTTCTCGAACACCCTTATGTAAACCTTCCAAAATGAGATCCCACTGAGTGTCTGAGTATAGCACAGATAGGCGTGATTGCCATTTTAGTTGAAGAGCTTTTGAAAGGGGTTGCGAAAAAAGAGGATGTAAGAAAGTCTTGCAAAGACCAGAAGTGACACCCTTAAAATTCCCCCATAAATTCAGATAGGATAAAATAGGAGAAGCGGACAACAGCTCAGGTGGGGAACCTAGATGTTTTGTGATAGCTTGTTGAAGATGTGAATAGTTAGAGGATTGTGTGGGTGATAGATGGAATTCCTCACTGAATTGGGGAAAGGATTTAAAATTGTCACCAAGGAACAGTTGTTCCAAGGAGTGAATACCTGCTTCCTGCCACAGAGGCCAGGACACAGTGCTACCTCGAACCCGAATAGCCGAGTTAGACCATATAGGAGCGTTAAAATGAAGCCGCAAGTTAGATTTAAGGATACGATGACTTCTTTGCCAAGACTTATACATAGCAGATAATATAGGATTTTTGGGGTCAAGAGAACTGGAACCCTTGCCATAAAGAAGGGAAAAACCAGGGCCAGAAGCCAATAAATGGCGTTCAAGTGGAACCCATTGAGGGATGTCTTTAGACTTAGGTAAAAAGAAAGAAAGATGGGAAAGATGAAGGGCAAGGGAATAATGCTCGATAGAGGGAAGACCCGAACCACCCTGCAATTGGTGGGATTTTAATTTGGCTAAGGTGAGACGCGGTTTAGCTGTATCCCATATAAAAAAAAAATATTTTTGAATCAATGGACCGAAGAGTAGCCAAAGGGATAGTCAAAGGGAGCATACCCAGAACATAAAGAAAACGTGGTAGGATGACCTTCTTAATCGCCTGAACCCGTCCCCAAAGGGATAAACGCAATGCCTTCCATTTATCGAAATCTCTTTGCATTTGCGCAATTAAAGGAGTTAAATTGTCCGTGACAACGTTATCCAATCCCCTATTGAGGAGTATCCCTAAGTATTTAAGCCGAGAAGGTTGCCAATGAAATGAAAAAACAGAGATTGCATCCTTTGTAGTACCAATGGACATAGGTAAGGCTTCGCTCTTATCCCAGTTTATCTTATAGCCAGAGAAAGCAGAAAAATCATCGATGACACGGAGGAGAGCAGGGAGAGAACGTGAAAGATCAGTGAGGGTGAAAAGAATATCATCCGCATATAAATAAATTTTTGAGAGACCAATTGGAAGAGGAACGCCCACCACAGCAACCGATTGACGAATTGCAGCAGCCAGAGGCTCCATAGCCAAAAGGAAAAGAAGAGGGGAGAGTGGACAGCCTTGACGCGTGCCCCTCCGGATAGGAAATGAAGTAGAGAGAAAACCTCCACAGTTAACTTGAGCAGATGGGCCATCATAAAGTAGTCGCACTTTAGCGATGAACTGATCTCCTAATCCAAATCTTTGCATTATGGTAAAAAGGTATTTCCAGTCAATACGGTCAAATGCTTTTTCAGCATCCAAAGAAAGAAGTAGGGCATCATCGGCAAGATGCTTAGCTGACCAAAGGGCATGGGAAAGAGTGCGTAAGTGGTTTCGAGAGGAACGACTGGGAACAAAACCTACTTGGGAATTATGGATTAAAGAAGGTAATACCTTGCGGAGTCGTGATGCGAGAATGGTAGCAAGAATCTTAACATCAGAATTTAAAAGAGATATAGGACGATAACTACCACACAATAGAGGATCCTTGCCAGGTTTTGGCAAGACCGCTATGATGGCTTTGTTAGAAATAGAACCAAGAGAAGACTCCTCCTCGGCTTCCCCAAAGGCAGCATGAAGAGTATCAATCATATTCTGACCAGTCCATTTAAAAAACTCAGGAGGAAAACCATCATCTCCTGGAGCTATATGATACGGTAAGACAGATACAGCTGAGGAAATTTCCTCCTTCGTAATAGTTCCCTCAAGTAGAGCCCTACCCTCATCGGAGAGTCGCGGAAGATGTACGTCATCTAGAAATTTAGACATCGCTAGTGTGTCTACCTGAGTGTTTGGGGAGTAGAGAGATCTATAAAATGAGGCAAACTCCTCAACTATCTCTTGTGCGCGAGTAAGGATAGCACCACCACCCGATTTGATTGCTGGGATCGCCATAGCAGCTTCTCTTTGTCGCAACTGCGCAGCCAATAACTGACCAGCTTTTTCCCCCTGTTCGTAGTGACGACCTTTCATCTTTTGTAAGGCATATTCCGCTTTAGAAGTAAAAAGGGTATTGAGGGACATGCGCGCCTGTTCCAATAACTTTCGGTTTTGGAGAGTTGGTTTTGAGATATATAATTGAGAGAGTCGGCGAATATCCTTTTCCAGATCAAGTTGCTTGGCAGCGTTCTTATTATTATAAAGAGCAGCGTCCCGCATAAGTTGACCTCTGATGGTTGCCTTAGCAGCTGCCCAGATCATTCTTTTAGAGGAAACAGAATCTTCATTATTGAGAAGATAATCACTTAAGTGGGACTGCAAAAGAAGTTTACCCGTTGGCGTTTTATATTTGTTGACATTCAAACGCCACGATTTGCGCCCCGGACTCATAAGACCCAAATCTAGAGATAGAAGAACAGGGGAGTGATCAGATATAGCTGCTTCTAAAATCTTGGAATCAGTAACCAATCAAACTGAATGTTGCGAAAGAAGAAAGTACTCAAGGCGCGAAAACGTACCGTGGGTAGAAGAAAAAACGTGTATTCTTTATCCTGCGGGTGACTTAGTCTCCAGTGGTCAACAAGACTAGTGTCAGCAAGAATGTCACAGAGGATGGCTCTATCCGAAGTGTTGATAGTGCCAATGCAACCTGTTCTGTCAAGAGCAGGATCCGGTGCCAAATTCCAATCACCACCAATGAGAAATTGAGAAGCATTCATTTCCGTAAGAAGACGAATAAGACGAAGGAAGAATTGATTTTTGGGACCCAGTGGAGCGTAAACAGAAACAAGACAAATAAAAGAGTTCCCAATTTTCAATTTGACAAATACATATCGGCCATCTGGATCAGTCCATGTCTTAATAATTGTAAACGGAAGTGATTTCCGAAAAACAGGATGGCCACCCCACACTTACGAACAGGGTTAGGATTGGTGGGATCAGGCTTGGAAACACTGCTATGAATGACTTTACCAACCCAATCCCTGCTAAGCTTACTAGATTCAACATTGTCCAAATGAGTTTCCTGTAGTAAGGCGATATCTACATGTTTAGAATGCAAGTAGGAAAAAACTTTCTTGCGCTTGATATAGTGAGTGAGCCCATGAACATTCCAGGAAATCACCGACAGTGGATGAATAGAAGACATGACAATAGGATTAAACAAGAAGATAATAAGAAAAAGAAGAAAAGAAAATAAAGAAAGAAAAGGAATAGAAAAAAGTTGTTACTCTGGATGGAAGAGGAAAGGAGAAGAGAAAAAGAAAAAGAAAAGGAAAGGAAAGGAAAAAAGGATTAAAAAGGCAGAGTGAAAACTGGAACAAGCAAAGCGAATAGAAATAGAAAGAAAAAGTATTAAAACTAGAGAGAAGAGAAAAAGAGAAAGAAAGAAAAAGAAACCTAAACTGTTAACTACGGGTCTGGGTGCACCTACAGCAACAACGCCAAGGGAGGTCAGACCCCCTTCAAGCAAAGAAGAATAGGGGTCTGGGGGAGTAACTGTTAATACGAAATATTATAAAATGTATTTAGAACAAATTTGCAACAACTAAAGTTGGAAAACATACAATACGTTCATGGAACATAGTCAATATTGCATAAAAATTATTAGAACATGCTGGGAGATACATATAATAAGAGAAGAATATGAGGAGAAAGAAAACAAGGAAAGTGAAATAAGAAATATAAGAAGTGTGAGAAGTGAAGTAAAAGAAATATGAAAGTTAAATAAGATGTAGAAAGAGGTCCGGTGCCATGATAAGGAGGGGTAAAAATGCATATGAATAGAAGCATGAAGAACAGCAGAACGCATTAGCATTTAAAGCAGGATGAAGGAAATAAATAATGTCAAATTTAACAGCAAGCATAGCGTCAAGGGGAAAGGAATGCATCGGAAAAGGATTGCCATGTATAAGATAACAGCTGTGAAGGAAACCTGTGATCAGGTATAGACTCTAAGGAGGCTAAATGGCTAACGGAAAAATATAAAAGAGCAAGAAAGCATAAGCCACAATACGAAAACTGTGAAAAAAAGTGACCATACTACAAAAAAGGGGAACACGACGTTAATATAAAACCCGGGCGAGAACAATAGGATGAGAAGAAGAGAAGACATAGTTAATGAAAGGAACCAAACATGGAAAGGTAACAGACCAACAATGTCATAGAAAAGGAGGGAAAGAAGGGAGGAAAAGCCACAAAATCATAGAACAGAAGAGAAACAAAAGAAAATGGTCAAAGACGATTTAAACATAGAGAAACAATGAAACAAAGTGACATCATATATAAAACCAGAGTAAGTAAAAAATGAAACATTTAGCAATAAGCGCAATAACAATAACATAGCTAGGGGAATGAACTTGGGAAAAATAAAGGTCTCCTGTGAAATGGGAACAGCCTTATAACGTATAATAAGCAAAGCAGAAAAATGATTAAATAACCACAAAACTGAAAATCACATAGTAGCAGTAAATATATAGAAGAGCAACAGGTCATAGAACACTACAGAAAACATTAATGAAAAATTAACCTTATTATACCATGCAATAAACTCTCAATGTATTAAGCGAGCAACAAAAGCATTGTGGACAGTAAACTCTGTTATAAGCTTATACAAGGAGAAAATTATTAAAGCATTAAAATAATTCAGTCAGCATCGGATTGTGTCTTAAGAGGCGATCTAGACTTGTCTCTTTGCTGCGTGTTAGTGTGAGAAGAGACAGAGCGTAGAGCCGAGTCCCTGTCATCTTGAGAGCGAGGCAGGCGAGTAAGATCTCTGCCACGTTGTCTAGAGTCAGGAGATGTATATAAATGGGACGTTGATGGATTCGTAGATGAAGGCTTGGATTGAGAAGATTGGGCATTGGAAGAGGACTGAGTTTCCATATCATCGGACCTGATACTATCCAGAAACTGCTGTAGAAGCACAGGGTCATAATAGTCTTTGGACTCACCATTCCTAGTAATACGAAAACGTGCAGGTTCAAATAATCCATATTTGATGTCCATTTGACGCAACTGGGGTCGCATGGAAAGAAACGCCTTCCTTCGGTCATTTGTTTCTTTAGAGAAGTCTGCAGCCATATGAATGGTATGACCTTGAAACAGAAAAGAGCCACGTGTACGGGCCATTGATAGGATCTGTCTGGTTTGCGCATGCCGAAGGAAACAGGCAATGATTGGTCTAGGCCTTGCAGAAGATCCAGAACGTGGTGGGCCCAGTCTATGAGCGCGTTGGAGCTCAAGAGGAGGAGTAAAAGAAATGCCAGTCAGAGTGGGAAGGGCATCACAAAGAAAGGACTTCATGTCGTGTTTTTCAATATTTTCTGGAAAACCAAAAAAACGGATATTGTCTCTACGACTGCGATCTTCCAAATCAATGATCTTACTGTGGAGGAAGAGTAGGTCTTGATCCGAACCCTGAACAGAATCCAGTTGACCCTCTATGTCCATTATTTTAGAGTCAATGACGTCAATCCTGGTGTGAAAAGTAGTAAGTTCTGCCCTGATAGACTTAGTTTCTGCAGTTAATGAAGTCATAGCAATATCTAGGCCCTCTAACCGTCGATTGACCCCAGAAAGTTCTTGTAAAATGCATTGCATCGTGTCAGAAAGAGATTTATCACTCTGAGGTAATGCAGCTTGCGACGAAAGAGGTGACGTAGAACCATTTCCTTTAGCTGTCAAGGAAGAGGATTGTTTTACCACTTCATTGAAAAGTGGTTGTTTAGGCCCGCGATTACCATTCCTACTGGTAGACATGACTCTGTATCGTTGTAACGGTGGTCTGCAATAGCGAATGGAGGAAAAATTGGAATATTTGGAATATGAAGCAATGATGAGGCCAGAGGTGCATCAAAGTACAGGGAGATAAGAAGGTGTATGCGTACAGCAGCATACAGCAAATGCCTGCTTCCTCTGTTATAAGCGGAACTGGTACAGTGTCACAGTAGGAAAACATAGGACATATTAAAGAGGAGTAAGAAAGCTGTTGGCGTCAAGTTACTCTGACCCTAATAGTATGTATGTCCTTTAATACAACTGAAGAAAAACGCCAAAGCCAAGTGGTGACAGTCAAGAAAGAAGATGAAACGGTACTGCTGCAAGTAATTCTGCCCGTATCGGCAACGTTGGCTGTTGGCCGTTTAAGGGACAGTCATAGCCTGATTCTGCAGGTGATAAGAATTATTATAGAATAAAAAGTCATGTTATTAGACACCTGCAAGCCTACTATTGCACTTGGACAGTAGAACACAGGTAACTATGAGAAAGCATTTCAATATAATGACGAGTATGCCAGTTCTAAAGACGACCAATCTTTTCCCTGCTTATGGTGTCTTTTTCATTATAAATCGCTGGTAATTTCGAGAAAATCATTATGGCAAAATCCTGAGGAGGGCGCTGTGTGCTTAAAAAGAGAGGCAGGAGCATTCAGAGAAACAGTTTGTGGTAAAGCTCGCTCACATCGTCTGAGGGGGGGCGCGGCCTACAATCCAAGGAGGCGCGGCCCTGTAGTAATAAAGACGCCGCCCTCGCTGAGGAGAGGCACGGCGTCATAAGCGCGCGAAGACCGCAGTGCGCGTCGTTGTGACCAGCCTCCTCACCGTCTCTCCATCATCTCGGGAGCGGGAGCCGTCAGCTGGAAGAGGAAACCACCGGAGCAATGCTCATGCCATGCCGAGTGCAGGAGTCGTTCTCGAAATGACCCACACAAGCAGGTAAGTGCAGAAAGCACTTCAGGGGTCTATCCCTCGGCGGAGCTGTCTTAGCAGGCGGCCATCTTCCTGCGCGGCCAGACCACGCCAATCCCTGCATGTCTTCTTAATCTCCAAATGTTAGAAGAGTAGAAGGGAGTAACTCACGTTGTGTAGCAGTCTAACAGACTATTGACCGATTCATTGATGCATTGAAAGAGTCCAACCAATGCGCCAACAGTAGTGCTATAAAGTGATATGCCAGCTGTTGCCAATCTGTGGCAAAATATACACGTCCTTTTACTTTTTAATGTCTATGTTTCCACTCTAGCCCCGATAATTCGAACCTTTGGCTTCAGCCTCACAGCTTATGCGGACGACACGCAGATAGTTGTGTCTTTGATGCCGGGGGACTTAGACAGCACGGCGGATAGGTTCAAAGGCTGCATGCGAGAAGTGGGTGCTTGGATGGCTCAAAACTGTCTTAAATTAAATTCTTCGAAGACAGAGGTGCTACTCTTTGGCTCCAAAGATAACTTCTGGTCACCGAGATGGTGGCCTGAAGAAATGGGAAACCTGCCCGCCCCAGTGACTAAGGTGAAAAATCTCGGCATTCTGGTGGATGACTCATTATCTTTTAAACCTCAGATTAATGCCCTGATATCATCCACCCATTTTGTTCTTAAAACAATTAGGAAAGTGCTACCATTTTTGGAGCAAGAGCATAGAAAAACAGTGGTCACCGGTCTAGTTCTATCTCGGCTAGACTACTGTAACAGCCTTATGCTGAACGCCCAAGTCGGCATATTAAATAAACTACAGACATTACAGAATGCTGCCGCTCGCCTGATAACAGATACACCTAAATTCGCATCTGTGGCACAGGACCTGGCAAAACTTCACTGGTTGCCAGTGCGGAAATGAATTACCTTTAAGTCACTTTGTGTGGTCTTCAAAGCACTTCATGATCTGGGCCCCAGATGCATGAAGGAACTATTTCGCTGGTATAAACCGGCAAGATCTCTTAGATCAGGTCAGCAGGCATTGGTATCTGTCCCTAGAGTCAAGAGAGCAAGATGGGGAGGCAGGAGCTTTTCCTTAGGAGCGGCAGTAGCCTGGAACAAGCTTCCCCTCCACATTAGACAATTGCCTGATCTTCTGTCTTTTAGAAAGGCACTGAAACTCCTACCCACACACACTAGTTTTAATCGGTTAGCGCCAGGACACCTCCGGGTAACAGAGCGCTCTAGAAATGTAAAAAATAAATAAATAAATAAATAAACTATAAGGCTGTGTTGCTACCTCAAATGGTGAATTTCCAATCTTTTTAGATTTTGTATTATCCTCTCTCCTCTCTTCCAATGATCTTAACTACATTTTAACAAACAATTTCATGATTTTATGGTTAGAATCCCAATACTCTAAAATATAAAATGGATCAACTTTAGTGAGATAAGATAACAAGCATTAGTAATGTATCGGTTTTGGCTATGTAATGAATAAAGAGTTGTGTTCATCAATCATCGTCTGGGAGAAGGAAAGAGCTCCCCGACATATAACTTTGGAGTGGAGGGGATGTGGCACATTGTCCATAGCTTTCCGCTCGAGAGTTGAGGATCCTGGTTCTAGCCTTGTCCGCGCCATACAACATCCTGTGATTCTATGCAAATTGCTTAATCTCTCCAGCTGATAAATTGTTATATTAATATGCTGCAAGAGTAAAAGGTAAAACTTTATGAAAATATAGTTCCACCAAAGTGGATGTTAACAGTATTTCGGCGGCAGGACGGCGGGAAACTCATATTTGAAGCAGACAAGGAACAAACACTGGTAAATGCAGGAAAATATGCTAACCAATAGAAATGGAGGAAAGGTAAGTGACACGCACAGAAACCAATGAGAAGCCAAGAAAGAGAGGAGGCGGGATGTAAGTCTCTTTTAAATTACTATTAAAAACAATAGATTTCTCCGTGCAGGCAAAACCTAAAAAAGGCCATCAACGGCAGCGAGCACAAGCCCAAGTGGCATGTGTTGAGGGATGTCCATCCTGCTCTTTGGCAATAACAGTGTCGCCATGCATTCCTTCTCTACTTGTAGCAGAATTAATTCAAAGTATTTGCCTTCCAAAACAACATTTTGCTGTCATATGGGCCCTTTCCCCTCACTTTATGTCTTGGGTGCCTTATTGCTTGATCTGGTCCCTGGCAAAAGTTTGTGTTCCGGCAACTACAGCACACTTGTGTGTTTGTTCTCCTTCTGTGATTTGCTGGCTTAAGGGGGTTAGGTAGCTCAGTGGATATATGTTTTTCCTGTAAAAATGTATCATGAAAGAGCACATCACAGCTTCTGATCTTTGTGTGTGCAATTCAACGTTTCATTGTTTGTATGTTGATTATAATATCTACCACTGGGGTCCCTCATTCTAATTGACCAGTTAATTCTGATGGGTCCAGGAACCAGAGATATTGGCCCCAGTGGAATGACATAAACTATGATGTTTCGCCTGGAGATCGCAACCACTGAATAAAGAACCAAACTCAGAATGGAGCCTCGAGTTGTATATATTTTATTTTTCATGATTGTTATATCTAGTAATAAAACAAAAGGTTTAGAAGTCATGATTCAAACCATGAGATATAGCCACTTAGCTTTAACGAAAAGGAACCAACTTCTTTTTGGTTAATTTTTAAAGTATTTTATAGGTCTGGTGTTAGCCAAGGCCTTTAGATTTTGATAAAACATATACATAGACTTTCTTATGGGGGAATTCTGCAAACTCTGATCCTCCATTGGTCTGATATTGTGTTATTCATGTTTTACGTCAACCCATCGCAGCATACAGCCTTGGTCAATGGAGAAGCCCACTTCCGCCATTGGCTATCTGTGAGGGTTACTGTAACAAGGTGTGCTTTTTGATACCAAAATATTGTATTGGTTTCAGCAATTTTTGTATATTGGTGTAGAGCTGGCAGCTTCCCAACAATAAAGTTTTAGAAAAACAATGAGAAAACACAACGATCGACAAAGCCAAAATGCAGCCAGACACCACAGACCTATTGGTGTTGCCAAAGTTCGTTCGTGGGGCCCATAAAGCTGTCAATTGTTCCAAAGTATACTTTCATTCTCCTAGGATTTGAAGGATCATAGCCGCCTTTTGAGCTACGAAGAGATTCCAGACGTGCACCCAGAAGCCATTACCAAAGTTCTATATGTACCGGAGCGAGATCTGCTTATTACATCATCAAGCAGCGCCACGGTCTCGGTAGCTATAACGGATATCCATCGGAAGAGGAAAGGCTACACTTGGAGAATCAACAAGGTCTGTACATTTTGACTATTTCTGCACACACATTTTAGAGCCTTGTTAACGCGGGATTACTGGTTACTAGTTACCTTACCAGATCCCAAACCAAGTCGACTGGATCGTTGGTACCTGTCATTGAGTAAAAGGCAATCTAACATTAAGCCAATCAATTAAGAACTTACACCACTCTAAATGACCACTGACCAGGATTAAGTTTTGAAAATTTAATATAAAACCAAAGATAACTGAAGATACAAACTTCTTAAGATGAGATTCAAAAGGTAAACTGGTATCACTATGAACATAAATTCTTTGAATAATCTGAGTCTACAAAACAGAATAATGAGTACAAGTTCGAAGATCATTAGGTTTGCAAGTATTGATATGAGTTGCAACTTAAGAGTCATTACAGAAAAGAAAATTCAAGTTAGTCTGTCCCTACACTAGACTAAGTGACATCCCTACTTAACAAGATCTTTACCCCAAAAAGGTGTCAGCCGTGGTGACTTCCTAAGAAGATCACACACTTTTCTTTGTTTCTTCTCTGATAATGGGTCTCTCCTGATCAGCCTATCTGCCTACCCATCCGCTTCCTTAGGCTCCCAAAATCATCTGCTCTGCCCTCCTCCCGGGTCGCTTTCCCTTATACCAAATCACATTTCCGATAGGAACGCCCCTTGGGACGCCCCTCACGTGGTACATCTTTGCGCGGTAAACTCCATGATGGTACTCTTCAAGACCCTCGTTAAAGTTGACCTTGGTTCCCAGACTTCTTCTCCAGTGCGCCGATACCCCCTGAAATTCCTGAAGACTCCTACAGGCCTGCGCCAAGCGCCACTGAACAAAGCTCTATTCATTTCGACTGATTAGGACCCCTCGCACCTGCATACAGGCCATCCTACAGTGGGCCTCAAATTCCAGGCTCCCCCATATCTATAGGTCATAAAGCATATGGAAAGCACAGTACTTGGCACCTCTCGACTTCTCCTCTAACGAGCACATTTCAGTTCAAAGGAACATCACTATCAGTTCGAGCCTACTTGATTTACATGAAGCGGGTCCCTGCACTCTGAAAACATTTAACTTGATTTAAACAGCATTCTTAACTAACATACGTTTCTTAAAGCACACATCTATAAAGCATATATTTCAAACTAAATTCGATAATACATTTTGGAAGAACCATGTTAACCCCACCTCACATTATTTTAGCAGCACGTTTAGATTTTCTGTGAATTGCCATGAGGCCTACACAATATAACTGGTTTTGTAAAGTTCCACTTAACTCTTACATGATTCCTTTAACATGAGAACGTGAGGTTTTCATATTCATTCCAACATTTCTACATTGTCTCACACTGTTATGATTATTGTTACCCTACTTGAACACTCTATACGTTTCACTACTAAATATAAGACACTCTGGTGCAAGGTATATGTTAACTAACTACGTGCTTGTAAATATGATGCACTTATACATTTTTTCTCAAACTAGTGCTCTCTCAGTCCCCCCTTTGATGACCTTCAGGGGTCATCACCATCAAAACACCATCACAAAAATGTAGGACTCTTCAAAGTGAGGTCGTGGCAGTACCACTTCTTTTCATTGTCTCCAATGCCTTCAGATTCTTATATTGTGTATCTTGCATCGCTGTCAAACTTTTCTCCTGTTCTCTCATAGATCTCTGCAATCTGTTTGCTCTATACCACTGATACAAACGCACCAATCCCCACAAAGTGATTACACACATCACAATTATGATGATGGGTTTCAGTATGTACCAAACGATACCCTTTCCTAGGTTGGCAAACCAACCTCCAACTTTACCCATTCCATGACCTACTTTTTCCCACACGTTTATCTTTGTCAGATCCTCAATTTCGTGGTGTATGGCAGTGAGGTTTCGTATGTACTTCTCTAGAGGTTTTGAATTGTCTGGAATGTAAGTGCAACATTCCTGAACCTTCAAAGCCTTACAGACTTCGCCCTCTTTGGCTAACAGAACGTCTAAAGCAAGTCGGTTCTGAAGAACCATTGCCCTTATCGATTGCATCTCACCCTCCACCAGCATTAATGATCTAGCAGTACTGGCAGATAACCTATCTACGACTGTAGCCAATCTCCTAATTTTGATGTCATTCAGTATCACTCCTAAGATAGGGAATGCAGCACCGAATACATCCCCAATTACTTCTGCTGCGCCTAGCCCTCTTTTCCCTCTAGTTGGTATTCCTTTCTTTGTCGTTTCTAAATTCTCAACATGATATATTTTAGGGAAGACAATTGCCAGATAGCATGATCCGTACCAATTATCTGGTAGCTTCACATAGGCATTTCTTCCACATACAAAATATACATTTGGAATTGCTTGCATCTCTTTCAGAAAATCCTTGGAGTAGTACTCCAATTGAAAAGCATGTTCACAACTGACTTGACCTACATACAGATTCTCATAATAGGAGTAACTCCTGTGAATGCACAGTTTCCCCCATTTCTCCTTGTCTAAAGCAATTGGGCCAAAGCTACCCTTTCTTTGATGTATCCTTTCCTCCATGGTCCAATCCGTTTCCCATTGTCCTGAGGCCTTTGGAATCCTCTGCCTCCTGTATCTAGTATCTACCTGCCCTATAAACTTTTTCTCGATTTCTGATACTTGACAAGTCAGATTATTTCTTCGGGCATGTGAAGTATCTAACGTTTTCCATGGAATTAACCATTTGTGTAATCTGTCTTCGCTCTTGTAATAGTCCCACTTGTTCAGATGCTTGTAATTTGGGACCTCTGGCAATATCGAATCAAAGTTCGAGAAGTAATACTCGAACCCCTCTCGTCCATAGAATATGCTTAACAATAAACTACATGTAATTCCATATGTCAATGGAAGATGATGGTATCTGATACCCTCCTCTACCGAAGCTGGTAATTGCATACAAACGTAGCAATTCTTCGCCTCCATGACATCAATGTATTCGTAAAGCAATTTGGCATAAGCATTTGACCTGAAGTTTCCTTGTGACTCGTCAGTGTGTAATCTTTTTATTTCCGCTTCTAACAACGCTTTGTCTTTATCATTGATGTTTCCCCTACTATTAACAGTGATTGTCCTCTGTGTTGACACTCCCTTTATTTCCTTAACTGCAGTTGCATCTCTCTCATGTCCCACTATATATGAAACAGTAACCACTAAAACTATAAGTGAAATCACGACCCCTAAAAGTGTGCCAACTATACATTTTGCCCTGCGGTTCGGGTTGCCAGCCTCCATGATCTCAAACAGTGTAGTTATGGATGTTCTTCCAGCATCAACTTCTTCTTCTCTCCGAACAAAGACTTTCTTTCAAACAATGTCTCTCTTTTGAACACTTAGAAGCTGACAATTTGCTCCGCAAAATAGTTTAAAGTCCTGTAAGAAATAGACAACCCTAGCCCTTCTCCATCCTCTAAAAGGGAGACCCTATCATTTTCTTCTTCCTCTCGGCGCTAGGTTATCTTGCAGCAATATTTTACAATTCCTTTTCAAAAGTCTTTTATCAATCAGAATCTATGTATGTTGCAAGGAGTGACACTACGTCTTCATAAATGTCCATACGAAGAAGGATTCCCTCAAACATTGGACAGTTCTCACAACAACACGGGAATTCAACTGTCTCTAGGATTATTCTCCTTATTTCACTCTGAACCAGGGGACGAACAAAATGAAGAGTTAATGTCTTTTCAATCTCCACTCCTGGTACTATCAGTTCTACATCCACAGTTACAAAGGGGTCCGTTCTGACCAGGATCACCTTCTTCACTTTCCCAGTTCTGCGCCCCTTTGAAGACATTTACAACAAGGTATTAATCCAAGACAATGAGTGTTCCAAGAACTTCCACTACTCGCTCAAGCATTTCCAGTCGAAGAAGAGTTCCCTCCAACACTGGATATCGTGAACAACAAACCGGAAAATCAACTGTCTCTAAAATCAATTTTCTTATTCCGCTTAGGAGAGGAGGATAGACGATGTTGAGTGTCAGCAACCTTTCGGTCTCCGCTCCTGGCAGCAGGAATCTTATTTGCACTGTGATGATCGGATCAGTTCTGATCAGGCTCACTTCCCTGACCCTCCCGGTTCGGTGTCCCACAGACATCTGCAACAAGGTAGGTCCAATCGGGAGTAGAGTACCTTCTGCTAGGCACTCGCACCCTCCTTGATCTTCTAAGACCCTCCTCGGCCTGATCCTGGGTATCTTCTTCTGGATCCGAGTCTTCGGATATAGGAGCAAGCGTTTCTTCCTGAGCCGACCTTAAACTTAGCCTCCTTCTTCTTTCCGGCCAAGTGGCCGCTCCAAGCCTTGTTCCCCTATTTCTCGTCCTCACACTCGGTTCTTGGTCGCTCTGGTACTGATCTGTGTCTGTGTCGTATTCACTGCAGCTCTCTCCTTCGGTTGCGTCTTCAGTCTCACTGCCGTCCTGTCTTCTCTCCTCTTCTGAATCCGATGCGTTCCCAACTTCTTCCGACACCCCCTCAGCTGATCCGATCCCCTCCTGTGACTCTTCTTCCACGTCTGGACTTTCGTCTGGGATAGGAGCTGTTTCTTCTAGAGGTGCTGGAACTCTTCGAGTATGGGATGCATGGATCCAATTTGGCAGCCCTCCGCACTTCACCGCGGTGTTCGTGATCAGGATTACCTGAAAGGGCCCACGCCAGCGTACATCTAGGCAGTTCTTCCGGACGTGCTTCTTGACCAACACCCAATCTCCTGGGTTCAGGTCATGACACAGATTCCTTGATGCTGGAACTTCAGCCGCCTGCACCTGAAGGGACACAGAATGGATGGCGTCAGACAGTCCCTTACAATAATCCAAGATCAGATCATCTGTAATATTCAATAGGGCAGCAGTTGGAACTGTGGGAAGTCTCATGGCCCTCCCCATCAGAATCTCGTGTGGAGAGAGACCTGTCCTCCTGTCAGGTGTGCTGCGCATGCTCATGAGCACTAAAGGAAGAGCATCTGGCCAACTCAAAGATGTGGATGCCACTACTTTAGCCAATCTATTCTTCAGAGTGCCGTTCACTTGTTCCACAATTCCTGAGGCTTCTGGTCGATAACTACAATGCAGTTTTTGATCGATCTTTAATGTGGAGCACAACATCTTCACTATTTCGCTGTTAAAATGTTTTCCTCTGTCCGATTCCAGAGAGGCAGGCACCCCGAAGCGCGGTATCAGCTCCCTGAGCAACAATTTAGCTACTGTGAGTGTATCGCACCTACGTGTAGGGTACGCTTCAACCCATCTGGAAAATATACATACAACCACCAGCACATACCTAAGGCGGTTAACTCTTGGCATTTCAATAAAGTCTAATTGCATTCTATTGAAAGGCCCCCCTGACCTCCCAATGTGACTCAGTGTGACTGGTGTCCTTTTGCCTATGTTCAGTTGTTGGCAGGTAACACATCGTTTGCATACTGATTCTGCTGCTATTCTAAATTTTGGGCAATACCAAGTCTGCCTAAACACTCTCATCATAGCGTCTCTTCCTAGGTGTACAGGACCATGTATTTGTCTTGCCATGGGATTCGCTAGTTCCTCCGGTAACACAGCCCTCCCATCTGTTGAAATCCAAAAATCCATTTCACTTCGCACACAACCTGCTATTTCCCATGCCTTTTTCTCTGCTTCAGGAGCGTTCTCCTGCATCACTCTTAAATCCTCCCAAGTGTCTACAGTCTCTAACATCATGCTTAATTCTGTCTTTTCTTCAGCACCATCTATTTCCATCTTCGAAAAAGAATAATCTTGTTCCGCACAATAGTGTGCGACCTCATCAGCGTATCTGTTGCCTTGTGATACAAAATCTGTATTCTTAGTATGAGCTACACATTTCACTATTGCTATGGCACCTGGACCTTGTAGTGCTTCTAACAACAATCGCACAAATTCTCCATTTCGAATGGGCGAACCAGAGGAGGTCATGTAACCTCTCTGAGACCACAACTGCCCGAAATCGTGAACCACACCGAAACCATATTGGCTGTCAGTGTATATGGTGACTCTCTTTCCGTTTCCTGCTATGCAGGCACGGGTTAGGGCAATAATTTCTGCTACCTGTGCGGAATGTACTCCTTCCAGGCAAGCGGCTTCCACAACTCCAGTAATGGTACAAACAGCATGAGCTGCTCTCAACCGACCAGTATCGTCTCTTAAACATGAGCCATCGACAAAGTAAATCTCATCAGGGTCAGACAACGGCTCATCCACAATATCTGGTCTGGGTTTCGTGCATAGTTCAGTCACATCAAGGCAATCGTGGTCTTCACATCCTTCGCCTTCTATTACAGTAGGTAATGGCATCAAAGTAGCAGGATTCAAGACAGAGCATCTCCTGAGGGTCACGTTCTCCGCGGCAAGAATAACTTGCTCGTAGCGCGTGAGCCTGCTATTAGTCAGATGCTGCGTCTTCGTCCTGGTCATTAACAATTCTACAGAATGCGGTACATACACCACTAACGAATGTCCCATCACAATACTCTCGCTCCTCTCAATGCTGACACCTGTTGCAGCACCGGATTTAAGACATCCGGGCAACGCTGCGGCTACTGGATCTAATGTAGCCGAAAAGTATGCAACTGGTCTACGGGCATTTCCGTGGGTCTGTGCCAAGACTGACAAAGCACATCCCTCCCTCTCACAGCAATAGAGTGAAAATGATTTCTCGTAGTCGGGCATTCCCAGGGCCGGGGCACGACACAAGTCGTCTCTCAGCTGCAAGAACGCCACTAGGCATTCGTCATCCCATGGTACCGGATCACTCACCTCCTTGTGCGTCAGTTTCTGTAAGGGTTTTGCTTTCAGTGAAAAGTTAACTATCCACTGTCGACAATAACCAACCATTCCTAGAAACATCCGAACCTCTCTCTGTGTCGTAGGCGCATTCATCTTCATTATTGCCTCAATCCTCTCTGGGGACACCTTGCGTTTTCCCTTTTCTAACCGGTGCCCCAAATACTGTACTTCTGTCAGACAGTACTGCAACTTGCTCGGAGATACCTTATGTCCATTTTCAGCTAAATGGTTCAATAAGGCAATGGAATCTACTTTACAAGCTTCCTCAGTCTCTGACGCAACAAGTAGGTCATCTATGTACTGGACCAGAACCGAATTCTGCGGCAGTACTAGATTTTCGAGATTCTTCTTCAACAACTGGTTGAAGATAGATGGGCTGTCTGTGAATCCTTGTGGGATTCGACACCATGTTAAAACGTGATCTTCCATTTTAAAAGCGAAAAGATACCTGCTCTCTTCATCCAATGGGATTGAAAAGAAAGCCTGGCAAAGATCTATCACTGTGAACCATTCTGCTTGACATGGTATTTGAAACAGTATCACTGATGGATTCGGTACCACGGGACAACATGAAACGACTATATTGTTAATTTTTCGTAAATCCTGAACTATCCTGAACTTCCCGCTAGGTTTCTGCAAACCCATAATCGGGGAGTTACAGGGACTACCCACGATTTCTTTCAGTATTCCCTGTTGAATCATTGACTCGATCACAGGTTTTATTCCTGCAATCGTTTCCTGGGACAATTTGTATTGAGGCGTTCTTGGAAACTCGGCATTTGGCTTTACCATTATCTTTACTGGTTCTACCCCTTTAATCAATCCTATTTCTTCTCCTGTGAAATCCCATACCTCTGACGCTACTGTATCTCGTAAGTCTTGGGGAAGATCTTCTACTGTCAGAGTAGGATATAGTTCTACACAGGATTTTGAATTGGCTACCTTGAAAGTAGCGTCATCGTCTGTAGTCTGTACCTCCACTCCTTGCGGGGTGCAGTATATTGTGCAGTTCAATTTGCACAACAAATCCCTTCCTAACAGACATACAGGACTCGAATCACAAACCACAAACTGATGTTCGTTCATATGGTTTCCTATCTTCACAGACACTGGTTCTGTCAATGGACTAGTCAGCCTTTTGTTTGCGACTCCTACCACCTGAATTGTTTCCCCTGACATCGGCAAGTCTGGAACCACTGCTGACCTCAGAGTTGATCGAGTAGCTCCAGTATCCACTAAGAACGTTGTAGGACACCCTGCCACTTCTGCCTCAACAAACGGTCCTCTCTGATCCACCTCTAGGACTGCCCCAAGGGTACAGTCCTCTTCACTACTCACACGTTGCCCGGTCAATGGATCAATATAATAACACTTTTCTTCCTCGATAAAGAGAGGCATTTGTTTAAAGACCTTTCCCCCTGTCGCTATTTTCGGTGGCTGTGGGAACTGTGCCCGTGGAGCCGAAGTCCCCCCTTTAGCCACCTTGCTTCCTGGAACTGTCACCTTTGGAGCTGGAACTTCTTGAACCTGCTCTTCTACTTCTAGCTCTCCATTTTCAGGGTTAAAGGGACACTCGCGTCGCCAATGTCCCACCTGGTGACACAAATGGCACTTTGTCGTTTTCTTTAAAGTGGCAAAGTCTACCCTAGGTCTCTGCCCTTCTTCATTATCTTTGTTCTGACCGTTTGGTTTTCGTCCCATCCCCTGCTTCTGCTGTCCACCCTTCCCTGCTGACTGCATCTGCACTACCATCAACTTCTCCTTCAGATTCTTCGCTTTAGAATCTATTTCGTCACTGCAGTATCTCGCATATCGCAAGATCTCATCTAGTGGTTTGTTCTGCCAGCAGATTAAATGTTGCTGGATCATCAAACAAATATCAGGTCTCAACCCCAAGACAAACTTTGACACAAACTGCCCTATATCTTTGGGATCCATTACATCAAGTCCACTGTATTGTTTGAATGTTTTCAATAATCTCTCATAAAACTCGTGAACTGTCTCCTTGGGTTCCTGCCTCGTTCGGTCTATTTTTACCCAATTTATATCTTGTGGAGGCACTTTATCTTTCAGCCAAGCTATTACCCTTTCATACTTTCGCATGACAATCTCGGACGGTCCATTAGTCCGAGCATCCCTCACTGGTTCAGTATTCGGCCATTCAACACTAGTCTTGCATGGTGTCCATAATTCAGATGGAACCACGATGTCAAACAACGTGTTCAAATCAATCCACAATACCTTCGAGATCTTTACAAACCTTTCTACCTGCTTATACCACTCTACTGGATTGTCCCTTAACTTCGGAAATGAGTTGGTAAACGCAGCTAAGTCTCCTCTACTCCAGGGCACATGTACATAATTTCCGTTCGATATTTCTCGCAAAGGGAATGCCTCCATCTGCATTATCCTTCCCTCTGGGGTCATCATACTTGTACTCCGTCTAACAGTGCCCTTTTTCGACCACCTCTCTTCCCATTTGTCCAGTTCTCTCCACACTCTTATTCCTGATACCAACTCCCTTATGTGTGTTTTTAATCCAGTAGTTCTCTTCTCATCTAGGTCTTGGTCTGCGTACTGCAATCTGTGGTTACTCTGCAATGCCCTTGTCCTAGATAAATCTACGGCATATCTGTCTGCCAAATTGGTCAGTTTCTCATGAAACGCTCTAGCTTTCCTAGTAATATCCTTTGCCATGAACAACAGCTCATCCTGTTCATACAATTCTATCCTTTCTAAAGGCAATGTACCATCAATTATCTCATCGACATCTGATTTTAAACTGGTGACATCAAGTCTCTTTGCCTTAATTTCAGCTTTCAACACACTAAATTTAGCTACTCCATCCGCATCTCTCCCATCCCAGCTCCGAGATCTACGTTTAGGCACTGGTGAGTTGCAGGGAGTCCTCCCCTGCTCCCATCTCTCTAGGTCCCATGCCTTTCCATCTTCTCGAGGTGGATGGTGAAACACTCCTTCACGCCTCATAGCCCCACGTTCCCCATCCTGTCTAGTTTCACGGGATGCATGGTAAGATATTCCGTTACTCCCTCTCTCCTCACTACTTCCCTGTGATTCCTGATTATTCGAGGCATGGCGGGACCTATCACTGTTCTCCTTTCTCCAATGTTGGACGTCTTCTCCGAGTACATGATGAAGGCACCTAAACCTATTCTGAAAAGCATGTACCATTTGGTCTCCACCTGTCTCCCAGAGACGGGACATCTCCTCACACTCTACACTCCTACCATTTTGCTCCTGTTGTTCCCTCTCATCCGTAGGACGTGTAACTCCTCTATTCTCCTGACTTTGGCCTTCCCGCCCCTGACTGCTTTCGCTGGCCCCACAATGAGATACAGTCCTGTTATCTCTGCTTTCCCATTCTGGTTCTGTTCTTGACCTGTTACTCGGGGTTACTGCGGACCCATCCCATTCCCTCAAATCAGCTCTTAATTCTGTATAGGACTTTGGCCGCGGTCCCCTTAGGTCCATCGGTCCTCTCTGACCTCCCTGTCCTGCGTTGGGACCTACAGTTGTATCTAATGGGGTGTTCCACGTTACCGAACCTGGCAATTGCTTCCATGCATTTGTCACGTTATTCCTCCTTTCCATCTCGATCCTTTCTCTATCCAATTGCCTCTGTTCTTCCTCTCTATCTCTCTCAGGGTTATAGATCGATACTATAGGTCCTATGGTAACAGGCACTTGAAGAGCGTCTGGCAATCCAAAAGACTCAACCCTTTCGGTGGTTGGCGTTTTCTGCACCACAAACCTTCCCACTACACTCTGTACTGTACTAGGTTGAGGTGTCTCCCCACCTTTGATAGGTGTCCATTCCGATATAGGGAGTGGTGTATACCCCTCTATGGCATTCCCATCTTCCCTTGCGAGCCCTCTGTCTTCAATTTCCTCAACTCTCGGAGGTGGTCTGTCTATCAATAATCTATTTATCACATTGTCCTCCGACTCGCTCTCCTCATCCTCTTCCATGAGGTTCCTCCCACCTACCACCTCCCTCATTGGATACATCTTCTCTACCTCAATAGCCTGTACCCTCCATCTCTTTGCCTCCTCGTCCCATTTGGAATCTCGCACTGCTCTTACCGATCGCGTCAATCTTTGTTGACGCCTGTCCAAATTTCTATCGTGTGCCGCCCTAATCCATGCATTAAGGGCCTCAAACTGTGTTGGTCTAGGTGAAGGTTTCAATGAGGACATGGTTGCTTTTAGCCGATGTAACACCTCTAGCTTAAACGTTCCGTACTTTGGGAACTGCATTTCCTCATTTCCTTCCGTAAGCTTATTCCAAGCCCCAATCCATAATATCGTATGCAGCCCCACATTCGTTGCCATATAATGAGCTGGTGTACCCTCCGGCGGTGCCTCTTCCCCGTAATAATGTTCACTTCTTTTTCTTTTAAACATCCCTTTCAAACACTTAAAACACTTCATTATTTCTCTTTTCTCCGCTTTTGTTTACTTCCTAATTACAATCTACCAATCGCCGTGCTGTTTCCGCTAACTGACCTATCCGATCGCGACTTTTCACTGACGTCGCACCAGCCGCCCAATCGCGTCGCGGCTCTTGCCGACGTCACACCAACAGTCCTATCACGTCGCGGCTCTTCACTCCCCACCCTATCTCAGCGCGGCTCTTTTCTGACGTCACTCGTCCCCCTTTGCAGCAGTTCCCCTCCTTTTTCAGCTCGTCTCCTCGGTCACGCATGCATCTCATTCATACTCTGAAAAATGATTACTTCCGTCCAAGCGATCACCTTTCTTGACTGTACGCCCACAGTCTTTTCTGTAGTTGTCACCTTAACTTGACGAAATGTCTTTCCGTTTACGTCCAGACAATCGCCTTCTCTGATAGGTTACTCACACACAGTAACTTTCGACCAGCGTCCGTTACTCATACGCTCACTCTTACACTCCCCCTATCTCGGTCCCACGGCGGTCAATGGTACCTCGTGACCTCCGTACTATGGTCAACAACTACTCTGGATGTTCGATACACCCAAAATCACTTAAGCTCTGGCCTGAACTTAAGATTTGCCAGTTCACCCGTTTACCAGGTAACCGGTTCACCAGGTTGACCGCGCTCACAACCTTCTCTCATTCACACTACAGGCATTCAACTCCGCAAGACATTACAATACAAATACGACACAAAACACCGCAATCTGTTCACGCATGACCCTCGTTATACACACTCTCCTCCGATACTGCTGCTTTTCTCGCACCGTCTGCACCTTCGGCGCACGATTCTTCCGCTGCTCGTCTCTCGATGTCTAGGGGCCTTGGGGTAATCTAACCTCTCTAGATTACCTTCCTCAAGAAGATAACCATCCTACTCTGCTACCAACTGTTAACGCGGGATTACTGGGTACTAGTTACCTTACCAGATCCCAAACCAAGTCGACTGGATCGTTGGTACCTGTCATTGAGTAAAAGGCAATCTAACATTAAGTCAATCAATTAAGAACTTACACCACTACCACTCTAAATGACCACTGACCAGGATTAAGTTTTGAAAATTTAATATAAAACCAAAGATAACTGAAGATACAAACTTCTTAAGATGAGATTCAAAAGGTAAACTGGTATCACTATGAACATAAATTCTTTGAATAATCTGAGTCTACAAAACAGAATAATGAGTACAAGTTCGAAGATCATTAGGTTTGCAAGTATTGATATGAGTTGCAACTTAAGAGTCATTACAGAAAAGAAAATTCAAGTTAGTCTGTCCCTACACTAGACTAAGTGACATCCCTACTTAACAAGATCTTTACCCCAAAAAGGTGTCAGCCGTGGTGACTTCCTAAGAAGATCACACACTTTTCTTTGTTTCTTCTCTGATAATGGGTCTCTCCTGATCAGCCTATCTGCCTACCCATCCGCTTCCTTAGGCTCCCAAAATCATCTGCTCTGCCCTCCTCCCGGGTCGCTTTCCCTAATACCAAATCACATTTCCGATAGGAACGCCCCTTGGGACGCCCCTCACGTGGTACATCTTTGCGCGGTAAACTCCATGATGGTACTCTTCAAGACCCTCGTTAAAGTTGACCTTGGTTCCCAGACTTCTTCTCCAGTGCGCCGATACCCCCTGAAATTCCTGAAGACTCCTACAGGCCTGCGCCAAGCGCCACTGAACAAAGCTCTATTCATTTCGACTGATTAGGACCCCTCGCACCTGCATACAGGCCATCCTACAGTGGGCCTCAAATTCCAGGCTCCCCTATATCTATAGGTCATAAAGCATATGGAAAGCACAGTACTTGGCACCTCTCGACTTCTCCTCTAACGAGCACATTTCAGTTCAAAGGAACATCACTATCAGTTCGAGCCTACTTGATTTACATGAAGCGGGTCCCTGCACTCTGAAAACATTTAACTTGATTTAAACAGCATTCTTAACTAACATACGTTTCTTAAAGCACACATCTATAAAGCATATATTTCAAACTAAATTCGATAATACATTTTGGAAGAACCATGTTAACCCCACCTCACATTATTTTAGCAGCACGTTTAGATTTTCTGTGAATTGCCATGAGGCCTACACAATATAAATGGTTTTGTAAAGTTCCACTTAACTCTTACATGATTCCTTTAACATGAGAACGTGAGGTTTTCATATTCATTCCAACATTTCTACATTGTCTCACACTGTTATGATTATTGTTACCCTACTTGAACACTCTATACGTTTCACTACTAAATATAAGACACTCTGGTGCAAGGTATATGTTAACTAACTACGTGCTTGTAAATATGATGCACTTATAAATTTTTTCTCAAACTAGTGCTCTCTCAGCCTTATTTTTAGAATGAAATGCATTTACAGATATAACACGCATTTTCAATGCAATAGGTCTCGCTTTCACGATAGTTTAATCTATTTGCATTGTAAATGACAATGCCTTTCAGTTATGTTTTAAAAACCAACCCATAAATGAAAGGCATTGTCATTTACAATGCCACTAGCTCAAACTCTCGCAAATGCGAGATTATTGCATTGCAAATGCTTGTTTTATATTGCATGCATATGCCACATGGTGCTAAAAAAGAACAGATGTGATGCTGAGACCTAAATATGGTGGATATATACTTCCAATAAACATGTTTAATTACTATAATTACAATAAAAAGAATTCACCATTGCAAATAATTGTAACAATACAGTACGTGTGCTTCCTAGCCGACAGGTGTATTAGGAAGGTGTACTGAAACCCTAATTTAGTTTTAAAGCACATAACAGGAAAAGATGATTCTTAATAATGCACAGAAACAAACTATTGCCTTTGAACCTTTCTGAAAATATACGTTTTAATACACAAGACAAAAAAATAGAAACAATAAAGAATGGGGGCAGGGCTTTAAGTGGACAAGGTCCTGAGCACCAGCAAAAAATCATAAATTTGCAGCAGAACTACCCTTCACTGCCTTTAATGTACCTTCAAAGAAACTGGATATAGTTCTTTCAGGGAAACATCCTTTACAACGAAACTTTTACCACGCAGTGCTGTTACAACGCAAGTATTACAACGAAAACCTTTTCAACGCATTACACTGGGGGGGCGCTCTAGGATAGGGAATAGTTTTAATTTACTATCCAACACCTTCCCTAGTGTCCACGGGGACTGGAGTTGGAATAGTAAATTAAACTATTCACTATCCAGCACTCCCAAGTTTAATGCGTTGTAAAGGTTTGCGTTGTAATACTTGCGTTGTAACAGCATGCGTGGTAAAAGCATGCGTTGTAACGTCATACATCCGTTCTTTCACAGTCTCATCATTTTAGAAATGAAGCATTTTCAATATTATATGCAACAAAGCCATAGTTGTTGCTTTTTTATCTGATGCTACTAACAGCCATCGGCAAAGCCAATAGTCCTGGCTTGTTGTAGGTATAATGTTACTTGTTGTATTATATAGATGGATGCAATGACAGAAGCAGCAAAATACCAGTCGGGCGGCGCACTATGCTGAGCACAGATTTTTAGCTACTGTGTTTTAAGCCACGCCCTTCATTACATCGGTCACGCCCTTCGAGAGCCCCCCTAGTTTTTTTATCCCACTTAAATCCATGAATGGAGGGAAGCAGTTCAAAGTAAATTATTGGCCCACCTATCCTGGCCCTAAAGCGTACATCTTTTTAGGCAGATGTGCACATGTTGAGGAAAAATGCATTGCCCACAGTGTAAGAGAGCTAAGGACTTAAGTGAGCTGACCAAGAATGACCACATACTGCCTGCTACCATGGTAGAAGCAAAATTTGATTTGACAGTTGAATAGAGCAATTAATAAAGAGAGCTGGTCCAAAAGCCACTCTATATGTATGCATGTATTTTTTATGTATTCATTTTTTATTTAATTATACGAAGCTGCCTATCTCTAGGCTAGGCCGAAAAATGTTTTGTACGATCACCACAACTAAGAAATACAGCAAGGGACATCCTCATAAAATCCCTTGAAAAGAAACGGCACACCAACACACACGTCCGTCAAAATGAAGGGCGTATATTCCAGTTTCTCTAAAACTGAAATTTATTCATAAGCTGTCAAGCAGCAGTTGTCTCCAGATTTTGCCACCTCAACATCTTTAGTATCTTCCTATAGCCCTCCAACCTCAACACCGCACCCTCCCACCCCAGTCTTCGCTGGCCCACCTTACGGAAACGATTGGGCTGTATGTCTTAACACTTGTCCCAAATGTGCAATACAATCTCCTGTTCTGTGAAAAGAAAGTTGATGGGCCAGCTTGAAAATATATTTATATTATCGATCTGGCTTCCTTCACCACCTTTCAATTCCAGGAAAAGCGCATTTGGAAAAAAAAGAATAAAAAAAATAAGTGTGTAGTGAAGGGGTCTCCTTGTTCCCTTGGCCTTGAGCAGCAACCACCCAAAACAAGTACTCTCCTCTCCCCCATTTACACACACTTGTCCCCTGGGCTGGCTCTACTGCTTAACATATTGTGGTGAATAGGATTTTAGCACCAAAAGCCTATGCCGGATGCCAGCAGCGCTCTACTGGTAGGACACACTGTGCAAGCCACATTCATTGAACCCGCCTGCCGTGGTGAAACACCAGCAGCATCACCAGAGGCCACGAGTCAGGTGAAAAAGGAAAACAAGGAGGTATTATGATTTCTATTTTGTAGAGAATTAGGAGGGTGTGGCTTAATGGGCAAAGCAGACGAATTTGAAGCTGGGGAACCAAGTTCGAGTCAGGCAGGAGGCTCAAACATCCTGCGATTGCAGACACATTACTTAATCTCCTCATATTTAAAAATAGTAAAAAATGAACGATCCATCTGAAAAGTGCTGCTTCATAAACCGGGCGAAAAGCAGCACCGGTCGGAAAAAAAATAATAGTTTACTTAAACTAAAAAAAAGCATTGCAAGTGTAACAATACTGTACTTAGCCGGTGCTCATTTGCTGAACAAGGAAAGTGACGTGGCTGTACCAGTTATTAGGCAGTAAAGAAGAGGAACACAGGAGTTTGCCCAATGGTGAGTAGCAAGAGGGAATTGAGTGGTATTATTGATGACAGCAGGTCTTGCAGACAGCGCATGCGCCCTGATGCTCGACCTAAAAAATATGCCAGTGCAGTGGGTTTTTTGCACCCAGCAATGCAGAAAAAGGATAAGAAGCTTTGATGTTTCAAGAACGGACACCCTTCAGCTGTCAGTGAGCAGCATCATATACACACTGCTTTCCGTTCTCATGAACACTGTGGAAGATGGGCTTGTAGTGTTGTGTCAGACACAAGTGGCTGTCCAGCCCACGCACAAGAGGGCTTAGTCAGTGCCTCTGTGCAGCCACAATGAAGACGGCTTTGCATGGATCTTTGTCAGCCCATGCAGTAGAGACTGAGGTACAGATCATGCGAACAACAGGATGGTGGCTGCTGGGTCAGGGAGCGATTCCTTGCGGAGCTAATGAGAGTAAGTAGGCTGCAGAGGATGGCATCCGTGGCCATCTGGTACCAGTTTGGTAGCAGTGTGCCGCAAATGGGTGGGAAGGGATAGGGAGCACCCCCAGTGCGAAGACAAGTGCCCCAACGAGTGAATAGGGTGAACAGGTCTGGTCCAGGCAAAAAAAAAAAAAAAATGGCAGCAGAGCACACGAGCAGGTTTGCATAGAGTGTGAAACAACTTGAGAGCCCAGAGTAGGCAGGGCCAGTTCCAGATGGGAAGGAGTATCACATGCACAGGTGCTTGGGGCTATGATTAGGAAGTGTGCGTAAAAAAACACATTTATATTGGAAAAATAATACGTAGCTTAGGTTTGTTTTAATTAGCATAACCAGGTTGTCCTAAGCAACTGTTTTAAAAGTGCATGTTTATTTGTTGTACACGAGCTATGTTTCAATTTCTTTCAGAAAATCATCAAAATTAAGCTTCAAGTCACAGTCTTCATCTCGACGTTCCAAAGTAACATTTTCCTAGCTATCTCGGCTGCAACAAAGTGTTTTGTGACACTACAAGATTATGTGCTAAACATTCATTGCCATCTCAATATTATGAATGTGCAGAATCGGTTCTTTTTTTCACTTGTTTTTGAATTAATAAAACATACTATTAATTCTGTGCAACAAGTCATACTTCTAAATGTCAATACAAATTATTTGCAAGTACATGTTGTTTTGAAATTATTGCTGTGCATGTAACATTTTAGTGCTGCCTCTTTCCATAATGTCATGCCATGAAAATTGTATGTTTACATTTTCTGTAAAATTTTTAAAAGGCTTGCTATTAGTAGAACACATTGAAATATTTAAATTTCTACACCTGGATTGATGCTGCTGTTTTTTTTTTACTCCGAGTGCACTGAGGCCTGCTAACCAGACCTCAGAGCCTGTGTCCTTACCCATAAACAGGTATGTCGAATTAGGTCATACCTAATTGCCTAAGCCAACTTGCCCGTAAGTCCCTAGTAAATGGTACCCAGGGTACCCAAGGAATCTAAGTTAGCGGTCCCCACCGGCATTGCTGCACTGGTTGTGCCACCCTGATGTGACACGAATATAACAAAGCTCCCAGACCACCATTTGCTGGCTGGAAGAGCAGTTTAAACTGCTAGCCCGACTTCACCATTTAAAGTAATAGTAAAGCTGGACTTCCCTCTGGTATATGTGTAAGTCACTCCTAGGGCAGGGTGCAACATATCTCACAGGCAGAACCTGTATTTTCATGTATTCTGATGTAAAAACTCAAAACTGCTTTTATTGTGGAAAGGCTTGGTCGACCAATTGGTGAGTACACAGTTGCACACTGACCCTTCAGCTGTGCTAACTCTGGAAGGGTGTGACCAAAGTGGGTCATCCAAAGTATAAATTGTCACTTTGTTGACTTCAGCCCCATTTGCCCATACCGGTTGCACATGGGGTTCTGTCGCCGAGACAGCTTTCTGCCATCTAGTTAGACTTGCTAACGACTCCCAGGAAAGGGTACAATAGGGGCTTGCTCTAGGAGGAGTTGTCACCTCCCTCCTGCAAGAAGCCACATGGCTGTTGGCCCAAAATTCGAGCTTTAAAGGAGAAGCCACATTTGAAGGGCAAATGGGTAACACTTGGGAGAGGGGCCACTCCATAATTCAGTCAGACAGGCTGGCACTAGGGACAACAGGGGGAAACCAGTTGCCAAACTGGTTTTCTAGGGGCATGTGGCTCCCTTGGTAGCCAGAATAGTGAACAGCAAGGTGCATCCTAATATGCCCAAATGTCACACTTTGCAGGAAGTGGTTGTCAGGTGGGAGAGAAACTGGTAGTCCATTGACTACCAACTGCATCCTGCCCTGAGTAGTTGCACCCCTGGTGCCCTGAACGCAGAGCTTGACTGGACTGGACAGGACAGAGGAAGAGGAAGAGGAAGAAGAAGGACGATCCTGTGACATTGTGGAACTGGTAAAGAGAGGCTGCACTGTTGTGGTCTGTAGTTGTTGCACCTGTTGGTTAGCAAAGGAGAGAGACTGTGCCTTCTTTGTCCTGCTCAAGGAGAAGTAGTCTCCAGAGCCCAGCCAAATCAAAGAGACTTCAAACACCTGCTGACTAGCCTACTGTTCTTAGCACAGTGACATAATAGCTGAAGAAGCCTGCTGGGGCAAGTTGGTAGCCCAAAGTCTTCAATCCACCCCCAACTACAGACGTGCAGCACTAGGGACCAGGATCTAATGCACAAAGTTGCACCCAAGTTTGCTGACCCCGGGAGTGTTGTCGGAGTGCAACTAGGACCCCCCAGAGGACTAGATATTGACCCAGGAAGGATTGACCACTGACTGTGATACTGGGTGACTGGTAGTTCAGTAGCGACTAGACTTCTGCCAGTTCCTAGAGGACTTCAAGGGACATCAACATTGTGACCTTGAAGACCGAGGAGTAGTCATAGCAAAACCCCTGTCACAGCATCACATTCCTGCATCCTTGAGCATCTTCAGCATCCCTTATACCTTGCATCAAGTCCCTTCTATAGGAAAGCCCTGCAAAAGACAAAAGCGCCTGGAACTGCCTGAAGACTGCTTCACCTGCTGAGATAACTGTTTCTGAGGACCTTGCTTGGCCCCCTGACTGGTTCCAAACTGGAGTTGGTCACCTAAAGTAACTTCATTACAACTAGCTCAAACTTTTTTGTGAAAAAGTTTTTATTAAGTGTGAAATTGGTTAAATTTACAAATGCTTGTTTGCATTTGATGAAATGTTTTGATTTACTATACCTTGTAAGTTCTACATGTCTGGAATCCTTCGATGGATCTTTTTCAATGTGATGTTTAAAAATACTGTCTATTTTTATAAATTGGTGTCAATTGCCTTGTTGACTCTTCAATTGTTCTGGTGCAGTTTAAAGGCTTTACACTTGCTCCTTTAAGTAAGCCTTGCTGCTCAAAGCCACAGCTACCCATGGTTGAGCTGAAGGGTCCTAAAGAGGTAAGTAAGTGTAGTACATGGTGAGGTGGCACAGCCACATCATATAATACACCCCATTTCCTCACAGAGAGGGAAACTCAAGTGCCAGAGTGCCAACCAACATGGAACATGGACAGATGCATTCACTGTTTATGCCATTATTTGTAGTGAGAAAATGCTTTGAGATGTAATCTTTTATGACTGGAGCAGGAGCAGCACAATCAGGGTACAGATTGATCTAGGGAAGACATGTTGAGGATCTTGGGCTGATGGAGGTCCTGACTTGCATGGAACTATGTAATTACCGGTAGAACTCTGGAAGATATAAAGACGCATTATTTTTGTCAGGCAGAATGAATGACTGAAACGCAGAGGAGGCATGTATTCGAGGCCTCTCCATGTGAAGGGGAGCATGTGAAAAGGCTGTCTTATGTCCAATGACTGGGTTTAGATGAGGAACTTGCAGCAGTGTTCTGGGATGGAATGCGTGCCTTCATTAGGGCCAATTACTACTAACTGTGATCTAGGAGGAAGGACTCATGGGATTCTAATACACCTTTGGGAAAATAATCATGTCCAGCAGATGGTTTCTGTGCTGCTGAAAAGGGGCATGAAGGTGATTCAGGACACATGGGAGTGAATATGTGTTTTCTCGACCCAGGCTCTGCCGAGTAAGATGGGGACGGGAGCAAATTAGACAGAGGACATCAACGATGGCAAGCAAAGAGATGAATATGGAAGTGGCTGCTTTTGAAAGACTAGCAGCACCCGGATAGGGAGTAATGTAATATTGGGTCCAAATGGCATATGGTTTTCAGACAGGATGGTGTTCACTACAGAAAACTACAGTAGTAGTGATATAGAATAGTGATATTCTAAAACGTTGCAGCCCTCAGTGTCATCTAAAAATATTTGGAGGTCCTAGACAAGACATGCTTTTTCTCTATTAATTCAAGCCCCACAATGACAAACAATTGTAGTTAATGCATGAGAGCCTGAGATTGAGAACTAGGCAGAGGTTGTGGAGAAAGTTCATTTTCCCAGGGGCCCTTTTGAAGACGGGGTCCCTATGTAAATGTCCACTTTGCCCATGCCTTAACATATCTCTAGCAGCTTTAACTGGTAAAGAAATCATGTAGAAAATTGCTTGAGGGTTAGACTATTCCATGGTTTGCAGAATCATGATCGATGGTTTGTGTTGGCAAATGACCAAAGTTGTCATATGGGAATTTAGCACAGAAGGACAAGGCATGCTTTCTCTTCCCCAGTCTATTAAAAGGTCTCTTGAAGGTATAGCATCAAGACAGAGTCACTCTCCTGAGATGAGCTCACCCCCGCTTTATCATCATTGCAGCCAAGCATCACTGTCTTTGGTGGCAGGAAAGCAGATGGGTTCAGGGCAGATGCTTGGGCTAGAGAGAGAGCTTCATGGTCTTGAGAGAAGAGCCCCTCGTGGGGAGCGATGCAAACAGACAAATAGGTAAAATAGCAGTCAGTCCACAGGAAGATTTTCAGTTTTGTTGCCTACACTAGGGTCAAGATTAATAAGCAATACTCAGCTCACAGTCCAGAAAGGACGACAGGTACATGCAAGCTGGAGTTTTCAGATAAGTGAGCCAGATTCAGCATTTATTTTCAATTCCTGACTTCTGTGCAGCAGCCCACTGCCGATCCAGCCACTTGCAGGATTCAAATACCAGGTGCCAACCAATGGGGCAGTGTGTCCCTTTGCAGGCTTCCTAAGGTTTTCAGAGCGGTGACTGTGGCAATCAGATACACAGGCAGGTATCTCATGTTGGAAATATCCTGTTGCTGAGAAGAACAAAACAATTTCTGTTTTCGGCAGGATTACATGTGATCTGCCTGAAGAGGCTGACTGGGCAGGAAGGGTTATGGATCTAACAGTTAGATGAAGCAGGAGGTTTGTGTAACACATCCAGCATACTGTGGCACACAACCCTATTCCACAGGGCAACCCTCAAAACCACAATGAGAGGACCACCTACATACTACTGTGAGGAGGTGGAGGGATAAACTACCTCCATGGATTACAGCAATGTTGAACCCAAAAAACAATCAAATCGCTGCCATACGCAAGGTCATCAAACTAAGAGGCACAAATAGAAATGCTTCCTGAGGAATACTTTGCAGATTAAGTGGATGTCTGGTTGGTCACGTAGACGAGCCAAATAAAATAAGGGTAGAGTCAGGGACTGAGGTTGCAAACAGCTGCAGATCCTGCTCCCTACATTGAAGCTGTTGATCGCAAGCTTCATTGGCTGCCAGTGAAGGAGAGAGCAGCCTTTAAGATGGGCTGCATGGTATTCAAATCTCTTCATTGTTCCTGTCCTGTTTTTTTAAAATTCTTGGTCACTTTGTATCAACCAGCACGTTCCCTCCGCTCAGCTTCCCTTCACTTGGTTGTTATCCCCAAATTCAAACTCAACAAATTTGGAGGTCGTCGATTCGCTTCTCTTGCCCCCAAACTCTGGAACTCTTTTCCCCTGGTCATTAAATCCAGCAACTCCCTTCTTCAGTTCAGGAAACTCCTTAAGACTTTTCTGTTCACTCTTTCTGGATAACTTTTTTCTGTTTTCACTTTATATGTCCCTCCAGCAAGCGCCAAGAAACCCTCGGGTGTTAGCGCGCTTAAAAAGTATCATTTAACATAACATAACATAACATACATACTATATCAATGCTATTTTATCCCCATACTAATTTTATCGGTGTGCATGCTGGAAATAGAAGGGGTATGTGAAACAGAATTTAAAAAGCATGATTTTATTGTACATTTTAGGGAGTACGATGTTTTGACTACAGTAGCTCATTGGATCTGCTGGTGACGGGAGGTGTTGATCACAGAGTCTGCTTGTGGAACCAGTATGTCACTAGTCGGCCCATTGCAGTCTTCCAGGAACACAATACGGCAATCCTGGATGTGGTGATCTATGAGCCTCTGGGGCAGATTTTCAGCTACTCCAAGGATTCGGTAAGCTTCTGGAAAACATAATCGCAGCCATCTAGACAGTATAGGAATTATTTCTTTTAAAGTTTTACAGAATTGGGGAATTTTCTAATACAATTGGATGCATGTAGAGGAGCTGCTGGGACCTTCTTGATCTGTATTCTGGGACTTATGCAGCAGTAGGTTTGGCTTCAACTTGATTTTGATTTGATTTGATTTGATTTGATTTTAAGTTTTCTTAAGCGCGCAGCTACCCTGGGGCATCCCGGCGCTGAAAAAGACTACGGAACTGAGGGAAGGAAGGGTCAGGAAGTGACCTCAGGGGAACAGTAGAGTTTTTAGGCGTTTCCTAAACCTGAGGTAGTTGTGTTCTTGCCTCAGGGAGAGGGGGAGGGCGTTCCACAATCTAGGAGCATTATAGGAGAACAGGCGACCGCCTGATCTGGCCTTCCTGATTCTGGGGACATTGGCGAGGGAAAGAGAGTTGGACCTCAGATGGCGACTCGACTGTTGTAGAGTCACCAGTGTCCTGAGTATGGGAGGGCCCTCATTGTGCAGAATTCTGTAGGTGATGCACAGGGTCTTAAAGTTGACCCTCTCCTTCACTGGCAGCCAGTGCAGACTTCTGAGAGCTGGTTTAGCTGAGTTCCTCATTGAAGTTCCTGTGAGGATTCTCGCCGCTGCGTTCTGAGCGCATTGAAGTCTATGGGTCACCGATGCTGGGTCACCGATGCTGGCACAGCGATTCAGTCGAGGATCTCATACATTATCCTGCTGTTGTGGCATGATGGGGCCAGTTTGTGAATGCTCCTATCCTTTTAGGACAGACATCCTATTACTAAATAGAGGATTCACAATGTGCCATTACTCAGTTCAATAAAAAGTGACTAATACACCAAGCACAACTAAACTGATTTAGGAAATGTTGAGTCATTCTTGTTGGTGATCTGAACTTTGTACATACCAAAAATAAATACATTGTATGGGAGACTCCCACTCCTGTAGGGATATGCCAATTTGATGAAACGTCTAGAGGAGCGGGCAGTCGTCCAGGTTCACAGTATAGTTGAAAACATGTTCAATGGCTACTCTCATCTGCACCCATAGACATCCCAACAACTTCACTAGTCACATTAAGGCCCACACCTCTGCCTCGAACCCAACATTTATACACCGTGCGCTAATAAATAATCATACTTATCTGACTGGGTTCTGTACTTTGATGCTCATTCTCAAAAGAAAAAGGGGTTTTCTGAGACAGGAGAGGCTGTAATATCTCTAGCAAAAAGTTGATGAAACTATATATGTTACACTCATCAGCTTTATGGAAAGCTGGGTTATACATAAGACACATGCCACAGTTATTTCGGACAACATATTTGAGACTTCACTCATTCTGGTCCTTGTGGCTCTCTCACAGACTGAGATAGTATACTGGTATCTGTTCCTCGCCTTTAGACTTTAAAATCTTCTAATTACCTTCTGGTAATGCAGGTATTTCATCCATTTTTCTTGGCGGTACATGCAGTGTTGCAAAATAGGTGCATGTGACCAGGTGGCTAGGGTAAACACTCCTGCTTTCCCTCATGGTCCATTGAAAGAAGTGCATGTCGGATATCCCTGGCTGAAAAACCAGCAGTTAGTAGTACTTAGCTGAGTGCCATGTCTGGGCCAGGGTCCACTTCCGAGACATGGGTTGGCAGCCTTAACAAGTAGAGACAAGGGCTCAGTGGCTCACTTACTGATGCTTACGTGTTCTTGGCCTTGGGGTCCGAATTCCTGGCAACTCCTTTGCATCTCTGAGCATACTTGTGATGGTGCTTTTGAACTGAAATATTTAAAGTCCCAATATTGTATGATCACGTAATTAGATTGTGACATGAATAGCAACGTTTCTCATTTCTTACTCTCTGCCTTTGATAAATTGATGTTTTGGCTACAAACGCGAGAATACAGGGTACTGTTTTTCTCTCCGCAGATCCTGAAGGTCTGGGATATTTTCTCGCACACATGTTTGCAGACGATGGCACTGAAGTTCCCGTGTGTGCAGCCTGGCCGGATGTTGGAGCAGGGGGATTTCCCGTTTCTGCTTGTGCGCGAGCCGCTGCACGTGCTTTTGATCTCCTATGCTGATTACATCGGCATGTTGACGTTGGTGCATTCTGCATCCGGAGAAGAACTTCCTGTCACTCACGACGCGCCTCTTTGTGGTGCCCTCTACAATAGTTTATTCCACCAGGTCTGTCCTCTTCTCTGTATTATGTTATTTTTGCAATTTGAGGTTTACTGCCAAATTTAGGAGGGAATAAAATAGCTCGGTGGTCCACCTGTGGCACTGGCACCTGTTGAGATGACTTTGTGATATGCAGGCCAGATGTTTGATTCCAGTAGGTCTCAGCCTTACGTCCTACTAAGTTAAAATACAAATAGTCGAGAAATAATAACAGTTAAGCAAAAAAAGCCAAATTAGTTGTGTGGTCGTAGGTCAAATCTACACCACTGCGGACACATTGTCCGGTCTAAGGCCTTTATTTAACATCTTTCTGTGTTTGGGAGTTGTAGATTCACAATATTTGATCCAATGAGACTATACCGGTGGATCACAATGACTTGTAGAAGCAAAGATCTGAACTGGTGCATCCTCTGTGACATGGAATCCTTTCATAACCCTAATTAAAGCATTTGCACTATTCCAACAAGCATTTGCAATGCAATAAGTATGACAATTGTGAGATTTTGAGCTATTGGTATTGTAAATTATAATGCCTTTTATTTATGTGTTTTAAAAAATCTGCAATAGTAAAAGGCACTGTGATTTACAATACCAATAGGTCAAAGTTTCTAAAATGTGAGATCTATTGCATTACAAATGCTTGTTCTTTACAAGTGCTTCATGCTGCGCTTTCACGTTAATAGATGTCTCAGAATACAGAGTGATGTTGGATACAAAGACCGGACTGGTCGAAGGTGACAGAGATCCTGGCTGCTACATTAACCCACTGAGCTACCTTACTCAGATTGAACAATGACATGCAGAGTACAACACATCTCTGTAGCAGCCCTATTAACCCTCTAATTCTAATAAAAGAGAGAGGGACCCCAGAGCCCAAAGGGATGGAGTACCACAGTAGACTTTATGTCAAGCAAAAAATGCCTTTGGGACACCTTACTCTTAGAACCAATATCCTTAAAAACACATAAACATGCATGGACAATATTAACCTACTGAACTACCTGACTAGAAAAAGAACTATGACCTGATTGAAGCAAACAGATCTGTATAGCTGCCACATCACCCACTGAGCTAATTCATTTTGTTTTCCTACACAGTACATTCCAAGCTGTTTCTTTCACAATTTCTCTTCCAGATACCTCTTCCACCCCACAATCAAGGCACGCCCTTCATCTGCAGCTAGCAGCCCCCTCACCCTCTTCATCATCGGTAGACAGCTCACCTCCTGCGGCCTCGGCTGCCGGCCCCGGCTGCCGGCCCCTTTCGTCATGCCTCAGCCTGGTTTGCAGCCCTCCCCATGGCCCTCCCCACCTCTGATTAGCGGAGGGACCCTTGCATTAGATGCTGGGCGCTGTGATGCGGAGTGCTTAGAGAAGTCTCATTGCAGCAAAAAGTTCACAAAAATAAGAAAGATGAAAAGCTTCCCTGCCCTAGCGTTCCTCCCAGGCAAGTTGGGGGAGTTTTTTTAGGTTCTTCTAGGCCCCACCTCACCCCATCGTGTCGGAAAGCTTTGCAAAATACCCCCGCCTACATTAATGTTAACAATATATTCATATAGCGCTTCAACCTACAGTCCTTTCATTTCTAAGTGCTGCAGATAGCGGGTGTTACTGTTAACCAATTTAAGGGACCTTGTTCTACCAATCTCGAAAGCCAGAGCTGGGTAAAATGGAATTCGACACGCAGATCACCTGATGTTAGTAGTGAGCATTTAACTTACCAATCCATCAAGAGACATCATCTTCTCTTTGTGGCCTGGTTGTAAATTCCAATTGTCTATTCTACCTCTTTTCTGTAACTCATTGACATTCCCCGGCCTTAGCACTCTCTTGTGTGGCTAGAAGTCCTTTCTTCAAGGAGCTCTGCTTCTTCCACTGGACAATCCCCGGCACTGGATCAAACTGGACCGGGCCCACTTCTGGCCACTCCCTGGCCCGAAAGAGCATTCTTCCTGCAGAGCTCTCTCCCAGCCAGGATGAGACATCTCTGCACGCAACTTGAGATCTGAAGAGCTACTGAGTACACAAGCGCACCTCCAAAGTTGACCCTATTTCCCATCCATTGGTCAGCAGGCTTACAAGTACAGCTCTCTCTCCTGCGCACGCTTCAGCCCCAACTCACGTGTAAGCACGACAACCAGTTGCAGCCACAACTGGAGCACGTGTCCAGCCCCGTGGCCGGCACCCAATGCTTCCCACATAGGCACCTCCCTCCCAAACACACCTCTTCCCTGTCCACTTAGGAGAGTGCCTCACAGACTCACTAGCAGTAAGAAGCACTGTGTGTCAGGGGTTCTTCTTGTTTGACTGTTGAGGCGCTGAGCCAATGACATGTTCCCTCACACAGCTGAATATTTTTTAATTCATTGCAAAAATGACGCTCACTTTATTTCTTAAAGTTTGATGATTCTATATAGTGTTTATTTTGTTGCTATTAATAAAAGTCACTGCTTGGGCGTCCTATCTTGAATTTCTGATGCGGAAGTGAGGCACGCTGTGAGAGGGACAGAAGGGTAGGTGGGCCTGCTTCCCTGGACTACCCATCTGTCACTGGCTCCAGAGAGCACCCCCAGACACACACAACCTCGGCTCCCGTCTGTGCCAGCACCGGCTGGAACCGTGTCTCTTCAACTCTTGGAAGGGCACAACCGGTGCAGGCAGTTGTCGGTGTCCACAAGCATCCTGGTCTGTAGAGTCTTCTGCCAGAGCTAAAACAAAAAAAAACAATCGGAAAGTGAAAGCGCGCCATGCGCGCGTTGTGCCTTATGACTAGACTGCCTGAAACACGGCGAACAAAATAAAACAAGCATGAGGCAAGGACACAACGCACGCATTACGAGCAACAGACGATGGGTGGGTGGGGCCTAAGGGAGACAGGGTATGCACCAACCCCACTTCCAAAGAAGCCCGACAGAAAACCAACAACTATAGATCTCAGAAGCATGCAGCGCATGCGCTGCAACGCAGGCGAGACCTAAAAAAGGGTCAGCACATCCAAAAATTTCCAACGATGTACTAGATCAAATAGATATCTGCAAGGAATTACAGGTCATGGAAGCCAAAACTGAAAACTTTCGGCCTCCAATTCTTGTTTTGAGGAATTTAGGTACCACTAAGTGATTAGCCTCAGATGAACACAGAGCCCTACCTCACAATTGACGTAGCTAGAAAATTCGGGGCTTAGCTGTGGGTAGCATTAAAGCCTAAACAACAGACTTACATTGAATAAACTGTGTTATTGCCAGCCAATGTTATTGTTTTAACAGAAGAAAAATATGTGACCTAGGAGGGACCTTAAATGCAAACTTGGTTGATACATTTTAAAGCAGTTAGAGTCACTTTAATTGACAATTTGGGAGGCCTGGATAGATGCGGCTGGTGTAGTCTATTCTACCAATCTTTGCTGCCATAATCAGCTTCATGGCTCCTGATGAAAGGTAAGGGTCGAACTTCCTCACTGACTGGAGAGTGAAAACTCTTATTGATGCAACATTTTTAATTTGCTGTCTCAAAGATAGCTGGTAGTCCACTACTATTTCCAAGCGTTTTCAAGCCACTTTAATTATTGAGAGGCAGACCAATTTCAATAGGCCAATAGTTGTGGTTCCAGGATCCAGGATTTCCATTGAAGACTATAATTTCTGTATTTTAAGAATTTAATTTCAAGAAATTTCATACACCCATAGATAAAACACTTTGGGGCACATGCATCATTCTAAATACCGGTCACAAAGGGGCAGGTTTGCAGAATCTGCCCCTTTGCGACCAGTATTTTAGCATTTGGGTTGCATCAACCCAAATGCAAATTCCCAAATTAGGTAATCGCAAAATTTGCGATTACTTAAATTGTGAATGCATTTAGGGATTCGCAAATTGCGATTCGCTAAATGCAATGCATGATCCAATTTTGAATTGTGATTTCGCAATTCTAAAGTGCATTTTTCAAAGTTCTGATTACACACACACATGCCCTTGGGGCATGTGTGTGCGCAACATGTGGTTACAGGAATGAATGAGAAGTCATTCCTTAGTTATAATTCACAATTTGCGAGTTGCAATTAAGGAATGTGTAGGAATGGCAATTTTTTTTGCAATTCCCTCCTGCATAATTAATTGTGATTCCTAAATTGCGATTTCTTAAAAATCGCAATTTAGGAATCGCAATTACTTACTGTATGCATGTGGCCCATTGATTCTTGAAAAAGAGATTGGGACATCTTTTGACTCTCCAAGCATAATATCTGAGAATCATCCGCATAATTAAAGAACTGGCATCCTGTTTTAGTCAGCTCCTTTATCAATGGTGGCATATAAATAATGAACAAATGGGGAGAAAGGATTGACCCTTGAAGAACTCAACAGTCATCTTTGACTTCAGGAGCTCTGAAGGATGCTAGATATACCTCTTGAGTTCTATTGCTGAGAAAGGAACTTAGTTATTTGTAGGTTGTTTTGGAAATACTTGCGGCCCCAATACAGTAAAGTCATATCCTATGGCCAACCGTATCAAAGGCAGCAGATAAGCCAAACAGAATTAGGGCCATGACTTGTCCTGCATCCATTTACTTCCGCAAGTCACCAATGACTGTTACTACGTCCGTGTTATATTTTAGCCAAAAAACCTGCTTGTTGGGGTTCCAAATAATTTGATGTTTGCAAGTGGGTGTGCAGTTCCTGAGCTACCAGGGCCGGACTGGCTACCGGGCAGTTGTGTGTGCTGGCGTGCTGGGGGCTAATTTCGTTGATGGGGACCTGCGTGTGTTTTTTTTATTTCAAATCGCACGCAGGTCCCCATCAACGAAATAAGCCCCCACCACAGAGAAATTAGCCCCTAGCTCAGCAGCACACACAACTGCCCGGTAGCCAGTCCGGCCCTGTGAGCTACACTCGATTCCAAAATTTTAGCACAATAGAGTAACAGGGATATGGCCTGTAATTTTCAGTGTCTCGAGGCCATCACTCAGTTTCGTTAGCAAGGGAACAACTATGGTTTTTTTGTTAACACTTCTGAGACTATACTACCCCTGTCTGCAAGGACATTTAAAGCAAACAATTGTGTGTTTTGGATCTCACCGAAGTAAGGTCTGCATGACTTTTCGTGGGCAATGATCGTTAGGGGATCCAGGTTTTATCTTGACCATTAACCGTATTAGGGTGTTTTCCCTCAGAGGGCTGAAATTATCAAGTACAGTTTCAGCCTCTTTCTTTTCTAAGGTTCAAGGAAATCAACCTTTGGGCAATCTATAATAGATCCTCTAATACAGCAGATCTTATCTATACAGAACCTATTTAGTTCATTGCAGTGAGATTACAAGGATGCCACTACTTGACTCATCCTAGCTGTCGACAAAAGATCCCACATCATTTTAAAGATCTCTCTCTGTGGGTTACGAGCTTCACAGATCCTAGCTGAAAAAATGACTGATTTGCTTGAACAATCAGTTTTTTATAACTCACCAAGCTTTCTTACATAAGTCCTTAAGGTCTGCCTCATAGTTTATACGCCATTTCCTCTCTAGTTGTCTTAGATCCTGTTTGGCATCAGTTACGTTTTTTGAGAACTACAGTGCAGAGGACCTTACCTTGGTGCAATACTTTTCCACGGTGGAAGGGAACATATTCCCAGTTTTATCAAGCCAGTTATAGAAAGAGTGGGTGGCTTCATTCATATCATTCCTAAGTGTTGGTTTAGTCTCTTCTGGCATCTCCCCAACTTTCTTCTTAATCATTTTATCCTATTCTCTAAAAATCCTTGAATCCTTCGTTTGACCCCAGTGTATACAAGGGGTTAAAAGCTCCAATTGTATGTGATGGTGCTCTTACCAAACACATGGTTCAATGATGCAGTTTCCCACAGAACAATCAAAGGTCCACACTATATCAAGAACATTGCCCTTTTGATGTGTAGATTTATTTATATGTTGCGTTAGATTGAGGGAAGTCATAAACTCCATAAACTGTTGACTTTTCAGTGGAGTCACTGTCATATGCCCAATAATTAAACCCACCCAAAACAATCAGCTTGTTAAAGTTAATCAATAAAGAACATGTCAAATCATAAAAAAGTGGTGGGAAACCACCCATATAGTAAGGTTGCCTGTACACTACTAAAACAGGAAACTCAGCTCTTCACACCTCAAGTTATATAACATTAGTTCCAAATCTATAATTGGTTCACCCGGCAGGCTTTTAACTGACAAAGATTGCTTTATAGCTCCCGGGTGATTAGCATTAAAAAAAGGAATGGCTTCCTGGCATGGCTTCCAGAATCAACGATGATGATCTTTATGCTAAATTTCTGATCATACAAACACACAAGATAGCACATAGGTAAAACATCAACGATTCTAAGTTATGCTTACATGCAATCGTCAAGGAGCAGCTTTGGAAAAAGAGTGACACAGAGGTGAATTGATCAGAATGTCACAACCATGTGAAATTGAGACAGCAGACAACATCAATGTCAACTGAAGAGCCATTCTGAACATGAATAAGAATTCTGTAGAAAACTATAAGGTAGAAGGTACTACCTAGGTGGCCCCCAAGAAAATATGAGTGAGAGAAATTACTTGAGCCTCAGCCTATGAGACAGCCATGCTTCTGGTGGAACTTTCTTGAATATGTTCATGTAACCTCTTACCTTTGAAATGGTTGAACTTAAGCAGTATCTTAAGATACAGGAAGCGTAATTCAACCATTTGCCTACAGGATCAAAGTTCACAAACAGACTACTGAACACTCAGAACAAAGGCCAGGTAAATGGACACAGTGCAAGGCTGTCTTATCTGGAAAGGACTGATTATTGAAGAATGCCAGAAGAACAGTTTCAGTTTCTTTGTGAAAATTGCACATAATCTTGGGTACAAATCCTGGAGCTACATGAAGAGCCACCCTATCGAGAAAGACACACAGGTGGGGAGCCTCGAAGACTAAAGATCCTAAATCTCCTACCCTTGTGGCTGAAGCTATGGCACCCACAAAAATGGTTTAAAGTAGAACATTTCAAGGAAACTTCATTCAAACGCTGACATGATGCCCAGAAAGAGCAAGTGGAAGACGCCAGGGAGGAGACTTCCCACTACCTGGACACCAGGTCAGTGAAAAACACGCATAGAGACACAAAGGTTTGTGTAGAGTATAAACCACCCCAACACTGTGTAAAGGCTTTAGGCTGTTCATTGAGTTTTCAATCCCCAGACAAAACCTCCCTGCAAGAATTTAAATATTAGACTGCGTCACATTTCGAGGGGACCACACTTTCCCAGAACACTATTTCTGAAAGGAGGGCCATCGCTGATTTTGCACCTTCTGAATAGGTAACTTTCTGGAAGCATGAACAGCAGGAGCCACAACTTCAAGTAAACTGAGATTTTAAGGCCTAATTATTCAACCTCTACAAAAAAAACACATTCTTAGGAGTGAGGGATGCAAGTGAAGAGGATGGACACACAAGATGAATCCACTCGTGAGCTGATTATGTTTGGCAGAGGATCGGGAACCAGGTCTCTCCAAGCCAGAATTGAACAATGAAGATGGTCTTCTGATCGCAGCTCAAAAAAGGTCTAGCAGCTTCAGTGTGACCAGGAAGGGAGGAAATGAAAAGAGGAGGCTCCTGGGCCACAGACAAATCAAGGTATTTATTCCATTGGCTGAGTATTATTTTGTTTCACTAATAACTTTGCCACCATTTGATGAATCTGCATAAAACTTTCCAAAGAAAAAGGTAATCCACCTCAACAACTTAATGGAAAGCATATCTGCAAGGGGGTGCAAAGAAAAAAGGGGGGTTTGGAGTTTGCCTCCCTAAACCTTTTTTTCCTATGTTAATTCCCATATGAAACTTTGCTCTCCAATACAAAAAAGGCTGGACAGAATGACACCAAATTTGATAGAAATTTAGACCTTTACTCAAAAAAGCTGCTTTTGTGATTTGTCTTAACTCTGTTCAGCCATTTCGGAGAAATTACCGCTTAAAGAGGTGCATGGATTGGATTTGAAGGTGTTAAATAGTTAGATATATCCAAATGATTGGTTCTGCTGGGAGTCCCATGGTACAGAAATGTTAAACAAACTAGTGCCTTCTGATGGTCTGAGGGACCTTTTTCTCCTATTGGCCATTTCTGTGCCATGGTACTGGAGCTAGTACCACAGTACTGCACAATCTGACTGGTTGCCCACAACTCAGAAGAAAAGATTGCACATACCATTACAGGATTCTGAGACTCTGTCCCCGTGTCCTCATGCAGTTTTCAAGTAAGGATATAAGTGGACATGGGAGGATACCCTGACCCCCCTTCCCCCCAGGTGCTTGGCCCAGAGGGATCACACCAGAGGCCCCATTTAAAAAATGGCTGGTGCCACAGTTCCACTGGGAGTCCTGGCTCTCCCGTGAAGTACAATGGTACTACAGTGAGAGCCACTGAAGAGGCTTCCTCCCCATGGAAGGATGCCATGAGAATACTTGCACAGTACTGTGGTCCAGTGGACTGGAAGCTTGCATGGTGGGTATGGTATCCCCAAAAATATTTTTTTAGAAAGAGACGAAGAAAATGCTGGGTGGGCTCCCATGGGGGTTTTGCTGTCTACAAGGGATCCCTTTGGCTAAATCCCACTGCTTACGGCCCATGCACAGCGATGACATTGGCTTTAGATTGCCTGAGTAAGTTGTGCTCTTGCTCAATTTTGAATATAATAAAAAAGAACACCTCACTGGAGAAAAACAAGCGTTTAAGTGATGTCATAGTTAGGTATGGTAACAGGATCTTAGGGGTTTTTTTTTTAAACATTGAAATTGAATGAATGAATGGATTAATTAATTTAAAACTTATAAAGCGAACTGCCACACAATGGAGCATCATCGAGCTAAATTTTGAATCCAAAACCCATATGAGAGGGAAAATAGGAGTAAAATAGGAGATGAGTTAGATAAAGGTAAAACAAAGTGCATCAGGGGTCAGGAAGAGTCAGATTTTCACATGCTTTTTGAATATGGCTTCCAATTCTATGAACCTCGAAGGGCTGGGGAGTTGGTTCCATGCCTTGGGTCCTAGTACCGAGAAGGATTTGCTGCCTCAGGTTTTAAGTATGAATGGGGGGGGCTTGAGAAGATCAACCTGGGAAGATCTTGAAGTTCTTTGGTTTATAAAGTGAGTGAATCTGGCAAGCAAGTATTTAGGTCCAGTGGCTTTAAATGCTCTAAAGACCAGAATAAGGATCTTAAAGAGGGTCCTTTTATGTAGTGGTAACCATTATAAAGTTTTTAGAGCTGCAGAGTCAAAACTACATCTGGGCAGTTTCAGCACGAGTTGGGCCGCTGCATGTTGCACCATTTGGATAAGTTCATAAATCATTCAGTGTGTATTTAACTGCATGTTGCACCATTTGGATAGGTTCATAAATCATTCAGTGTGTATTTAACTGAAACTGTTACTTAATTGAGGATTCCTACTTATGTACTGAAAAGAAGAAAAATTGTTAAGAAATATTATTCAGAGCAGGTATATATATTCATAATGACGCACAATCCAACAATCCATCTTACTTCTTAGTTATATTTAAACAGATTATCTAGAGCCTGGTATAATTGGCTTGACTGGCCTAACTTCTTTACAGAGGAGTGGATTTTGGATACATTACCATATGGTATTTGAATCTGTACATAACCAAGCAATGACCGTGGTTATGTATCATGAGATTTACTTATATTTACTGTTATTGTATATATGAAGATTTGCTTTCTTTCAATATAAAACAATTATGAATATATACTCCTGCTCTGAATATTTTTTCTTAATAATGTATCTTCTTTTCAGTCTATTAGATATGAACCTTCAATTGAGTTGCAGTGTCAGCTAAAGGCACGCCGAAATGATTTATTAATTTATGAATAAATACATATGTTTAAATAAATCCCTTGCTAGCATTCGTACCTTTTAGACTATATTACTCAAGCTCTCAGGGGATTATTGGGTTGCCCTTTTGTGTATACAATTAGTAGGCTTATCATCCAACAACAAATGTGGTCACTGAAAATAATGAGGTTTGAGAGAAAGTCATCAGAAAAATATGGATTGTGACATAAGACCACAAGTAGAGGAGTATAAAGTTAATTGTACAGAAAGGTATAATGTTAAGAACAATAAAGGCTACTGGGTCAGGATTAAATAAATATCTAAAGTAGCCAAAGATTGTGCAAAATTTGGGCTACCAGTTTATATAGAAGTTATTAGTGGCAATGCTGTCAAAGTTAGAGGGAAAGAGTGGCAGAATGTAGCTAGAGTTTCTAAAAAAGGAATCTCTCAATGACCATGGAAAAGATGACAGGAGTGTTGACACTCGTGGTTTGAATTTTGATACTTTACCCATGCATGGTTTGTTTAAAAGTGTAGGAATTCGGAAAAGCTTGCATAGACTGTGATGGGATTAACAAACTGTTTAGATGATCAGTTAATGTACTCTATTCTGATATATTTTCCAATTTATTATTTTCTTATTTTCATGTACACTTGCACCTGAATTTTATATATCATTTGTTAGAAATGGGTGTCTCTAGTTGGCAGAGGTAGGTACCTTTGTCCAAATAGTGGCACTTGCTTCTAGTCAGGGTAATGGGGATACCCTTCTAAAATAACCCCTGCTCACCCCCTTGGTAGCTTGGCACGAGCAGACAGGCTTATCTCAGAGGCAGTGTGTAATGCATTTGTGAACACATACAGTAATACAGTGAAAACACTACAAATGGACACCACACCAGTTTAGAAAATAGGTAATCTTTATCTAAACCAAAACACCAAAACAAGACCAAACGACAAAAATCTACAATACAGTAATACAAATATAACTTTTAGATCGTAGAAATAGTCAGTTCAAAGCAAATTGCAGAAGTGACACTTTTCACTCAAAGTACCTTGGATGCGTCACGCAAACAAACAAAACGTGCTGGCTACCATAGACAGAGTGGTCCCACAGGCCCACTCAGGCAGACCCAAAATCTCTAAATGAGACCTCCGCTCCACCTTCGCCCAAGGGGAGCTCTCAAACTCATTGCCTAGCAGACAGTCAACAGGCATGGTTTGCCTCACAGCTACTTTCAAGATACCTGAGACCCTGCCCACTCTAAGGGAACCTGAGCCACTTGGCAGAGGCACTCTGAATTGTCAGCGGCAACTACTGGGTAGAATGCGTTGGGGACCACCTGCTCTTCAGACACCAGCAGACAACTGACAGCTGTCACACTGGCTCCAGTGTCTCTCAGAGCCTCCACACTATGGCCATTGATGGTCTCCCACTGCCTGCTCTTCTTAGTGTTATCCGGCAGATGAGCTCTTGGGGCCATCTCACTGTCTCCTAAAGAGACCAGGGACATTTCTGCGGGACCTCACCCCTCTTGGGCACCTGACTCCTCCTCCAAAGCAACACTAGCCATTTCAGAGGGCGGTGCACCAGTGGATGCAGTGGTAACCTTCTTGGGACACCTAGGATCCCCTTGGTAGAGGCCCACGTGACCACAACCAAAACATGCATGGAACCCTTATGAACAGGCTTACCAGTTGGGACCCATGGTTTCATTTCAGTGGGAGGATGGGAACCTTTACCTTGGTTCCCTTGGGGATTACTTTGGGGCCCTTTTTGGAACTCTTTCTGTTTACCCTTGTCCCCCTCACTCTTCTGCTAGGGACCCTGGCCACCTTTGGAGGAGTCTCCCACAGATCCCTTTTTGACCCTGGTACTAACCCAGCAGTCTACCTCCACAGCAAGCTTCCTGAGGTCAGTCAGCTTACTGTCAATCAGGTGCTGGCATAGCTCTGGAGAACAATTATCTGACAAGTGCTCCCATGCAACCAAATCATAGAGCCCCTACAAATCATTCACCTTGCTACCCTTCGCCCCACCATCCAATGCTCTGCAAAAGTAGGACACATACTCCACCCAAGTACTTGACTCCAGCTTCTTAAAGTTTTTAAATTTCTGGCTGTACAGCTCTGGGGATCAACCCATACCTTTGCTATTAAGGCCTCCTTCATGGTGGCATAGGATATCTGATCCTCAGTGGGCAAGTTTAGCATTGTTTCCCTTTCTTCACTGACAAAGCAGCCCTACAACCCCACTCCCCAATCTCTCTCAGGGACTCTGGTGGATCTCATCGCTACCTCATAGGCCATGAACTACTTAATGACCTCCTTGGGGATGTATACCTTCCCTTCTACAGGCACTGATGGTGCGCTGCCACCATAGGGATTGATCTCTAGTCTTTTGGCTTTCAGATCCAACTCCCTCAACCCTCTTTCATGCTCTAAGAGTATCTTCTTCTCTTCCATGGCAAATTTCTTACTCTCCAACCCCAATTTCTTATTCTCCATGTCACACTCCTTTCCCAGCATGAGCTTTGTAAGCTCCAATGTATGCACTCTACTTCTCCCCCGTCCTCCAATTCCTCTGGAGACAGATCCTTTGAAGATCCACTGCTGCCCCCCCCCCTGGAAGGCAACTTCCCTCCAGTCAGGCCCAATAGCCCATACTGTTGCCCATCTAAATTATCTCCTTCCACCATATGCTCCTCGGTATGCTCACTGGCATTCCTTGACTCCAACCAGGCCCTCATTGCCTTTTGGTATTCCTGCTTTCTGGTGATGCCTCTTACAGAGATTTAAAAAAAAATTCAGACAGCTTTAAGTTGTGGCACAGTGTAGGTATCAACCCTCTCTTCTTCAAATTCAATATCCACATATGCAAGTGATGCTGTTTTGCTCATGGTGAAAATTGGCAGTTCTCAAGATGCAAAAAAGTCCAAGGAACAAAACGCTACCAAATGTATGTGGTTGCGTTATGGTCTGCACTATACTAGTAGTGTACACCAATCACTGTATGTACGTCACAAATACAAGTCCAGATCGCACCGCTGCCACCAATGTTATCAATGGGGGTCTGTAGTTGTCAGAGGTAGTTACCTTTGTCCAAATAGGGACTCATGCTTCTAGTAAGAGTAAGGGGTATACACTTCTAAAATAACCCCTGCTCACCCCCTTGGTAGCTTGGCACAAGTAGACAGGCTTATCTCAGAGGCATTGTGTAAAGCATTTGTGAACAAATACAGTAATACAGTAAAAACACTACAAATAGACACCACACAAGTTTAGAAAAATAAGTAATCTTTATCTGAACCAAAACAAGACCATACGACAAAAATCCACAATACAGTAACAGAAATATTACTTTTAGATGGTAGAAATAGTTCACAGCAAATTGCAACAATACGGGCCACAGGGAAGGTGATGCTTTGGTTCCCTACACTCAGGAAAGGTGATGTGTTGGTTCCTTGCTCCGTTGGGGGTGATGCGTCAGTTCCTTACTGCTGCGCAGAGGAGGTGATGCTTTGGTTCCTTATCTGAAAGGAGGTGATGCCTTGTTTTCTTACTGCGTGGGGAGGTGATGCATCGGTTTCTTACTGCCTCCCCAAACAATGTGACAAACTTGGCGCCGCGATGTGATGATCCAGAACAATGTGTGAACTCTTGCAGCCACACAGCAGGCCTTGCTTTAAACTAGGTATGATGATCTCGGATGTCGGAGATTGGTGCACTCGATGCGTAGTGCGGTGATTTCGCGAGCCGCAGCAGGCGCTGTGACAGTTTCTTCGGCGATGCATTGGTAACAGGTGTGGATGCACCTCCCTTCTTCGAAGTTGTGTTGGTTTTCCAGCTTCCTGTGGAAAACAGTTCTCTAGAGGCCCAGAACAACAGCAGGCACCTCTTTGCAGGTCAGAACTCCCAGCCCGGCAATTCAGGGGAGCTGGAGGTGACGTCTTTGTGTCCGTGAGACTTCAAAACAGGAGGCAAGCTCAGTTTCAAGCCCTTGGAGATCGTTTCCTCAAGCATGTGACAAAGAGAACAGCAAAGTCCTTTTCTCCTTTCCTTGTCAGCAAGTAGCCACTGCAGGCCAACCTCAGACAGCAAACAGCAAAGGGGCAGTATTCCTCCGACTCTTCTCCTTGGCAAAGGCTCCTCTTGATTTCCCAGAAGTGATCTAAAAGTCTGAGTTCTGGACCCATCTTTTTATACACAAAAATACTTTGTTCTCCGAAGGCAGAGAGTGTCTGTACCCAGCCAGAACCAGTTCTGTCCTTATTGGTGCAGTTTCCTGGCAGGAGGTGGAGACAGCATTGTTAAAGGCCGACCAGACCTATTCAGGTAAAAGGAAATCTCCTCCCCTACTCTAAATGCAGTCCAGCCCTGATTCATCAGGATATCTGGAGCCACTGCTCCTCCCCAGCACCTGTCATCTGAAAGCCAGGCATGCAATACACATACCTAGCAGACGAATATTGGATGGTTAAGCAAGAAAATACCTACTTTCTAAAAGTGGTATTGTCAAACACAGAATGTAAAAATCACCCCTACTAAAAAATTCATTTTAACATTCTGAGTTCAGGAATACTAATCTTTATTTTTCTACAATAGTGAAAAACGAAATGGGCAGTAATTCACTATCAGGACATGCTGCACACATCAGAGCAAGGGCTACATTGCACATACAATGCACCCTGCCCACAGTGGTACCTTGGGCATACTTTAGGGGTAACTAACATGCAAGAAAAGTGTTTGCACTTACCAAGTCGAAATGGCAGTCCCAGACTGCATACAGGCTCTGCAATGGCAGAACAGAGTTACAATTTACAATCTGCTTCAGTGGGTGGCGCAATCAGTGCTGCAAGGCCACTAGCGTTGAGAAACCTAAGGAGTCAGGCCCTTGAGGACAGGTGGATAGGCTGGACCCTATTTAAATGAGAAAACACATGAAAATGCCTAGCCACCTACATTTGAATCCACACTTGAGGAATGTCGAAAACGCGCGAGAAATGCGCGAGAAATGCGCATGCGCGGCGGCCACGCATGCGCATTAGGGTTCAAGACGCGCACTGAAAAAGACGAGGGAGCCCCGGGACGCGCGCGGACCAGGTAAGTGGTTTTAAACTTATTTAAACATTGAAGGGGGTATTTACTGAGGGCGGGAGGGAGGCGGGTGGCGGGCCAGCTACGCTCGTCCACGGAGCATGCGTAGTGCCGGCTACTACGCCCGCACCGCAAAATGCGTAGCAGACGGCACTACGCATGCTCCGTGGACGGAGCGTAGCTGCCCGCCCACCCCTACTTAGAACTTGGCTATATGCAAATTAGTCTGTTCCTGTCCCAGTGCATGATGGGAACAGGGCAAACCAAACTACCAAGCCAATTCTTGTACTGGGAAGGAAACAAGCTTCCGGGGACCGGTTTCTGCCATTTCAGGCGTCGTCGGCCCGGCTTGCTTGAATCCTGATGGTGCAATGAGCAAGGGACTCACATCTGAGTATACCCTTCCACGCTTATGGTGGACAAAATGATTCAGAAAAGGGGGTGGTGATGAACAGAGTACCTGAATTAAGCAGACCACTCTTACCTAGTCCAAAGATCAGGGCTTGATCCATCACCGTTTTTTAGCTCACTGCACCATCCCAGCTCAGAACTTGGCTATATGCAAATTAGTCTGTTCCTGTCCCAGTGCATGATGGGAACAGGGCAAACCAAACTACCAAGCCAATTCTTGTACTGGGAAGGAAACAAGCTTCCGGGGACCGGTTTCTGCCATTTCAGGCGTCGTCGGCCCGGCTTGCTTGAATCCTGATGGTGCAATGAGCAAGGGACTCACATCTGAGTATACCCTTCCACGCTTATGGTGGACAAAATGATTCAGAAAAGGGGGTGGTGATGAACAGAGTGCCTGATGGTGCCAGGTCTAACATCATTGTTGCTTTTTTTAATGTTAATTATACATTCGATTTCTAGATCTTGCGAATTCCACCCTTAGGTTTCAGTGTGCCTATTTTAATTATGTTCTTTTGTTCCTTATTTTTTTTATATAATATATTATTGTATGCTTCTTTTCTGTTGCGAAGAAAATTAGATGTTGTTGTAATGCTGCTCTGCATTACTTCTATGTCTATTAATATCATTAGGCCTGGGTAGGGACCTCGCTTCTTGTCAACGCTCTGTCGGCAGAGTTTGCAGAGCTTTGCCGCTCTGCACCCCACTTGGAGCACAGAGTTCGTCAAAAACTCTGTCATCCACCATGTAGCAGAGTTTACTGGCTCCTACCTAAAAGCAGCACATGTGTGCGCATTTTGCCTGGTTTTATGATGGCAGCCTCTTGGGACTTGAAAACACAAAGCATGCGCATATGTTCTAGTTCAGTCTCTTCTGAGATCCTGGGAGAAATTTTGCTCCATGAACTTCTGCACTTGAGAGGAGGTGTACGCCACTCTGCTAACCTTTCCTCTTCGTGATGACTTAATAACTCTTCACGGTAGCTCCCTTAAGGTATTTACTTTTTGTAGTTCTGTTTTGCTTGTACAAATTCATATTTTCTATTCTGTCAGAATCTTCCATTTCTTTTTCCTAGGCTAAGCAGCATTCTGTTGTAGTTCAAAGCGGTGTACAGTCTTCAAAATGTGTTTTTTTATTTCAAATCCCTGCAGGGGCACTCTGAATGACAAGCGCTCTGCAGCTGCAGGCGCCTTTCAAACAAGTAATTTGTACCCAGAATGGTTTAAAGATTGATGTTTCTAAATTGTCCGTGTAACTGGGCCGTCAAGTTAGAATGTTATTGAGCATTAGTGGCAGCGCTAGGTAGCACACAGTGCAGATCTGATAGCAGGTCAAGAGTGCTGAATTATATATTTTTTAAAAACAGGATTGTATCTCTGCAGTAGCTGCCTCCACATATTCATTTTTAGTGCCCTGAGAATGGTGGACTACTAGCCAATCAGCATGCTGGGTTTTCATTGTTACGTTATGCAAAGCATGCAGAAGATACACTCCTAGGTTAGTTGTAAAAGTAGCTTGCAGAAGCTTTGTATAGAGTGTGCCTGCAGTGGAGCCTATTAGATTTGCAAAGGCTCTGTGAGATGTGTTCACTCAGGACTATCCTGCTGTGTCTTTCAATCACCCTCAGACAACACCATAAAGGGGTTTGAGCCTCATGCCACCGAAAACAAAACCTCACGAGGAGGAAGGGGGACCTATAGTATTACAATTCCAGGAATGGTTTATCATCCATTTCAGTGTTATCTCATATACACTGATTACTGAAAACATGTTGGGTCCGTGGCAGACTCTAAATCCTGATCGATCACTATTCTTTGCTCCATTTTTTTCATTGTGCCCTCCTTTTGTAATTCTCCCTTTCCCACACACTGTATGTTAAGATCTCTATAGGGGATTTTGGAAGTACAAATGATGTTTTCATAGTGCCAATATCGGCAACATTCCTCTGTTCTCATACAGCAACATACATAAATAAACCACACAACACCTTCTTAGTGGAGGAATTTGCTGCAGGTTTATTTGCATAACCAATATGCCAACATGGTGTGTTGGCCAGCCCCTATGCTGCCTGCCCGCCTGATGAGCTAAATTGCACCGTGGCCGTCGCCAAACGGTGATTACCAATAATTGGGAGGGGCCACCCCTCCCATCAGTGGACCGCCAGTCCACTCCCTTGCTCACGCCCCTCAAAAGGTGGGCGGAGCATTCGAGGCAGCCCCACAACCGCCCGTAGGACTAACGGGGCGCCGTAGTTCTTCCAGGGGACACGCTAAGACATTCCTGGGTATCCTTGGCTTAGCACCCTTGTTTTGCTGCTGCAGTATAATACCCTTCTGTACCTTGCAGACTCCGGATCGCCCTGTACCTCTTTTTTGGCCGTCCGCAGGGTAAGCGGTAGGGCGGGAAACAGTGCGACGGGCAGCGGTCAAGAGACTGCCCAGTGGGCAGGGGGAAGGTTTTGTACCCCTGTCCCCCTCCAACAGCCGGAAGTGACGCGGCCAGCAGAGCCCTTTGGTCTCTCGCCCAGGGAGCCTGGGCAGCCAACTTCTGTGCCTTCTTGTGGCACTAAGGCGGCTGCCCTGTTGGAGGGTCCCCTATGGGGCCCCCCGGGCAGCCTTGGCATAGTGCCAATATCAGCAACATTCCTCTGTTCTCATACAGCAACATACATAAATAAACCACATAACACCTTCTTAGTGGAGAAATTTGCTGCAGGTTTATTTGCATAACTAGATGCCAACATGGTGGGTTATCTTACGGGCGATCCCAGGGCAGGCCAGCCCCTATGCCGCCTGCCCGCTTGATGAGCCAAATTGCACCGTGGCCGTCGCCAAACGGTGATTACCAATCATTGGGAGGGGCCACCCCTCCCATCAGTGGACCGCCAGTCCACTCCCTTGCTCACGCCCCCCAAAAGGTGGGCGGAGAATTCGAGGCAGTCCCGGTTGCTCAGGCCTACAACCGCCCGTAGGATTAACGGGGCACCATAGTTCTTCCAGGGGACACACTAAGACATCCCTGGGTATCCTTGGCTTAGCACCCTTGCTGTGCTGCTGCAGTATAGTACCCTTCTGTACCTTGCAGACTCTGGATCGCCCTGAAACTCCTCCACAGATCTGGGGGTGGCCACCGTCACAACCAGGGCCCCCCACCAAAGTCGAAATTCCTATCTACATCTTGTTGCTCCCAAGGCCTCCCAAGGTCCAGCAAAAATAAGTCCATGCCTACCCTTGAGAGGTGAACCCCATCCGCCTCCCAGCATCCAGTAAACTTGGTATGAAGTAAACCATGTCTGATAAAGCCAAATACCCTTTGCTCGTTGAATTTATGCATGGCGCTGTTCACTCTCCTACGCGAGATCTCCATGGCGTCTCCCGATCGGGCCCCTTGCCAAACTGAGCGAGGTAAAATTTCTGACCACCACAGTTCACATGCCCCCATCTGAATACTCAACTGACACATGGTGTCCCTCATGTCTTGTAGCAGTCCTCTCCTCCCCAGTGTAGTCAGGTCATTCCCTCCAAGGTGTATGACCAGAATATGAGGTGGAGCGAACCCCCCCAAGTTCCGGTTATCCTAGCCACATTATCTCGGTGACGGAGAAGTCATGCCGCCACTCTCTGATCTCTGCCCACCGTACCACTCTCACGATGCTTGAATGGCCCATTACCCAGACCTTGGTTCCTGGTAAATAGAGAGATGCGGTGTTTGAAAGCCATATTTATTGTAATGTATACACACTAAAAGTCTACAATTGCACAACAAACAACATCACTGCAATATTACTTGGCAGACCAGGCCAGAACTGTACACCTTTATACACATAAATGCCAGTTGGAACATTGTACCTAAGATTCCTCTCGCCACACCCTCCTGTTCAAGGCCTTATATATCGTTTATAGCACTGAGACTCCCAGCGTCCCGCCTGTTTAATTTGCTCTGGCGGCATCCCAGATAGGAAGGCTGTGGTTGCTGCCGCGATCCTGAAGGAGTGGCTAGTGAATCTCTTGCCCAACACTGTCTGTCCTGACAATTGTAAGCACGCCTGCATAATGTGCTCTACTTGAAACTTTGTAACTGGATCGTGCCACTAGCTCCCCAATCCTAAAGGCCATGAAAAAGGCCAGCGCGAAACTAGCAGAGAATAGGGTTGCCTCATAAACAGAGCGGGTGGCCCTGGGCATGTTGTCCAGCATCCCTTGTAGGATCGTGTAATTGATGGGGGTCCTATTGTCCCGGGATCGAGGCTCACTCCTTGCCCATCCCTTAAGTGCAGCCCTGATTATAAAGGATTTGGTAGGGTCCTCCTGTCTTCTCAACCTGGCGTGATGACTGATGACCGACAAATGGCCCAAGATCCAAGGGTGTGATTTCCTGCCATCCTTGGCCCACAGGATGAACTTTTGCACTCTGAGATCCAGAGAAGACCCCTCGTCCTCCCACGTTCCCATCGTCGCACAACATTTTTCTACACAGGTCCTGTAGCGCTTCACCGTTCTTGGTGCCAGAGACAGCTCACCCAAACCCCTCATCCGCTGTTCCATCTCAGAAGATGCCATAAGTGTGGTGGGAAATGAGTCATCTCCTCTCTCGCTCTCGGCCACGCCTCCCGGAAACGGCGCCACTGAAAACAAGAGAGCGCATCAGCAGCCACATTCTGTACCCCTTGAATGTAGCGAGCCCTGCATTCCACATTATTTAACAGGCATCCCCTCACCAGCTTCTCAACAGGCACAACACCAGGGGGCAGCTCACTGAGTGTGAGTTGATCGCTTGTACAATCGCTAGGTTGTCTGACCAGAACAGAACCTTCTTCGCTGCCACCCCCCCAAGCCAAAGGTGGAGAGCTATTACTATGGGGAAGAGTTCCAACACAGTGATCTTTGAAGTGATCTTTTTCTTCTGCCAAGAGTTAGGTCACCATCCAGCACACCACTCCCTGTCCAAGATAACCACGAACCCTTCCCTTCCAGACGCATCAGTGAACAATGACAACTCTGCCTTGTTAGCCCAGGGTGCGCACCAGATGACAGACCCATTAAAGTTGTTCAAAAAGTCAGCCCACATTAGCATATCCTCTCTCATGCCTCTGCTCAGTTTCACCATGTGGTGCTTTTTTCTGACTGACGCTGTGGCTCTGGCTAGCCTGCGTGCAAAAGACCCTCCCTGCGGGAATGACCTTGGCAGCAAAGTTGAGTTTCCCCAGGAGGCTCTGAATGAAAGCCAGCGGGGCCTTGTCCTTACCCACGGCTAGCCGAATCTCCTGTCCCAGGTTCCGAACTTTGTCTGCAGGCAGCCTGGATTCCCCTAACACAGTCTCCAGTTCAGTTCATAGGAACGTAAGCACTTGCGCAGGCCCTTCTGTCTTCCCCGGTGCTAGAGAGACCCCCAGATGAGTCACAAGGGACTGAAAGTTCGAGAGTGCAACCTTGCATCCCTGTGTGCCATCCCGCCCAATGAAAAGGAAATCCTCCAAGTAGTGGGAAACCACTTCCACCCCAAAGGTGTCCTGTAACGCCCATTGCAAGAAGGAACTGAATGCCTCAAAGAAAGCACCGGAGACTGCGCACCCCATGGGCATGCATTTGTCAAAAAAGTACCAGCCATCTAGCCTGAAACCCAACAGGTGTTGGCTGCTTGGGTGCACTGGTAGCAAGCAGAACGCAGCTTCAATGTCTGCCTTTGCTAACCATGCCCCTTTGCCCGCCCTCCTGACTAAGTCCAGAGCCACATCTATAGTACAGTATGACACTGAGCAAGTTCCCTCCTGAAGGCCATCATTAACTGAGTCCCCTTCCGGGTATGATAGGTGATGGATAAGTCTGTAGGACCCAGGCTCCTTCTTAGGTACCAACTCCAGCGGGGAAACTATAAAGTTGTCCAGTGGGGGCTCCCTGAAGGGCCCTGCTACCCTCCCTAGCTCCAGTTCCTTCCCGACTTTAGCCTGCACTATTGATGGAAGGTCCCTGGCCGACTTGAGGTTGTCCGCCTCCCTGCAAGAGAAGGGATCATAAAACCTTCCGAGAACCCTCCCAGCAGTAAAGCCCCATCTACCTTGTTGGGTTAACGTCGGAGGAGGGTGAGGATGTTGATCATGTTGATAGGTGACGGCCCTTTTAGAGAGTGGGGAACCCGCGAGCAGGAGAATGTAAGAGGTTCGCTAAGCTTGGGTGGAAAGTCAAATGAGTTTGAGACGCTGCGTGGAGGGTCATATGCTGGAGGGATTGATCTATCTGCGTCTGTCCATACTGCCTCAATTGTCCTGTTTACCGTGAGAGCCACTGCCCCCACTACGGAAGCCCCCCCACCTCGACGTGTTGCCCCCGTCTAGTAGTCTGGATACCTAGCCCAAGCACACCACCCATGCCAGCAGCTCCTGTACCATTGCGAATACCCTTTGAACCAGTCCCTGTCGGAGCTCCTATTACGGGTGCCGTCACCGGGGGGGACAACTGTTGCACTTGGATGGAGCTCCCTTGGAGGGCCCACACATTCACTGCCACTGCCACCCCTACCTCCCCATTGTTCGCAGTGATGGCCCTAACGGTCGCGCTAGGCCCGGTGAGACCAGCTCTGACCTCTGCCATGAATCTCTTTTAAGTGTCAGTGAGCTTACCCAAGTCCTCATTTGTTGCGAAGCTCACTTGGGGCGTGCTGCCAGCCGGGGGGAGGCTAGGCCCTGTGTCATGGGCGGGGGAACGTGCAGCGGGGCAATTCGAGTAGTGGCGACTGCCCGACTCTTGGATGGTGGCGGGTCTGCCGGGAAATCTTTGCCTGTTGCCCTGTGTGTCCGCTTGGGCCGGGAGGGGCCTGCCTCTTCACTAGGCTCCTGCTCTGCGCTCGAACCCCCACAGACGATACCAGAATCCTCCGGATTGCTAGCCTGCAATAGTTCAGCAGCCCAAGCCAATCCCTTGGACTTGGCCAGTTTGACGATGGCCGCTAGCTGTGCGTCTTGGGAAGTGCCTTGCTGAGTTTCTTCCACTTGGGACGTCAAGGAGAAAAGCAAAGGGGATCCCTGGCTAGCCATAATTATCCTGAGCAGGACGACTCAACCTGGAAGAAAAAACAGCAGTGAGCAACAACCCTGACCAATGAGAACAGGCACTCCCAAGATGCTCCTGTTGTCCCTCCTGTGACGCTCAAACCTGCGTCTGTACTTACTATCAATGGATGTGAGCTAACATGCTTGGATGGATGATGATCGATGGGTGCCTCCACAAATTCTGTGGTGGAGATGAAGCAGAGGTTAGGATAGCGTACCCCCCCCCAACCGTGGTCTTGCACCCCCATCCCTTCACACGCCTAATATCCTCTTGCTGTCCTTGTACACACCCAACCCCGCATCCGTACTTACTATCCTGAATGTGGGTTGTCCTTCTTAATTGGGAGCAGCTCAGTGCGTCCCTCGGCGAAATCTGTGTCGGAGATGAAGCAGAGGTAAAGTTAGCTCTTTCCCCACCCCTGATCCTTCACCCAGAGCATTTGCCCCCCCAACTTGGGAGGCATGGATGCCCCGTGACACCGACTCTAAGACTGCTGCATGCTCTCACATGCAGGGTGCAAGGGAACTATTCACCGTCGCCGCCCACACAGGCCAAGTTACCACCCCGCATGCACCTGTTTTGTTTGCTGTTGGTGAGGGTGTTGGGGGGGTGGGCTAAACTGGCAATCCGAGTGGCAATTCCGGTCCTGACCTACTTAGGGAGAAAACAAGTATGATTGGTCAAACTGGTCACCCCCTGCAAGCCCCACGTAGATACTACGACCGTGCGTTAAAAATACCCTGTCCCAGCGCCCCCCTTTGCTGCATCAACTTATGCAACTTTCTGATTCCTGATGTACATCCCTTCGTGCCCTTGCTTACCACGACAGCCCTGCTGTGAATGCGGACCTCGTGCCACCTGAAGACTTGTTGGCGGGTGTAAACTCTCCGTAGTAACTCTGTAAAACAAAACATATATGAGACATACACGGACCCCATAACCCTCAGGTAACTGGGGTGAGGGGATTAGCTGCCCGCAAATCCTGCTGTATAAATAGTCTCCTGCGCGAGGCACGTTTTCATCCAAATTGCCCCCCTTCATGACAGTGCCTAGTCTGGTGCGCATGTGATCTAGACAAATTCTGCTTCTTACACTGCATTCATATGTAAGACACGTCACCTGATACCTACAAGCAGTCATCAATGAAGGCTTGCACCTGGGTCTACGATGCACCTCTCAATAAGCATTACACAATCGCATGATAACATAAAACGCTTCTTCCTGCAACTTGCTTGTACGTAAATTTATCTGTTTGTACCTTGTATGTAACTCATGAAACCAAAGTCCCTATGTGATGTCCTGATTCTTATGTAAAGCGCTCTGACACCTTTGGGTACTGTCCGCGCTATATAAAATCGCCTATAATTGAACATTGCTACATCTCCTGACAAACAAAATGAGGGAAAACCGTAAACATGGCTTGTTAAATTGAACATTACCCTCCAATACTGCTCAGCATTGCTCCTACTCCTGACATACAATCGGAGAGGGGGGAGGGCAGTACCGAGGACGCTCCTGCCCGGGAGGGGCCTGACCACGTTTGGGATTTAGCCTACCAGGCCGACATGACGAATCCTGCTGTATTGGAAAACAGCAGCTACTGTGTAACGCACTGGCGCTATGAGGTTCTATGCAGTTCAAAAACAGTGACATTAGAAAAGCGCAAATAATACTTATATTTTAGTGCGCCCTCACAAAAACACGAGCCATTCCATGGTGTCCTCTAAAATGCTCCATATCCGCTGCCCCCGCAGCTGCACAACATCTGGCCGGGTCTGGATTGTACCGGGAGCTGTGTCTCAGGACATTGTTCTGCATTCTGTCTATCACCTGTTGTTTTTGCTTTTGTCACCCCGAGTGGGTCGGTTATGCTCAGACGTGAGTCCCGTGCTCTCCATGCCACTGGAATCAAGCTATCCAGGCTGATGAGGGCTGAAACCCGAAACCGGTCCTTAGATGCTTGTTTCCTGTCCAGGGAGGACCTGGCTTGGCAGTTTGGGCTGGACTGTTCCCATGGGGCACAGGGTCAAGACTGATTTGCATATGGCTGGGTTCAAACTGGAAAGGCATGGTGAGCAAAAAAACGACGGATTTAGGCCCAGATCTCTGTACTGGGGTGAATGTATGACATTGTTCTGCATTCTGTCCATCACCTGTTGTTTTTGCTTTTGTCACCCCAAGTGGGTCGGGTATGCTCAGATGTGAGTCCCGTGCTCTCCATGCCACTGGAATCAAGCTATCCAGGCTGATGAGGGCTGAAAGCCCGAAACCGGTCCTTAGATGCTTGTTTCCAGTCCAGGGAGGACCTGGCTTGGCAGTTCGGGCTGGACTGTTCCCATGGGGCACAGGGTCAAGACTGATTTGCATATGACTGGGTTCAAACTGGAAAGGCATGGTGAGCAAAAAAACGATGGATTTAGTCCCAGATCTCTGTACTGGGGTGAATGTATGACATTGTTCTGCATTCTGTCCATCACCTGTTGTTTTTGCTTTTGTCACCCCGAGTGGGTCGGGTATGCTCAGACGTGAGTCCCGTGCTCTCTATGCCACTGGAATCAAGCTATCCAGGCTGATGAGGGCTGAAAGCTCGAAACCGGTCCTTAGATGCTTGTTTCCAGTCCAGGGAGGACCTGGCTTGGCAGTTCGGGCTGGACTGTTCCCATGGGGCACAGGGTCAAGACTGATTTGCCTATGGCTGGGTTCAAACTGGAAAGGCATGGTGAGCAAAAAAACGATGGATTTAGGCCCAGATCTCTGTACTGGGGTGAATGTATGACATTGTTCCTCATTCTGTCCATCACCTGTTGTTTTTGCTTTTGTTACCCCGAGTGGGTCGGGTATGCTCAGACGTGAGTCCAGTGCTCTCCATGCCACTGGAATCAAGCTATCCAGGCTGATGAGGGCTGAAAGCCCGAAACCGGTCCTTAGATGCTTGTTTCCAGTCCAGGGAGGACCTGGCTTGGCAGTTTGGGCTGGACTGTTCCCATGGGGCACAGGGTCAAGACTGATTTGCATATGGCTGGGTTCAAATTGGAAAGGCATGGTGAGCAAAAAAACGATGGATTTAGGCCCAGATCTCTGTACTGGGGTGAATGTATGACATTGTTCTGCATTCTGTCCATCACCTGTTGTTTTTGCTTTTGTCACCCCGAGTGGGTTGGGTATGCTCAGACGTGAGTCCCGTGCTCTCCATGCCACTGGAATCAACCTATCCAGGCTGATCAGGGCTAAAAGCCCGAAACCGGTCCTTAGATGCTTGTTTCCAGTCCAGGGAGGACCTGGCTTGGCAGTTCGGGCTGGACTGTTCCCATGGCGCACAGGGTCAAGTCTGATTTGCATATGGCTGGGTTCAAACTGGAAAGGCATGGTGAGCAAAAAAACGATGGATTTAGGCTCAGATCTCTGTACTGGGGTGAATGTATGACATTGTTCTGCATTCTGTCCATCACCTGTTGTTTTTGCTTTTGTCACCCCGAGTGGGTCGGGTATGCTCAGACGTGAGTCCCGTGCTCTCCATGCCACTGGAATTAAGCTATCCAGGCTGATGAGGGCTGAAAGCTCGAAACCAGTCCTTAGATGCTTGTTTCCAGTCCAGGGAGGACCTGGCTTGGCAGTTCGGGCTGGACTGTTCCCATGGGGCACAGGGTCAAGACTGATTTGCCTATGGCTGGGTTCAAACTGGAAAGGCATGGTGAGCAAAAAACCGATGGATTTAGGCCCAGATCTCTGTACTGGGGTGAATGTATGACATTGTTCCTCATTCTGTCCATCACCTGTTGTTTTTGCTTTTGTCACCCCGAGTGGGTCGGGTATGCTCAGACGTGAGTCCAGTGCTCTCCATGCCACTGGAATCAAGCTATCCAGGCTGATGAGGGCTGAAAGCCCGAAACCGGTCCTTAGATGCTTGTTTCCAGTCCAGGGAGGACCTGGCTTGGCAGTTCGGGCTGGACTGTTCCCATGGGGCACAGGGTCAAGACTGATTTGCATATGGCTGGGTTCAAATTGGAAAGGCATGGTGAGCAAAAAAACGATGGATTTAGGCCCAGATCTCTGTACTGGGGTGAATGTATGACATTGTTCTGCATTCTGTCCATCACCTGTTGTTTTTGCTTTTGTCACCCCGAGTGGGTTGGGTATGCTCAGACGTGAGTCCCGTGCTCTCCATGCCACTGGAATCAACCTATCCAGGCTGATCAGGGCTAAAAGCCCGAAACCGGTCCTTAGATGCTTGTTTCCAGTCCAGGGAGGACCTGGCTTGGCAGTTCGGGCTGGACTGTTCCCATGGCGCACAGGGTCAAGTCTGATTTGCATATGGCTGGGTTCAAACTGGAAAGGCATGGTGAGCAAAAAAACGATGGATTTAGGCTCAGATCTCTGTACTGGGGTGAATGTATGACATTGTTCTGCATTCTGTCCATCACCTGTTGTTTTTGCTTTTGTCACCCTGAGTGGGTCGGGTATGCTCAGACGTGAGTCCCGTGCTCTCCATGCCACTGGAATTAAGCTATCCAGGCTGATGAGGGCTGAAAGCTCGAAACCAGTCCTTAGATGCTTGTTTCCAGTCCAGGGAGGACCTGGCTTGGCAGTTCGGGCTGGACTGTTCCCATGGGGCACAGGGTCAAGCTGATTTGGATATGGCTGGGTTCAAACTGGAAAGACATGGTGAGCAAAAAAACGATGGGTTTAGGCCCAGATCTCTGTACTGGGGTGAATGTATGACATTGTTTTGCATTCTGTCCATCACCTGTTGTTTTTGCTTTTGTCACCCCGAGTGGGTCGGGTATGCTCAGACATGAGTCCCGTGCTCTCCATGCCACTGGAATCAAGCTATCCAGGCTGATGAGGGCTGAAAGCTCGAAACCGGTCCTTAGATGCTTGTTTCCAGTCCAGGGAGGACCTGGCTTGGCAGTTCGGGCTGGACTGTTCCCATGGGGCACAGGGTCAAGACTGATTTGCATATGGTTGGGTTCAAATTGGAAAGGCATGTTGAGCAAAAAACGATGGATTTAGGCCCGGATCTCTGTACTGGGGTGAATGTATGACATTGTTCTGCATTCTGTCCATCACCTGTTGTTTTTGCTTTTGTCACCCCGAGTGGGTTGGGTATGCTCAGACGTGAGTCCCGTGCTCTCCATGCCACTGGAATCAACCTATCCAGGCTGATCAGGGCTAAAAGCCCGAAACCGGTCCTTAGATGCTTGTTTCCAGTCCAGGGAGGACCTGGCTTGGCAGTTCGGGCTGGACTGTTCCCATGGGGCACGGGGTCAAGTCTGATTTGCATATGGCTGGGTTCAAACTGGAAAGGCATGGTGAGCAAAAAAACGATGGATTTTGGCTCAGATCTCTGTACTGGGGTGAATGTATGACATTGTTCTGCATTCTGTCCATCACCTGTTATTTTTGCTTTGTCACCCCGAGTGTGTCGGGTATGCTCAGACGTGAGTCCCGTGCTCTCCATGCCACTGGAATCAAGCTATCCAGGCTGATGAGGGCTGAAAGCTCGAAACCAGTCCTTAGATGCTTGTTTCCAGTCCAGGGAGGACCTGGCTTGGCAGTTCGGGCTGGACTGTTCCCATGGGGCACAGGGTCAAGCTGATTTGCATATGGCTGGGTTCAAACTGGAAAGACATGGTGAGCAAAAAAACGATGGGTTTAGGCCCAGATCTCTGTACTGGGGTGAATGTATGACATTGTTTTGCATTCTGTCCATCACCTGTTGTTTTTGCTTTTGTCACCCCGAGTGGGTCGGGTATGCTCAGACGTGAGTCCCGTGCTCTCCATGCAACTGGAATCAAGCTATTCAGGCTGATGAGGGCTGAAAGCCCGAAACCGGTCCTTAGATGCTTGTTTCCAGTCCAGGGAGGACCTGGCTTAGCAGTTCGGGCTGGACTGTTCCCATGGGGCACAGGGTCAAGACTGATTTGCATATGGCTGGGTTCAAACTGGAAAGGCATGGTGAGCAAAAAAACAATGGATTTAGGCCCAGATCTCTGTACTGGGGTGAATGTATGACATTGTTCTGCATTCTGTCCATCACCTGTTGTTTTTGCTTCAGGACTCACCGGGCATGAGGTGGGCCTGGGGTTAGAACAACATACAGCAGGCTAAGGGGAGAAATCCGCATGCATGTCGCAGCCAGCACTGTGTCTGAGGTGCCCGCACGTTGCCAATTAACACTGCGGGAAGCCCCCACCTCACAAAGTACCCTGCATCCTGCCATCTGCTCTGGCAGGAGGAGATAGAAGAGGAGAAGTGCAGGCAAAACTCCAGTGGGCCCATAGCCAACAGCGGCAGCCTTCCATCATACCTCTCTTCCCAGTCACAAGCAAGCTAATCTACTGCATCAGCATTTTATAGAGCCCTGCACCGGCACCTTCCTCATGTCGGCTCTGTGCCCAACATGGACACTTCTTCCCTACTCTGCCCTCCGACCACGAGCTAAAGAGTGCCCGGGTGCAGGGGCCGGTCCGACTGCACAGGATACAGAAGGGGGCGGCCTGGGCCAACGGAGTGATGCAGAGAGCAGGTCCAGTCAGTGGCAGCATAGCTCCATGCCACCCACCAACTTCAGTTTCCACCCAACGGGTCCTTAGCACACATCAGAAGGCTGCAGCAATTAGGACAGGCTGCCACGTACCTCCAGAGCACCACGCGGTGTAGTAGATTTAGGCGCTGCCACTTCATGAGAGGAACCTCACGGCATGACTCTCACCTGCTCAGCACCACCCAGCAAGAGCGTGGAAGAAGCTGCTTTTGCAGGGCGAGATCCAGCCTGCAGTTTTAGCCCCAGTGCGTCCTGCATTCCCTAAAGACTGCCGTCCTGGAAACTAGCATGGGAAACACCGGCAGCATCACCTAGCTGAGGCCCAGTACACCACACCAGTGACTCAACAACGGGACCATGACAATACAGTGATAGAAAACATCCATGCCATTCACAAAGCCACCCAGCAGTAATTATGAACAAGAACAGCTTGCACCTGCTTTGAACAACCTGTGACTCCACCAGATGAAGGCTTCCGACGCCCCTCTGCGCGGTACTGCCCAGTGATGTCTCTGTGGCACACAGAGGTCCTCGATGTCCTGCTATGGCCGCAGCATCGGGGAAGCTGTACTGCCACTTAGTGGCCACCCAGAATTAATGCACCAGTCAAGAAAAAAAGGAACACCCTGCAAGGAAACCCCAGCAGCACTGTGAAGGCAGCCATGGCCTAAAGTGAAGGAAACAGAACATTGCTAGTGTCACCCCAACTCTGCCTCAGCAATATGTTTGCTGCATGAGCCCCACAGCCACAGTAAGCAGGAGAGAGACAGGCAGTCAAAGGTTCAATGCCCCAATCAATAATGCACAGACACAAAGAGGAGGGCCCCACTGAGCAGTCATCTTGTCTATAGCAGAATGAATCATGAACCCAAATGATTACCATATCCACTGGCATGAACAGAGCAAGTAGCTCTTCAGCTTAAAGCTTCAGAAGCCAAGCTGTACTGCAATGAGCAGACAACATTATGGCCTGCAGTGCCCGCCCCCCTACAGTGAACTAAACAGCTCCAAATGAAAGGGCAAGACTATATGTTCTCAGCAAAAATCCCAAAGAAGCTCCACCCAGAAGAGCACAAGGAAACACATCGCCTAGCAAGGGAAAGATAAATAAAGTAGCATGAACCACTGAGTCACAGGTTCTGGTGCCTGTGAGGAGCTACTGAGTGCACAAAGGGGCACACCAGTGAACCTGACAGCACAGACAGGCGTCTAGGAGAGAGACCTATCCACAGAGAAGAATTAATGCAGAAGGAAACAAGGGGAGCCTCTACATCTTCACTGCGCCAGTGAAGCCCCGTAGTGGGCCAAAGACAACACAGAGTGTCATCCCTCACACTGCCTCAAGATGGAGTCGCCAGTGGCTGAAGACAGGCAAGAGGAGAGTCTCACACTCCCCATGGCAAGCTGCCACCGAAACATGTGCTCCAAACACATGCAACATTTGGCCGGATGCCACATCGTACCGCAAGTGAGAAGCATGTCACACAAAGTGATCGATCCCGCCAAGCATGCCTGAGCGGAAGCAGGAGCAAATGCCACGCAGGCACAGGCTCAAGGCACCTCGAGCGAAGACGGTAACCTGCCATCCTGGCTTAGGAGCACTGCTAAAATCCCTGAGGAAATGGGGCCAGTGAAAGGTCCGCAAGGAGAAGTAGCATGACCTAGTGACAGGACAGACCTGCAACAGGTCCACAGCAAAGAACGACAGTCCTAAGAACTGGACACAACCTGCGAGATGTTCATGTGGCGCAAACATGAGACATGTGAAAGGACCACACATCTGAGTGTGGAACCTGGTCGGAATGAGGAAAAGAGTGTGGCTGCATGCCATATAGCGAAGGAGAAGAGCATGGCAGGACACCACTCCGCGAATGAGGAGAGAATAGTGGCACAATACCACAGGGCGAACAACTACCACAGGCGCGCAAGAGGGAAAAAGAGGAGAGCGGCCCATGAGAGTCCTGCACAGTCACACGGTCCCATGGTAGCCCGGCAGGAAGGGCCTCCAGGAGACTCCTGTGAGAGGAGAGTCCAGGCAGGAGAGGCAAGTCTGAAGCTGCTCGGCCAAAGGGACCTTGAAAGCATCATCGCCTCCAATGAAAGCCCTCATCCATCAAGGTCATCCTCCATATTTGCAGGTTGGCTGTCCACCGGAACCTGAGCGCCTGCAAGAAGATCTCCAAAGTGGACTCCACCACCACTCCAGATGCACTGCTATTTGAACTGTGAGACCAGGCCAGACGGAACTACATCGCTAAGGTGAACTAAAGCCTCCTGACTGTGCGGTCCAGAGCTCAAGCACCCCCTGGCAGATGGCCTGAAGAGACTCATTGGTTTTGTTATGTTGTTTTTCCTGTAGGTTGGACTTTTGTTATTTTTCCATTAAAATTTGGGATCGATGTAGTGTCCTACTGGACAAGTTCTAGTGTTTTGCCGGGTGTCAGCCCACACTGTACACCTAGCCATCACAGGCGTCACCGGTCAGGTGACCCTGCCAATATAAGGGGCTGGGTGCACGTGGCCGGGGCTAGTTCCAGTACCCTACTACATTGCATATGTGCCCATTATTAGTACCATGTGGGCCCAGGGCCCACCACACCACAGGCTGTGGTAGTACAGCGCTTCTATTTAATCATCATCTTTCTGCTGTCTCTGAGAATCTACACTGCAGCAAGCTGAAAGGAATACCTTTCAATGTTATGTTTTGAATCGCATTCATTTCTTTCGTGAAGAGTTTGAGTCGTAGACAGCTGATTCAGGGGCATATTATCAAGGGATGTGTCTCCGCTTTTTGGCTTTAAAAGCCAAGAAAGCGAGATAAAATTATCTCCCTATCAGCAACAGGGTGCTAACACGCAAATTTGCATGTTAGCACCCTTTTTCTCTACGCTTCCCCTTGCATCTCTAATGAGATGCAAAGGGGGCGTTCCAGAGAAAAATAATAGGAGAAATGTTGTTAAGCAACATTTCTCCTATTATCAAGGATTTCGCTAACACTGTTAGTGATAAAAAAAGCAGCGCTAACCGCGGTTAGCACTGCTTTTTGTACACCTGGTATTTTCCTGACTTAGCCATGATATACCATGGAAGGTGGATATCATGGCTAAGTTTGTGAGCCCCTATCATCAAGCTAACGCCAAACTTCGAGAGATTATCGTTGGTTTTACAGCGATAATCTCTCATTTGGCAGTTATCGCGAGGATTTTTATCACTTCTGAGATAAACCTTGCTAATAGCAAGTTATCTCTGCGATAATTTCCGGCGATGCTTAGCGTTAAAAAATTTGTTACTAAGCATCTTTAGCGATAAATACCGCTAATCGTTGGTAATATGCCCCTCAGTTTCTCAAATAATGACAATGGTAGCAAATTAGTGTTTCTACAATTTCTTTCAGCACTCACTGTTTACATTTCTTAAATTCATATTTGGATAGATTGGGCGGTTATTAGATTTTAAAGGAGGTGGGTCCTGATTTGGTGAGGACATTCTGGTTAGATACATTACTATTTCTAGCAATTATTCTAGGTAGTAGTACATGGATCCGTCTGTTTACAGGTGCTTTTAGAAGAGATAATATTGAAGTTCTGTACCACAACTAATGTTTTCCATGCCGCTCGTTTACCAAAGAAAATGTACATCTCCATTCAAGTTTATTTTTCAGCCCTAAATTTATGGCATACGCACGATTCCTCTAGATGGCAGTCTAAGACTGCTATTTAACAGACACCCTCTATATTGTGTTTTTGTTTAGCTCTCCAGAAACAAGCGTTTGACTACAAATCTTGTTAGCACTCTCGAAACTTTAGAACTTTGTGCGCGGTTCTTTGTAAAGACCCATCGAGACTGGATTACAGAAACTATCATGTGCTTGGGGAAACCGGCCTCTGCATGAAGTGGGACAGACAGTTGCACAACAGTATTTATATGTAATGCTTCTTACGACTTTGTAAGCAGTCTTTTGGTACTGTTAAACAACAGACGTCCAAGTTTCCAAATGTAAAGTATGCTGTTTATCGACCTTCAAAAGGTTACGTTTGATTTGCATCTTTGCAGGTTTTGGTTTACTGCCATTCAGGTCACCTTGAGCATTTTAGTTAGTAATCACTTTTCACTTACTGACCAGTCTTGCCAGAAAACTAAAGCATACCTTTAAGTTGTTTTACACATAATAAAACTATGCTTGTGTTTAAGGCCTTGTGCAGTGAAACGTACTAGCTTCGAAACAGAGGGGTACATTCACAAGTACTTAACTCCAATTTATCCCCAACATACCGCATCAAAAGCGGAGATAGATTTAACACCCCTTTCACAAGCTGGTGCAAACTGCGTACATCGCCAGTATTCCCGCGATAACTGCCCCGAAATTTACCTCCGCGGTGGACACCACCAACTAACCCTAATGAGATGCAGAGTAGGGTTCCTATGCAAAAACACACACAAATACACCACACCACTTTCACAACGAAATACCAGATCCACTATGAGAACCAAAAACAGGCGTTAAGCCGCGGTAGCAGCAGGGATTTAACACCTGCTTTTTGCTGGTGCTAAGTAGGATGACTACCCAGAGCATGAAAGGGAGCCCAGCCAAGAGCCACACCTGAAGACCCACAGATGCCACGGAGACAAGGATCGTGCAGTTGAGAGCCCCAAGAGGGCTACAACATCCACCGCCACCACCCTCAAAGATCCCCCTCACCGTCCCCCCTCACCCCCCCGAACACAGATATGCCACATCAAGTACAACCAAACATGTACCAAATAATCCGCATAATGTCGCACAATGACATCTGGTGACATGCATGAGCAGCACACATTCACTTACGAAGCAACAATTGAAATTTTATTAAAAAAACACTGAACAGAAATTAAGACATCTGTACGTCACAGCCTGCAAGACAAAAATCATGATGAGAAGGGGTGTCCTGCGCACATCAAGGGACAGAGAGAGAGCGAAGGAGAGCGAGAGGAATAGAGGGAGAGAGAGAGAGAGACAATAAGAGAGGGGGGAGAGAGAGAGAGAAAGAGAGAAGAGGGGGGAGGGAGAGAGAAGAAGAGGGGGAGAGAGAGACAAGAAGAGGGGGAGAGAGAGAAAAAGAGGGGGGAGAGAGAAGAAGAGAGGGGCGAGAGAGAGAAGAAAAGAGGGGGAGAGAGAGAAGAAGGGGGAGAGAGAGAGAAGAAGAAGAGGGGGCGAGCAAGAGAGAGGAAGAGTGGGGGAGAGAGAGAGAGAGAGAAGAAGAGGGGGAGAGAGAAGAAGAGGGGGAGGGAGATAGAGAGAGAGAAGAAGAGGGGAGAGAAAGAGAGAAGAAGGGGAGAGAGAGAGAGAGAGAAGAAGGGGGAGAGAGAGAGAGAGAGAAGAAAAGGGGGAGAGAGAGAAGAAGAGGGGGTAGAGAGAGAGAGAAGAGGGGGGAGAGAGAGAGAGAAGAAGAGGGGGTGAGAGAAGAAGAGGGGAGAGAGAGAGAGAGACGGAGAGAGAGAGAGAAGAGAGGGGGACTGAGAGAGCGAAGGAGAGCGAGAGGAAGAGAGGGAGAGAGAGAGAGAGACAATAAGAGAGAGAGAGAAAGAGAGAGAAGAGGGGGAGGGAGAGAGAAGAGGGGGAGAGAGAGAGAGAAGAAGAGGGGGAGAGAGAGAAAAAGAGGGGGGAGAGAGAGAGAGAGAAGAAGAGGGGGGCGAGAGAGAGAGAAGAAAGAGGGGGAGGGGGAGAAGAAGAGGGGGAGAGGGAGAGAAGAAGAAGAGGGGGCGAGCAAGAGAGAGGAAGAGTGGGGGAGAGAGAGAGAGAAGAAGAGGGGGAGAGAGAGAGAGAAAAAGAGAGGGGGAGAGAGAGAGAGAGAGGAGGAGAGGGGGAGAGAGAGAGAGAAGAAGAAGAGGGGGAGAGAGAGAAGAAGAGGGGGAGGGAGATAGAGAGAGAAGAAGAGGGGGAGAGAAAGAGAGAAGAAGGGAGAGAGAGTGAGAGAGAGAGAGGAAGGAGGAGAGAGAGAGAGAGAAGAAAAGGGGGGAGAGGGAGAAGAAGAGGGGTAGAGAGAGAGAGAGAAGAGGGGGAGAGAGAGAGAGAAGAAGAGGGGGTGAGAGAAGAAGAGGGGAGAGAGAGAGAGAGAGGGAGAGAGATAGAGAGAAGAAGAGAGGGGGGGGAGAGAGAGAGAGAGAGAGAAGAAGAGAGGGGGAGAGGGAGAGAGTGCCGCCCCTGTGCACCCAGGTCACACTGCTCACCTTCTGCCACTGGTGTGTCTCCAACCACATGCCGGTATTTAGTGCAGTTCACCGGGTCCCACATCTGAGACAGACCCGTCAACTGGAACAGAGTCCAGATACATCAATGGCACAGTTGAAGAACTGTAGTCTTCATTCTCAGGGAATACTTACTAATAGAAAGAAGAACTTGGCACAAAAGCTGAAAATATGAAAAGACATCTTTATTAAATTTAATAAGTGAGGCCACGTCACACAGAAGCCGTAGCAACTGAATGAGGTTGTCTAAAGAGTACAGAGCACAGAGGCCTTTTATATGCTTAGGGTTACAAAACTCAGCATAAAAGAAAAGGGGCAGTCCTTGCTTTTGCAAGCATGCAAAATGCCTAACATTCCTTCTTACACAAGCCGGACAAACCCATAATAAAAGTACCACAACCCATATCATAAACAGACCATAAAAGAAGGAACAGAAAACAGATAAGAAGCAGGATAAGGGGTGTGTGTGTGTGCATACCAAACTCTACAATGTCCTGTGCTTTGATCCTCAATCTTGATCAGCTAAAGGGCAGGAACTGGTTTAACAAGGTCAGCTTCAGGCAACAGGGTCAGTTCACTCAGGTCAAACAGGAGTCAGCACGAACTTGAGCTAAGGTGTACATGTCCTTAAAAGACTAGTTCAGCCACAGTCATCGGCCTATGTGAGGGCAACCACAAAATGGCTGCCATACACAAAATGGAACCCACGGGTTCAGAATTCACAGAACCTCATGCCCTCCTTTTGCCCTTACATAGGCAATCACTCAGTCTGTGTCTGAATCAATATCAATATTATCCGTTATTCCATTCACTAAGGCATTATTACTCGAGTTATCTTTCATGGAACGCAAGGGATAGACTTCGTTGGCATAAATAAACATCGTCTGATATGCCCATACAGACCCATTGTGAGTAAATGGCAGAACCAAATAGGGAATACCTCTATCTGTAGTATGTGGCATAACACCACACACCCAACAATTAGTGGTGTTCATTACTAACTGGTGTTGATGCAGAAGCTGTACAAAGGAATTATTAGTAAACTCTGACCTCCTAACCAGTTCATGTTCAGGTAAAGTATGGAAAGAATGCAAAGAAGTAGTAGTAGGAAGAGACATAGGTTGGGAGGTGGGTACAGATGTCAATTGGGTAGCAAAAACAATCCAACCCACAAAAGACAATGGCATGCTTAAAAATACTAGAAAACACGTTATTAGGAACATATAGACTACAGGAGAAAGTAATGACCACTATTACAAACGAAATAATCATTTTTCACAACTCTAAGCAGAAAGCAAATCCTAAAATTATCTAGTAACATTTTTATGACTCCTATGCATTTCAGTAACTTATTATATGTTCAGGTGAAACAGTGGTGATCCTCATCAATGCTCTGAGGTGAAAAGGGGATAGACTTCCACAAAGAATGGATTTTATTCTGCTTTTACTAAACAGAATACTACTTTAAAACAATGCCAGCAAAACAATAAGAATCAGTCTCCTAAAACCCATTTTATGCAATCACACGGGAAATACCCAGAGTCAGTCCAAGCCTCTCCGGCAGGCTTCTATTGTTCATCAAATCATCTTCTGTTGTTTTCTTCCGCATGGGCCTCTTCATTCAGGCCTTTCATTAAAAATGGTCCTTCTCAGTATCCGTTGAAGTGCCCTCCTGGCAAACACTCGCAGCTTATTTGAAAGTCTCAATGTCTCAAGGCAGTGCACCAATATCTCTCCTCTGCGGCAGGCACTACAGATAGTGTGCTCTTCATTGATCAAGGGCACAGATCATCTTATGCAGATCCGGGTCCACATTCTCAGGCTCCAACACTCATTACTCAGTGTCAGAGAACGCTCAGGCTGCTCTTTCATGGGCACCACAATGTAGTGCCTTTTGCCACTCTTGGATCCTCCGGTGCACTGCACTTCCGTTGGAGCAAAGGAAAAGGGGTGTGTGGCCAAAACTCAGGCCAAGGGGCTCAATGGACTGCCTACTGTCAGAGGTTACCAGCACATGACAGGTGAGAAAACTGAAACAACAGAAATCCTTCTATTTTGCTCTTTTGCACTGAAACTTGTTCTGTGATGTCCAATGCCGTCTGATGGAGCAAGTACGATTCTTTGGAGATACCATGGATGGTGCTCTGGCGATCACTGTCCAGCCTTGCTGCTTTTCTGGGTGCTGAGACTGTCACTGATGGGAATTAGCTTTTCATCAGAGGTCTGCAGGTTATTATGACTTAATCCCGCACAACCTAGTGACGTAGGAAATGGGACACATTTGTTATTTTCCGTTAATTTAGTACAAAAACAGTTTGTTTTTAACAAGAGGATTGCAAGCAGGTGGCCTGCAATCTGCGAGGGAGTGGCCATACGCCATGAGACAATTCTGGTCTAGAACACACTGTCATTCTCATAGAATACAGAAACAAAGGCAATAAGCAAAACAGTGCCTCTAATTTCTTCAATTGGGTTTCCATGTGAGAGCATATCCTCTACCATCTAAGGGTAGATAACTATCTGAGAATTTTATCTAAATGAATGTCCTCACACATAGTGACATCGTCTAATGGGGTAAACACATTTTTTCTCTCAATGATTAAGTCTAGGTGTTCCTAAATTCCTTATCTAGAACATCTCAAAAGAGAAATCGCATAATACAGATTATCAGGGACGTGAAGTAGGCCTAAAGAAAATTCTTAAAAACCAGTCTGGTCATACTAAAGGGAATTATACATAATATAGGGGTTTCTGGTACTTTACTGCAATCTGGAAGTGTGAACCTAATACAATAATAATAATAAAAGAAGGCTAACTGGTGAAAGGAATATGGAAAAGGGAAAATGGGACTAGGTCACAGCTAAAATCCCCAATCACTAGGCACGATGCAACATCAATCAGGGGAGAAGTGACGAAAGAAAAATCTATAGGAAGAACAAGAAATGTCTTGGGTGATAGTCAAGCATGTGACACAACACCAAAAGTGTGGGGGGTGATACACAAAAATCTAAATAGTTCACGAATTTAACTCTACCGCTGGCCTCTACACCATATACGGTAATCTCAGCTAATGTTCCAGTAACTTTTTCAGGGAAAAAAAATTAAACCTTGTTTCCTTTATGGTACAAGGCCATACACTATTCAGGAAGCAGAACAAAACTGACTAATGTAATATAAAAATTAGGTCACCATGCAAAAAAGTCACAGATCTATAATTTATCCTTACGTCCAATTCAGGATACATTAATTTAGAGCTGCCTGTTCCTTACAGGAAAGGGGGCAGTAACGTGACTGTAGGTGAAACCTTGTTTCCTGTATATCTCTTTTATTTTACTTCAATACTATATAGCCAAAATAGACATGCACTGGTGAAGTGTTGTATGTCTTGCTCACAGGATGAAAAAATATCATATCTGTGAAATTTAGTGCAAATTCACCCAGCTGTTGTACAGGATACACATCGTCATGTATATCCCTTCACAACACAGGTAAACTTGTAATAGTATCATAAGCAGCAACATAAAACAAAAAACATGCAAAAAAAACGCACAAAACGGACATGTCAAGCCATCAGATATACTTGCTGTAAATCAAGCACAAAAAAGCATAGACAAAACAATAGCATATATAAATGAGCGGTGACGCATAACACTGTGTCAGGTTTAAAATCCTTACCCTCCTTTTTGACAGTAGATCACCAATTAGTGGATATCTGCGGTCAAATAAAACTTTCAGACACACAGAACCAGCAAAAACAATTCATGATAGAACCAAATACACAAACATGAAAAACGCATGGACATTTCTTTCCAAAGGAATTACGCAAAAACACATCTCATTTCAACCATCCAAACTCACATGTCTTGTCAGCCTTAAAATCACCCAGAGCAAGCCATGGATGATCTGTGAGCAAAAAAAAAATTACACAACACACAAAAGAGAGACATTTCTCATAACAAACAAATATCCTATATAACTTGTAATCAGAAGACAAAACATGATACACATTAACATACACAAAAATAAATTTCCATTACTTAACTGTTACCATCTTGTCAGTCAGCTTGCAACATTTATTTTAACTTTTCTAAAGCAAAATTCTTTCACTGACACTCCATGTTATTTTTGGGTCACAATTTCCACTGTAAAAAATAATTCTTAATTGGCAAATCGTTCTCACTTAGGCATGTAGCCTTCAAAATTTCAATAAAAAGCTTTGTCTTATTTTCTGTCTAAGACTTAATGCAATGCTTCATTTTCGGTCAAATAAAAGCAACTAGCAGACATTATTTTTTTAAAGGCAGAGATACAAATATATCATTTCTGCAGAGCATTTAGCATGTGTTGGGACTTTCAAAGGAACCTTTTTCATATTTTCCCTTTGGAATTAAGTTCTTTAATTTTGTGGAGAAACCAGAAACCCTTCCTTTTAGAGGCCTGTTTAGCAAGGTCATTCTGCATTTCACCGAGACAAGGCCCTAATTTAAAAGGTCACACATGTCAACATGACAGCCTCCTTCCATTGTTTACAGGGAAACTAAAGATAACACCTCAGCGCGACTTGAGCAGCCTCTGCAGCTCTACTAGCCCCCACCCTCTGCTCATTCTGAGGCTGACAAAGGCAAAAGGCCTTCCTAATTCCTCCTAACCTGCAATAATTCACTCTATTTTGAAAAATAATGTCTCCTTTTTAGGCGCTAAAAAAAAAAAATTCTCTGTTTCCAGATTATTAAACAACATTTACTGTGAATAATTCACAGAACCTAATAACACACATACCAGTTTTTAGAACAAATGCTTGTTGCAATGGTACTTATTTCATCAACCTTAAATGGATCTCACTGGGTCATTTAAAAGCAAACCCCAAATGGGGACAGCCTGCAAATTTGTATTATACCTAACTGTATGCATTTACTGAAGCCTAAAGCACTTTAAAGCTATTATAAATGGCAAAAATACCCAAATTCGACTTTGATATTTGGGGCACTTAAAAATAAATATCCTATAAGTATGTTACATATTAATCATCCTCAGAATGTTCTTTACACATTACAGATATTAGACATTAATCATATCTCATGTAAATCCTTAGAAAAATGAGTTTTTTACGCCTGCGCTAAGTGAGATGTCATATGCTAATGTCTTCATTATGCAGTGCAACACAACTCAAATTAAATTATAATGCTAGGAGGTCACAGTATGAGCATTAAGCTTCATGAATAGTAAAAAACGAATTGTGTAGCACTTATTTTTAATAATTATTATTCATAATTTTAATTTTATTTTTTTAAGCATTTAGACAGCTTGCTTAATAGACTGAAACATCAAAAAGAAACACAAACACACATTTGAGCTCATTTCAGACATAAACAGAAAGGGGTCAAACACTCAGGACACACAATACAGCGCGCTTTAGCCATGCATTTCGTGAATAGCGCCAAAGCTATTCACTTACAGAAATTGCACTAATGAGAAAACCACATAGACATTTAAACACATATTTAACCCACAAACCAATACTCAGAACAAAAACAAAGGGCAGCCCACAGACTGTACTTAAACCAAACCATTTGTAAATACTAGTTGTAAGTCATATTTACAAGAAACGCTTCTCAATTGTGTTTCAAAAGACTGCAAAAACAGCCCAACAGACTGATGTATGTCCAAGAAGCGAAAATACACTCAATTCACTAGCTTTGGCTAGCAGAACACCAAAAATCGCTCTGCATATCTTCATTCATAAAATTGCACAGAACAAAGGATCCTTTTATGTATTATGTCCATATTTTAATTCCCTGGGGATACAAAATCACCAAGGAAGAAATATGCTTGTAAATCTAAACCTATTTAGATATTTCCCGCTAGGGGGGCCGGCTAATTTACTTCACATCACACTATGGTACCTTCCAAAAAAGCAACACATTTTTCCATGTGAGCTTGAGAACAGGCATGCCAAAAATACTGCGGAATACGCAAGTATTATAATCAAAGTGGTGCTTAAGGTACTTTTCGTACGTGCACCGTTCAACTAAATCAAATGGAGAAAATTCTCCTCAATACCTGTTCTACACAAATTGCAATTCGCATATACAAACCTATACAAATCCAAAGTTGGCCAACACAAATTCCAAAGTTCCAAAGTTACAGTCCTAAATTTGCTAAGACCAGGCATCTTATAGCTCACTAATCTAGCTTCAAACTTCAAGGGGTTATCAAAAACGATATACTCGCAAATATACGAGACCCTCAGCCTTGGTAATTGCAATAACCAAATCAAAACCAAGAAACCAATCCCTCAGATTTGGTAATTGAAATAACCAAATCAAAACCAAGAAACAAAACAAAGTCGTGGGAGCGACCCACTTGTACTTCTTATTTTTTTTAATCAAAAGGTTATCCAAATTCTAACTGTCAAGTTCTACATGACCTAATGGTCTTTTTTAGAATACTCATGCCAAAAAGGTTCTCAGTCAGGAGTGACATCATGTGGAGGATCAAAATCAGGAAGATCAGAAATATACTGGGCTGCAGAGACAAAGAATCTCCAGAATCCCTGTGCACAGAGTACCTCCTTAGTAGAATCCTGTTCTGTCCTCCTCAGTAGATTTCAGTCCTCTGACAAGATCACTCCCACAGATAGTCACTTCTCTGATGAAGCCCACGTTGGCCGCGCCATTTGAAGAACTGTAGTCTTCATTCTCAGGGAATACTTACTAATAGAAAGAAGAAATTGGCACAGAAGCTGAAAATATAAAAAGACATCTTTATTAAATTTAATAAGTGAGGCCACGTCACACAGAAGCCGTAGCAACTGAATGAGGTAGTCTAAAGAGTACAGAGCACAGAGGCCTTTTATATGCTTAGGGTTACAAAACTCAGCATAAAAGAAAAGGGGCAGTCCTTGCTTTTGCAAGCATGCAAAATGCCTAACATTCCTTCTTACACAAGCCGGACAAACCCATAATAAAAGGACCACAACCCATATCATAAACAGACCATAAACGAAGGAACAGAAAACAGATAAGAAGCAGGATAAGGTGTGTGTGTGTGCATACCAAACTCCACAATGTCCTGTGCTTTGATCCTCAATCTTGATCAGCTAAAGGGCAGGAACTGGTTTAACAAGGTCAGCTTCAGGCAACAGGGTCAGTTCACTCAGGTCAAACAGGAGTCAGCACGAACTCGAGCAATTTGTTTTGTATTTGTATTTGTATTTGAGCTTGTAAAGCGCACTGCTACCCGTCCGTAGGTTTCCTGGCGCTGTATAACTCTGGGGAACCCGTCCTGGCTTTCCCTGTGGGATGGTCTCTTCTGGGAGTCCCCAAGGTGGAGCCAGGCATCTCCGGAATTGATGGGGCCGTTGTGGAGATTAGGCAAGCTAATGCCCAGAGTTGCCAAGTGGAACCCCTGATTAGAGTAAGCACCGAAGCGAGAATTATCAAGTCCGCTCACCCAAGTCCACGACCGTGCCGCGTCGGGAATTGAACCCTGGTCCCAGGCGGACTTCTGCTCTCGGGTCTGCCGCCTCTAACCAGTGAGCCACACTACTCCACTGTACCCTGGTGTACATGTCCTTAAAAGACTAGTTCAGCCACAGTCATCGGCCTATGTGAGGGCAACCACAAAATGGCTGCCATACACAAAATGGAACCCACGGGTTCAGAATTCACAGAACCTCACAGTACAAACAATTGCACAAGACAATTGCACAAGACAAGACATCATCGCCTGCCTGCCCCTGCACAACCAGGCAGAGGTACCCCAGCCCCTCCCGCTGCCCTTCGGAACATGCCCACCCTGCGCACCCAGCCCGCACTGCTCGCCTTTTGCCACCGGCGTCTGTAAAAGATGTCCCACCACGGGCCACTGCAAGCCACAAGCCTGGGGCCCACGGACATGGCACGCTCCACATCATGCAGCATCACTCCGCTGGCCACCAGGTCTCACATTTTATGCTGGGTCTTGATTACGCCATGGAGAAGGACATGCCTGTGCACAGGGCACCATCGCAGGCTGCACACCCGCTCAGCCCAATAGGTGCCACTGACTCTGTGATCCTGGATGCGAAGCCACGTGGCAGTAGGCCCACGCTGCCCGTTGTCTCTGGCCTACACTGCGGACCAGCAGGGCACACACATGACGCTGAGTCCTCACTGGCGGAGACCACATCAGTGCACACGTCATCATCGCAGGCTTCACAAACACACAGCTAGTCTGGTGCCACTAACCCTGTGCAACCCAAGTCAGCGCCACATGGTGGCAGGCCCATGTTGGCCGCAAGGCCTCGAGTGCCACTAACCCAGTGCAACCCAAGTCAGCGTCACTTGGTGGCAGGCCTGTGATGGCCGCAAGGCCTCAAGTGCCACTAAACCTGTCAGCAACATCTCATGGGGCCTTTATGATTGAGCACCGCGGAGCGTCCGTCATCCAGTCACCACCGGTAGAGTGGAATGTGACATCATCGGCCCCTTATATTTGCGTGGTCACATGGCCTATGATGCCTGTACTGGATGGGTGTGGTCTGTGTGCAAACCTGCCCTCATGGAGTGGCCGTGACATGCGGACAACTAGACCAGTGACCTGCCAACACCAGCATGAACGCCTGCTAAAGGTAGCTATATGGGCCCCCCCTTGGAGTGTGAGCGGAGTAGTCTGGGCTGGCATATGCTGTGCCAGTGCAGGGCTTGCAACAATGACTCAGGGGCTCTGGGCATGGTTCCGTCCATGTCCGGACCAGGACCTGACCAATCCGTCTGTCCCTGTTGCAGTGTCCCAGGCACACGGTTCAAAACAGGAAATGTAGCACACTGTGACTGGCATCCCACTAGATGGGCATCATTGATGTGAGCGGAATCACTGTCCCTACATTCATCCACACATACATACATGGATGATGATGGACATAACACAGCAGTGCGTAACTGAATGTTTATTGTACATACACTGGAGTTATGCAGCTGGAGCGGTACGGGCCAGGCCTAGCACACCACACATTATGGGTCCGTGGAGGGCCAGCCAGAGACCATCCGGGAGGACAAGTACTGCGGAAGAGGAAGGGTACAGTCCGCACCGTGTCATTGTTCATCAAACAGGATATGGCAGTCCATGTCGTGGTCCAAGGTGCGTGCAGCAGAGTGTATCGGGGGCCTGTGAAAGACCATGAGGCCATGTGCGGCACCAATCAGAAACAGGTCAGGTGGCATAAATAAATGCTAGTGCCTCCTTCTGACAACAATCCCAGCCACGTCCTCGTCCTCGGATGTGTGCTCTGCCCCACCTGTAGGTGTTACTGTACCGGCTGCGGTACTCTGTGCCACTGACACGTCAGGGGCCAGAGGAGGATTGTCGGCCACACTGTGTGGCAGTGACACATCAGGTGTCGGAGTGGAGATGCCTGCCGCACTGTGAGGCACTGTAGTGAGGGCTGTGCCTTGTTACTCACCCTGCTATGTTAGCATAGGCTTATTAGAAGTTTTAATGCTATTTTACCTTTTTGCTGCTTTTGCACACGACACTGCATATAATTGTTGTTGTAAGTTAGGCTGCGTGAAATGCTTTACATGAGAATGGCTTGTTTTCAGCATCCCTAGACTTATTTATTTATTTTATTTATTTGCATGTTTGTAAAGCGCTATGAATAAACTCCCGTAGGTGTATCTCCGCGCTGATGACGAACCAGTAAAAGCTGACAACAGAAACAGTGAAAATAAATGCAGTATAGACTCCTATAATCCAGCAATTTGTATTTAAAGTAAATTAAAAAGGAAGGTTTTTAATAGTTTCCTAAATTGAAGATGGTTGTGACATTGTCTTAGTGCAAGCGGGAGTGAGTTCCAAAGACTGGGGCCAACAACAGACAAAGCCCTGCCACCTAGCCTTGATTTGGTTATCTTTGGGACACTTAGTAGCAACTGGTCACTAGATCTGAGAGCACGGGTAGGGACATATGGGACAAATTTTCTGGCCAGATATTCTGGTCCCAGTTGGTTTAGGCCCTTGTGTATAATACAGCAGGTTTTAAACTTCACTCGCAAGCGTATTGGTAGCCAGTGAAGTTTATGAAGTAGAGGTTTTGAGGGGGATCTGGGGGGTGCATTTAGCACCAACCTGGCTGCTGTATTCTGCACCACTTGTAGGCGGTCCAGAACCTCCTCATTTGCACCTGCCAGGAGGCCATTGCAGTAATCGAGGCGACTTACATCGTGACTCTAGTCTGCACACTGAGTGCTAAAGCCTCCAAGGTTATCATAACAAGGTAGCTGTTGTTCGGACTGATCCGCTCACGTTTTAGCCATAACATATATGCAGCTGTAAGCCAGCGTTATTCTGGCGCCTTTACTAATGCACTGTAAGCATGATTTCAGACACTTGGAAGAAGCCCGTTTTCCCAGAAAGACAGAGAGCTTTTGCAGATCCTGATGTGATTCAGACCTGCTGATCTTGGAGGTATGGGGTCCCCCAAACAAGCCTAAGAGACCTTCTATATTTTATAAAACATAGTTCCTAGCTAGGGAGGGTGATTTACTAGGCGCTATAGTACCTATTATCACCATCAATATAATTTGATTTCTCCTTTTGTGTTTTATGGAATTGTAATAATGATAATCATATTATTTCTAATCATATGTCTGCTTATGTTAGCAAAAATACTGCATCTCAGAGCACATTGTTAGAATAAATATTTTAACCTTTCCATGTCTCTTTTTCACTCCTGTTGTGGACTGGTATGAGAGTATAACGAAAAGTGTTCTTGCTTCCCACCCTTCCTGAGTATAACCTAAGTCGCATGTTCCGGGTGGTCTAATCATTGGTTCCTTTGCTATAGGACGAAGTGCTAATGTGACACTGATGCTACAAGTCAGGGTTTCTAGGCACTAAGGTTAGTTTTTGGTACAGCACAATTCACGGAGGTCATGGGTCTCTGTGCACAGTTCTGTGTAGGAGCAAAATCCCTGCAACAGCACTGACACACCACTGACACACATGGGGCGCCATGTCGCAGAGATTCTGCTCCTACACACCACAATTCACTGAGGTCCTGGGTCTCTGTGCACAGTTCTGTGTAGGAGTAAAATCCCTGCAACAGCACTGACACACCAGGGGGTGGGGATGTGGATGGTGTAGGGGCAGCAGTATTCATCAGCGTCAAACCTTGGGCAGCAATGCCATGATGATGATCTGCAGGACATGGTAGATCCCAGCTATATCTCGCTGATGTGCAGTAGTGGCTGCAATCCTTTCTGCCTCCATCTGCACCAGGTCCTCCATGAGCCTCCGCATGTGTGCCAGCTCATGGCTGGTATCGCTGGAACCACTCTGAGCGGACAGGTGTTCTTCTCTCCACATCATGGCTCCAGCGATGACAGTCAGGGCTCATTGGACACCATGGAGCGGGCCGTGGCTGTCCGTTAGGACTGGAGCTGGTCCCTCATGGGACCTTTGCACCCATGGATGGCGTCCAGTTTGGTAGCCATGAGGCCGAAACCCACCCGCACCTGCTCAGCCGTCTCCCTCTGGCCCTCCATCGCACGGCTTTGAAAGGCCATGGTTTGTTCCTGGGGGTCTTGGGAGACTGCCGGGTCTGTGGGTAGCTCCTGCTGGGTGGTTTAGGTAGTGGGTGAGGTCTCCTCGATGCAGCTGGTCTGCCCTGATCCTGCAGGTGAGTCGTGGATGATGTCCATGATGTTTTGGAGGGCTTGGGTGTCGATGCTGGTGGTGTCCTCCTTGTCATCAGTGAAGAGTCGCTAGGACTGCTGTGCAGGGGGTGTTGATGGTGTCCCTGCAATGTGAAGGGGAGATGGTGTATTACAATGTGTCCAAATGTGTGTGGCCGCATGGAACATGTTGACATACAGACAGCATGGCAATGTACATTGTGACTGTGTGTAGATCAGGGCCATTGGCCAGAGTTATTGTAGGTGTGCACTGTGCTGTGCTTAATTGTGCATGTGTGCCATTGTGGGCCTCTCCACCCGTCCCCCCAGTGCCTGGTGGTCACTCCCCCTGTTGCAGTTGTGTTGTGTCCTGTCTTGCGGTGTCCGTTCCCCTGACTCCGGCCACAGTCTCCACGCTGATGACTGTCGACACCAGCTCCTCCAAGTCATCCAGCTCCTGCTGTTGTGCTGGGCTCCCACCTCCAGTCTGCATTGCTGCCTTCTGGTTGGCTGCGAGTTTCTCCTTGTCTTCCGCTTGATGTCAATCCATCGCCTCTTGGCCTCATTCACTGACCTCTTGGGCTCCCCGACGGCATTCACCTTGTCCACGATGTTCCGCCATATCCCATTTTTGGTGCTCAATGACACGTTGGAGGTGACGAACAGTTGTTGATGGTATTCCATCACCTCCGTAATCAGGATCCTGTTTTCCTGCGGATTGAACTTTGTTTTCCTCTTCTTCTTGTCCTTGCCCTTCCCTGTCCCCGAGGTCCGGGGGGCCTGTGGGGTTGCGCTCGTCCTCTGCGTCTGCTCTTGCTGCCTCCATGGTGCTTGGGTGTTGGTCGGCTTCTGTTTGTGTGTTTTTCTACTTTGATAGTGATTTTTCACACCTGCCATGTGTGCGTTGCAGGTCTGGCGCAGATTATATCTGATTTCCTCATCGCACTTTGACCCATCGCGTCTTTTTCTGCATTGGGGCTTGTGTTTTTATCTCAGTCACGGTGGTTGTATCGCAGACTTTGACCGTGTTTTCGGTGAACTATCGCATGGTACAGCGGTGTTGTGAATTCCACGTTAACACAGGGTTATTTCCCGCCATGGGCTGCGATGTGTAAAGGTGTGTTCACATTTTTTGGTGATATTTAGTTCACGCTCTTGGGAATATTCCCCAGAGAGTTTAAAGCCAAGTCTATAGTAAGGAAGGACTTCTGTAATAAGATTAGACTTTGTGTGTCCAACATTTTTTACCTCCGACTGGGAGGCACAGCTGACCCTAAAGGCATAGCTGCCAAGGTTTCAGATTGCTATGTGTGACATTTTCATCATTTCAGTGTAATTACTAGTGACATTTCAATGGCTATGAGTGACACTTTCTCACAAGCATAATCAAGCAATGAATACGAGGGAAATATATAAAATACCAGAATTAACACCCATTTGCGCAACAAGAAACCCTAAGAAGATCTTAAAACTGCAGCACAGCACCAGAAATGCAAGGGCACTGTGGGACCTGACTGTACCAAACAGGCTGTAAGAGGCCATACGGCCTGCAAATGAGCCTCAACTTCCATAGAGCTCCGTCTACCACACCCCCACAAAAACAGGATAGATCTCCCTTGGGTGGACTTAAGCAGAACAAACGTGCCTCGTCCTCCCTCTGTATGAAATGATCAAACTGTACTGAGAAGCCCCAGCATGAACCAGCACAAACAGTGTGTCCACGTCCTGTACCAAGTGACACTCTAAGCCATCTTCTGATATAAATGTCACCTCACTAGGAGGGTTTGTGTACTGTGTATATGTCATTACAGAAGATACAGCCTGGCCTTTCCTGTACCTATGCAGAGCTACCTACCCCTACAGGGGAAACAGAGTGCAGTCATAAGGAGCTAAAGTAAAATACAAGTATTGAAAATTATATATCCAAAGCATTAGATATGACCTTGAAAAAAATGCTTTAAAATGTTTATTTTTACCGAAAAGAATGCATTTTTTAAACAAATAGTTAAAACCAACGGTAATTCAAAATATGTTTTGCAGTATGGTCTGGGGAATTTACCTTGCTTTTCATCCTGGAAACATGTCATTTTCTTTGTATTCTGTTTCAATTAGAAACATTAATAGTTGTTATGTTTACAAACAAGTTGAGAACAGAGAAAGTGAAATAATAAGTTTGCTTTTTAATTGGATATTCATGAATGCATGTGTGTAGCTGCAAAGCATTAATGGGAAAACATTCCAAAAAGACGATATATGGAAGGTCACAGAACCCCTGTACTGGAGTCTCATTTTCTGACTGTTTTAGGTGAACTGCGAGACTCAGTGCAGCCGAGTGTTAATCCACAAAGTAGCTTTTTAGGGCCATATTTATCAACACCCTCATTTGTGATTCTCAAATAGCAAATTTTTAGAAATCGCTATTTGAGGATTGCAAAAAGGGATGTATGTAAAAAATCGCAATTTTTTTGAAATTTCTTAATATTCCTTAATTGCGATTAGCAAATTGCGAATTCACAATTAAGGAATACTTTCCCATTCATTTCTATGGGCCAGGAGGTCCATAGGAATGAATGGGAAGTTATTCTCAATTTGCAATTCGCAATTTGAGAATCGCAAATTGAGAATAATTTCAAGGGTGCAAGTGTGTCATAAGGGCACCCTGATGCACCCCTGAAATTTACATGTGTGCGCATATGGCGCACATACATGACCTAAGGGCATGTATGTGCGCCATATGGCACCTTCACAAATGGCAAAAAGTGCATTTGTGAAAGAAATCGCAAATTACCACATACTTCGAATTGGTGGTAATTTGCGATTTCTTAATGAGAAATCGCACAACTTGGGTGCTTCATACATAGCATTTAAGGAATCGCAATTTGCGATTCCTTAAATGCTGACGCAAAATTAAGGAATCGCAAATTTTGCGATTCCTTAATTTTGCAATGCGATTTCAATCATATATCGCATTTCCCGAATTTTTAGTCGCAAACGCTGCTTTTTTGCAAATCCCAGCATTTGCGACTAAAAAAAACGGATGATACATATGCCCCTTAGTGTATTGCTGAACAGGCCCGACAGAGTAGGTGAGGCAGACCTTGGGATAAGACCTATTTTGAGGAGTGTATAGGCAGGTGTCTGTAGCACTCCAACACGTTAGTGAACAGCACCCACCTGTGTTGTCCACAGAGGTTGGCAATGCAGCTCAGCCGTTCATCCTTTAGGGTCTCTACACTCTGCTGGATAAGACCGTATTTTGGGCGCATGTAGGCAGGTATCTGTTGCATCCCCCCCCCCACGTTGGTGAACAACATCTGCCTGTGTTGCTCATGGATGTTGGCACTGCAGCTCAGCCTTTCATCCTATAGGGTCGCTACATGTTGCTGGATAAGGAGGTTTTTATTTACAGTCAAGCAGTGCGGCGCAGCCTTTATTCCTCCAGGGGTCGCTACACGTTGTCAGATAAAGCAAGTTGTTAGCATTGGTGTGTGGTAACACACACACATGGGTGCACAGTACCTACTTACGTTAACAGGAGGATGTGGTATACCAACTAGAGCTGCAGAGTGTGTGATGGGGAACCAAGTTCGAGTCCCCGACATAGGCCCAACACCTGGTGATTCTGGGCAAGTCCCATAATTTCCCTTGGCATACAAAAAAGAATAAAACATTATTTGTTTCCGTCAGGGGTGCTATAGTCTGCCCTATATGGCAAGTTATTGTTCCGGGTATTTGCGAGCAGGTGTCTTTTGCACACTTCTAAGTTGGTGCACAGGCCCTGCTCGTGTTGTCAGCTTAAGGGGCAGTGAGGTGCAGCCTTTTATCCGTCGTGGGTTGCCTCACTCTGAGGCAAGTTATTACATGTCTGTGGGCAGATGTCGGGACATTCTTTTACATGCCTGCATCACAGGGAGTATTAGATCACGCAACTGTAAACTGACACGATACCGAAGGCCTCTGGAAAAGGCACTCTTAACCATCAAATGTGTAAACTATTTTACAAATTATGTTGGTAAAGAAAATGCCAGTATGTACCTTTAACAGACTTCATAGTTGGAACAAATAACACGGGGTATGAAGTTGTACCGCCTACCCTCAATTGGCTTCGTACCAGCCCCCTATCAGGCAGGTGATGCTTAACTATATATTCACTGACTGGGGACTGACGCTGGGTAGGACTGGAAGAGATGGAATCAGGCAAATCCTGGGGTCATAGATATGCCCAGCGCTAGGAGCATTCACTTTGTCCCCGAGGGGTTACCCTGGCAAAGTGTAATAATGAAGAGGCAAATCCAAGTAAAAATCCAGGGTTTATTTGATTGCAGCACAGTACTTCCAGTCTCCAGGTAAAATCCAGTTAATCTCTCTAGTACATTTCATAACTACACAATTCCAAATGGAACTACCCCACAGTGTGCATGTGCAAGAACAAAGATACATTCTATTAAAAGGGAAATATGTATACGGATCTATTGTTAAAAGGGAAATATTTATACATAAGAATTTAACACATCTTTTCCCCAAAAGAAATAAGTAGCAACTAAAATTTACAAACAAAATTTCATAAAAGAATATCCTATGTTGGAGCACTAAGATGCGCACTTAGATACTCTTCTAACATTCCACCTCTTACCATCTTGTGTAACAACACTGTTGTGATCAACCTTCACAACTTTCATAGGTTTGCCAAACTTGATCTCACCTTTAGTAACATAACCAGGTTTCCGAATTCTGACAATGTCACCCACCTTAAATGCAGGTTGTTTGACTCTCATTCGAGAATCATAATCACATTTGTATTTGCTTTGTTTAATCTCCACTTTCTCAGTAACCTCCTTGACATTCATATCGACCATGCGATAACCAACACTTTTCTTAAACCACCAAGGACACAAATTGGATACAGGATCTCTACCTTTTAACAGACGGAAAGGTGAAACCTCTGTTGTACTATGAGGTGTTATACGGTACAACCATAATTTTTCTCTCAACTTTTCTCTCCACATTCCCCCAAACTTTCGTGCCCATAAGATATCTTGTTTGAGAACTCTGTTATATCTCTCAACTTGTCCATTACCTTGCGATTCATATACAGCAGTAGTACAATGTTTTATTCCATATGATCGCAAGAATTCTGACATCTCCAAAGACTTGAATTGTACTCCGTTATCTGATACAACACTTTCTGGGAAGCCTTCTCTTGAAAAAATCTCTTTCAAAAAGAGAATAACGCTTTCAGTATTAGGATGAGGCACAAGTTTGACCTCAGGCCACTTTGAGTGTTAATCTATTGCCACAATTGCAAATCTACACTCCTGTGGCAAAAAATTAAATGGACCAGCAATATCAATCCCTAATTTCTGCCACGGATGATCTGGCCATTTCACAGGAGTTAAAGGTGCTGGATCACATTTACACATCTTATCACTTTCTATACATTCAGAACATTCTCTAACAAACCTATCTACAAATCTATCAACTCCTGGCCACCAGAAATTTGACCTAATTAATCTTTTCATGGACGACATTCCCATGTGGCATTCATGACTTATTTGTAAAATGATATCTCTTACAGCGAATGGTGGAATACATTTTCCAGCTCTGAATAACAAATCTCCCTCGATGGCCAATTCATCAGCAACATTGAAAAAAGGCATAACTTCAGCAGGGATTAGATCCTTAGAAGGCCATCCCAAATTGACAAATTCCCTCACCTTACATAATACAACATCCTCACTCATGCTTTTCATCCACAACTCTTCCGAAATCACATTGAACTTCTCAGATAATATATCAGTTATACTGATCACTACTTCTTCATCTCCATCACCATCGACACTGGGACAAGGTAATCTCGACAAACAATCTGCAGTCACATTAAGTTTACCTGGCACATATTCTATGTCAAAATTGTATTCCTGCAGTCGCGACATCAACCTAGCAAATCGAGCAGTTGCTTTTAAACCTCCACCAGGCAAGAGAATATTCACTAAAGGTTTATGGTCTGTACATATCAAAAACCTTGCACCCCAAATGTAATTCCGGAAGTGTTCAACTGCCCACACGCATCCTAACAACTCCTTTTCGATCACAGCATATCGTCTCTCAGTGAGACTTAAAGACCTTGATGCAAATGCAACATTCCAATCTTATTTGCCCGAACGTTGCAAAAGCATACATCCCAGACCATAAAGACTGGCGTCTACTGTTAGAATGCAAAGCTTGTTTAAACAAAATGGTTTGAGTGTGGGAGCTGACACCATGTCCAGTTTAATACTGTCAAAAGCATTTTGTTGCTTAGTACTCCACAAAAATTCTACATCCTTCCTAGTTAACTCCCTTAACGGCTCCATTTTAGTTGCAAAACCAATGATGAACTTACTATATTACTCACAGAGTCCTAAAAATGATAGCAGTGTATCCTTGCAATCTGGTGCGGGAGCTTTCAAAATCGCATCAACCAATGATTTCTTGTGAGCAACACCATTCTTAGAAACAGTATGTCCTAAATACTCTACAGTCTTTTGAAAAAACTTACACTTTTTACTTTTAATGGTAAGACCAAACTTAGTCAGCATCTTACACACATTCCTAAGATGTTCCATATGTATCTCAACACTCTTAGAAAACACAAGAATGTCATCCTGAAAACACTTCACATAGTTTCCCATGTCTTTAAATATGTGATACATCGATCTCTGGAAAACTGAGGCTGCCGATGCTAACCCAAACGGCATCCGTTTGAACTGATACAAACCTTGTGGCGTAATAAATGCTGTGAGATGACGTGACTCCTCTGCCAATACTACCTGGTGGCACGCAGACCTCAGATCCAAAGTAGAAAATACAACTGCCTCACCAAGCATACTCACCACTTCGTAATATTCGGCAGCGGATGACAATCTACCACAATGTTAGCATTTAGAGCTCTCAAATCTATGCAAAATCTCAGAGATTTATCAGGTTTGCGTGCCACAACTACTGGAGAAACCCATTCTGAGGATTCTATCTCCTCTATAATATCATTTTTTAACATCTCATCAAGTGCATTTCTTAACTCTTCGCTAACATTTAGTGGTACAGGTCTAAGCTTTTGTACAATGGGTTCTGCTTGTTGTTTGAGTTTGATAACGTGAGTGAAACCCCTTAACCTACCTAAGTCTTCGGAAAATACATCTGGGAACTCACTGGATAGTAGCTTCCAAGCACTATCTTCTTCCACGCACATAACTCTCTTATCCGAGACATAATCATTTTGTAAAACCATGACTGGATCCTTGCTATGTGGATTCAACATGATGTTAAGTTTGAATTGATCACGCCAACCTAAAACATTTACTCCTTTTACAACCACATACAATTTGATGTAAGCAGATTGGTCTTTAAAATAAATGGTGGAAGCAATATAACCTATGAAATTTATATTCGAACCATTGAAACCCTGTGCCATTACATCAGGAGGACATAAATCACTCTTAGCAATTTTAGATTCGTACTTCTCATCAAAATAGTCTTCTGTTATAATGGTCCAAGGAGATCCGGAATCAGCCATAAGCTCTAGTTCAACATCCTTAAATCTAACTACACATTTAGGAGAGTCTAAAATATCTTCCTCAAGTGACCCTAAACTCACTAATGATACAATCATACCTCTTTCCTTTAGAGATTCATCAGATACAACATGTTCACACCTAGATAAAGTGGACCCAAAATCCGTTTCTTCTCTCACACAAGAAACTTCCCCTTTTTTAAAATAACTACTTTTGTCCCCAATTTTCTTCTTGTCTTCTCTGCAAGCTTTCGAAAAATGACCTATTCTGCCACATTTATTGCACTCTTTACCTAATGCAGGACAAAATTTGAAAGAAGCTACGTGATTGTAACTCCCACATCTGAAACATACAATACGATTGTGCAATATATTTCTATACGTTTGAAGACTTTTTGTAACGTTGTTCATCGCACACTTCTTCACTCATTTTATCACTCTTTCCACCTCTATTACTCGTTTCCTAAATAGTTTTCATCCATTTGTTAGACTGCTCAAAAGCTTTAGCAGTGGAAATGCTTTCTAACAAAGTAGGATTACCTAAAATCCACAACTGTTCTTGGGTTTTCTTGCTTTTAACATTAACAATGATCTGATCCCTAATCATTTCATCTGTCATTGTCCCAAAATTACATGAAACTACTAAAGCTCTTAAACTTGTTAAAAAATCATCAAAAGATTCATTTTCCCTTTGTGCTCTAGTATAAAACTTATAGCGATTTAGAGCAATGCTAGTTGTGGGTTTAAAACGTGTTTCTACACGAAGCATAGCTTCATCAAACACACCAGAGTCACCAGGTACAGGTGGTAAATTTCCCATTCTTTCCCCGTCAATAGCCTTTAAATATGTTAAAAACTCTTCTTTCCATCTGTTCCAGGGAATGGGAGGATCACCCTTACTTTGTAAAAATTTTGAAGGAGGATCAAACTGCATTTTGTGTGTTTACAATATTTAAAATATATGGGAGTTAAAATAAGTCTTGAAACGCAATTACTGTCAGTTAAAACAATGACTACAAGCAAATTCCTAAAGAAAATAAGTCTTGAGCACACAAGCTGTGTACGTCAGCGATGTTATCCTTAGTAAAAGAGAAATTGCAGATGTTGAAATAATGACCCAAATCCAGTGAAGGTGAAAAGTTTAGCAAGTGTATCACTTAAAGTGAAAAATCGTAATATTGTACTTCAAATAATCGTTGTCCCGCAGTATCTTGAAGTTCCACTTAAAGTTATAAAAGCTGGTAAATTGTACTTCAATTGATCGTTATATTATGTACCTTAAGCTTTCAAATCGCATCAGAGAATAACAGCTGTTGAAAGAAAGTGCAGAACGGCGCTCTCGATGTAATGTAAATAAATATGGCCGCTCCCACGTAGATGATGACGTATGAAGTTTTATGCGTGTAGCGTCATCAAGCCTCAGCAAATGGCATCGTGGTAACCGTAACCATGCTAACACCACGCTCAGATCATGCGCACATGAACTTCGTCGCAAGAGAACTCTTCGCGTGTGTGTCGAAGACGTTTGAACGGCAATCAAAGGTAAACATTTACCCCAAAGTGCTTGAAACTCGGTAAATCCCTTATATCACAAGTCAGGAATTCCGTAGTTTTAGTAATATACAGCACCTTGTTAGTATCGGCTTCTTTTCACGACGTCCTCAATCTAGCATTACCAATGGTGTAGAGAATCTTAAGCTTAGGTAGTTCAGCAGCGTAAATATTTTCCGAATTTCTTTTTAAATCGATAAATTGAAACGCAGTATGTTCTTGTTCTGTGGAACTATCAATTTTCAATGTTGAAATATTTAAAACTTCCAAAAGCAAAATTAAAATCAAAAATAATCCAAAACTTTTCCAAATTGGGTGTACCACACCTGTGCTGCTGCAGTAGTAGGTACAAGACACCCTCGTCGCCAAATTTGTAATAATGAAGAGGCAACTCCAAGTAAAAATCCAGGGTTTATTTGATTGCAGCACAGTACTTCCAGTCTCCAGGTAAAATCCAGTTAATCTCTCTAGTACATTTCATAACTACACAATTCCAAATGGAACTACCCCACAGTGTGCATGTGCAAGAACAAAGATACATTCTATTAAAAGGGAAATATGTATAAGGATCTATTGTTAAAAGGGAAATATTTATACATAAGAATTTAACACAAAGGCTCTTTCTTTCCCATTAGTACAAATGTTGCCTTGCAGCTAGCACTGGTACGGGCAGTTGCATAGTTGGTAAGCACCAATACAAGCAGCCGCGACAAGTGTCAAACTTACCTACTGGCAAATGAGGGCCATTCGCGCTCTGGATCAGTTAGGAAGGTTGTATTTTATTGCAGGACCAGGGCCCAGCCGGTCTTAACACCGTATTGGCAAGGTACTTTCATGAGAGTCGTATGCAGCAAGACAGTTGATGTGGTATTGTATTGTATTGTATTGTATGGTATAGCATACTTATATAGCGCGTACTGTCACCCAAAGGGTATCCTGGCGCTTTGACTCCAAAAATCACCGCACAAGCAGAGGAGAATCAAACAGCCCTAGGAAAGAGGTGAGACTTCAGACCCTTTTTGAAATGAGTCAAACCATTCAGCTTCCTTAAAGAGAGTGGGAGAGCATTCCACAATTTAGTGGCAGAGAAGCTGAAGGAACGACCACCCATTCGCATCCTCTGAATGCGAGGGACCCCAACCAAGAAGGCAGAAGAGGAGCGTAAGGGCCTAGCTGCAGAGTACCATTTAAATTTCCTCTGAAGAGCAATAGGTCCCACTCCACGAAGTGCTCTGAAAACAATGCAAGAGGCCTTGAAGCAGATCCGCTGGTGTATAGGCAGCCAATGAAGGTCTTTAAGTGGCAAAGATGACGATGCAGAGCGCGCACGTGAGAGAGCCAGCTTGGCTGCCATATTCTGGATCCGCTGCAGTTGTCTTATCAAGGAGTTAGGGCCTCCTAGAAGTAGTGAGTTACAATAGTCTAACCTACTGAGTATGATACTGCGCACTACCTCGGGTCTCGCCAGCAAAAGTAACATAGGGAGAATTTTACGCAGCATTCTTAACAGCATCATGCACGTGCCAATGATCTTATTTATGTGAGCGTCCAATTGTGGATGGGGACCAAAAATTACGCCCAGATTACGAGCAGAGCCAGCTGACTCAACAGTGTCCTTAGTGGTAGAGGGCCAGAAATCATCGGGCAGAGGGCGCGGGATTTTTTCTAGTGAGCAATATAAAACCTGTCTTAGATCCAGTAAACTGGAGGGAGTTATCCCTCAGCCAACCCGCCGTGGCCAGCATGCAGCGATGGAAAGTCTCTGTAGGGACAGCATCCTTACCTTCAAGGGAGAAGATAAGTTGCGTGTCATCTGCATAATTTTTTACGGTGATACCAAAGGATTTAATCAACTTGAGCAGGGGGCTGAGGTAGAGATTAAACAAGATGGGGCTGATTACTGAGCCTTGGGGAACACCTTGGCCTACCCTTCTATTATCGGACATGAAAGGAGGCAGAGTCACTACTTGGTGTCTGTTATGGAGGTAGGAAACTAACCAATCCCGAGCTGAACCAACCACCCCACTGTCCTCCAGTCTCCTGATCAGTATAGAATGGTTCACAGTGTTGAACGCGGCCGACATGTCGAGCAGAACCAAGAATCCCGCTCAACCACTGTCGACTCACGAACGTTGGTCATCCAGAACAACTACCAGCGCCGATTCTGTACCATGTGCTGGCCAAAAACTGGACTGGGCCACATCTATGTAGTAAGAGAGAGACTTGGTTACAAATTTTTCCGAAATTTTAATTGGAAAAGGCAGTAAGGAAATGGGTCTATAGTTCGCAGGGCAGAGAGGGTCCAGAGTGGCTTTTTTTAATAGTGGTGATACCATTGCCAGTTTCCAACTGTCAGGGACAGTGGCAGTTCTTAGAGACTGGCAACAGATCGAGTATATGTAAGGGAAAAGTTCAGTCTGAAACAGCTTCCAAAACTTGTGGGGTAGCGGATCAAACGGGGAACCCGATGATACGCTATTAGCCATAATACAAAAGTCCTCATAAGAGGGGAGTAAAACTAGACAGCACAGTATGCAGCGTGGTTTTCCCACTATCAGATGAAGTCTGTATAGGTGATGGCTCTGCAGTAGCCTGAGTGGTAGAAACACTTGGTGCAGAAAGTCCAGTTAAAATGGCAGTGATCTTGTCCTCAAAAGTAGAAGCCAAAGAATCACATAGTGCCTGTGAGGCCGGAATACAATTAGTGGCACAGGCAGGGTTGGAAAGATTGTTAACAATTTTAAAAAGGGTTTGGGACTTATTAGCCAACTGAAGTAGCATGTCCTCTAGGTATTTAGCTTTGGCGCTTTTGATCTGTGCTTTATAGACCTGGAGCGACTGTTTTAGATGAGTTTTATCCGACTCAGTATAGTGCTTCCTCCAAGTTCTTTCAGCTTGTCTGCAGCACAATTTCAGCTGGCATAGATCCTTGGAATACCAGGGAGCAGAGCGTTTAGATCAAGCCTTCACTTTCCTTAGAGGAATAATTTTGTGTAGGGACTCTGTTATCTGCGAGCAAAGATTCCGATAGTTATCTTCCACCCCCCACTCCGGAGTAAATCCACTTGTGACCAGGCTAGGTAATGTAGGACATTTCAAAACCTTGGTCCACTGCCGACTGAAACGAGTGTTAACTGAACTATTATCAGTATTGGGGTCATTGGGGAATTGCAGCGAAAACTAAATAGGGGCATGATCGGTCCAGCATTGTACAGTTACGTTCTTGACCTTGACCCATGTTGCATCCGCAAAGATAAGATCTAAGATATGACCCTTTGAATGTGTAGGAAAAAGCACCAACTTCTGAAGATGAATATTACTGCAGGCTTGGCACAGTTCTTTATAGGCTGAATCAAGGGGGCCATTCACCAAAGATTAAATTCCCCTAAAATCACAAGCCTAGCATGAGAATTAGAAAGATCATAGATGAGATCCACCAGTTCATGCGAGACTGTCGTGGCACTGCCAGGGGGTCTATAGCAGATAAAGTCTGAATAGAGAACTCCCCTGTGACTTTTAAATGAAAAGCCTGTCAATTTCATGCCTTGAACATCTTTGACCTCAAAATCCGTAAGATCAAAGGCCTTCTTAAAAATAAACCCAACACCCCCACCTCTACCATCCACTCGAGGGTTATGCCTAATCTTATACCCAGGGGGACAAGCCAGGCCAAGCTCAACCCCGCTGTCTGCCCGTGTCCAGGTTTCTGTCACGAACAATACATCCAGACAGTAGGTTTCAATAAGGAGAGCTATTTCCGAATGGTGTTTGCACAGGGACCTCACATTGAGAAGACCACAAGACAAATTTGTTATAGATTTGTTAACCCCATTAGATTGAACGATCGGGCAATATTTCTGATTTATCTGGATAAGCTCTTCCCTGGTGTAGACATAGTGAACTGAGGAGAGTTGGCCAGCATGGCTGGCGCTGGTTGCGACTAATGCGCAGACGGGCGCAGACGGGCTTGCCTCTGGCGCGCGCGCACGCAGCCGCTTGCGTATTCTGGTTTAAATCCCCCATTGAGCACGAAAATCCAAGCAGTCAGCCTCTGGACCCGCGACCAAAATGGCCTTGTTGACAGCACCTTCCGAGTTACTCCACCCAAGATGGCAGCAAAATAGCCGCTACGAGGTGCAGATCTGCCTAAATCCTGCAAAATGCAGGGTGATATATGCTTTTAATGTGCAGGTAAGAACTATCTCATATTATCAGGGCAGTAGCAGGATAGGTTAAAACAGCAGCGCAATACAATAAAACGGCGCTAGGACAAGAATGTGCTTCTAAGTGATTTAAAAAAAATGTCAAAGATATTCAATAGAGGAGCGGGCAGAGTGATCGCACGCACTGCAGGATTAGCGAAACAAAGTCTACCTGCACACTTGCGTGTCCCGGTTTAAATCCCCCTTCAAGCGCGAAAATCCGAGGAGTCAGCCTCTGGACCCGTGACCAAAATGGCGCCTGTTGACGGCACCTTCCGAGTTACTGCACCCAAGAGGGCAGTGGTGTGAGCTATGTGCTGCTGTTCCAGAGGGCGAGCTCAAGTAGCGCTGGGGAGTATTATCTCATAGGAGATGGACACAAAAGAATTCAGTGACTGACACTCCCAGGCACCAAGAAAGAGGACAGGTGACGCTAGTTAGGAACAGTCCTACTGCAGAAAGACTAGAGTTTTGACTGGTGCCGGCGGTGCCTCAAATTCAGTACCACAGGCGATTAAGGTGCTCGCTATGAGGAGTCGGGGCATCACGCAGAGCACAAGATGGTTAAGGAGTTAGTTGAGCATTTATCCTCTTTTCTTTTTGTTAATCGCAATTTAAAAGTCACAGCCCAATATAGCACATTAAGCTAGGAGCCGACACGTAAGAGAGGCGTGCAAACCAGGAGGTTTTAGTTAGGACGGGAAGCGTTCCCAGTCTTTAAATATATGTTGAGAGATGCCACAATATGGAAGATAGAACCAGACTTATGACCTCCAGCCCGGTACTGGTTGGTCAATATTACTGAGCGATGGTCTTTGGGTTAAGGAATGTACGTGGGAGATTCAACTCAATCCCAGAATCACGCAAAACCGCTTAGATGTTATATTGCTTATGAGACAGTAGGATGGCTGAAAACCTGCGCCCAGTCATACCGGCAACACAGCGCCAGTGAAAAAGCTGGCTGGTGGGGTGCCAGCATAAGCTAATCACGATTTCAGTGATGCTGAAGGTGAGCTAGGCAACACACAATGCTGATAGAATAGAGACAAACGGGGGTATTCGCGCACAGCAACCTCACTTAGAATCACAAATGCATACTGGGGGGTGAGACGAACAGTCCTTAAATGGTGCTGGGAGATTCAATCAACAATCGGAGCGGGTCATTAGAATCCATCGGGCGAGGACCAATAGTCAACAGCTAGTACTAGGCGCATGTTGGACCAAAGGTACGGTACACAACGCAGCCTGAGGACCAGGAGCACAGGTTGGACACGTTGAGAGGCTCTTTTTTTTAGAAGGAATAGAAGGATGGATGCAAAGGGTAGGCTAGGTACACACAATGAATAAGAGAATAGAGGTGGACCAGGGCAAACTCGGACAGCACCCCCTAAGCCGTATCGTGGGACATATTACATTAGGAGAACAGTATTTCCAAGGGGGTGTATCAGGGCTCAAGTCATAGCCAGAAATGATCCTTGGTCATGAGCCAATACATTAAAAATCAGAGCTTCAGAATAGGCCCTTGCGAGGGACAGTGGCACGTGCCTCACCATCTGGATGAATGAGGCAGTGCAGGAAAAGAGCTGAAGTCAGAGAACCCTATCTCTGGGGTGTCCCTGGGGGTACACAGATAAAAAGGTTCAGCTGCCTGGCAGAGAGCAATAGGTTCCTCCGGAACATCGTCCCGGTGCTAGAACAAATTTTGCTTTGTGCCTGAGGGGACCTGTCAGTGGTCAGTAAACCACATCCAGTATGGCAGGAGTCCCAAGGTTTAACAATAAATATCTTCAAATAAGGACGTAAAAAGAGCAATTGCCTGCACAAGGTCCTTGAGATGCCCTTGCGAGGGAAAGTGGCACGTGCCTCACCGTCTGGATGAATGAGCCAGTGCAGGAAAAGAGATGAAGTCAGGGAACCCTTCCTCTGGGGTGTCCCTGGGGGTACACAGATGAAAAGGTTCAGCTGCCTGGCAGAGAGCAATAGGTTCCTCCGGATCATTGTACAGGCGCTAGAACAAATTTTGCTTGTGTGCCTTAGGGGACCTGTCAGTGGTCAATAACCACATCCAGTGTGGCGGGAGTCCCGAGGTTTAACAATAAATATCTTCATATAAGGACGTAAAAGAGCAATTGCCTGCACAAGGTCCTCGAGATGCCTTCACCACAGGGACTCTTGAGACAAGTGCAATTGCCCGAACAAGGTCCTTGGGATCCCTTATGGCAGGGACTCAGAAGGCAAGTGCCTGGACAAGGTATTGGGATGCCTCTAGGCAGGGATACATGAGGCATAAGGTTAAATGGTCAGTGCATGACGGAGACGGCATTCGCAGCCCAGGCATGGGCCACACATTCGGCAGAAAGTTGAAGCCTGGAAACTGTGACTCGCCATATCAAGGGGCAAAAGTAGAGCTGTCACAGCAGATGGAAGCAATGTATGACAACCTGGAAGAGACATCATGACTGTAAGGTTGATTCATTACAGGATTAGGCAAATTATGGTCATTAAGATGGAATAAATGATAGGAGGTATACTGTATAACTTGTTATGAGACGGCTTATGTTGTAATCCGAGATAAGCAGAATGAGCATGTTTATTACCAATGCCATCATGACAAACATGTACTAACGTATGATGTGAATAAACTGTGGCCGTTCTAACACCACAAAGGCCTTGGTGTACATAATTGATGGGAATGAAGAAAGGTGGGAGGGCCCATGAGATGCTCACACAGTTGGGATGGGTTTTATCGCCGATTGGGAGGCACAGCCACCTTTAGAGGGATGGTGGCTACCCCCAACCCCCCCCCCCCCACCTGTGGGTGGCAGACAGAGTGCACGGCAGCAGCAGGGCGCGAGTTCCGAAAAGGGTCAGCGAATGACCAGGGCAGGTTGGATTTAAAGGACCCAATCAAGGAGGAAGGGTGTGGTCATGAGCGCAGCCATAAAGGAGTCCGGTAAAAGCAGTCCACAGGTTTTTTGCAAGAAGAAACTGATCCCACCCACCCACACCAGAGAAGGCAGGTGTTGCAGTTGCAGTGAGATGAGGGGGTAGGGGGTCACAAGTTTTAACAATAAATATCTTTACATAAGGACGTAAAAGATTAATTGCCCGAACAAGGTCCTTGGGATGCCTTAACGGCAGGGACTCTTGAAACAAGTGCAATTGCACAAACAAGGTCCTTGGGATGCCTTACGGCAGGGACTCTGGAGATAAGTGCCTGGACAAAGTCCTTGGGATGCCTTACGTCAGGGATACTTGAGACTTTATTTAAAATGGTCAGCGCATACAGACACGTCACTTGCAGCCCTGGCATGTAAACAGGGCCACGAACGCCACACATTGGGTAGCAAGTTGAAGCATTGATGCCGCAACCTGCTTTACCAAGTGACAGAAATAGAGCTGTCACAGTGGATGCAAGCAATTTATAACAACCTGGAAGAGACAACATAACTGTAAGGTTGATTCATTGCAGGATTAGGCACATTATGGTCATTAAGATGGAATAAAGTATAAGAGGTATACAGTACAACTTGTTACAAGATGGCTTATGTTGTAATCCGAGATAAGCAAAATGAGCATGTTGATCACCAGTGCCATCATGACAAGCATGTACTAACGTATGATGTGAATAAACTGTTGGCCGTTCTAACGCCACAGAGGTCTTGGTGTATATAATTGATGGGAATGAAGAAACGGTGGGAGCGCCCATGAGATGCTCATACAGTTGTGATGGGTTTTACCGCCGACTGGGAGGCACAGCCAACTCTAGAGGGAAGGTGGCTAACCCCCCCCCCCCTCCCCCTGTGGGTAGCAGACAGAGTGCGCTGCAGCAGCAGGGCACGCGAGAGTTACAAAAAAGGAAAAGGGAAAAGAGTCAGTGAATGACCAGGGCAGGTTGGATTCAAAGGACCCAATCAAGGAGGAAGGCTGAAGTCACAAGTGCAGCCATAAACAAGACCGGTAAAAGCAGTCCACAGGTTTTTTGCAAGAAAAAATTGATCCCACCAACCCACACCAGAGAAGGCAGGTGTTGCAGTTGCAGTGAGACGAGGGGGCAGGGAGGTCACAAGTTTTAACAATAAATATCTTTACATAAGGACGTAAAGGGGCAATTTCCCAAACAAGGTCCTTGAGATGCCTTAACGGCAGGGACTCTTGAAATAAATGCAATTGCCCAAACAAGGTCCTTGGGATGCCTTACGGCAGGGACTCTGGAGAAAAGTGCCTGGACAAAGTCCTTGGGATGCCTTATGGCAGGGATAATTGAGCCATTAGGTAAAATGGTCAGCGCGTACGGACACCTCACTTGCAGCCCTGGCATGGACACAGGGCCACGAATGGCACACTTTGGGTAGCAAGTTGAAGCATCGGAGCTGCGACCTGCTGTACCAAGTGACAGAAGTAGAGCTGTCATAGCAGATGGAAGCAATTTATAACAACCTGGAAGAGACAACATAACAGTACGGTTGGTGCATTGCAGGATTATGCAAATTATGGTAATTAAGATGGAATATAGGATGGGAGGTATACTGTATAATCTGTTATGAGATGGCTTACGTTGTAATTCGAGATAAGCAAAACGAGCATGCTGATGACAATGCCATCATGACAAGTGTGTATTAACACATGATGTGAATAAACTGCAGCCGTTCTATACCACAAAAGTCTTGTAGTTTATAATTTATGCGAAGGAAGGAAACGTCGGGAGAGCTCACAAGATGCTCCCACAGCTGGGGGAGAGGGTTCACTTAGTCAGGTGGCCTCTCAACTCGGTAACGCACACACGCAGTCTGCAGATGTATACCTGAAGCTGGCAAACTGTAAAACCCATGCTGATACACAAAACAACAAGCATTTGCACTGCAATAGGTCTCGCATTTGCGAGAGTTCAAGTTATTAGCATTCTCAATGACAATGCCTTTAACCCATGTGTTTCGGTGTGCAGTTGAGTGGATGTATGTGCTGTGGAGTTGAATTATGTGGCTTGAATTGGAAAATAGTTGTGGAATTGGGGGATTTTAATTGTACATTGTGTAGCATGTCAGAGGACGATAGATGTGGAATGTTTTGGGATGATGCTTTGTCCCATATGCACTTTAATCACTCTTCTCAGGGGGATCATTTTAACAACTTACTTGCTAAGTTCGATTTGGGTTTTGCTAATGAAATCTGCATTATCCCATCCTCTCCGCATCCTACTTTCCATGGAAGGGGCTGTGCATCCACTATTGACTATGCTATAGTATCTAATAAGTATGCTAAAAGAATGTATTCCTACAAGGTTGCTGACATTGTTTTAAGTGACCATTTCCCGCTCTGCGTGGCCATTTTTCTGCCAAAAGCAACCACTTTAAAGAATACTAAAATGGTGAACGGTATAGATAAGGAACTTACTATTGGTAGTATAAACGGTTACTCGTTGAAGTGGGCTATGGTGGATCCATCAGTAATACTTCAATCAGTAGTTGACAAATGTAGATCTGAGATAATTACTTGCTTAAGGGAAGATTCTACTCCTAAGATGCTCCTTGACTCCTTCCTGTGTATTTCTGATGAAATCAGAACCTCCCTCACAAGACAGATTAAAAATGATAAACAAAAAGGAGGCTGGTTCGACTCTAGTTGTACTAGAGCTCATCTATGATTAAAAAAGGAATTGCATAATAAATCTAGATGTCCTGAGGAAGTTAGCAGGCTCAGGACGGAATAAAGAACAGCTTTAAGAGATAGAAAGAACTCCTTGAAAAAAGAAGCCTGGGAAGCCCTGCACTTAGCATCCTCCAGAATTGATAGTGCAGGTTTTTGGAGGGTTATTAGAACACCCCTTCTTAGGGAAGAGGTGGGCCCGAGGTTGGAAATTGCTATTCCCGAATCAGATTGGTGTACCCACTTCTCTAAAGTATATGAGGGCGAGCGAAGGCCGAGTTCCCAGACTTTTGTTACTGCACATTCCGTATCAAGGAACTTGTTGTTTACCTTGGAGGAAGTAGAAAAGCTTTGCAGGCAAGCCAGGGTGGAAAGGCCCCTGGCCCGGATGGTGTTCCTATAGATATCTTTAGGGCCACCCCCGGCCTCTGGGGCCCCCTCCTTGTTCAGGTGTTAAATGCTAGCTGTATCTCGGATTTTTTGCCTACATGGGTAGAGTCTGTAATAGTACCAATTTATGAAAAAAGAGATAGGCACGACCCGGGCTGTTATAGGCCCATCTCTCTTTTAGATTCTTTTGCAAAAATAGCGGGTCGGATAGTCCTGAATCGGCTTCTGGATTGGGCCAGTGAAAACTCTATCCTATCCGATTTACAGTATGGCTTTCGCTCTGGGTTAGGTACAGTAGAACAGGGTATAAATCTTTTAATGCTGGTCGGGAAATATACAAGGGCCAAGAAAGGGAATCTTTTTCTGGCCTTTGTTGACCTCTCGGCGGCATTCGACTGTGTGATTCACTCGAAATTGTGGTTAATATTGGGACAACTTGGGGTTGATGATAACATTATTTATTATCTTAAACGTTTTTACAGCAACGCATCAGCCCGCGTTCGCTATGGCTTGAAGGGGGAACGTACCAATAAAATTCCAATCAGGAGCGGCGTCAGGCAGGGCTGTGTCCTGGCTCCCTTCCTTTTTAATTTATATATCAATGGATTGGAAAGAGAACTTTGTCACAATAGTTTTGATCCCCCATATGTCGCCGGCCGCCCAATCCCAGCACTTTTGTACGCTGACGATGCTGTGCTGATGTCACGTACTCACGTGGGACTCCAACGTGCGGTGGATAGTTTCTTCCACTTCATGAAGGAGTTGGGTTTGAGAATTAACACATCTAAAACTTTTACAATGTATTGCGGCAAGTGCTATAAATCTAAGAAAGCCATTTTTATTGCAGGTCAGAAGCTGGAAATAACTAAGCAATTTTCATACCTGGGTATATTGTTTACACAGAGTAACTCTTGGACGCAGGCAGTGAGGGCGAAAAAACTTGCGTTGGTTTGCTCTACTGCAGCCCTCAGGAGTTTCTCAAAGAAATTGGGCACCAGACCCCCAGTTGAGCTAATTAAGATCTACTTGGCTAAATGTGTGTCTGGTGCAACTTATGGTAGTGGAGTGTGGGGCTTTGCTGACTCAACTCCCATCCAGGTGGTGAAAAACTCCTTCCTAAAGTTTATCCTTACAGTTCCCAAGAGCACCCCGAACTATAACAGCCATGTAGAATTGGATCTTGCTTTTATATCTGACCGTATTAAGCTGGAGCCTGTGCTTTTATGGCACAGGCTATGGACAAAGGACGAAACTAAGCTTAATAGGGATATTTTTACAGATATTCTAAAATTAGAGGGAGCTTTGAAGATACCATGGCTGAGTTATGTACGGAAATTCTTAACAGATATGGGAAAGCTAGAGTACTTCCAACATCCACTTACTTTCTCAGCCATTTCACGTAAGGAACTTAAGAGGGAGGGGTTGGCTTTTTTAGATTCTTTAAGAGTCACATCTGAGGTGTTAAAACCTACTGTCCTGCATCACCAAATGATTTTATCCACTTTAATATTCAGCCCTACTTGATGCATGTCCCAAATAATTATGATAGATTTCTTTTGTCCCGCTTTAGATTTGGAATTTTTCACAGACTTGTTAGCCATCCGACAATAAATAACTGGTTGCATGAATTACCCCCTTGTGCATGCGATAATGTATCCCCCCAGAGTACATTACATGTAGTCCTTTTTTTTAAATTTTATGACTTAATTAGACATAATATGTTACTGCCTTTACTGAGAGAGATGGGCTATCGGCAATGCCGTGTGGCTATGCTTAGCCTCCAATATTTGGATAAACATCTATGTGTTGCGACAAAGACTCTGTACCTGAGAAATGTGATGCACACTAGAAAGAGCAAGCTCCTATGATGCATTGTGTAAACTTTGATGTTATGGACCCTGAAGCACTTTATCTTTGTACATTACTGTCCCTGTACGCCATTGTGATTATATAATGAATTAATGATTCTTTTTTAATTAGAATGTTTTTTATGTACACTTTTATGATTGCTTTTTAACAATCGAATAAAGTTATATTTGAATTTGAATTGTGTGGGTGGAATTGTGATGTGTATTTGTGTAGTGGAAATATGTGGCATGGTGAATAGATAGGGACGAGAGCTGCATAGAATAGATATAAAGGAAGATAGAGAGGGATAGGTAGTTTGTGCACAAAATGGTGAATGAACTCCAGACAGAGGAGCAGAAAGAGTATGTGAGAAAGAGAGAAAGAAGGGAACAGCAGGGTACAGACGCATAAAGAGGGAAGGACTGTGTATGTAAAAGAGACCCTAAGAACAGGAAGAGAGCTTGGGTTTGAGGGATGGAAATGTTGAATAGGCATGGGAAGGAAATTGTGGTTGAAGACCCGAAGTGAACCGATATGAGAGAGCCAGGAAGAATGCATGAGAAAGGGAAAGAGACTATGAGAGAGAGTGAGATAGGGATGAGCGGGAAGGGCAACCAGAAGAGTGGGGAGGAGGCGAGAGGTGGACCAATGCACAGCATGAGGAGGTGCAGGAAGGTAGAATGTGTGAGTAGGCAGTATAGAGAGGAGACAGAGAGTGTGAGAGAGGAATGAGAGGGAGCAGTGGAATTGCAAGATGAGAGGGGGTAGTGGCAGTGTGAGGGAACACCCCCCAGCGCCTTGAGACCCTCACAGGTGAGTAGTGCACTCTACACATTTCCTGATTGATTGATTGATTGAGAGGGGCAGTGGCTGTGTGGGGGAGAGATGATAGGGTTGGTGGAAGTGCGAGTTAGATATTTGTTGTTTTGGAATTGTTTGATTTGGAATTATGTGGTGTGGGATTGTGTAGTGTTGTTTGGAGTTGCGTAGTGGAAATATATGGTACGGTGTGCTTTGGAATTATGTGGATAGTATTTAAATGGTATAACCCTTTGTGGAATTAATTAGAGTATGATTTTGTGTTATGGAGTTACTTATGTGGAAATGTATTATATATTGTGTAGTGGCATGTTGTGGACTTAAATTATGAGTAATTCTGTTAAATTTTGTGGCATGATGTGGGAATGTGTGGTGTATATTGTAGGTATGTGGTGTGTTGTGGAATGTGTTGTGTAGTTGAAATATGTAATGTGGTATGGATTTATGTGGTGTGGATTTCAAATGTGTGACAGTGAGAGGAGGGACTATGGTAAACATATGCAAAGCAAAGCTGGGATTGTGCAGGGTACCATTCAAGGTCTGTAGAGAATTATTGGAACATGCAATATATTCACATGAGTATGGTGAGAGTAGCTAAAAGAGTACAGAGCAAGGTGCGCATAGCAGAGATCAGAATGAATGACATGTGGTGTGTATGAATGACATAAAGTAGTGGGTAGTTGATGTGGCACATGCAGAGCTTAGCAGAGGGCAGCAGACCATGGCTCAGGGGTTGCAGAAATTGGTAGAGGGATGTAGAGAGTGGTTTAGGGTGTACTGAGAGTGGCACCACATGCAGAGCAAGGAACACGGCTGGCAGATTATGTCTCTTTTGTGCTGCACAGCTGCATAGGGGTGAAGAGAATGACACAGCCTGCAGACCATGGCTTAGGTGGTGCATAGCCTGGCACCAGATTGCAGAGCATGACACTGGGCCTATAAACCATGGATTAGGTAGCGTATTGCCTGGCGCAGGAATACAGAGCAGGGTGTAAAACTTGTTCAGCATGTCTCAGGGTGCAGAGGTCGCTACAGGTCTTGCAGACCAAGGCTTTAACAGTGCATAGGCAGGCACAGGGATGCAGCGCATGGTTTAAAACTTACTATCAGTGGCTGAAGGTTGAAGAGCATGAGACAGGGCAAGCAGACCATGACTTGGGCAGTGCACAGTGTGGCAGAGCATAATTTAGAAGGATGTGCTTAGCGTAGCACAGCGTGTAGAGCCTGGCACAGGATCCGCAGAACACGGATCAGGGATGCATGGGCTGGCACAGGGATGAAGAGCATTGTATATGATGGGTGAGTGTGGCATAGTGCGCAGAGTATGTCACATGATCTGCAAACCATGGATTTTGCTTTGCACAGCCTGACATGGGATTTAGAACATAGTTCAGGATCTGCTTAACATGGCACACCATTCAGAGAATGGCACAGAGCCTAATTTTCTGCAGACCAAGACTTAGGCGGTGCACATCGAGCACAGGGATGCACAGCGAGGTTTAGGATGTGTTGAGCATTGCACAGGCCCTTCAGACCATGGCTTCGGCAGTGCACAGCCTGGCAGAGCATGATTCAGTAAAAAAGAGGTTGGAAGACATTCGCACTCCCTTCTTTTAAACAGAGTTTGTACATTTTCAAAATACAAATCTCGTTATTAGGGTGCTGTTGAGTGTCACCTCCTGATCATGAGGTGTTAGTGCTTAAATAATCTAGGGAATGTTCTTCACCACAGAAAGGACCTACTCGTATTAGTACTCCTTGGCGATCAAGTCGCTCTTACAAAGTTGCCAATCACTTTATAATTTTCAAATGTAATTTATTCATCAAGTATTCCAATGGTAGAATTTCGATCAATTTCAATCATCATATACTTCATTTCATATATACATCACAAGGCGTATTTATCACCATGTTACTTCACAAGAATTTTAAAAGCCCCAATGCCTTTTGGGCCCAGCCCTTCATCAGGGGGTAATCCCTGCAAAGAAAATAACATATGCTTAGGTCCAAAAACTGAATGAATGTGTAAAATTCAATGAACTGCGTGACATGCAGTGCTATGGTGAAAATGAACTGATAATTGGTCATGCTGTGAATGGTACAATCATTGTTGAAAAATGTGGCCAAAGTTACTTAGTGGAACCCGAAGAGCATCTCAAACTGCACAAAAGTGACCCATGCGGTCAATTCTGCGTAACCAAATGTATTGAATGAACCCGCTGGTGCTTAATGGTTTAACAAAAGTGACCCACCTTAAACATCAATAGTGGCCATAGCTACACGGAGTGAAACATGAATAATTGAAACAGAGTACAAAGTTGCTCGTGTTCAACGAAGTTGTGAAAATAATTTTCCCATACAGAGCATACGGACTTCACGTACCTGCAAAGCTCTCAGTAAACACCCGCCGTAAAGCACTTCCTAGTCGCATTCAAACGTATACCATCAGTGCACCGGAAATAAATGCGATAAAAAATCGGAAGTGAACCACCCTCAGGTGTAGTCACCGACAAAAGACTACCATGTAGTCATAACGGTGGGAACAGTATATGAAGAATTAATAAGCGTGCAAAATGATAGATGACGATCGTGAAGCAACAAACTCAAAAAACAAGGGAAAGTAATCCTGCACATGTAAATTGGGAAAGTGTGAACCCACTATGTAAAGTGTTGGAGAGTGAGGGGAATGCTGAACAAACAGAACCGCCCTAAGTCATAGTCAGCAATGAAAGACTGCCGTGTTGCCATGACAGTGTGTATCGCATGTGAAACAATAACAATTGTACTACGTGAAAAATAAAAAGTATACTCTGTAGGCTGTCCCGCAATCCAAGAGTAAATAACCCTCGAAGTATCCCGTGTTGTGAAAAAGAAAGTGTGGACCTACTAAATAAAGTGTGAGGATGTGTGAGAACAGAATACAGTAATTTGCCTCAATATAATACAGATTACTTACAAAAAGCAGCTGAATTCCAATCGTTCATTTAACCCCTTCGGGTGCAGCGAATTGGGTCTGTGTATCCAATACAATTTTCGTTGTAATAGAAATTTCTTATTGTCTCTTCCTTCCTTCTCCTTTATCTGTTCCAATATCATAAATCTCAGTTGGCTAATATTATGGTTCATGTCTGTAAAATGTGTCAACTGTCGATTTTTGATTTTTCATAAGTATGTTGCTGTTAAGTTGACAAGTTTTAATTTTTCGTTCAGTCTTCCCCACATAGGGTAATCCACATGGACATTTCAAAAGGTATACTACATTGCTAGTATCACAGGTAGCTGTCACTTTCAGTTTGGTGGGGGTGCCTTGAGTCGGATGCATCAACGTAGTGCCTCTTATGATACTATTACAGTTTACACAGTTGTGACACAGAACTGTTCCTGTGTGAATTTGACTCTGTGTATTAGTATTCCTATGCAATAGTTGCTTTACATTTTTTGTGTGTTGATCAGCAAAGATCAGAAATTGCTGAAATATTCCTTTAAAATGTATTTCCACCTCGAGTAATGGCCAACATTTTCAAATGACTTGATTTTTTGGGGTACTCGTTGTTGAAAATTTTGACACAATTACCAGTCTCTCGTCAATACTGCTTGTTTGGATTTTCAGTTGAAGTAACTGCGCCCCTTCTTTCTGTTTTGCTCTGTCCACTGTTTCCTGTAGGATAGATGCTGGATATGCCCTTTGATTAAATTTGGATAAGATTCTTTTACTGTTCTCAGGGTATATCTCCTCAGATGAAGAGATATGTTTCACTCTGAGCAACAGCGAGAAGGGAAGATGTTTTTTCAAACTTATTTGGTGGAAACTGATAAAATGTAAAAATTTATTTCCGTCGGTTGGCTTGTTGAACACTGAAGTAACCAGTTTCTGGTCTCGTAGCATGATGTCAACATCCAGAAAGGAAATTCTTTCCCTGCTGATGATGTGTGTGAATTGGATTGTTCATCGATGGTATTCATCTGCCTGATGGCCTGGAGTAAGTCCCTTTCTCAACCTTTCCAAATCAGAAATATGCCGTCTATATACCTGTAATAGGTAATCAAATTGTCTTGCCATACGGTCTTAGATAGAATATGATCCAATTCGAATCGGTGCATAAAAAGGTTTGCATACGCAGGGGCTGCGCTATTTCCCATAGACGTACCCAATAATTGGGTATAATATCTCTCATTCCATATAAAATAACTGTGATACAATGTGAAATGCACGAGTTCCAACAAAAATACTTTAGGATCTTCATTTTTGTCGCTGTCAATCAGGAAGGATTCCATCGCTTAAAGTCCCAAATCATGAGGGATGGAGGTGTATAAAGACTTCACGTCAATAGTACATAGTAACTGTTGAATATTCTCGTCAATCTTGATATTGATTTTAACTAAAAAATCTGTAGTGTCTTGCACATAAGTAGACATTTTCTGAACACTTGTTTGAAAGTGTCGATCAATGTATTTACCTATTGGTTCATGTATTGAATTCCAGGTACTCACAATAGGTCTGAACAGTGCTTTTCCAAACATTTATGAATTTTTGGAATCATGTATAGATAAGGTGTACTTGGGTTATCCTTGATCAATTTGTTTTTATCTTGTTTGGAAAAGTAGGGAGGAGGGACTACCACTTGCTGTGTGCTTTGCTGTGTTGGCCTACAGTGGCTGCTTCTGTCTTGGGCAGTGAAAGGACTGGACTGAACTTTCTGCAATCTACTTTTGTGAGTTTATCCAAGGGTTTGAGGAAGAGCTTTCCCCCTGTTCAAGAAGTCTCAGGAACAGCAAAGACATCAAGCTCTTCTGCCCTCAGCACTGGGGACTGTGTTTTCTGTGCTGCAACAGAAGAAAAGCTACTCGACAACATCTACAATGCAGCTGCCGACTCTGTGTCCTGAAGGCACTGCAGAGGGCAGCACCACACTGCGACCCTGGTCTCACCGACGACGCCTGCTGATGCCGCCACCGAGCCGCTGCTTGCACTGCGACCTGTGGGCACTGCACTCCGCACCGCCTTGCGCCGATGCCTGGGCACTGCAGAGAGCACCGCTGCAACGCCGCACCATGACCCTGGTCTCACTGACGATGCTTACTGATGCCGCCACTGAGCCGTTGCTCGAACCGCGACCTATGGGCACCGCACTCCCCACCGCCTCACTTCACGATGATGCCTTGGCCTCCCCGACGCTGCTGCTCCATGCCGAAATCAACGCTGCTGCTGGCACCGTGGTTCAAGGGCACCGCTTGTAAAGTTACACGATGTATCACCCGCATCGCAGACTTGGCCTACCGACGCCAGCGCCATCGACTCCCATTCGTTAGCAATGACAGCGCTTTAGCAACAGCGACGCTGCTGCTTGCACCGTGACCTGTCAGCATCGTGACGAGCACTGCCTTCACCTCGCACCGTGACCCTGGTCTCACCGATGACCCCATCTGATGCCACCATCGAGCTGCTGACCGCTCCGCGACCTGAGGGCACTGCACACCGCACTGCTGCACTTTGCACCGCAGCACCCGGTGCCTGCCGACGCCAGCGCTCCTGATCCCAACCGGAAGGAGCTCAACCTGCCATGCGAGTGACTTCAAGGGCCTGGACGCCCTGCATCTCTAACAGGTACTGTTTGCAGGTCTTCCCGACACCATAGCTGGTCTGTGACACCGCAACCGGCCTGAACTGTTTGGATTTGTTTGCTCACGATGCCGTGATAGCCCCGGACGGAGCAATCAACATCAAGGAACAGTTTGTTTTTTTAAAAATCTTTTTATTGTTTAACAAAACAACAACAAAAGACATTAGGTGACTGCAACTGTTTTTACATTTGTCATATATGCATTGCCATACTTCAAAACGGTACACACAGGATAATGACAGGGGGATCACAAGGATTCATGTGCCTCTGCTTCTTCCGGGTGTCTCCGGGGTGCACAGATATCTCTGCAGTACCGATTCCAATCCTCCCAGACCTTACCTCACTTTTGGGGACAACCCCTTGCTACGTAGACTGCCCTCTCTCTAAACATGCACCAATCCATGTCTTCCGCCCATTTGTCTACCCGGGGCGGCAGTCGGGGTCCTCATAACTGTGTAATATTACGTTTGGCTACCATACATGCTAACGTTACCCATTGTTTCTTATAGAAACATAAATCCGTGGGTTCCCACACATTTAAAACACATCTGCAGGCCTCTGGCCTTAATTCCATCCCCAGGACCTCTCTCAGGCAGTCATGGATTTTCTTTCCAAATAGTCCTGCACCTCTGTACAGTGCCACAAAATATGCATGAAAGTTCCTAGCTCCCACGCCCTCTGCGGCACTCCCCATTCTCTGCTCTACCCATTCGAACCAGTCAAGGCCCCGTGATGTACGATCTATGGAGAATCTTTAGCTGCACTAATCTTTTTTTTTTTTTTTTTTTTTTTTTTTTTTTTTTTTTGGTCCTCATCTCACCTGACAAGCCTCTGCGGGTCTTATGAAGCCGCCTTCGTTACTGGTCGCCCCTACGGCTTACCGCACTCGCTTGGGTCATCCGACCAGTCCCATTGTTTTGTATGGGACCCTGGTGTAATCATAAGACCAATGATGTTACAATAATCTTAAGTCCTTGCCCCAGCTCACCAGGGGGTGCCAGATATTCAAGATTTTATCTTCCGCTCCATCGTACTCTAGTCGCGCCATAGCAAATGCAGCTTTGAGCCATTCCTCCCTTTGCGGGGGTAGGGCATCCTTCCACCTCTTACACACTTCCCTTCTTGCCAGCAGTATCAAATTCAGTAATAGGCCCCTGTCTTTCTGCGAAAGGTTCTGGCTGAGTTGACCATCGTCTCCAAAAAATACCAGTTGTATATTGATCTCAATGTTGGTATTAAATATGCCCAGTAAGTTGTCCCCTACCTCAGCCCAGTATCTTGTGAGTGCTGGGCACTCATAGAAAATATGTAAGTCATTTGCTAAGGGTTCTGCGCATCTAGGGCATTTAGGAACGGGAGAAGGAGCAAACTTTGCAATTTTTGCCGGGGTGTAATAGAGTCTATTAATAACAAAAAAGTGATTTTTCTTTAGGCAGGCAGGTTTAACTGATCTGTACAGGGTCTTCAGTGAGGATTCATACAAAAGGTCTGCTGATGGTCCAAGTGGGGATCCTGTCCACACTGCTACAGAAGCGGGGGTCTTATGGTCTTCGGCATCTAGCAGGCTGTTATACCAAATAGATATTTCCTTATTCAGTGGGCTTGTCTCTTGCAACAAGTCTTCAATCTCCCAGTTTCCGCTTATCTCCCGCTTTTCCGCCTCATACCATGATGTTAACTGTATGTATTTAAATCTTGAGAGCCCGGTGCCAATCTTAGCTCTCAGATAATCCCAGGGGAGTATCCCCCCACTGTCCAACAACTCAGACCAGATTTTGACACTGGCCCTCTTTATCGGCAGTGCCAAGCCGTCCTGCAAGCAGCCCGGGGTCCCTGGGCCGTCCCATATAGGGGCATAATCAGAATAGTATCCAATGCCCCATCCATGCCTGAGCCTACACCAAGTCTCCAAAGCTGTCCTTAGAACCTTCAGACGTACCCTCTTGAAGAACCTAGGGGATCCAAATTTGTACAGAAATGCTTCTCCGTTACCTCCCCCTTCTACCCGCACCATTTCACCTAATAGCCTCCCCCAAGCTGATTCCCCTGGCTTAACTAACAGCATTCGTATGCTTTTAAACTGGAACGCATCTGCATATAGTCTTACGTCTGGAAGCGCCAGCCCTCCTTTTTTTAATCTACGTCTAAGTTTTTTCCACGCTAGTCGAACCCCTTTATTGCCCCAAATGAAACTGTTGATCTTACTCTGTACTTTACTCAGGCTTTTACTTGAAAATGTCAAAGGAATTGAAGAAAAGAGGTATGACAGTTTAGGAAGGATGACCATCTTTACTAAGTTGGTTTTTCCATATATAGTCAGAGGTAGATTTTTCCATCTGCTGAATAAGCTGTCAATTTCCTTTACCACCCTTTTTAAATTTAACTCAGGGATCTTTTCAATTTCCTTCACTACATAGATCCCCAAGTATCTCATCTCTTCACTTTCTGTCCCTGTCCACTCCAAGTTCCAACACATCACCTGCACTAATCTGAACCTCATCTGTATAGCCACCACCCGTGGAGAGGGGACCGCCTCCTACCAGTCTTCATCATCTAGCTCTATCCCATCTGCACTCCATTGTGTCCTGCAAAGTGCCAGTGGATACTCCATATTATTGATAAGTTTTTTGTATATTAGTGAAATGGTCTTCTCTGGAAGGTGACTGTCCAGCACTCGGTCCTCAAGAGGGGAAGCGTCAGGGAGTGTCGTACCCCTGGGGATGTGTGTGAGCAGAGCATGTCTGATTTGAAGGTAACAGAAGTGTTCCCTGTCGTGGAGGTGGTCTTGCTGCTTGAGGGAGTGAAATGTGTGGAATGTGTCCTTTCCCCAGATATCTTTAGTCTGGGTGATCCAGATAAGGTCCCACTTGTCAAATCCCTTGGATTTCCATAAGCTTCCCAGTTTCTCGGAATTCCATAACGGGGTGGCAAGTGTGAGCCTCCCGTCCCACTTAAGATGTCTGTTGGCCGCGTACCATACCTGCGCCGCGTGGGCCATAGGTCCTGTAAGAGGAAATCGACCAGGTCTAGTGTAGAGTGCCCTTGTGAAGTCACCCCCGGCACCTCCCAGCGGTCCATCGCATATTCCGGGTTAGGGGCGGTTCACCACCGCTAGCTGGGAGGCCCAATAATATTTCCGAAGGTCTGGCAACCCTATTCCCCCATCATACCAGGGAAGAGTGAGCTTGAAGAACGCAATTCAGGGCTTACCCTCCCAAAGAAGCTGTCACAGGAGGGCCTCTATTTCCTTAAAATAAGACGCCGGTACAGGGTCCATCGCGTTTTGGAGTGCATATAAAAACTGGGGAAAGGCCATCATTCTGAAAAGTACTGCCCTACCCAGAAGCGAAAGCGGAAGTGCCCGCCACTGCGTCACATCACCCCTAAACCGAGCCATAGGAGGGCACAGGTTTTTAGTATACCGTAGCTTCGGGTCAAGCGTGATATAGATACTGAGGTATCGAAACCCTGTTGGTTCAATTTGCATCGGGCAGGTGTCGGTGATCACCGGTGGGCCGCCTCTAAGGACAAAGAGCACTGATTTTGACCAGTTTATTGCAAACCCGGAATACCTCCCGAATATAGCGAGCACGTCCAGAAAACATATCAGGGATCCCCTTGGGTTGGTGAGGTAGAGTAGGATATCATCTGCGTACAATTACATTTTGTCCTCCCAATCCAACATCCATCGCAGCCCACGTATCGACCGGTCCCATCGAACCCACGCCGCCACGGGCTCTAACACCAGAGCAAACAGGAGGCGTGACAAGGGGCACCCCTGTCTCGTGCCCCTGCCAAGGAGAAAGTCAGCAGACTTTCAGTTATTTACCACCACTCTGGTGAGGTGATTAGCATACAATAGGCGCATCCAGGCAGTGAACCTGGGCCAAAGCCCATCTTTTCCAATACAGCAAAAAGGTAGGGCCACTCAACCCTATCAAATACCATACTGGCGTCTAATGACACCAGTGCCGCCGGTTCCTGGATCATTTGGGTCCTACCCAATACCATATGTAGTCTTCGCAGGTGGAGAGCAGTGTTCCGGTGCGGCATGAAGCTGGATTGATCCGGATGTACTAAGGTATTGATAACTTTGACGAGTCTTGTCGCTAACAATTTAGCCAGGTCCTTAGGTTCAGCGTTCAGCAACGAGATAGGTGTATACGAGGAGCAGAGCGTCTTGGGCTTACTTGCTTTGTGGATGACTACAATATTTGCCACCCGCTGGTCGTATGGGAGCTGGCCCCTCTCTCTACTCTCTACAAACATGGATCGGACAAATGGAGCAAGTTTGTTAGCATTCAGCTTATAGAGTTCAATGGGAAATCCGTTCGGGCCCGTGGCCTTCCCGGAGTGTACTCCTCTAATGGCCTGTGCCATCTAATTGTTTCTGAGTGGGGAATCTAAATAGTCCCGGTTGTCGTCTGATAGTGAGGGCATCTGAATATTTTTGATCAGTGCTACATTGTCAGCTTCCGAATACGACCCTGCTGAGGTGTATATCCCCCAATAGTATTCCGAGAATTCATTTGCAACGTCGTTCGGGTCCGTAAGCATGGTGGAGTATCCTCCCTGTAACTCTGGGACCAGCCGCAACGCCCAATCTCCCTTTTCAAGCCAAGCAATTAGCTTGTCGGCTTTATCGCCATGCTCGTAAATCCTGCTTTGAGTCTCATCATTCTGCGCCTTGGCCCTATCTCTCGCTAGGCTCCTATATTTGCCCTGGCACAGCTTTAATTGGTGCACACCTTCCGGAGTGGGTGCTCTGGATAACTCTAATTCCCGTCTCGCTACCTCCGGCTCCACTCTCTCCATTTCCGCCTGCCGTTTCTTCTTTTTCCACGCAACTAAGGACAAGACCTCCCCTCGAATAACAGTTTTATATGCCTCTCACAGGGTCTGTGCCGAATCAACTGAGTCCCTATTTTCTTGGCAATACCTTTCTGTAATCTTAACCACTTCCTTCTTGGTGACGGGGTCCTTCAAACGCCATGCGTTAATTGGGGCTACCCTGCCTGCATCAGATTGTCCGGTTTCCAACCAGAGCCAGATCGGAGAGTGGCCAGAAATTCCCCTTCCCAGGTGTTGCACCTCCCGAATCATAGCAGCCTGGACTGCCGGCAACAACACATAGTCTATTCTAGACAGGCTATGGTGTGCGGCGGATACATGCGTGTAATGCACCCCACTCGCATTGCGTATCCTCCAGCCATCAACCAGTCCTGTCGTGTCCAAGAAGTCGGGGAGCCACCTCTGTGCAGGTTGCAATGTTCGGGCCGGATGTCTGTCAACCTTCCCATCCACTACTGCATTAAAGTCCCCCCCATCACAAGAAGGCCCAATGGCAGTGTCAGGAAAATTGTGCCTAGGTCTCTAAAGGTGTCAGATTGAAGGCCAGGGGGGACATAGATGTCCATAAAAGTGACTGTCTGTCCTTCCCCTTGACCCGATATGCCAATGTAGCGACCTTTCTGGTCCGACCATGTGGCCTGAATGCTGAGGGGAAAAGAGTTTTTCACCAAAATACCAACCCCCCTAGACCCTGTGGTAAAAGCAGCGTGTGCTGCCAATTTATAACCCCCTCTGTGTAGGGCCATGCAACAATTACCGATAAGATGAGTCTCCTGCAATAGCACAACATCCTGGAAGTGCCGCCCCACTAACTGGCTCACCATTCTCCTCTTAATTTTGTCCCCAAGGCTGTTAACATTCCAACTAACCACAGTCATCCCCAATCCCCTTCTAGCACTTGACATTTAAACGGTGTGGATGCAATACAATCCTAGCTTTGTTTCCTGATGTCGGAAAAAAAAACCAAGGAAGAGCATAGTTCAAACAATTCTGCACACAATATGTTTTTGAACTCAAAAATCCTCACCCGCCCCAGACCTCGTCCCCCTCCCTGCACCCCTGTATATGGCTGTTGCCCAACCCCAACTAGCAGTGTGCCTGTTGCCCAATATCTAACCTACTAACCAACTAACCTTCCTAAACACATCCACAAATTCCGGGGTCATCCACAGCAATAGTACAAGCACTGATTCAAGTCAATGATATTTGCTGCAAAACTGCCCACCACCTGTCAATTCAAAATTGCATGTAAGATCTTGCTTCCTTCTCCATTCCTGTTCTTGCAAATCATCTCCTCCGCCATGGTTCTGCCCTTAATGTCCATTTGTATGTCTGTTGTCCAGCCAGTCTGACACCACTTCAGGGTTATCAAAGAACCAAGCCTTCCCGTCTGATTCTACCCTCAAGCGAGCCGGGAACATCATGGCATACTTTAGTCCCTTGTCCCTGAGTTTCTTCTTCACAAGAAGAAAACTTTGTCGCTGCTTCTGCACCATCTGGGTGAAATCCGGGAAAAAGGAGAGCGTTACATTTTCATATCGCAAAGGGGGCCCTGCACTCGCCGCCTGTAAAATCACATCCCTATCTCGGAAGTTCAATATTCTCACAATCATCGGGCGAGGGGGTCCCCCAGACCTATGCTTCCCCCCCGGAAACCTGTGAGCGCGTTCTATTGTGAAAAATCCCCCAGTCCTTGGGGCTTGAGATGATTAAGGACTATGTCCTCCACAAAGAGATCCGGTGCAGGGCCCTCCGATTTTTCAGGCACCCCCAGGATGCGTATGTTGTTACGTCTATACCTTCCCTCATATTCGTCGAGCTTCCGATCTGTCAGGTCCAGCGAGGTCTTGAGATTCCGTACCTCCCGCTGCAGCAATGCAACATCATCGGTCAGGCTGGTGGTTTTAATATCAAGCGACTTTACTTTCTCACTTGTCTTTGTTAGATCTGCCCGTAGCAAGTTGACCTCAATCTTAACAGCGTCCAACTTGTTGTCCAAGGCCTCCATCTTTCGGCCCAATGATTCTTGGACCCCATTTATAGCCGCCATTACGTCAATGAGTATTGGGTCAGCTGGAGAGCCCCTCAGCATCGTGTACCGGTCTAGCCTGTTAGACTGGATATTTTTTGACCCTCTAGAGGACCTAGGCAGGGCCTTATCAGCGTCCAGCTTGGTCGCCATCCAATTGTCTTCTAGCCTCCGCCCTGGGTCACCTCCTCCGACACTCCTCACAGGGCCCCCCGTATGTCGTCCCGTAGCCCTGTATCACTCCACAGGTTTACCGCCCTCAAGACACCTACTAAGGTGGACATCTCAACTATAATTCAGTCAGCAGAGATACAGGCAGGCACACCGGTGATCTCAGCCCCAGCCATGTCTCTCTCAAGTCGTTGATGATCGGTCTGACACCGTGAAGGGCCACTATCCCGGCCTCAGTCTTGTTCGCCGTTGCTTACAGTCTACAATGCGGGGGTGTATGCCCAAGCCAAACAGGGCCGTTGATTCGGGGGGTCTCACTGGATGCACCAAGTGGCCTGCACCCACCCTATCCTCCGCGACTGGAGCTCAATATTTGGGGGCCCTGTAGCAGTATCAGCAGTGCGTGCACATGTTCCCACTTCTGCCGCTCTCAGAAGGCCTCGCCCCAGGACTTCACTTCCGCTGTGGGGACCAGAAACACCTGTTCAGGGCCTCACAAAGTCTAGTGGTCATAGTGCACCACAGGTCTGTTCCTAGGAGCCAGGGGCCCCGGCTGTAAGCATTAACAGTCAATGTGGAATTGCCACTAAGGATTTCAGGCCCCCGTGCCCCCTGCCAACGCACCTCAGCTATTTGCAGTACGGGTCCCTCTGCATTTATGGGACGGTGTAGCACCTCATTTCTAGCCCCAAGGGCTGCCCCAGCCAATGCTCGGCACTCTGCCGCTCCAGCTGGCGGTCCTCGCCCACCCAGCGCCGCCGCTCCTTAAAAGGAGAAAGGTTGCGGATGGACAGAGCTGCTGCCTGTGTGGCAAATCTAACGCGAAGCTGTCGTCCTCTCATAGGCAGGTCATCAAGTTCCGCCTTAGCAATTTCAGACAACGCTCGAGACTCCAGTCTAACAAATCCAAAGCCTTTGCTTTTATTTGTAAAAACTTCTCCGGGCTCCCCATACTTGGCAAAGAGGCCCTTTAAATTCCTCTTCTGTGATATCAGCGGGAAGGTCACTGACAAACAGACGACAGCGTTGCGTATACGTTTTCTCTCCTGGCCTTCTCAGAAGAGCCAGCAAAGCTACAATGCCCCCTTCCTTAGGCTTCTCCTCTTCTGCATCTTCCGGCTGGTTATCCTCATCCTCAGCTCCGCCGTAGTGCATGTATACCCGCTGCTGTCACCTTTCTTCTCGTTGTTCCTGTCGATACTGTTCGTGTGACCGATGTTGCTGTGCAGTGGGTGGGTAGTCCTGGAAATAGTATACCTCTTCCACCATTCAGGGAAGCGCGCCTGCACCGAACAGTGCACGGAGCAGCGCTCCCCCCTCGCTCTCCTCACAGGCGCTAAGCAGCCCATGTATGTTGCATGGGGCAGGAGAACAGAAAGGAGCGATGAGGCAGACCTCCGACACTCCGCGAGGTCCCCCGCAGTCGATACACTCCCAATCCCGTGCTCAGGGTCTGAGCCGGCAACTTCTGGTTTTCAGCCCGACTTCAACGATGTCAGTTGCGGGCACAGCTCCAACCCAGCTCCCGGTCTCGGGCGGGTACAGGCTGCACACTGCTGGACCGCGTAACAGCGGCCCCAGATGTCCCAGGCGGGCCGGGGTTGCAGCAGAAAGCACCGCAATCTCTCAGCCAGCTGTCGGTGGGGTCAAAATCCAGGATGGGCATCAGGATGGGTCTGCTGAGGGAAGGGGCTGACGGAGCTGGGCGCTCACGCGGCCATCTTGGTTCCGCTCTTGGCTCCTCCTCCAAGGAACTGTTTTTAAAGCGTATTTTGTTAACTGTAGATTTGTAAGTACTGTATTCTGGATTCTTCTCGTTTTTGGTCTTGTATATAAAAATATTGGCTATTTTTCTAAACTGGTGTGGTGTCCTTTTGTGGTGCTCACACTGTATTACTGTCGGTTATGTGCAAATGCTTTACGCACGGCCTCCAAGATAAGCCTGACTGCTCAGACCAAGCTACCAAGGAGGTGAGCAGGGTTATTTTAGGAGTGTTACTCCCTTATCCTGACTAGGAAGAAGGGTCACTACTTGGACAAAGGTGCAAACCCTTGCCAATGAGAGACCCCATTTCTAACAGACACAAAACAAACAACGTCAATAGCCCGGGAGTCTAGTGGGAAAGGCAGACTGAGGCAGATATTTCTTCATCAAGAACCCTTTAACTTCTATTTTGAGCAGGACAGTGGAAGGGATACCCCTGACTTCGGGGGGAAGAGAGTTCCAGATCCTTGCCGCCATACCTGAGAATGCTTGATTATAGGTCTTTTTTTCTTGAATTTTTGTGGTTTGAGTAAGAGGGTGCTGGCACTTCTGGAGCCTCCTGAACCACATGAGAGCTCCAGTTTATGAGCAAGGTACATCGGGGTCTTGAGAAGGATGGCTTTGTGTGTCATGCAGGCAATTTTCAGCTGTGTCCGAGCTTCATATAGGAGCCATTTCAGGGCTACCAGGTCTGGAGAGATGTGGTTGAATATTTTAGTGCCTGTTACGAGCCCATCCGCAGCATTGATGGCCACCCAAAGGGGAGCCGTTTTCACTCTGGGCAAGCCACACAGCGTTGCACTGCCATAGTCCAGCTTTGCAATCACCAATGCTTGCACTGCAACCTTTAGTTCATGAGCAGGGAGATAGGGTTTGAGCTTCCTTAAGATGCTGGGTTGGAAGTTTGCTCCTTTGGTGAGGGAACTGATGTGCTTTTGCATGTTCAGACGATTGTCTAGTATACTACCAAGCGAGGATGCCGAGTCCATGAGGTGAGGTCTGCAGCAAAGATCAATGACCAGTGATTGTTTGTGTGGTGAGATTAGGAGGACTTCTGTTTTAGAGCATTTAGTTTCAGGTGGTTACGTGTCAGCCAGCTTTTTGTTTCCAGCAGGACTGAGTTGGGGACTGAATGTCCTCAGGGGAGGCGATCTTCAGGTATAGTTGAGTATCGTCCGCATACATGTGATAGTGCATGCTGGATGATTTCAGTTTTTCTGTTAGAGGCTCCATGAACAAGTTAAAGAGCGAGAGAGAGAGTGCTGAACCTTGGAGAACCCCCAGAGTAACCGGTGCAAGATGGACAGGGATTGGTTCACCTTGAAGCGTTGGGAACTATTCAGGAGGAACTTAGAGAACCAATTAAGCACAGGCCCAGACAACCCCATCCTGTGTTCCAGGAGGTCAATTGGGATATTGTGTTTGACAGTGTCAAATGCTGACGGAAGGTCAAGAAGGATCAGTAGGCACGACTCATTGTGGTCCATCATTCTTAACACATCATCGACAGTGTGCGTTAGAGCCGACTCTGTGCCATGGCCTGAGTGGAACCAGATTGGCATTGGCCCAGGAGTTGGAAATGGTCGATATGGTTGCAAAGTTGGGCAAGCACACATTTCACCAGGAGCTTTGCTAAGGTGGGGTTGTTGGAGATTGGGCGGAAGTTATGAAGGTCCCTGGGATCAGCAGGTTTCTTTCAAATCTGGGTGACTTGACTCGATTTTAGGCAATCTGGAATAGCACCACGCCGAAGTGATGCATTGACAATCGTAGTCCACAATGTTAGTAAGGAGGATCTAACTTCCGGAAAAGGTTCGATGGCAGCGGGTCGTTGTAGTGGTTGGAAGGTTTCAGAGTCGACAGCGTTTTGCGCATAGCGCATTCATCCAAGGTTTGGAAGAGACTTCAGGATGCATTGTTTTTGGGGAGGTGTGATTGCACCGGGACCGTGAAATCCTTACCAGGTGGACATAGGGAGGTCAGTGGACTGATCGACAGGTTTTCACAGGCAGATCGTAATTCATTTTCAATCTTATTGGTCTTATCTGTGAAGAAATCTGCGAATTCTTCGCAATTATCCAATGTCCCTTGACCCAGTGATGCGGAGATCGGATGACTATTGGCTTGGGACTTGATGAGTTCAAACAGGTTTTTGGACTTTTTTTGCTTGGTCTAGCTGAGTTCTGGAAAGATTGGTGGCCTTCAAGCATCAGATAAGTTTTTTTAAACATGCTTCTCAGGGATCTTAGGTAGTGAAGATGCTCCAGGAAGGGTTAGGACCTCCACAACTTTTCAGCAAGTCTTAAGATTCTTCTTTCTGAATTAAGACTATCAGTAAACCATGGTTTGGAGAGTTTAGAGGAGATTCTTTTAAGCTGTAGTGGAGCGACTGAGTCTAGTACGTTCATCATTGCGTGATTATAGTGGGCCGTAAGGTTGTGGACATCCGACATGTTCAGTGGGGGGGCCTGATGTTATCACAAAGAGCAGTCAGATCATGCGAGTTGATGTTCTGTAGGCATCTTTTTAACTGTTTTGGGTTCTTGGGCTGGGCTTTACTTGTTCTTACCAATTTCAGGATACATAAGGTGATGCAAAAATAATCTGTCCAATTACAGGGGCGAATCAAGTCCGGGAGGGTGGAATTGGGCTTACCAATGATGAGATCTAAGGTAGCTCCTTTGATATGCATGGGTCTGTCACAGATTTGGATTATGTTGAGGTCAAGAAGGAAGGATTTAAGGCTATTGAACACCACGTCGTTTACATCATTCCAATGGAGGTTGAAATCTCCCAGGAAGATCTGAGAGCCATGGAAGTCTGCATTGGCCGAGATAATGTCTATGATCTGTTCTGTGAAGGTAAGGTTGTTGTGAGGGGGGTGGTAAAACGTGTGCAGTTTCCAGGAGTGATTGTTGCCACCAAACACTTCAATGCATAGGTATTCACAGGACGGCAGCAGGTCAGTCTGTAGTACCTTTACTGTAAGATTGCTCCGATGTAAACATGCAATGCCTCCACCTTGTCCGCAGGATCTGTCCAACCTAATGCTATCATAGTTGGGAGGCATTAAGAGGTACAGGAAGGGGGCAGCTGAGTCATATAGCCAGGTTTCCGTCAACATTACAAGGTCAAGATCCTGTGCCAGGGTGAGGTCGGGAATGTCCGCAGCGTGTTTAGCTGCTGATCTACAATTTAGGAACACGCATTTAAGACTATATGCGTCTGTTGGCGCAGATAGCATGGTGGTGACTTGCGTGAGGTTGTTCTCATTTAAGGTTCTGGTGTTAGGCCTAGGTTCCCTGAAGGGACCATGAGAAAGCACGAGTTGGATACAGATGTCAAAAATTTCAAGCTGGGCAAGGTCTTAAGGGTGCAATGCGCTGGATAGCCATTGGACAAGGTCCCAGTGAAGCAGTTTAATTTCTATGAGAAACCTCTGAGCAGGAAAAATTCAAAATTTGTGCCCCACATAAGTCCCTCACCAGCCGAATGCTTTGGCGATGTTCCCCTGGTGAAGATTTCTATTTTTGAACTTAGTCTCTTTCTTGGAGCTTGGATTCCTCCAGCGGGGCAAGGCTGCAGGCTCTATCCAAATAGGACTCCAGGAGGCTGGATGGCCAGGATGGGCTGGATGATGTTCTACCAAAACCGATTTGCTGAACGGTAACAACCTGGATCTTTGGCCTAGTGCCTGGTCCTCTGAAGGGCTTTGGAGCAAAAACAGTCTGTTAATTCCAGGTGTTTCAGTATGTTAGAAGGAGTACACTTGGACACAGCCAGGATCTCAGGAACAACACTTTCCGGGGCCAAAATCACTCCAGAAGAAGCCACCACCAGCAGGGTCCAGGGCATGTCCAGTTTGAGCTTGTCAGCTGGGCACTGTAGGAAAAGGGCTTCTGTCCCTGTAGCTTAACCGGAGGTCAGCTAATTGTCCCTTGGAGTTCATTTCTTTGTCCTGGGTAGGGTGACCAACCATCCGTAAATTTCACGGACCATCTGAAAATTGGACCTCACGTCCGTTGTCCGTGAGGATCCCTTTTATGGACGCCTTTTGTCCGTAATTATGGCCTTGCAGGGAGCAGTGAGAAACCTCAGCTCCCTGATGGGGATGCCTCGCACTCTTCCTTGAGCACAAGAGCAACTCCACCCTGCCCATTGTCATTCTGTATGGGGCTGATGATTGCCACATTCAGAATGACATTGGGCCAGTCTGGGCTGTTGTGGTGGCCTCCTCCTGCCTCAGTGTACAGCAAGAATATGAGCCGAAATAGACAGGAAAGTCGTACCGTCCCTACAGTTGAGGGCCAGTCCGGGTTTTTCACTCACCACCAGACAGGAGTAAGCCTGATGGAGTACACTTCTTCCATCAGATCATACCAATGTGCGCATAACTAAGAAGCCCTGATGAGAGCCCCTGGAGGTTCCCCGGGGCTTGAAACGCGTGGGCAGTTGCATTAATGGCTGTCACATTAATAAGCATTTGCATTATTACTGGCATTGTATTTCAATGCGAGGAACTTTAAGTGAAATTGATTGATTTTTGTATATATTGCTCCCAGCTTGTGATAAGTTTTTCCTTTAACAAAAACAGGTTTTGAATCTATCAATTGTGAAACATTGGTTGATGAATTATATTTGTTTTGTTGTGAAAAATGTTGTAAATATATGTAAGCTTTTCTAAATGTATGAATAATTTGATATATGTCTTTTTGGATTGACTAGGAGTTTTCGTGTTCGCATTTCTTTAAATGTGTATAAATTAAAGAAAAAAATCAGTTTTCTAGAAAATGATTTTGTTAGATCTGGGGGTCTCTAGTTGGCAGAAGTAGGTACCAATGTTCAAATAGGGACCCTTGCTTCTAGTCAGCATAAGGGGGATACACTCTTTAGATAACCCCCGCTCACCCCCTTGGTAGTTTGGCACGAGCAGAAAGGCTTATCAAAGGCAATGTGTAAAGTATTTGTATCAACACTCACAGTAACACAGTGAAAACACCACAAAGGGACTCTACACCAGTTTATAAAAATAAGGTATCTTTATCTAAACTACACAAGACCAAAATGACAAAAATCCAACATACACAGTTCATGAATATGATTTTAAAAGAGTTCTAGGGTTTGTGTCAAAATAATCCACAGTTGCGTCACTTTTAGCCCAAAGTACCTGTAGATGCGACAAAAGTTCCAAGTGGAAGCTGCAGCTTTGAAAAACAAGCGACGCGTCACTCCTGAGACACTGGGGAGGCGATGCAACAACCCCGCTGCACGCAGTGGGCGTATTGCGCAGATCTGGTCCGTATGGGGAGCGATGCGATACCTTGTATGGATTCCGGTGCGCAGGTTCGGTAGGAAGTATCTCGCACAGGCACGATGTGACGATCTTCGGGACGGCGACAATCTTCGGTGCGGCGACGATACGCGGCGCAGCGTTGATCTCCTCTCGTGGCTCTTCGATGCGTTGGCTCTGCGACGATGTTTGCAGCGACGGGACGTTATCCGCATGTAAGCGATGCAATGGTTTCTCACAGTGAAGACAGGCTCTGCGACGATACTTGCAGCGACAGGAATCTTCCCGCACCGGGGCGATGCGCTCCGCAAGCGAACAATGCATCGGTTTTTGCATCGGCAACAGGCGCTGCGATGATCTTCGTGGCGACAGTAATTTTCTCACACTGCTGATGATGCGCTCCGCAAGATGTTGATGCATGCAAATTGTAGATCTTCTGTTCTTCTTCTTCTCCAGCTCCCCAAACAGCAGGCAACAACTTCCAGAGGCCCCACAACTAGCTCAAGCACTCTAGGAAGGGCAGAACTCACACAGCAGAGTTCAGGGTGGAAGCTGAGGGTGAAGTCCTTTTGTTCCTGGGACTTCTTAACAGGAGGCCAGCTCTCCTCACGCCCTTGGATATCTCTTCAAGCAAGAGGAACCAACAACAGAAACGTCCTTCCCCTCTCCCTGGCAGAAAAGAAAATGCAGGTCAGCCCACAAACACACAGAAGGACAGTCCTTCCTTCCTCTTCAGTCTTCCAGCTTTCTCCTTGGCAGAGGTTTCTTCTTGATTTCAGAATGATCTAATTTTCTACGGTCTGGGTATCCCTTTTTATACTAAGATTCTCTTTGTTCTCTGAGGGCAGAGAGGAATTGGCCTAGTCCAAACCAGTTCTGGTCAGTCCTGGAGAACTTTGTTTACCTTACTCCTTCTTCCCTTTGAGAAAGAGGGGCAGGGTCGTCAGCCGCCCAGCAGGAGGTGGTGCCAGCATTGTGGAAGGCAGGCCCAGCCCTATTTAGGCCCAAGTGCTATCCCCTCCCACCATTCAAGATGCAGATGAAGCTATTCAGCCTAGGGCTGACTCACACAGCTCCTTGGGGCCAACCCAGCCCCTGTCACTCACAAACCAGACAATCAATTCACAAACAGGCCGAGGCACACAGAAAGGTCACACAAGAAAACAGCCACTCTCTAAAAGTGCTGTTTTCAAATACAGGATTTAAAAAACATCTTTCCTAAAAGATGTGTAATTAAATTCTGAGTTCAGGGATACCAGACTTTAATTTTCTATCTTGCTCTTATGGGAAGATATGCAGGTAAACATTATACACCGCATTACCCATTATAGCCTAGGGTCAAGATATCCTTTCAATAGTGAAAAACAAAATTGGCAGTATTTCACTATCAGAGCATGTCACCTACATTAGTACATGCTCGACCTTTCACATACACTGCACCCTGCCCAGAGGGATGCATTGGGCCTTCCATAGGGGTGTCCCATATGCACAGAAAGGGAAGGGTTAGGCCTGGCCCGTGGGGACACTGGTCAGGTCAGCATGGCAGTTAGCAACTGCACAGAGGCACTGCGGTGGCAGGCCTGAGACACCATTTAAGGGCCACTCATGTGGGTGGCACAATCAGTGCTGCAGGCCCACCAGTAGCATTTAATCACCAACCCTGGCACACTTAGTGCACTCTACTAGGGACTTACTGGTCAATCAAATATGCCAGTCATGGATAACCAATCACAATAATAATTTACACAGGGAGCACTTGCACTTTGACACTGATCAGCAGTGGCAAAGTGCCCAAAGCATCTAAACCAGCAAAAACGAAATCCAGCACAGCGGCAAAAATACAGGAGGTAGAGGCAAAAAGTCTGCGGAAACCACGCCAAGGATGTCAGGTCTAACAGGTTTACTAGATAACCATATCATATGGAGTGTTTCTCATTTTGATAATTGCTGCAAAGAAACGTGTGTTCTATTCAGCGTACAGCAGGGCATTCTGTATGATAGATAAAAGGTAAAACGCCCATGCTGCAACGTGAGAATACATTTAATATAAAGAAGCCTGTGAAACAAGTAAAAATCAATATTATATTCAACAAAGCCATGATTGCCTCTTTTTTATTTTAAGCAACTAACAACCACTGACAAAGCCAATAGTCCTGGCTTGTTGGTGTAATGATACTTGCTGTATCATATATCTGGATGCGATGACAGAAACAGCATGATTCCAATCGGGTGGAACACTATGCTAATCACAGTTTTTTAGCCTAGGTGTTTTAAGCCACACCCTTAATTACATCAAACACCCCCTTTGAAGAGACCACACAGTTTTTTTTACCCCACTTAAAGCCCTGGAAACACCACCATGTCACAGTCACCTCACGTCCTGGAACTTTGCATCATGCATGACTCATGACTTTTCAGGTTGCCTATGTGAAGGGGCAAAGTAAGCCCTCAACCACTGCACCCCCTTGCTTTCAGAACTATAGCAAGGGTGAAGTTCTTGATGGTCGTCTTCTGTCTGCAACTCTGCAGACAAAGGTTCAGCTCATAATGTGAAAAGGTGGGTGAGTAAACAAGTGAAGGAATGGGTGAATGGCTGGATGGATTAGTGAAAGGGTGAATGGATAGATAATGAAAAAGGATGGATGGATGAGTGAGTGGAAGGATGGATGAGAGAAAAGGTAAATAGATGGATGTATGGGTGGAAGGGTGGATGATTGAGTGAAAGGATGGCTGGATGAGTGAAAGGGTAGATAGGTGAGTGAATGGGTGGATGGATGAGTGAAAGGATGGATGGATTGATGGATGAGTGAAAGGATGGCTGGATTGATGAATTGATAAGTGAAAGGGTGAATGGATGGATGGTGGAAGAGGTGTGGCGCCGCGGCCAGGGCGACTGACGCTGGAATCTGGGGACCACGGTTCGATCCCCGGCTCCGGCGGCAGGTCCAGGCCCAGCACCATGTGACTCTGGGCAATAGCTCGCTTAATCTTCCCGACGGCCCCCCAGCGCCTAGAGACCCTTACGGGTGATTGTGCGCTTTACAAATGTGGACTTTACTTTATGGATGGATGAGTGAAAGAGTAGATGTAAGGATTGATGGGTGAATGAAAGGGGGTAGACAGACAAAAGGATGGATAGATGAGTGAAGAAGTGAAAGGGTGGATGGATAAGAGAACGGATGGATGGATGGATGGATGGATGGATGAATGAAAGGATGGATGAGTAATAGGGTCAATGAACTGATTCATGAATAGATAAGTGGATGGGTGGGTGGAAGGATAGATGGATGGATAAGTAAAAGGGGGCTGGAGAGAGAAAGGGAGGATGAATGACTGAAAGGGTGAATGGGTGAAAGGACAAGTGACTGGGTGGATGGATGAGTAAGTGAAAGAATGGCTGGATGGGTGAAAGGGTTAATGGATGGATGAATGAGTGAATAGATGTGTGGAAATTTGGCAGAGATCGATGTTAGCATTTAGCTGAAGCCATCTTGTTTCCCGCAGCCATTTTGTCTGCCATGTGCTCGCCATGTGCTCTTTTCTTCTTCTTTGTCATTTGCTCTTGTGCTTTGCTCAGAGAACTGGCTATACTTAGCCTCTGCTACTCTGCACATGTGCAGAACAGTTTGTAGCTGCTCATGCACCTGTTTAGGGTTGGTACTGTCAGGATGTTTCTACTAAAGTCAGCAACTGTTGGCTCCTCCTTCTTTGTTGACTGTGCATTTCTGTATGACCATTTATGAATGTAACTCTCCTATGTGTGCTTGTATTGCCTTCTTTTGAACTCCTGTGTGGGTATGAAAGACCCATGGTTCTTCTACTCCTTGTGCTACTTCATACACTACTGAAGGGTGTTGTGTGAATGTAGTTCCACCTCATGAGGTTAATAAAATATCTCTTTGCTATTTCAGTTTCCGTGCCAACTACTATTTACTGGTCTGAGGACTTTTGTGCAGATTAGGGCGAACCCCTAGCACTGGTAAGCCTTGCTGAGGTCCACCTCTACAGATGGATGGGTGGAAGAGTGGATGGATGAGTGTACGGATGGATGGGGTGAAAGGGTAGATGGATAAATACTGGACAGATGAGTGAAAGGATGGATGAAGGGATGGATGAGTGAAATGATGGATGGAAGGATACATAATGGATAGGTTTGCAAAGGGTTGAATATGTTTGGATATAGATGGGCACACAGACGGAAGGAAAGAATTAATGGTGAAAGACTTAACGATAGATGAAAGAATTACACCTTGTAGAACCCATTATCTTAAGTAACATTTCCAACACATTGGCTTTCTCATTTATATGAGTCATTGTTTCTAATTATTGTGTGTGTGTGATGTATCACACTTCGAAACCCTGCCCTACATACTTGGAATGAGTAACACTATAAAAGAAATTAAATACACATGAGAGACAGTCTATGTGAAGACGAGGGGCACCATTGGAGGGTGGTGGCAAGGCGAGACTGGCCGGATCAGGGATCAGGTGTTTCCCTTGGAGGCTGGAAAGGGGGGTGGGATGGTTTAGTTACTGGGGGCTGGCACTGCAAAGTTCCTTGTATATCCAGTAGTTTTGAATCAACAATAAAAGCGGCCTAACTTATATTCAGGTGTGGTTCACCATTGTCTTATGACAAATGTATCTTCTGGAGCGAGATGCGAGTTTTGAGTCGTCTAAGGTAGCAAGCTGGGGGCATACTGAAAAACTGTGAAGTGCACTATTGTCTCAACCTAATATAAACTTATTTTGACTTGTACTTAAGTGGTTGTCTATTTACTTATATACAATTGTGCGACCTCCTCTGATATGTCTGTAAAACTTACCTTTTGTCCCGAAGTTTTGTCCTGAATTTTGACCTCCTGTCCTGAATTTTTGTCCTGAATTTGGACCCTTTGGCCTGAATTTTTACACTCACCGTTCTGAATTTACACCCATGCCAGTTGGTCACCCTAGTCATGGGTAGAAGTGGGCCAGGTCTAGGTTTTCAAGTCCTCACAGGTCTCAACAATAGTGTTCTGAAAAAGATGCCCAGTGGTGAAACTGTGCCCTTGTGTCAGCTACAGTTGCTTGTGACAGGGGAGTTAATCAAATACCTGGGCACAGCCCAGATGATCATCCTGCCCGAGGAACCCCCCTCACCCCAGCCCAAACCTAAGGCCTTTCTTTTGCTCTGGGAGCAGTTTTCATACCTAATCAAGGGAGGGAGGTTTGGCTGCCAGGTGACAGATAGAGATCATGCAGATGGGCCTCCAGAGGCTTTAAGTAGGAAAAAGATTGCTTTCTAAAAGTACATTTTCCAAAATATGTATTACATATCTGACTTCCGCAGGGAATTGGGCTTGAAATAAATAGTTCAAAAAGTCCATAAATTGTATTTGTAGCTGTCTCCTAGCCATCGATTACAATATTTAATATTATATCCCAATTCTTTTCAATGTAATAGTCAATCCTATGGCAACAGCCAATCCATCTACAGTGAAAATAGCTCTTGGGGCCTTTTCATTGTAAGGACATGTTTAACATTAAACGTTTAAGTGTCCTACTTTCAAACACTATGTGCCCTGCCTTATGGGCTGAAGGCGTATGTAGATGTGACTTAATAGTATTTAAAAGGAAGGTTAAGGCCTATCAAATGGCAATATTTTTACAGGTAGTATTTGAAGTATAAGACTGCTGCAGTCAGACTACAATGATAGTCCTGCAGTGATGTTTGCACTGTCACTGTAGTCAGTGGCACCATAGGTGCTGCTGTCCACCAATGACATTTAACTTACAGGCCCTGAGTACACTTTGTACCATATAGTTGGGTCTTATAGATATGTTAAATATGTCAATTAGGTGTATACCAATTTGCCATGTTTTAGGAGTATTAGCACATACACTGGACACTGGATTGCAGTGCACCAATGTGTCCACAATACAGCAATAAAATCTAACAAAAAAGTAGGGTTCACCGCACAAAAAGAGCATTTTTCTACAGGTACTTCATGTGATGTCAGGGAATGATGGCACTTCCAAATTCCAATACCACTTTCGGCATAGCGGAAACATTGTACACCAACGTCTCTTTCCTATCTACTCCCCTTATATTTCCAATAACACAAGAGTGTATTTATAAACAGAATATCACTGAGATAACTGATGATGCTGACACCCTCTATAAATATAAATAATGAAAATGGACTCTAGAACAAAATCGCCATACTTCTAACACATTCTATAACAATAAACTAAATGTCACTGTATCATAGGAGTTGAGTTACAGCACTCACCAACCACTGAAGATCACAAAGTTGTGTGCAGAAAGTTCAGTGTTTGATAAACATGCTTCTCATATAAAATGACTCCCAGTTCAGCAATGTTCGTTCCACTGGGTGCATAAAATCCACAAGCAAATCCTTCAAATAACTTATTCCAGATTTCCAAGGCCTGCAAGAGTGACCTGGGAAACAGGCATATGAGACAACATGAAAAAAATTTAACTTCAAATTCTCCAGGGGTTCCAAGACTCCATCAGTACATTTGTGAAGGGATTTCATTCCCATTGCTTCTCTGTTCATACTGAAGATACAAGATGGCCGTCACCAAACAATTGCACAAGATGAGATTTCCCAGTCTTGCAATATTGTTTGACTTTCACTTTCACTTTGTAGTGTCCTTATCAACAGTGACCCCCATCTTGGATAAGGTATCATTACAAACTGACTCCTGCTGTGAAAGTAATGCAGTATGATTACATTACATTTTATTATGAACTGTGAACCCATCTCTGTTTCCCTCTTCAAACTTATCTGAGATCATGACACACTACCTCTGACTTTTTGGTGAATCACAGCCAATGCTATCATTCTCCCTTCCTTATGCCATGGTACTGCAGCTTAGGATACACCAGACTTTGAGCTGTGCAGGTGTTGTCCTGTTCAGAATAATGAGCAGCACAGTTGATTCTCTAAGAAAGTATATTTACTCAATTGTTAAGTGCACCATATTGAAGACCTCTTGATATCCACATCTACTTTAGACTGTGTAACTAATTCTCACAGGAACAGGACATTTCTGGGGGCATGTTAGGACATGGTTTGAGGTTTATGATTTCTTTCCACCAGATGTATGTCAATTGAAGCGAAATGCAGAGACACAAAACCATTACAAAGAAGGGACTGGCACCAAAGTGTGTGGTAGGAAGGTCGAAATATTATATGATATAGCTGGGCAGCTTTACCATGTAATATTTACAACGTACCTAAAAGTGGATCTCAGATTCACACTAGCAATCCTTAGCTCAGGCCTGGTAGAGTGGCAATGAGAAGGCAGGCTTACTAGGAGGAAAGTGTGCATTTCAAAGCAGCGACATGGACGATAAGTAATTGACACCACTCAAAGGATCTCTGACACCAATTTATAAAACTGGAGCTTATTTTTATATAAATTTAGGTACAGAAAGAGTCCGTATAACCATAGTTATTGATTTTACAGTGAGAATGAAATCAATACTTTGCAGGGCCGTCCAACTTTATTTACCATTGCGGTCAATGGAGACAACACAAAGTGACATTCCAAACTTGCAGCGTGAGTTCAATGGAACCTACTTGGAGTAAAGTTCTTACAGGTCCACAGACCAACCTTCGACAGTCAGAACAATGTTACCTTATCAGGGAGTCCAGGTGCAGGGGTGACTTGGCTGTCCTTGGTGCTGAACAGTAGCCGCAGTTGCTGAAAAAGCCGTCTTGTGACTCTCAGTCACTTATTGGTTGATTTCAGGGGAGCCCCTTGGAGGTGATGCTTGGACAGGCCCCTGGACCAGGAATCATCAGGCAGAACAGCACAACCTAGTTTGGGCATCTTGGGTGCAGAGGTGTGCCTGGCTATCCGTGGTGCTGAACGGGAGCTGCCGAGGCTGTCTTTATCAGGTGAGCCAATGCTGGAAGGTTGGGCTGCAAATACTCAACAACTGTGTCACAGAAGCAATGCAGCTACAGAACATGGCTGGGGTAAGATTCAAACAATACCATCAATATTACCAGAACTTTAGTAGTGTACAATAAGTGCTCAAGGGAAAAAGAAGGAACCGGCCACCCACATTTCCACATGTTCTCCATGGACAGGGGTCACAGAGAGCAAAATACAAAACTGAATCCCATTCCCGAGCAAACAAATGAGTATATCTAAACAGAAGGAATAAAGTCCAAAAAATATGTTTTAGTCCATAGTCAATTTCTTAATGTTCTTCTTTATTTTCTTGTTCTCATCACATTTAAGTCATATCATCACATAGATGTTAACGATGAAGCCATGGATGTTAAAGATGTAGCCAACACGTGTATCGTCTTGGGTTTGTCACCCATTGACTTCCTCACGGCTATAATAACAATAATAAAGAAATATGTGCTCAGAAGTAATTCTGTTAAATTTGTCCAAAAAAAGATTCTTACTCAGAAATCAAATAGCAAACCAATAAAACTCAATAGAGGGAAAAAAGAAAGTACAATTTGTTAGAAAAAGTGAGAAGAACACCAAAAAAGATTCACCAGGTGAAGCGTCATCCACAAGTGTCACAGAAGCAAACCGGTGTGTTGCAGGATGCTTCCCTCTTTTTGGAGTGTTGAGTCAAGTAGTCAGTAGTCAGCCAGACCACCAACAAACCTTGGCCACGGCAAGTGCAGCAAGTGAACAGATCTTCTTCCAGCGGTCCTGGGAATGCTGTAGGAGGCTGAGACTCAGTGAGGTTAGGCACCTGGCTAGTTACCTGTGGGCTGGTCCTCAATGGAGCCTGACGGCAGACCATATTTGGTCTTTGGAAGTGTGGTTTGTGACTGCCGACTGCAGAGGACTAGTTACTCTAATCCTAGAGAGTTCTGATGATGTCATTTAGTTGCAGAGGGGTTCACCTTCCTTTTGGAACCAGTCTCTGATCCAGGAGGAGTCGTAGAACAGTGGGGGCAGGGCGCTGCCACAGGTGTAGTACTTCTTGTGGAGTTCTGCCTTTTGCAGACACAGGTCTCTTCTTTGTCCTTTTCTTCTTCAGAGCAGATTTGGAGTTCTGGTGTCAGGGGTGCCCTTTTAAATCCTTGATTTATGGGGATGTTAGGGGTGCGAGGGTCAGTAGCCAATAGGCTACTGGTCCTGCAGCGGATACCCCCTGAAGTGACCTCATCTAGTGGGTTTAGGTCACTTATCTGTTTTTCGGACTTTGTAAGATGGTTCGACCTATCTTCCGCTGTACAGTCTAGGCAGCCCATCCTTGAGGTGTGGCTAGCCATTAGGGAGTGTATGCCTTCTGATTGAATAATTACCCACCTGCTTGTAATCAAAGGTGGTCTTTGTACTCAGCTGGGGACAAGTCACTAGCATATCAACGCGGGGTAGCCATTGAAGCTCACTGCCTCAATGTGCCATTCACTAGCCATCCTGGGAGGGCAGAGGTATGACCTCTTTCCTGCCCAGGCCTTTTGTCTTTATCCTTTGTGATAGTACTTACTAGCAAGAGGTCAGACTTGTGTCTTGGTGGCAATCAGCTTGAAAGGCAACCTCCAAAGAGGTCACCTGGGTACATGCCAATTCACCCTCAACACAAGAATCCTGTCAGAAGTGAAAAATTATGGTGTTTGATCCCAAACACAACAGATTTCTGTGGTGCCATAATGGAGCTGGCTATCTTGGGTTCACCCGGTAGCCAGTCCGTGTAAACCTATGGACCACTGTTCACTTACAGTAATCTTGAATGACGAGGTTTTGGTCCCCAAACCATTGCTAAGGTTCCACAGCTTTCCTGAAACAGCTTAAGCAGCCTCGCAAAGGGAGGTCAGACTAGCGCTCCCTACCTCAACTCTCACCAGTTCTGATGGTTTAGGAAACTCTCCTCTCATCACTCTCCTCTCTGAAAGTTGTTCTAGCACCACTAAAGGGATGAAGTCTACAAATTATATGTTTGTGCATAGTGTTGTGGCAATTTTTATCATGATGTAAGCCCAGAACAAATCTGCATATGTTGCTGTGTTTTTTTTTAGAGGACTAAAGTCGGATGAGGATTTATCGTATAAAATCATTATCGTGCCATGTCATGTTCCACCCGCACTTACCATGTCTTGTGCCACATTAACTTCATCCTGAACGTCCTGGAGTACCTATGCCTGCTCCCTCTGACATAAGTGTCCGCTACAGAGAACCTTGCGGTTCACGAGTTGGCCTTCATTGGGTTCATGATCTTCTCCCTTAGCGTCATGATTCTGAACTATCTCCCCTGGATGATGACTGGGTTAAACACTGTTTAGACTGAGCATCATCCTCTGCACCCAAGAACTTAATAGGAAAACATCTGGATTGCTGATGTGCAGCGTACTATAAACTTCTGTGAATTGAGGAAAAGAGGGAGAAAAAAAAAGAATAATTCGAATTACAAACTGTTTGCTTCATGTCCTGGATGGGGAAGCTTCTGGAATGGCCTGTGCTAGGTTTTTACCTTTGAGATGGGGCAAACTCATGGCCACAGAGAGAAAATAGTCTGTTCCCCAAACTAATGCTGCTTTCTCTCTTTGTCTACTTCCCTTGCTCCTATCCCCTCTCCCCTGAATCTCTCCCCTTGCCTGCTACACCGCCTAGCCCCCTTTCTTTGTGCCCTTTGTCTAAGCACTCCTTCTCCCTTTGTTGGGGAAAGATCCAATATTTTTACGCTGGAGTCTCAGCGAACCCGCTGAGAGAGTCCACAGCACCAGGGTATGGTATGGCACCCCTTGCCAAAGTACTCCCTCTCCCCTTTTTGGGGAAGGATCCAGTATGTAGGCCTTGGAGTCTCGGAGACCCCTTTGAGAGAGTCCGCTGCGCAAAGGGAGCCTCTCGCAACAGAGATGGGGAAATGATACCACTTCCCCTAGGATCTCAGCTTACTGTACTTTGGATGCAGCTTTGACTCGTCTGCCGGTTTGTGTCCCTGTCGCCCTCCCCCTCCTCTTTCCATGCTGTGTCTCTCACCCTCCCCTCCTCTTTCCCTCCTTCATTCTCTGTCTACTTCCCCTGTGCCTACCCCCGCCCCTGAAATGCTCCACTTGCCTGCTTTTTCCCTTACGTATTTGTGCTTATTGTTTATCTCAACCTTACATGTAACTATGTTACCAGGCTCTTATAACTGTGTAACCTTTGTAACGATGTAACCTGCAACTATGATCTGATACTCATGTAAAGCGCTCTGATACCTCCAGGTCTAGCCAGCGCTATATAAAATCTTTAAAATAAATAAAAGAAAAGAAACAAGGTTACTGTAGAGACATATATGCTTGCACATATATGTCTGCACCATTAATATACTGCATCCTGCCTCATGTGCTATCGGAGAACTACCTTAGGGGTGACTTATGTATATTACTGGCAGTGCGAGGGGTCTGTGCAGAGTCTAGCTTGACCAGGGGAGCTGCTCGGGCAGGCTGTACGGGCAGACCTGCAGACTTTACTTTTATTGGGGTCACTCAGAATGGCACAAATAGTACTGCAGCCCTGGTGACCCATTTAACACCCTTGTCCTGGGTACCACTGATACCATCTACTAGGAATATATAAGGGGTTTAAAGCATCTTGCCAATTGGGTGTACCAATTCACATTACCTTTGAGGGAAAGAGCACTGGCACTAGAGCCTAGTTAGCAGGTCCAAGCACACTTTCAGATCTATTACCACAGCATCCAGAGCAAAACAGTGTGGTGGTGGTGACCATCCAAAAAGGGCACTTTCCTACATGTGCGTAACACACCAATGACACTTTAACTGGAGGGGCATCACACGATTTTTAGGAAATTTATGAACATTAAGTAAGACTATGCTCAATGATAAAGACAAATATGTGGTTGCAAAGTTTCTTGCGGGAAAACGAAGTGCTTTGAAGGTAATTCACTATGGGGAGGCAGTTCATTTACCTAGCTCAATATGGTGGTTAGATCATCCCAACCATTTTCCTACAGAAGCATGCAAACTTCAAGTCTGGACATCCTACCAATACCTGAGGAGGGATACACTAAGGAAAACATACACACAGTTGCCATAAACTAAATTTAACATTACGTTTGGGTGGACTATAGTAACTAGTTAATGATAGGTAATATTACGGGAAGAACAACTTGGGAAGCAACAAATGAAAGAAATCCGTTCTAACAACAGAGGAGTTATTGGTGGAAGGAATATGTACATTAAATACCAAAATCAGAAGAAGTGAAGCAGTATTTAAATGTGGCTGAATGGATAGCCATGTGTCCAATTAAGATGAAGGCCAATGACAAGGAAGTCCTTTGTTGGAAGGGTTTAACTTCAAATAATGTACACACATTAAACAATATTATGAAAATCAGTAAACCTCTATGTTATGTCAGCAAACTAATTGGAAAGTTTTAAAATGCTTTCAGTTTCGTCTGAAGAGGAATAAAGCTAAAATGTTCTGACAATTTGGAGCAAGGGTTTGAACCATTTTACATTATACTGTCTGAAAAGCATCTATTGTAACTTATTTTGTAGAAAAAAGATTCAAATAAAGGAATGGAAATAGGATATAATTCATTCTCAAGTATGTATTCACACTGGGTCAGTGGTGGAAATGTATATTTCCAAACTAGGAGTAGGAGTTAAGGATGATCAGATTTAAGTGGTCAATTCTTAAAATGATGCAACAAGGCTGGGTAAAATTAAGACTAGTACAGATCTAGACTCAACCCCTGTTCATAAAAGATACATACCTAGAAAGCTGACTTTTTATGTAGTGTGCCAATGTAGAGGCACACCATGCAAAAGTTCAGATGGCCCTTATTGATTTACCGGTTTTCCATTAATAATCCCAAGTGGTTTATTTGTAGTAGTTTGGTTGAACATTTTAGGCTTTTCAGAGGGGACCATTAAGCATTTGTTGCACATACAGTGTCAATAAATGGTACACACACTCAAGACGAAATCCAAGATCAACTTATAATAATAACACGGACTTTTATATTCTAGACACCAATGTTATCCTATGAAAGGGGAGACATATACTGCATACATATAGTTGCAAGCGGTTGTAGAAGGTGCCCTTTAAGATTTAATGTGCTTGGGGACCAAGGTCCAAATAATCTCCAGCATTTAGGGTTTACCTGCCCTGGTGTGTCCCGGTGCAGAGGTGCTGGTCTGGATCGTAGACTCAAGTACTACACAGGTTAGTCCAAAGTACCTGTAAAGACAAAGGTTGCAAGTGTGGAGGGGCATGACTCATGAGGGTCTCTGGAGCTAGGGGGCACAGTTGGTTTTCATGAACCCGGACTGTGGGGCTTGGGTTCACAGGTGTTTGGCTGGCTGCCCATTTCAGTTGGAGACTCTCATAGCTTTTGGTCTTGACCTGCAGAGGTGAATAAAACACACAGTAGGGCCACTCTTGGTGAGCCTCATTGGTCCTGATGTGTCTCGGAGACCAGATCAGTTTTGTTGGACACTCAACAAACCTTGGTTGCGGCAAAAGCTCTGGTACCCAGAGTATTGGTACAGGTGGGCTCCTGGAGGGTCTAGCATCTTGTAAACTTGCTAAAAGGATGTGGCTGACCTCTTGGAAACATTGTGACCTGCTCCTGGTGTGATACGCCTTTGGTTGGCCCGATGGCAAGCAAAGAAAGTACCAGACATGTGTGGTTGGTGCCTGCAGATGCAGAGGGAAGTCTCCTCCACCCCAAGGAAGATGCTAAGTGGTTGTTGAAATGCTGAACTGTTCTCCCAGGATTTAGGGAGAAAGTTCAGCTTCTGGACTAGTCAGTCTTGCAATTGTTGTAGTCACCAGCAGCCAGGCAGGGTGTGGCGCTAGTTCTGGAGCAGGTCCTCTTTTCTTGCAGTATCAGCTCTTCCTTATCCTTCTTCTGTTCCCAGGTAGACAAATATACGCTCTGGCATTGGGGGACCCCTACATACTGAATTTAGGGGCATTTAGGGGAGTGTAGAGCCGTAGCCAATGGGCTACTTAACCCTGGAGCATAATCTTGACCCAGAGTTCATGGTTTCAACAAACCCAAGATGAAGAAACCCTTCTCTGACTGTCGACTTCAAGTGACCCACCTTAGGGGTATGCCTAGCCTGTAAGTGTGACACGCCTTCTGACTATCTAATTTCCCATCTGCTCTGGTGCCAAACGGGCCTCAGTGCAGGAAATGTGAATCCCCAGGTTGAGGGGTGAGTGTGGGGGGGAGTCATGATTGCAGTTCAAAGACAGTAGAGGCTTTGAAGACTCTGGTCTTGAGATACTGGTCTGCTAGCCATCCTGCTGGAGGCGGTCTGGTCACCTTAGACCGGACAGGCATCGTTCCTGGCCTCAGAGAGCGCAGGCACTCACCTGCAGACTTGTCTGTGGTTGCAGGTTGGAATATATCAGTCAGCCAGCACACTATTTGACTAGAACGGTTTCAGGGGGTACCTCTCAGGTGCTCTCTAGGTGCATGACATAGTAAATCCGGTACTGGCACCAGTATGGATTTATGACGACGAGATGTTTGATACCAAACATCAGTATTTTCAGTGAAGCTATTATGTAGCTGGGTAACTCGTAATGACCAGTGCCCAGTACATACCTTATAATGGCTTCCTGATCATTTGCAATGCTTAGCAATGGACTAGGCATTGCAGGAACACATTTGCTTATGCAGATTTGCCCTCACATGCAATATAGTGTACTCTGCCAACGGACTCTAAAGCCTGCTGTAGGGGTGACTTTCATTTAGTACATGCAGTGTACAAGGGCATGGCACTCAGTGAGTGTTTTTTCAGAATCGTTTGCACCATTTCAGGCATCTTACACTGGCAGTATGCAAGCTATTTGTGCGTGGGTTTCTTAGGGTGGCATAATGCATGTTAAAGCCTTAGATGTCAGTTAGGGGTCTCCAGGTGTTACAGCTGCGACCTCTGATATTCAGCTTGCAACAACCCCTGGCATGATACTTGTGACCCCTATATTTCGTTCAATTAGCCACACATATTTGGTTATCCTCCTGCAGTACAGACACAGCCTGCACCAGCTCACATTTAAGGGAAGAACTGTGGAGTTTGCCACTAGCTTATGGTCTGTTTCTCGGCCATCTACAGAGCGTGAACAAAGTCTGAATCCTTACACACATGCCCTGTCTGCAAAGGTAATGCAGAAGATGGCAAATAGCAACTGGATCCATCTTGCTCAATACATCTCCCCAAGCCCTTGTAAGCACATCACTATCTGGCCAAAAGAAACCTCCAGTTGTGTGAATCTGCCTGAGACTACTTTACCTGTTGGGTCTGCCAATCCTGAAATTAGAACATGGCACTGAGTGGCATGAACAGGAGCACGGAAGAATAATGGAAAACACAAAGCAGCTTAGTACAAAGGTAAACAGCCAATGGATATTTAAAATAATCAGGGTAGTTGTATATACGACCTAGCGGTGGCTTGTATGAGGACTGTAAGGAACGTGCAGATCAGGGATTTTGTGAGCAGCCACATAGTTTCGAGGGTTGCATTAATGGTTAGGAAGTTTGCATTTACAAAGCTTATAATAACCTGCATGGAACTTCTGCTGATGAAATTGGGGATTATTTTTTTATTACACACTAGAGGTGGGTGTAGCAACAAAATAACAGAGAGAGCCGGGCTGTGGGTCTAGCTTGGCTCTAAGAGCTTGTGCACAAGTTAAGCCATAGAAACATGTCATGAAAATGCTTGAAAAAGACATTTAAATATGATGTAAATATTTGCATCTTTAACGTGCAGAAGCATTTCTTCTTACTAGGTCAGATGAAATCAGCGCATTGAGTCATTTAATTTTCGCAATAGCTTTTAAACATGAACTTACAAACATTTATGCATCACCCACCTCCGCCCAACAGCATTAATGAAATAAGAAGCAAATTAGTTTTTATGTGCCCCTTATATGTAGCCCAGATTCTTATTATTCAGTGAGCAACAATATGATGTTTCAAAATCAAGCAGCAGAAAGGTTTCTTAACAGTGCACATCTTGAACTCGCGAACTTCAAGGTGCTATCATGTGTGATAATGTAGGAAGAAATAAGATATTTGCCAAGGATCACACACTGTGGTCAAGCAAGGATGTCAGTATTGAGTTAACGGTTTTTAGTTTCACATTGTGCAATGCATCCACTAGATGGGTGGCAGGAAGAAGCTATATGAAAGCTCTGCTCACTTGGGACTCGAGAGTCTCTGAAGACCCAAAGCTAAGCCAGAAGGAAGGGATATGACTTGAACCTTCATTGGCTTGCCACCTCTAGAATTCACTGCATTTGAGTATTTTGATCCCAACTAAAGAAAAGGTTTTAATGGGTGAATTTGTTAGGCACATGGAGACTGCAAAACAGAGTCATTTAGAGTGTATTTTTGAGGTAGTCATGTAAATATGGTTCAGATAAAAAAAATGCACAACGCTCACCAGCTCTCTTTTATATTAGGATTAGGCACTTTGACACAATGGATGCCAGTGCATGTGAATGACTGCAGTTCCCAATGTTGGACACATATGCAAAGTGCTGCTTTGATATTGTTTCTTACTACATCCATTTCTAGCTTCAAGCTATGATTCGCCCTTACCGGGCGAGTTTCCTATTTGCCCTTACCGGGCAAATAGGAAAGCCCGAGCAAATGAACTCCATCTTGCTGTGGTCCCTAGGATCAAAAAAGCCAGAAGTGGCGGAAGGCTATTTTCGCTCAATGCCTCCAATCTCTGGAATGCCCTCCCATTACATCTAAGGAGTGAAACGAACCGTCTGAAGTTCCGAAAACAATTGAAGACCTGGCTTTTTCCATAATGAGATCGGCCCTCTAAGTACCGACCCCAGTGCTGGGATGCTTCCAGGTAGCCTTGCGCTTTGCAAGTGCCAATACAATACAATTTCACTTTATTAAATTGATGTACACCTCTGCCCCACTAAATCCATTTCAGAAATTAACCATGGCATATTAGATTTTGTAGGAACTGGCTCTCTGTATAATGCACCAAAACGAGGTACACTGTGCAGAGTTCAATGGTACCCGGTGTGCCATTTACTGGAGATTTATAGGGGGCCAATTGTGAAACAATTGCGCAGTTACCTTGTTATGGGGCAAGAACACTGGCACTGGGGACCTGGTTAGCATCACACCAGTGCACTTCAGTCAAAGTTGCAAATGCCAGGCAAAATATGGGGTGACCATGTCAAAAAGGCGCTCTTTAATGCAGATTTGTAGATAGATTTGTAATAAGGTAGCTGTTGGTTTAAACCCTATTGAAACATAGCTTTCCATTGAAATGCAACGATGTAGGAATCTGTCCATGGTAATGAATTAGTAGGTATAGATTCCTTAGTTAATGCTAGACTGCAGCCAATGCAAACCGAATGGTGCTAATCCTCAAGGTCAAGCCTTGTTACAAAGCTGTGTGTTGTCTGTGCTAATTTACGCAGTCTGCTATATATTTGAAGAAATTGCTGCACAGCACGGTCCCAGCATTAACCTCTGCCTGAATTATAGATCTTTTGTTAAAATTGTAGCAAGGCACCAGACTCTTGCCATGGAGAGGGTAAACCTGTTCTCTTGCTCTCATTCTTATTTACAATTGGCAGTGGTTAATAAAGATGATGATGGCCTCGTGTACATATTAACCACTTATCTCATGAATGAGCTGCCAAAGATGGCAGGCACTGCACATCTCATTGAAGCTTCATTGATAGATATTTGATAAGTCATACCACCATGTAAAGTGCAAACAACATTAAGAACTGTTGTTTCCCTGCAGCACTATGCCTGAGTGTGTTGTCAGGCCTTGGCAACAAATGTAATATCAATAGTAAGATTTGATGAATTGTTTGTGTTTGAGGTTTTTAATTTATCCCTACCAAATTAAGTTGTTTATTTTTCATTTTTCATCCATCACCGTGATCCGTGATATCACATGCTGTGATTTCAACATAGTAAAATGTTGCCTCTAATTACATGATCAGGTTACAGGTCATGTGATGTCACTTCCTTTGATGACATTCAGGGGTCAGGGGGCACTTGATGTCACTACCACTACTCCAGGCATTTTACCAAATTGAGGTCCATGGCTAAAGCCCTTAGGGACCCTCTTTAGCACCCATGCCCTGCTCTCCAAGGTTACCATTTACTAGTTACTTAGAGGAGTGCTAAAGTGCTAAAGCCCTTGCCCATTAGACCACAATTGAACATTTGTCTGTTTTTAGTGAAAGAACACTGGCACTGGGGCCTAGTCAGCAGGGATCCAGTGTGCTACTAATCAGCAACATCAGTACCAGTGAGCAAAAAGTGAGGATGACCATGTCGAAAAGTGGCACTTTCCTACAGTAACCAAAAGAATGAGCAGTCATGTTGTGGATAAAAACGTGCATTAAGAGAAATAAAATAGTTATTTTCACAACAGAGAGTTTAAAGTGGCAAATATAGTTTGCTTCCATGCATTGTAGGGAAAGTATGGAAGTGGTCCGATGACATAACTATGAGGTTTGGAGGAGAGAATAAGGCTGGAGCAAGATTAGATGTAAATAAGGTGCTTTGGTCTTCGTCCAGTGATTCAGCCACTAGTGTGTTAAAATCTGACGACGTTAAATACCTACATAATATTGAATCTCATGTTTGGCAATGATTGGCTGCTCTTTTACATGCCTGTCTTATTGGTTGCTGTTTATGTCTGTTGGTGAGTAGATGGATACAGGGAGTGGCTGACATTTCGCTGCTGCAGCATCAGCAGCAGGAAGGAGGTGAAAAATATTGGGCGTCAGTTTCGAGTCCCTGGCATAATCCAGAGTGGTGTCCTCAATCCTTGATATTGTCCGCAATCCAAGAGAAAAGCCCTAATTTAACATGGTAGCTCCAATCCCCTCTGATAAAATCTACCTAGCTGATATGAATTGCATTGCCTTTTATCCTGTGGAAACTCTCTGTGGAAAACCGGACTTCTCATTGTGCTGTGTGTGGGGATCACTGACATAATATCGACGTCACAAATATCGAGATACACAAATATCGAGTGAAAAATATCGAGTGACAAAATATCGACTCCCTATCTACAAACAGGTAAGTACCAAAATATCGACTCCAAAATATCGACTTACAAAAATATAGACTGTCAAAATATCGATTTTTTTAAATGTCTTAAAATTAAGTTAAAACTAATATACTAATAAATATATTTAATATAAACTTAGAAATAATAATTTAAAAAATGTAATTTTAATAAATAATTTCTATAATTAAAAAAATTATATCACCAAAAATAATACATATATTACCTACTGGCGATAGCCAGTAGGTATATATAGTTAGGATTTTTTCCCTATGGGATTTTTGAAAATTCTATGTCGAATAACTTTGGCGGTTGAGGACAGAATTGGCTGAAATTTTCAGGAAAATGGAACATTTTGTTTCTGAGCAGCCCCTGAAAATTTGGGGGGGTTGGGTCAAGGGGGGGCCGAGAAAAAAGGGGGGTCCCAAAACGTGCTTTTCCCATGCAATTTTCCATAGGGCGGTTGGCCTCACTTTTAGCCGAACGGCTGAATGGATTTACACCAAACTTGGCAAAATTGTAGGGACTGGTAGCCCGATGTGCCTTTGCTATGTCTCAAGATATAGGCTCCAGTGGTTTTTACGAAAATTAACTTTGAAAAACATATATTGGGCTACATTGGGCTATATATATGTTGGAGCCCAAATGTAACCCAATGTAGCCCAATGTAGCCCAATGTAGCCCGAAGATGGCCACCAGAGACAAAAAAAAACAAATGTAGCCCAAATATCAGCCAGATGTAGCCCAACTATAGCCCAATGACAGAATGTCCCAGAGTGTTCTAAAGAACAACTAGAGTGCTAACAGTCCTACTTATTACAAAGGTATGGCACACCTGAAGCCATCTTGATTGGAATAAAGTGGTAACTCTTAAAACATTTAATTTAAAAAGGAACAAAATGAGGGGGTTCATTTTGCCATAGAAAGTATGATTAGCGAATATATGACGAAATCCCGCATACCATCAGTCCGCAAAAAAAATCCTGCATGTACTATTAGGCCGCAAATTAAAATAACGAAAACTTTTAGAACGAATATGCCTTTAGCATACACTACACAACTAAACTACCCTAAACCCTAAAACACTACTCCCAGCATGACAAGCGTGGAGAAGTGTGGCTCACTGGTTAGAGGAGGCAGACCTGGAAGCAGAGGTCAGCCCGGGACCAGGGTTCAATTCCTGGCTCGGTGGGGTCTTGAGTCCTAAAATGTCCATGGACTCGACAATTCTCGCTCCGGTGCCTACTCGATTCACGGGTTCACACTCTGCGACTCTGGGCAATAGCTTGCTTAATCTCCACAGCGGCCCCTCGCGGCGGGATGCCTGGCTTTCACCTTGCGGATGCCCTGCTGGGGTTATCTCACAGGGGAATACCAGGACGGGTTCCCTAAGCAAGCGCTTAGAAACCGCTTGGTGATTTGCGCTATATAAATTCCTGTACATTTACATGACCCTACACTACACAAACAGTACAACACTACCCTAAACCCTAAAACACTACCCCCAGCATGACCCTACACTACACAAACACTACAACACTACCCTAAACCCTAAAACACTACCCCCAGCATGACCCTACACTACGCAAACACTACAACACTACCCAAAACCCTAAAACACTACACCCCAGCATGACCCTACACTACGCAAACACTACAACACTACCCTAAACCCTAAAATACTACCCCCAGCATGACCCTACACTACACAAACACTACAACACAACCCTAAACCCTAAAACACTACCCCCAGCATGACCCTACACTACACAAACACTACAACACTACCCTAAACCCTAAAACACTACCCCCAGCATGACCCTACACTACACAAACACTACAACACAACCCTAAACCCTAAAACACTACACCCCAGCATGACCCTACACTACTACAACACTACCCTAAACCCTAAAACACTACCCCCAGCATGACCCTACACTACGCAAACACTACAACACTACGCAAAACCCTAAAACACTACACCCCAGCATGACCCTACACTACGCAAACCCTACAACACTACCCTAAAACACTACCCCCAGCATGACCCTACACTACACAAACACTACAACACTACCCTAAACACTACCCATAGCATGACCCTACACTACGCAAACACTACAACACTACCCTAAACCCTAAAACACTACCCCCAGCATGACCCTACACTACGCAAACACTACAACACTACCCAAAACCCTAAAACACTACACCCCAGCATGACCCTACACTACGCAAACACTACAACACTGCCCTAAACCCTAAAACACTACCCCCAGCATGACCCTACACTACGCAAACATTACAACACTACCCTAAACCCTAAAACACTACCCCCAGCATGACCCTACACTACGCAAACACTACAACACTACCCAAAACCCTAAAACTTTACACCCCAGCATGACCCTACACTACGCAAACACTACAACACTACCCTAAACCCTAAAACACTACCCCCAGCATGGCCCTACACTACGCAAACACTACAACACTACCCTAAACCCTAAAACACTACCCCCAGCATGACCCTACACTACGCAAACACTACAACACTACCCTAAACCCTAAAACACTACCCCCAGCATGACCCTACACTACGCAAACACTACAACACTACCCAAAACCCTAAAACACTACACCCCAGCATGACCCTACACTACGCAAACACTACAACACTACCCTAAACCCTAAAACACTACCCCCAGCATGACCCTACACTACGCAAACACTACAACACTACCCTAAACCCTAAAACACTACCCCCAGCATGACCCTACACTACGCAAACACTATAACACTACCCTAAACCCTAAAACACAACCCCCAGCATGACCCTACACTACGCAAACACTACAACACTACCCTAAACCCTAAAACACTACCCCCAGCATGACCCTACACTACGCAAACACTACAACACTACCCTAAACCCTAAAACACTACCCCCAGCATGACCCTACACTACGCAAACACTACAACACTACCCTAAACCCTAAAACACTACACCCCAGCATGACCCTACACTACGCAAACACTACAACACTACCCTAAACCCTAAAACACTGCCCCCAGCATGACCCTACACTACGCAAACACTACAACACTACCCTAAACCCTAAAACACTACACCCAGCATGACCCTACACTACGCAAACACTACAACACTACCCTAAACCCTAAAACACTACCCCCCAGCATGACCCTACACTACGCAAACACTACAACACTACCCTAAACCCTAAAACACTACCCCCAGCATGACCCTACACTACGCAAACACTACAACACTACCCAAAACCCTAAATCACTACCCCCCAGCATGACCCTACACTACGCAAACACTACAACACTACCCTACACCCTAAAACACTACCCCCAGCATGACCCTACACTACGCAAACACTACAACACTACCCTAAACCCTAAAACACTAGCCCCAGCATGACCCTACACTACGCAAACACTACAACACAACCCTAAACCCTAAAACACTACCCCCAGCATGACCCTACACTAAACAACCACCACAACTCTACACTACACTAACACAACACTACACTACACAACACTACACTACACAATCACTAACCCACGAAAAAATTAACACAAACCCACTTACCTCTCTCGTCATCGTGGTTTTCACAACGCAAATGCATTTACCATACATGCCTTTAAAACGTAATTCTTTGTAAAGGCATGCGCGATAAATGCACATGCGTTTTGAAAAAATGCGGGATAATGGTATGCGAGGTCAATGACCTTGCGGGATAATGGTATGCGGACTGAAAGTCTGCGGGATAAAAAATGCGGGAAAATGGCTGCAAACCATGATTAGCAGCAGACTTCCCTGGTGAGCACTAGCTTTACTACAGTGATCTAATGAGCAACTAGAGTGCTAACATTCAGAATTTATGGCAAATGTGTGACACATCTGAATGCCTTCTTGATAGAACCAAAGTAAACAAGCATTGAAAATGCAATAGATCTCGCCCTCGTTTAAGTTAAAGCCATTCTGTTTGTAATGAGGTGGCTTTTTAGCTTTGCTTTTATTAGTGTTTTTTAAAACTTTCATGTAAATAACATGCATATGTATGCATATATGTATATGTATGCATGCATTTATATTTATATAGATATGCAGATTATATATGTTTATATATGTATATTACCTACTGGCGATAGCCAGTGGGTATATATAGTTAGGATTTTTTCTCTATGGGATTTCTGAAAATTCTATGTCTAATAACTTTGGCGTTTGTGGACGGAATTGGCTGAAATTTTCTGGAAAATGGCACATTTTGTTTCTGAGCAGCCCCTGAACATTTGGGGGGGTTTCGTCAAGGGGGGGCCGAGAAAAAAGGGGGGTCCCAAAACACGTTTTTCACATTCATTTTTTCATAGGGCGGTTGGACTCACTCTTAGCTCGAACGGCTGAATAGATTTACATGAAACTTGGCAAAATTGTAGATATGGTTTGCCCGACGTGCCTTTGCTATGTCTCAATATATGTGCTCCAGTGGATTTTGAGAAATTAACGTTTAAAAAAATATATATATCTGTGACAGCGCTCCGGTTAGCGCCCCGGTTCGCGTACCTGACGCGTAACGGAACTTCGCGAAGCGAAGCTGATTGGCTCTCCGGTGTCTGTCAACATTCTAAACAGTCCGGAGCCGCCGCCATCTTGTCTCTCGGTAGGATCGAGATACAAGATGTGGTGGAAAACGAAAGGGGAAATGAAGGAAAGGGGGCAAGGTAGACCCCTCCTGACCCCCTAGGATTGATGAGGGGGATATTAAAGTGCCCCGCGGGGCAAAAAATAAAAAAAAATATTTTTTTGCGATTTTACGCCGTAGAAGCGCGTCCCGGTACGCGAACCGGGCAGCTCACCGGGCAGCTAACCGAGCAGCTAACTGGCAGCGTAGCTGTCAACATTGTAAACAGTCCGGAGCGGCCGCCATCTTGTCTCTCGGTAGGTTCGAGAGACAAGATGTGGTGAAAAAAGAAGGGGGAAATGAAGGAAAGGGGGCAAGGTAAACCCCTCCTGACCCCCTAGGATTGATGAGGGGGATATTAAAGTCCCCCGCGATTTTTCGCGGTAGAGGCGCATCCCGGTACGCGAACCGGGCAGCTAACCGGCAGCATAACGGGAGTCCGCCATCTTGTGTTTTTGGAGCGTCCGGTTCGCGTACCGGGTAGCGTCCCGGTAAGCGTAACAAGGGGAAGAAAACCAAGAGAAACAGTAAAAAAAAAATGAAGGGAATAGATTTCCAGCAAACTTGGCAAAATTGTAGGAACTGTTTGTTTGATGTGCCTTTGCAAGGCCTCAAGATATGTGCACGTGTGGATTTTGTCTAATTAAGGTTAAAAAATATATATATATCTGTAAGCGTGCTCCGGCACGCTTACGTTACGGGTTTTGTTTGCGCTGCAGAGCCGATACGTCACGGTTATGCGACGCGTCATGAGGCGTCTCACGTGGCTACGTGATACGTCACGTAATAAAGAATATATTTTACAGCTATAGATATTAGCTTTTAAAAAACCAATGAAATTCACTGAAAAAACCATAGGTTATAGACCATATATAGTTAGGAATTTGCATTTACAAAACCTTGAAAATTCACTGAAAAAACCATATTGACATAAAACCAATGAAATTCCATATATAGTTAGTTGCACTAACTATATATCGCGCACCCGCAATCCACTGCTGATGATGTCACATATTACATCATTCATGACATGGTCAGTGACATCACTGATGACATCACTGATGACATCTCAAATGACATCACTGATGACATCACTGATGACATCTCAAATGACATCACTGATGACATCATAACACACCAATACCAGTTACTACATACGCACTCACTGATTCCTACGTCTACACACACATTCACTCATTCACCCATACAATCACTCATACATACAGTCACTCATTATTACAACACTATCATATGCACTCATACACCTATGCAGACACTCACACACTGCCACTCATCCATGGAGTTACTCACACACCTAGTCAGTCCTGTAAAGAATCAATCACACTTCCATTTCCTCATCTATACAGTTAAACACAGAACACCATACTTCAGTAACATCACTGATGACATCACTGATGACATCTCAAATGACATCACTGATGACATCATGACACACCAATACCAGTTACTACATACGCACTCACTGATTCCTACGTCTACACACACATTCACTCATTCACCCATACAATCACTCATACATACAGTCACTCATTATTACAACACTATCATATGCACTCATACACCTAGTCAGTCCTGTGAAGAATCAATCACACTTCGATTTCCTCATCTATACAGTTAAACACAGAACACCATACTTTTTCACACATATACTAACACATACTTACTCTCTTATACAATCACTGATACAAGTACACATTGATATGCACAGAGTCACACACCTCCCAGCCAGCCACACACACACTCAGTCTTCCATACATCCACTCATTCTTCAATATGTAAAACATATTTAAACTTTACAAAAACACACAGACACTAGATGATGTCATCAGTGATGTCATTTGAGATGTCATCAGTGATGTCATCAGTGATGTCATTTGAGATGTCATCAGTGATGTCATCAGTGATGTCACTGACCATGTCATGAATGATGTAATATGTGACATCATCAGCAGTGGATTGCGGGTGCGCGATATATAGTTAGTGCAACTAACTATATATGGAATTTCATTGGTTTTATGTCAATAAAATGTCCAGCTAACTATATATGGTCTCTAACCTATGGTTTTTTCAGTGAATATATATATATATATATATATATATATATATATATATATAAACATATTATTAAATAAACATATATAACATTTTTAGCGTAGCATAGAAAATGGTTAAAATTTATTGTAACAACTATAGTGAGTTCAACATTAGCAAAAGTGTTGGATAGCGTAGAGGTAAAATTTACTATTCCCACTCCAGTGGGTGCAACAGTAGGGAAAGCGCTGGATAGCGTAGGGGTTAAAATTACTATTCCCACTCCAGGGATGTATGACGTTACAACGCATACTTTTACAACACCTACCATTACATCAAAACTTTTACAACACAAAAACTTTTACAACTCATTCATTTACAACGCAAGATTTTACAACGCATATACCTTTACAACGCATACCATTACAATGTAAGTATTGGTAAGTATATAATATTTTTTTTAATATAAATTAATTTAAAATATTATAATATAATGTAATTTTATTTAATTGTATTTAATTAATGTAATTTAAATGTAATTTTACTTTATTTTTACAAAGTACCCCTGTACCCCAAAAACCCTAAACTGACCCTGAACCCTAAAAAGACCCCTTTACCCAAAAACTGAAAACTGACCATGAACCCTACAAATACCCCTTTACCCAAAAACTGAAAACTGACCCTGAACCCTAAAAATACCCCTTTACCCCAGAAACTGAAAACTGACCCTGAACCCTAAAAATAAAATACCCCTTAACCCAAAAACTGAAAACTGACCCTGAACCCTAAAAATACCCCTTTACCCAAAAACTGAAAACTGACCCTGAACCCTAAAAATACCCCCTTACCCCAGAAACTAAAAACTGACCCTGAACCCTAAAAATACCCCTTTACCCAAAAACTGAAAACTGACCATGAACTCTAAAAATACCGCTTTACCCAAAAACTTAAAACTGACCCTGAACCCTAAAAATACCCCTTTACCCGAAAAACTTAAAACTGACCCTGAACCCTAAAAATACCCCTTTACCCAAAAACTGAAAACTGACCCTGAACCCTACAAATACCCCTTTACCCAAAAACTGAAAACTGACCCTGAACCCTAAAAATACCCCTTTACCCCAGAAACTGAAAACTGACCCTGAACCCTAAAAATACCCCTTAACCCAATAACTGAAAACTGACCCTGAACCCTAAAAATACCCCTTTACCCAAAAACTGAAAACTGACCCTGAACCCTAAAAATACCTCTTTACCCCAGAAACTGAAAACTGACCCTGAACCCTAAAAATACCCCTTTACCCAAAAACTGAAAACTGACCATGAACTCTAAAAAAACCGCTTTACCCAAAAACTTAAAACTGACCATGAACTCTAAAAATACCGCTTTACCCAAAAACTTAAAACTGACCCTGAACCCTAAAAATACCCCTTTACCCAAAAACTGAAAACTGACCCTGAACCCTAAAAATACCCCTTTACCCAAAAACTGAAAACTGACCATGAACTCTAAAAATACCGCTTTACCCAAAAACTGAAAACTGACCCTGAACCCTAAAAATACCCCTTTACCCGAAAAACTTAAAACTGACCGTGAACCCTAAAAATACCCCTTTACCCAAAAACTGAAAACTGACCCTGAACCCTACAAATACCCCTTTACCCAAAAACTGAAAACTGACCCTGAACCCTAAAAATACCCCTTTACCCCAGTAACTGAAAACTGACCCTGAACCCTAAAAATACCCCTTAACCCAATAACTGAAAACTGACCCTGAACCCTAAAAATACCCCTTTACCCAAAAACTGAAAACTGACCCTGAACCCTAAAAATACCTCTTTACCCCAGAAACTGAAAACTGACCCTGAACCCTAAAAATACCCCTTTACCCAAAAACTGAAAACTGACCATGAACTCTAAAAATACCGCTTTACCCAAAAACTTAAAACTGACCCTGAACCCTAAAAATACCCCTTTACCCAAAAACTGAAAACTGACCCTGAACCCTAAAAATACCCCTTTACCCAAAAACCCAAACATATAACATTTTTAAAAAAATTATATACTTAGCAATACTTACGTTCTAATGGTATGCGTTGTAAAGGTATCTGCGTTGTAAAAACATGCTTTGTAAATGTATGCGTTGTAAAAGTTTTTGCGTTGTAAAAGTTTCGTTGTAATGGTAGTGCATAGTAAAAGTTGCATTGTAAACGTTGCATACCCACTCCAGTGGGTGCAACAGTAGGGAAAGTGTTGTATAGCGTAGGGGTTAAAATTACTATTCCAACTTCAGAGAGTGCAATAATAGGGAAAGTAAATACTTCACAAATAGATATAAATAACATAAATAGTAATACCAATTACAAATAATTAAAATATTGTACTTGTGTATAAAAAATATTAAATATTTATTTATAAATACAAAATAAAATTATTTAATTATAAAAATTGGCTACTCATACTAATTAATTACCTATTAACAATAAATTAATTTACAATTTCAAAATTATTAAATTAATTTTAATTACCAATTATATTTTAATTAATTACCTATTAAAAATTAATTAACAATTAATTCAAAATAATTACCAATAATTTAAATGACATATTTAATTAATGAGAATTAAATTATTTCCCACCCTATTCCCCTATAAACCCACAACCCGCTACAGACAATAAATGAATGAAATTAACATATTTATCAATTAATCAATTAAAATTATTTACCAATCATATTTTTATTAATTACCAATTATTATTTAATTAACAATGTATTCCAAATAATTAAGAATAAATAAATTAACATATTTAAATAATTATAATTAAATTACTTCCCACCCTATTCCCCTATAAACCCACAACCCGCTACAGAAAATAATGTAATAAAATTAACATATTTATCAATTAATCAATTATAATTAATTACCAATTATATTTTAATTAATTACCAATTAATACATAATTAACAATTAATTATAAATAAATATCAATAAATAATTAAAAAAATTAAATTAATTATAATTAAATTACTTCCCACCCTATTCCCCTATAAACCCACAACCCGCTACAGAAAATAAATTACTAAAATTAAAATATTTATCAATTAATCAATTATAATTAATTACCAATTATATTTTAATTAATTACCAATTAATAAATAATTCACAATTAATTATAAATAAATATCAATAAATAATTTAAAACATTAAATTAATTATAATTAAATTACTTCCCACCCTATTCCCCTATAAACCCACAACCCGCTACAGAAAATAAATTACTAAAATTAAAATATTTATCAATTAATCAATTATAATTAATTACCAATTATATTTTAATTAATTACCAATTAATAATTAATTAACAATTAATTCTAAATAAATATCAATAAATAAATTAACATATTTAATTAATTAGAATTAAATTGCTTTCCACCCTATTCCCCTATAAACCCACAACCCGCTACAGACTTATATTACACAAAAAATAAAAATTATTATTAACTTACCTTAAATTCGATATTTTTGTTGGCTATATTATGTCTAGTCGATATTATGTCCATTCTATATTTTTGATTCGATATTATGTCCATTCTATTCGATATTAATTTTCTCTAGTCGATATTTTTGTTGTCTATATTATGTCTAGTCGATATTATGTCCATTCTATATTTTTTACTCGATATTCTGTCCAGTCGAAATAAAAGACTCGATATTATGACTGCCCACCGCTCGGGATAACTTTGTGAAATTTTTCTGTGCAAATAAAATAATCATTTATTTTTACATGACGTGCCTTTGCCTCTTTCAGTGGGACGATTTGCAGGATAAATTTAAAACCATGTTTGTTCATGCTGTTTTTAGTTACAAACCTTTTATGTATAAAAAAATTGAGTCATCCTTCGAAACAAACACATTTCTGAGGATATTGAGGTGGAGAGTTTTCCACCGAGGATACCACAGCCACCTTCACCTCAATCCAACCTTTTTTTTTACAGGTGGTGACCGGGGCTGAGGATTCCACCATTATTGTGTGGGACATAGAAACAGGCACAAAATCCTTGCTCCTAGACAATGCTCATGGGAATGAAGAAATAACCTGCATGGCCTTCGATGATTCACAACGCAAATTGATTACAGGAGCCAGGAATGGAACCACAAAGGTGAGTTTACCCTTGTGCTAGTTTATTATGTACACTATAAAACACACACTTGTGAGCTCTGTGTACTACACAATTAAATTCATATGTGACCCACAAGTCGCATCGGGGAGCGTTGAAAAAGACAAGACCAACCACCTACTTCAAGCACAGTCTCTGATGTGGCACTGCCCTGTCTGTGGCTCAAAGACCAGAGGGTTTTACCATTCTATACATCCCATGGCCTTCAAGGGCAACCATGGGCTCCAGTTAGTGGTTGCTGATGAATCCTTCCCACTTGGAGTTGACCCCCGTGCAGCTCTGTTGTATGAGGGACACCGTTCTTCCATCTGCTGCTGTTGCACCTATTTCTCAATGGCGGTCGCAAACACCAAGTATCGCTTGTCAGATGACCTTTTTTCGGATTTGAATTGTAAATGTCTTGATGCTGTGAAATAAAGAGACATTCTGTCACCAGACTGAGAAATAGAGTAACAATAGGGCCTTTTAGATAAAACCATTAGAACCAAGATTTCAAGCATAATATGTGTGCTGCACTAATACGGGTAGCAAGAAGAATACAAAATACCATTGGCTATGAATGACAAGATGATTTAGATTATATTCTAAGGCAATTCACAATGAATATAGAATTTGTAACCATAGCACATTACTGGAGATCTACAGGAATAGGGAGTTACTTTTGAAATGTTACTCTCCTAGGTTTTTCAAAGAAGCACTCAGACAAGTGGTTCCTGTATTTCACATCAGGTATAAAATCCAGTTGCATTGTTGGACTCAATGAGGATCCGTTGCAGTTCAGCAATACATATTGTATGGGAACAAAACCAGGTGGGAAACATTTAGTGTCTAAGGGGATGCAGCAGGAAGGGAGCAGGCTAGATGGGCTTTGAATTCCTTCCTCTGCCATAAGTATCCATGGCTGTAAGTATAACTTTATTATGATTTCTTTAAATGTGAATTGGATGCTTAATTTCTCACAGGTCTGGAACATTCAGAATGGGCACAACCTACACAGACTGGAGACAGTGGAAGAGGCAGAGATCACAGCCATCATTCCTCTGCGAGATTCTACTGTCCTGACCACGGGATGGAGTCGAAAAATGTTGACCTACGATATTTCACAGACTGAGGTGAGTGAGAAGCAATACAGCCTGGAGCGCATATACCACATGTTCAAACGAGATAGTGTACATAGCAGAAAGGCAGTCTTAACATATAGTGTTTTACAGACTGTGAAATGTTGGACCCTTCTAATGTGTGCAAGGAATTCTGATACTGTAGATTTTAATAACCATGATACAGCTCTGCTAAGCTATAAAACTGGTGGAGCTTCGGAAAGTGGTGCAAAAACATGGCACACAGTTATGGGCTCTCCCTGTTTAACCCCTTCCACGCTGATGACGAGCTGGGCTCGTCATGAGGTAGCCTCCTGGCACGCTGATGACGAGCCCAGCTCGTCACGTAACATGCGCTTTAAAAAATCTCAGCGTGCGAGCGGAATTCCGCCCGCACGCATGCGGTTAAGGGGTTCATTAAAAGTTCAGTCGACCAGGCCCTTAATGGCAGTGGCAGCTTAGGCTCAGTCCCAGCCACTCCATGATCCCAAAGTGTCTTCCAAATGCATGGAAGGAACTGCTTCAGGGGTGAAGGGTGATGACCAATAATTCCCAATTTGACATGGCAACTCAACAAGGTGGACCTCTGGCCACATTATTCTGCCAAATGTAGCCCTCTAATAAGTTTTTCTTTGTAACAAATAGAAAGCTAATGTCTCCCTGCTGGCTAGGAATTTTCCCCAATGAATAGAATATATTTTATAACGTTTTATGTTTTGCACTACGGTGACAGACTTGATGGTCATGGACGGGAAACATACTAGAGGAGCTAGACTCCATTGACCCTTCAAATGGGATTTCCACCAGCGACTGGTCCACCCATGTATTTTCCTGTGAGGGGGAGCCAGGGCGTCTCTGCCGTCAGTAAAATCTCGTTCCTTGGCCTCTTAATGAGCCAGGAAGCAAGGGAGGGGGCAGATGGGACATCTCTCATTTTTATGCTAATACCGCATATCTGTCCTCCTCCAAATCATGCTCTACCTTTGCAGTATCAAAGGTTATTATAATAATGAAAGAAACACAGGTCAGTGGGTCACAAATGTAGTACCACCTGAAACATGGTATAATGTAAAGAGCAAACACACAGACACTACAAAACAAGCATTGGCATAGCCAATAGGTCTCACCTTTGGGTCTTTATAAGTGTTTAGTTACCCAGCACAATATCCTTGGTGCAACAACATTAACTGTTGCATGGATAAACACTTATAAGGTCCCAAAGGCGAGACCTATTGGCTATGCCAATGCTTGTTGATTAGGACTTGGTCTTGGCTTTTGGGGTTGAAGTGTTCCAAGCTTGGGTGACTATCACCAATTGGTTAGTGCTACACAAAATTGCATTGCAATTTTCTAGAACTTACTACTCCTGAGGAGGCATTGACGTGCTTTATGCCAGGCCGCACACTGCCCTGGAACCCACAAAGTTAGTGAATAATATGGTGGTTTTTGATGGTTATTGGGATTAGTATTGTGCTCTGAAGGAGACCGTTCCATGCACTCACTCCAGTGTCATTGTGCCAGGATTAAATTAGAAGGACCTAACTGTGTTCATTATCTGGGAGGTATGCGAAGTCATGCAGAGGATTTGTGGGATAGTAAATGAGCAAGAGATTGGGTATTGTTAGGTTTCAGGGTATGACTCAAGGAGGATGGGTTACGATCTCGGAAAAGAGGTGTGGGGAATTTGCAGAAATACAAAAATAGACCTTAATGCAAACATGAAAGAGTAGTCTGCACTTGGAGAAAGGAAGCATGCAGAGGATGAAAAGTACAGAGAGGGTTATACACAGAAAAATGATAGAGGACAATTAGAAGTTTTAGCTCAAGGTCACAATTTTCAAGCAGTGTTTTAGGTACAGAATATTGAGATAGCATTATCTTTGAGGATGCAAAACTGTAAAAAGAAACATTATTTGCATGGGAGGTAGCACTATATTAGGTACTTTTTGAGAGACATTAGATTTAGAAGAACAATCTGTTCACCATCAGACTACTGGAATACCACTGCTTCAGCACAGACAGCCAATCAGCTCAGAGTTGTCAGCGTAAAATAGTGGCTGGAAGCACATACAAGGGAATATCAAGAGCTTTAGGCTGCGCTTGAACGATGCAGCATGGAGAGAATATAAAGCGTAAATAATGCAAAAATCAAAAAGGAGATTCTGTAAGTGCTTGCACTGAAGTATTTTGAGATTTACCCATCATGTTTGTCACACACTAGTGATTACCATAGCAAAACAGGATTCTTTTGGATGTCCCCTGGTTTAGCATGACACAGGATGAAGGTGAGGATAGCTTCCCAGACAGTGGAAGAATATTGCCCATATACCTGTAGCTGGAGGGAGGAGACCAAGATACTGAAGTCAGGAGGGAGAGACCAGGCTACCTTTCGAAAGCCCAAGAGGTCGTTGGATAAACAAGGAGATATAGGTTAGTCTTCTGGGCACTGTTGTTTGGTGGATGATACGGGTGAGGAGTGGGACTGTAGTTTCTGTTTTTCAAGGGGAGGAGATTTCTAGTCCTGTATGTCTCAAACTGCTGCTTCAGGAAGATCTCCCACTCCATTGCACCCAAGTGGGTGCTCTAGTTTACAGTCAGACCCAGTGCTTCCTGCTGTGAGAAATATCATGAATGAATAAAGTTTGTTTGATTACTTAATATCACACAAATTCATAAAACCAACAAAAATTAGAAAGCAAACCTATTACACTCATATTAAATGAATACATCTAAAATGGGATATAAAGTGGTAGGGAATTATTATAACACTAAACTTAAGCTTTTGATCCTATGATTACAAAATCCTCGCTCTGTAATAGTTCCAGTGCGATGCGCCAGACTGATGGTATTTCTTGAATAAGTGTGTCATGGAAACAGAAAGATAAATTATAAAGTGCCTCATGCTGTATGCTTTTGCTAACATATGATTAGTTGTGCTTATTACTATCAGAAACTTTATAACAGCGTCCCCTGCAATCCATAAAATCAATCATTCATCTGGTATAGGATAAACAGAGCAACAGAACGGCAAGAAATACTTAAAAATGGAACTTCATAAAATCATCAAAACCATGAGATAGAGGCAAAAGCTAAGAAAGTGTGCCACTAGATGTTATGCACTGAGTTAACAAGTAATACAAATTGACCCTCTGGGACCTACACCGAACTTATATCCCAGCGACAGCTTGTACCTGTAATCAAGGGCTCCACAAAAGAATTGAATATATTCACTTAGAATGCAGTTTGTTTGCTGCACTACAGTTTGCAAGGATCCAGCGAGCCCGTCATACATATAGCTTTAAGAGGAAAAGCTATCCCGAAGACACGAGCAACGACTGTGACAGCAAAGTGCAGCATATAGCTCAAGCACTGGTGGGTGTGTTTCATAAATTCGACATAATAAAGCAGGGCGTATACCGGAAAACAAAACAGGCGCCTCTTCCAACTGGGGCACCAAAAGTGCCTTGGCACGGGCTCTGTGTTGTCCAGTACCAGCCTCTGCCAGGCAACTCACCAGAACACGACAATAAGTCAGGGTACATTATGTCGAATCACAGTACAAATATAGTGATCTCAAGTTACCATATAACGTGTATACATTTGCCTGGGGACGTCAGCCAAAATCCAAATGAAGAAATACAGTTTATACGAGTTAAAAAATCGAGCCGGGTGACCAAATCACTGCCCCAATTATACATTTGACAAGTTCAGTTCGGTCACTGTATATATCGGGGTACCGAATAGTTGATGAAACCACTTGAAGGACAGCTTATTACACAAACGTATAGACCTATACCTTGCACACACCATCCAACCCAGTTCTGCATGCCACACAGGAGGGACAGCAGCTTCTCAGTGACAAGCCACCTGCGGGACATTACCATAATAAAGACTATCAGGTTACCTCTCAAAAAGGCTACACCTCACACGAGAAAGCGGTCTGCCCTTTCCTTTTGCAACAGAAGGCTTTCAATAAGGGGAACCAAAATGCTAACAAGCATTGGCCAAAAAAGTCATTGCGATCACGATCGCTGTGAAAGTGATCACGATGATGCGCTAAAACATGCAAGGGATGCGCACGCAAGCCCGCGTCCTTGTGCCCGTTCTAGTAAGCTGGTCGCCGCTTTGGGAGCACTTCCCAAAGCAGCTTCTAAATGTCTCTCCGAGCAGCGCATGCACGCTGACTCAGCAAGACCTAAAAAAGAGAAACGCTCTTTAGAGGCTGGCTGATGACAATGCAGCATCATTTATGCAGGAAAGCATTATTTTGAACCTATAACATTACAGCAAAAATCTTCAGTACAAAAGCAGGCGCCACTTCCCTCATTCCTTGTGCCCATGCCATACCATGAGTAGCTAGCATGATCTTGATAGTTCTTGAAGTAGATTTCTTCTCCAAAGTCCCTTAAATATTTCCACACTTCTAAGTTTTTTCCCACTACTTTTGTCACTGGAGTGTTTCCCATTTACTAGACCTTTCAGCATACCCCTAACCTTCTGCACAGATCGAGTGGGCAACACAACTTGGTTATTAAACAGTTATCTCTGCAGGTAAGGACATACAAAATCAGAAAATGATAGTAGACTAGTAGGTGGAATGGTACAAGCTTGAACCCAAAGTTGTTTTGTGTGGTCATATTTTTTTTAATTAATAATAATAATAATAATCTTTATTTAGATATAAAACATATCTTTAAAAGAGTTTACAAATTCACAAACTGACCAAATATTAGGATAAAAAATTCTAGGAAATAACAACACAATATAGATATAAAAACACAACCCATTAACAGTCATTATAAAAACAGGGATTTTGTCTCATAATATATTTTAAAATCACAAAAATTGAAACAGGGCACCAGCTTGCATTCGGTATCACCAGATTATGTCTAACGTTACTGAGAATAATGCCAGTTATTATTCATTTCAGTGAGAGAAAAAAGAAAATTAGGCACTTTAACATGGTCTCCTTAAGTTAAAGGTATAATATGCTCGCTGAACAAATTTTGTAAATTTTATGTTTAGCACTGTGTTTTCCGGGTTTAAAGCTGCCATAATGGCTTGCCTGCAGGACCGAACTCCCAGCCTATTCCATTCTAATTTTAGTCCGGACCTGCGTTCTATATTAAGGGCTGGGCAGAGGCAACTTACATGCAACATGGTTTCCGCTGTTTTCCCACACCCTCTACAGGAGAGGTCTTCCGATGTACGTCGCCATGGTGGTAGGTCCTGCAAGAAACGCCAGTCGCCCAGTCTGATGGCAATGAAGCCGCGTTTCAAGTATAATGGATATGTGCTGGCCAAATAACAGACTGGGGCTGGGTGTCTGTAGGAATTTATCATGGCCCAGGCATGGCTACTTTTCAGAAAAAGTGCTTTATCAGTGAGACAAGAAGTCATTCTCACACATTTTTTATGGCTTTTTTAAAAGCTATATGGCCAGGGTTTAGGGCCCACAGATCGCTTGCTGACATTTGCTTAATGGCGTCTGTAAAAAGTAGTCCGTACAAACCCCCCGGGTTAATCTGGCTGATTTCTTGCCAGACTAGGGATTCTAAAGTTCCTGGCTCAGCTTGTCTTAACTTGTAACACAGGTTAAGGTATGCCCCAGTGGCTGAGGCCTCGTAGTTTATCAGCCCCATCTCCAACCTAATCTGTGCTGCGGAGGCTGTCTTTGGCAGCCGGACCACCCTTTTATAAATTTTGGTTGTCTGTTGGTTCAAGGTTGTGTTCATTTTACCACAGAAAATCTCAATGCCGTAGGATAAAGTTGGGCCAACCTTTGCTCTCATTACCTCCAAGAGGGGAGCTAAGGTTGAACCAGAAAGATCTTTTGCAAGTTTGCCTAGTGATACCATTAGGGTCACTGCTTTGGCTACGATCTCTCCATGCTGTTTTTTGTAACCACATTTTGAATCCAGGTGGACGCCTAGGTATTTATAGGACTGGCCAATTTCTAAACTGACATTATTGAATGACCAACCGCCCCCTGTGTATCGTTTCTTGCCAAATGTGACTACTTGCGTTTTCTTCAGGTTAACCTCGAGTTGGTTGTTGATCGTGTAATCAAACAATTTGTCGAGGAGTCTTTGTAACCCTACCCTGGTTAAACTGAAGAGAGCCAAATCATCGGCATATAAAAGATTACTTAGAATCATGCCACCCACCTTCGGAGAGTGACTATTAGTGTCATCTAGGGCCGCCGACAGATCTGCTACAAATAGATTAAAAAGAAGAGGGGCCAGCACACATCCCTGCTTCACTCCTCTAGTTGTCATTATTTTACGTGAGAGATGTGTGCCGGTCCCCAACTTCACCCACACCCACGTCCTAGTGTGGAGCTGAATTATTCCCTCTAGTAGTTTCTCTGGGATCCCCCACATCTTTAGTTTGGCCCATAGGGCCTCCCTGAGGACTCTGTCGAATGCTGCTTTGAAGTCGACAAAGCAGCAATGAACTAATCTTGAGGTTACAACTGCCCTGTCGACTAAAGTTGATATTGCTAGCAAATTGGTACGGGTTCCTGAATTTGCCACAAACCCTGTCTGGTTCATTGGCAATAGCTTATTGACCTTTACCCATAACCTTAGGTCCTCTAATAGAAGACCTGCATAGTGCTTTGCTTCTATGTCCAAAAGGGCAATGAGTCTGTAATTGCTCGGATGTGCATGAGATCCGGATTTATAAATCGGGTGTATTATGGCTCCCCGCCATGACTCTGGTATTGTGGCTGTTCTTAATGCGTAGTTGAAGAGATAGGCCAATGTTACTGACTAGAGGGCGATATCTGAATTAAACAAAGTCTGTGGCAGACCATTTGGGCCTGGCGCCCCGTCTGATCTTGCTTTTGACAGTGATTTCGAGACCCTTTCCTGTGTTATACTCCATGTGGGACCATGCCCTTGGCTAGTCTCAGTTACGGTGACGTTTCCGATGGGGCTTGGGTAATCACCAGACTTAAAGTGATCGAATAGGAAATTTGCCCAGTCTGATTCCAGGATATTAGCCGATCCCATACACACTGTTCCTAAGCTGGTGTGGTTAATAAGCGCCCAGAATTTCCTTGAGTTTTTTGCTTACTTTCCCACACCAGTTTACTCCAGAATTGATTTTCATGTGCCCGTTATCCTTTTTAGTCGCTTGCTTGAGTGATTTTTACGAAATTTGATAATTGGATATGCAATCACTGTTTCCCGGGAATTTGGCCAGTGCCCGCAGGGCCTTATTTCTCGCTTTCTTTAGTGACTTCGTCGTCTGAGATAATGTAAATTGATGCGTCGAAGTTACCCTTTGGGCTTGGTTCCTTGCAGGAAACAGATGAATCAGATGGGAGCATAACATGGACCATAGTTCTGTTGGACTGACCTCTTGCTCCTGGCCCAGTTTTATTATGTCCGAGCTTGCCCGAAGAATATTCATGCTGATTTCTTCTGTCCACTTTAGGCGCTTTAAGTTTTCTGTGTGGGTTCCCCGAAGTGTCGGTGGTGCCATTTTATGATGCTCTGGGTTTATGTTAAAAACTGTGACCTGGGGCCTATGATCGCTTTCGGTTCTTGGGTGTATTCTAAAGTCAGTAATGCAATTTAATAGAGCTGCGGTGCAGATCGTGTAATCCAGATGCGATTGCTTTGAGCCACTTTGGTGGAGTGTCCCCTGCTGTTCTGCCATTAATAACAAGGTAACCTGCACTATAGAATTGGCTCACACATAAGTCGTCTAGATTACTTTGAGCTTGTATTAACGGTTTGGTTTGCCTTGTGGCCTCGGAAATTTGGATTAAAGGGGGGCCGTCGTTGTCTGCTGCGTTCCCCTGAAATAGGTAGGTGTTAAAATCCCCAGTAACTATGCAGTCTGAATTAGGTTGGTCCGTGACTATATCATTCATAATCTCGGTTAGACGAGTCAGATGGTCCTTTTTTGTGCGTGTACTGGGGTTGATGTACACATTTAGGAGAAAGAGGGGACGATGTTTCCGCCAGGGTTCGATCTTAACCCCTAAGATCTAGTCTTCCTTGAGTGGCCATTGTGTAATTCGGGCTTTTAAAGAATTTGATACATAAGTTGCCAGTCCGCCTTTCGAATGGCCAAAGCGACTGTCCCTGATTGCTGGATTCCATGTCTCGGTGGCCCCGAGCACTGGGCACCCTTGTAAAGCCCAGGTTTCCTGTAGTGCTATTACTGAGTGTTTCCACAAAAAGGATTGCGTATCAGGGTCCCCAATTTTTTGATGTAATCCGCTTATATTCCAGGAGCATAGTAAGGTAGTTTGTTCCGATAGTAAGTTGGATGCTGCTCCTAGCTGTGGTGAATGCGCTGGTATTTTTGTGCCGGTAGACATGATCATAGGATTAGATGGTCATTCGTGCCTTTTACTTGATAAAATTGCTGGGAGCCAGTCCGACCTTTGACCAATGTCTTTAATGGCTACATCTCTGAGTTGGATGTTGCAGTCTTCATCTGGCCCTGAGGCTTTTTTTAGGATTGAGTAGGTTTTTTCTTGGCCCTTCTGCCTTATTATCCCGTTTTTTTGAGGTGGTGTTAGATGGTTAAGGCGTGTAATTGGGTAGCCTGGCATAGAGTATGGGTAGACTCAGATACCCCATTCCCTTAGAGTTGCTTTGTTGCTCAAAAACGTGGATGCCCACTTTGCCTCCTTGAATGTCACCAGAGTTACCTCCTATGGTTGTGTTCCCCTTGGTGGGAGGAACTCAATAGCCTCAATTTCATTAGATACTAAACCCGTGAGTCCAGGGATTCCCTCAGTCAGTTTGAGTATGTTTGCTCTGTTGAGGATGTCGTGGCGGCCCTTTGATTTATATTCAGGGGCTAGTATGATATAAGAGTGTGATGTAACCTTGGCAGTCTCAATTTGATGGTGGCACATTGTGTTTTTATTAGATGTCGGTCCTTCGTTATGCTTATTCTCCTGAGCTATCAAGTTGGTCCTGATCTTTGGGGACAAGCAATGATTTATGAGATGGTCTGGTCATTAAAATTTGTGTGGTCATATGTTTCAGAGAACTCAGTCACCGAAAATAAATCTGCGTATTGAAAACCGTGTCAAATAGTGTGTTGGTGCAACCTGGGGGTTGACTTACTCTCTCATAAATGATCTCTGCGGTATTTACAAAGGATGAGATTTCAATGCCAGTAATTGCCTCAAAACGATGTTGTAAGCAAGTATTGTCGGTGCTTAATTAGAGCCGGTGGGGGCAACGGACACTTCTTTTGGGGACTAGCACTTATTTTTCCACACTGAGAAAAAGAGAGGAAGAAACACACAAACAGTAAAGAGGAGGAAGAGGAAGATGTAAAAACGACCATAAAGGCAGAAAGAGTGAGCTTAAAGGAGCAAGCAGGGAGAGTCTGGTAATGTATTAAAGAGGCATGGGGTGGATTTAAGACTTGAAAGAATAAACAAGCGAAACCGCTTGCCCTCTACGCACTGTTGCGTTCCCCAAATATGGATACTGAATCAATCCAACTTCAAAAATAATTCAAATTTTATAGTAAATTAGTGAAACCACACCATTATATAGTTTCAAAAGAGGATAAATGTATTTGCACTGTTATGTCAATCACATTTTCTATGATATGTACATAAATTCATAAGAAAAACGAAGGATTCATAAGTGAACAAGAACATATGCTTTTTAGCAACTCATCAATGTCATTATTCATCATATAACAAGTTCATGCCCTGCCCAATGCATTTCGGGCCACTTGGCCCTTCTTCAGGGGCGGTACCTGAAATGACATAAAAAACAAAAAAAGGCTCAATCACTTAAGTGTGAAGGGCGAATCAATCATCAAGTTCATAGGTTGCCACAACATTCTATAACAATTTATAAGACTATGGTGTACAGAGATATCCCTCTATAAAAATAAAGGTGTAATATGCACTCACTTGTATGTGAAAAAAGGAAAATTGGCACGATGAAATAACTTGACAGAAAAGGACGTGTTTGGAAAATTCATGCTGAAAAGACAAAGCAGATGCCCTAACTGAAAATGTATGAACATCTAAAAATAAAGTGTCAAAAAACCACGAATGCTCTGTAACTTACTGAGACTACACAGGTCCGAATCTTTGCTGAGCTAAGTTCAAACTGATGCACACCGTAACTGTTGCCGGTAATCCCACCGCTTCAGACCTTAAAACATAAAAATGCAAAACTGCTCTTACAGCGTTGCCTAGTTTCATTCACTGTCTATTTAAACAATTCTACACATTGAGAGCCCGAAATACACACCTTAATGGCACTGTACTGTGCAGCTAACTGTCAAGTATTCTCTTGTCCACACTCGCGACCGTTTATCTATTCAACCTGAAGAAACAAACATCTCCGCTTAAAAAACAAATCGCGTACGGAACTAATGATTGATTCGCCCTTCACACTTAAGTGATTGAGCCTTTTTTTGTTTTTTATGTCATTTCAGGTACTGCCCCTGAAGAAGGGCCAAGTGGCCCGAAATGCATTGGGCAGGGCATGAACTTGTTATATGATGAATAATGACATTGATGAGTTGCTAAAAAGCATATGTTCTTGTTCACTTATGAATCCTTCGTTTTTCTTATGAATTTATGTACATATCATAGAAAATGTGATTGACATAACAGTGCAAATACATTTATCCTCTTTTGAAACTATATAATGGTGTGGTTTCACTAATTTACTATAAAATTTGAATTATTTTTGAAGTTGGATTGATTCAGTATCCATATTTGGGGAACGCAACAGTGCGTAGAGGGCAAGCGGTTTCGCTTGTTTATTCTTTCATGTTCAGATTTCAGACGCATAAGATGGACGGTGCGTCCTCCTCCACTGCACGCATGGTTTAATAATGTTATAAATTTGTTTGTAATATTGTGAATTTGAAAAACAAGGAGAGCCTCTCCAAATCACTAATTTTCTGTTGTGGATTTAAGACTACCAGCTTCGGTATTCAGTCTGCTGGTATTTAATTAAACCCGCCAGCAGCAGACTTCTGAGCAGAGCTGTGAGCACCCCCACTCATTCTTTTACATTTTAAGCACTGAATTTCTGTGTGCTGAACGTCCTGAACTGTTCTTCAAGAGCATTGAAAGGCATGAAGCAACTCGGCACAGTTAGTTTACACAAGGTAGTATCCATGTAATAGCTTATAGGGCATGAAAATAAAATAGGTTTTGCGCAGTAGCTACAGTCACCTGTCTGTAATCACCAGCAGCTAAACAGAGCCCAGCAGTGGTCCCACACACAAACACAGCTTTGTTTCTCAAGTTGGGTTATAGTATTAAATAAAGGCAAACGGCATGGCAAAAAAGTGGCTACATTTGTGGAATATTTGTAAACTAGAAGTACAAATACGTTTAGTTCTGTTATCTCACTCAGGCAATTGTGCATCTCCTGAACGTTTTCCACGAATAAAACAAGAGTGCAGTTCCAATGCTCGGGGTACCCAGCGGGCAATTTCCATTTACTGTTTGGACATTGTAGACTAAGATGAAAAGTAGGCCTTCAGGCTTTTTCTCCCTTGTGAAATCGAGTTATTATTTCCTTTGCGAGAAACGATGGTAATGTCGGCCCCTATGTCGTAATAGGGGCGACTCGAGTTAGGTCCAATATTGGTAGTGGTCCGGGGTGATGTTAGTGCACGTCCCGAGCCTGTGTGCTCAATGGTGTAGTCGGGAGGTCAAGTAGGGCAATTAATAAAAAGGAGCCAGCGCGGATGGGACGTCAGTGGCGCGCATATGCATGAGCTCTCATACCACCATGCGCTGCCTCTGAGTATTTTGTCCCTACGTTCCCGCCGCTTGTGTAAATAACAGAGCCAACAGATTCTTGAAGTGATTCTTGCATTATACCAAGGGCCAAAGCCCTGGTCCAATTGGTACACGTTGCTTCAATGTTTCCTTATCCCTATCATTAATACACAATAATAGTTATATTATATGTCACAAAAGCCCGTATGAATAATCTCAGATTACTCATGTAGCAGTTACTTGTTGATCACATCTGTAATAAATTAATGTAGTTGGAGTTACGTCAACATACATTTTCTGGTAATCCAAATATGTATTTTCATTTAATGTATTCTTTATTTTGGACCATAAAATATACAATTTATATTACATAAATATAGTCAACATGGGGCACAGGAGCAAAGATAGTTGGGTGAAAAGATAAACATTTTGTACTCTCAGCCGCTACACACTCAAAATCTACTAGATCATATTACATTAAAATTTAATTTTAAAATCGATAATAAATATTACATCATTAAAAAATAGATGATCATACACAAAATAACCTCAAAGGATAGATAAGGAGTTAGTAGGTTATCACAAAAACAAAACAAAAACAACAAAAATGAAATAATCCTTGTATTGTTTCAGCTTTGAGTTAAAACCTTGGGCTGCAGTCCACCCTAAAGTTTCAACCCCATTATTTTCCTGATCAAAAATACATTAAATAGAATTCTACTTACAGAAAAGACTATAGTTTGCGAAGAGTCGGTTTTCAATATGCGCTCAACAACACTGTAACGCCTAATGCCTAAAAGCCTACAGAGGGGTCTAATCCAGCATTTTCTGGTAGTTATATACGCTGGACAGAAACATAATATGTGGGCTTCGTTTTCTATTTCTGCTGCTACACATATAGGACATGTGTGGCTTCTGGAGCCCACCCCATTTCCTTTCCAGCAAACTGTGTTGGAGCCTATTTGCAAAATACCATATCTAAACTGTAAGTATAGGGATTTAGCTAAAGGTGGTTCTATCTCGTCCAAGAATGGCTCTAAGGAGGCTACATCTTTAAAAGCTAGGAATTTCGCAGTTAAAGACCCCACAGATAAATTGTGTGTTAAGTTGTTATTTATATAGGCCCAGAATATCGTTTTTAGCTGTTTTTTACATGATGGTTTTAACTGCTGTGGGTCGTCCCAGTAGTGTGGTAAATCTAGCTCGTGCATCCACGTCATGACGTGGTTTAACCATGGAATATCCTTGGTTCGAATGACCTTTAAGATTTCAGCCAAACCAGTTTTATAATGGATCAGTTCGGGGGTGGTCCAGATCCTGACCCAAAACAGAAGTGGTCTTAGGGCTGCGTGATGGTCCGTACGTCTTATATTTAAATCCAAAGAAACTGGCAACAATGGTGTCCTATTGGGAAGCTTTAAGAGTTGCCTGTAAAATTTATTTTCTTCCCGCTCAAAGCTCTTCTTACACTGGGGGCCCCAAATCCCAGCTCCATAGAGCGCGGCAGATTGTGCTTTGGATTTGAATACCTCCAGTGCGGGTGGAACGGCCCTACATGTGCTAGCCTCATGTTTTTTCAAAATTGGTGCTGAGTTCTGGACCAACATAATCCTACTTTTTTCAATTTGACCTTTCCAGGTCATTTTACTATCCAAGTTCATTCCTAAGTAATTAAAACTGTCTACGTGTTCCAATAACTGATTATTTAAAACAAGTTTTTTTTAAAAATATTTGTGGGGGTTTAGTGACATATATTTCGTGTTACTGGAATTTATTTCAAGTCCCTTTTGTAAACAATACCTATCAAAGGTGCCTACTAATGATTGAAGTCCCTTCGGTGTTTGAGATATTAAAATTGTATCATCGGCAAATAATAAAGCCGATACCACCTCTCCCCCGAGGCGAGGAGAATCATGCGTACTATCTGATAGAAAGTCGGGGATGTCGTTTACGTAAAGTGAGAAGAGGGTTGGTGCCAGTACGCACCATTGCCGTACTCCGCTTCTCACCGGAATTGGTTTTGTTAATTCTCCCCCTGGCCCCCAACGTACGTGGCATAATTTCCAGTATGTAACTTTATTAGTTGCCTTAGTATTTCCAAGGGGACCCCAATTTTCCTTAAGGTCATCCATAACTGGGAGCGAGGGACAAGGTCAAATGCAGCCCTTAAGTCTATAAAAGCAACGTAAAGGCTTCCCTTCCTAAATATAATGTATTTCCAATAAATACACATGAACCTAAAAACTTGGTCAAGTGTGCTTGTTTTGGCTCTAAACCCTGCTTGGTAATTCGTTAAAATATCCACCTCATCCATCCATTCTGTTAGTCTATTTAAAATATGCCTGGCATAGATTTTTTGTAGTATGTCTAGCAAACTAATTGGGCGGTAGTTAGCTGGATCTTGACGGTTGCCCTTTTTAAAAATCGTAACTATCTCGGCCCCTTTCCACGTATGGGGAATTGGTGTCCCAGCGGCTATCGAATTGCATACAAAGTTTACATAAGGGCCCCAGACATCTAAATCATGTTTCAGTAAATCGCCTGGGATCCTATCCGGTCCTGGCGCCTTCCCTGCCTTCAGAGCACCTATTGCTTTAATAGTTTCCTCCTGACTAAAGTGCAATACAGTGTCCAAACTTTTGTCGTATATTCCATTTATAGTGGTACATTCATCCCCACTATAATCCTCACAGAGGTTGGTGAAATGGTCAACCCAGGTTTTCTCATCTAGGTAGAGATCTTTGTTACTTTTCCCAGTTTTATTTCCCTTGGCAATGAGGCCCCAAAAGGCGGCCTGGTCTTTGCTTCTAGCGGCAACTATTAGATCCGACCACAAGTCGTTGTCCCAGGCCTTCCTAGCTTCTAATAGTACCTTTTTATACTTTTGCCTGTACGTACTAATTTCTAAATGGCTCTTGTTTTTAATGGCATATACAAGCTCCGTCTTTGCTACTCTACATTCCTTACTGTACCAAGGGTTGGCAATCTCGTAGTGCTTGCTAGACCCTTTACCTTCCTTTTTATACAATTTCGTCAGTAACGGGAGTAGAGCTTCTACTAGGGTGTAGTGTAGATGTAACACCTTATCGTCTCCTTCTTTTAATTCTTGGAGTGGAGTAGCTATGTCAGAGAATGTGTTGTAAATATCTACCATTTTGTCATCGTTAGCTAGGATGTAAGGCCATTTTGCGGCTCTTCTATTGTTGCTTATTTGTAGCTCTCCAGTGATTAAAATACTTTCTTCCGCCCGTTGATTACTAGTTTTAAATAAATGAGATTCTAGTACTAATTCTAGGGGGTAATGATCGCTCTCCTCCCTAGTTACGACCCTCAGATCTATTGTGATGTACCATAAGTTTAAAGACAACATTATATAGTCTATCTGGCTTGAGGAATTACCTCTATGAAATGTACAACCTCCGGGTCTATCTGAGGGTAGGCGACCATTGCACGCCCTTAGTTCGTGCTCTACTGTTAATTTTAAAAGCTGTGTCGCTGCTACTGTACATTTGGTCTCGCTATTATGATCAAGAGAGGCAATATTATAGGCCAGATCTTGTTCTTCAAAATGGTCACATATGCCTATCAAGGGTTCGTACTTGCAATTGAAATCCCCGCCGCAGATTACACCTGACTCAGCCTCTAATGAAGCTAGGCAGTGGTCTAGTTTTTCAATAACAGATGATTCAGTACTGCTGCTATGGGGTCTGTCATAAACATTGAATAGATATATTAACCTGTTGTCGCGCGTTACAACTTTTAACCCCAGTATATCAGGGGAGTCAATGCATAATGGGATAATGTCTACTTCTAGGATGATACTGATTCAAATGACCAAACCTCCTGAGGGTCTACCTCTACCGCACTTGCTCGCATTTACACTATATGTTTTGTAACCCAGTCTCTGCGGGGGTTCTTGTGACCAAGTCTCTTGTAAGAGTACTATATCACACTGATCTATAAACTCGCACCAGGAGCCATCTACTAAATTTTTGTTAAGTGCAGCACTATTCCAGGAAATTAACTTTGTTTTTAAGCTTATAGTTTCTCTCCTAGCTACTGCTGTAGCTTCAGTATCTGGAGTTAGTGATATGTCGTTTGCGGTTTTATATTTAATTTGTGGGTAAGAATTTACCCTGCCCTCTGCTGTGGTTACTCCAGATAACACACCATCTACTATTTTGTTTATCACAGTAGCTCCCTCTGTAGACTCTGGCGCTTCCGCGCTTTTTGCTTCCAAGCCTGAGTACTCTTTAGAGTTGGTCAGTCAATCTAGGTCGTCTAAAGTGGACAGATCCGAGAACCTATTGGTTGTTGCTAGATTGGATGTCATCTTGCTGCTACTAGCATTCTGGGACGGTTTGTAAAAATATCCCAGTGGCAGCGTTGACATTTCTGTACCCTGGTGTGGGTGTTCCTCCTGACAAGCTAGTATCTTCCCTGCCGTTAGTGGTCTTCTAAAGTTTATTACCACACAGTCACCTTTGATGTTTTTTGGGGCTTCCCCCACCCAACCAACTCTGCGTATCATCAGTATTTCATCTGCATTTATGGGATTAAAACGTTTATGTTTTGCGAGCCAGTTTACTGATTTATTCCGAAGCTCGGTCCATGTTTCTCTTTGGTTTCTTCTTAAAGTTGAGACCCCAGCGAGAACAATTACATGAGGGCAGGAGGCTGGGGGGAGTTGCAACACATCCTCGTTCGGTACTAAGTCAGTGCCTTTGGGGCTATGTATTTTTGAATTTCCCAAATGGATACTTGAAGCACCGAGGCGAAATGGATGGGGTCTACTGCTTTGTGCAATTCCCCTGGATGTCTCATTCACTGGACAATTATCATTATTAGTGTAATGCTCAGATACCCCGACATTAGTATCAGCCGCTAAACTGGCATTTCTAATACTACTTAATTTATCTGCTACTAGGTTATTTTGTGTGTCCCTACTTGGCGGACAGTTCACTTTCTCTTTACATGTGTCGGCTCTGGTATTAGTTTCCCTATGGTTACTCATTTGCTCTACCTTTTCCCCCAACTGATTTAAACTTATTTTCAGATTTTCTTCCACTTTTTCTAATGCCTCTCTAATTATGTTTTCTAAAAGGGTTAACATTTTTGACTCAATTTTCTCTACCATCTGTTTTCCCCAATATTCACAATCACTCTGTTCTGTTTGGGTGCTAATGGATTTCATTTTTGGAAATTTAGCCCGCTCACCAGTTACCCTATTACCTTCCCTCCCTTCTACAACTTTCTTACTTTTTTGAATGTGTAATGGTGATCTTTTTGGCGGGCCCTTACACTGGTCCCTATTCTCTGGGACAGCCCTTAGTTTACACAACCTGGATACTAAGGGTGGACTGGTTACGCAGATTGGGGGTTCTCCTGTATCATTTATGAGTAAATTGGGGGTAGTGGATAGTCGTGGAGCATTAGTGTTAATTATGACAGGGCTTAGTGGGACTGTGCCAGTTGGGTTTATCAAGGAAATCGATTGGTCCGTGCTTACATTGGTAGAATCACTAGATTCCACAGTGCTATCGAAGTCTGGGTTCGTTGCTCCAGGGCGTGTGTTCCTCGACCCTATATTCCCAGACTCCGCGCTTGACAGAACTGAATTGGTCTGGGCTGGTATTTGTGGGTTAGTTACAGGTGACATAACTTTCCCTATCGCTCCTAGGGAAGACCTTTTAGCCGCCTGACTCATAGATAGCCTTTTTCCAGTCAAAATCAACTCTTTCTCGAGAACTGATTCAGCTCTGTCCAAGAAAGTATCTAGTGTCCCAACCACGCTAGAGACAATCCTTGACCCATTTTTCTGTCTAGTAGACATAGTTCGTACCACTCCAGAAAATCAATAAGAAACGTAAGTATAAGTCACAGACCAGTTTCCTGTATGCAGTCTCTTCGTCGTACACGGTGAATTAGAAATGCAGGAGGTATGGCCCAGCCCGGCCTCCTCCGGCCCCGGATGGCCACAGATGGTCCCGCCCTTGATATGTATTTGATGTGATCTAAACTCCTGAGTCCTATACATCAGTGAATTCAGAGAGTTCGTCTGCTAAGTTTGCATTGCTATTTTATGATCCAAGACAATATATTGGAGCACTGGCTCTCCCCAAAGTGTTAGATACAGATTTATGTCAGGAGTCTTAACAGTATTTCAAATATCCATTTACATTCTGACAACAATCTGTACAGTCTTTAACCAAATATTTTTAAAGAAGTGGCTATGATTAAGGAACCCCTGTATGTCTTCATGCACTCTGCCAAGTCACTTGACTTTCTAGGAGAATACCTATCAATCTGCGACTGGCATAGATAGCTTTCCAGCCGTGCCTTTGGCATTTGTGTTAATTATCAAAAAGTATCAAGTAAAGTTAAGTGAGAAAGGAAATGCTCAAACGTACTTCGACGTTTTTTGTGAACTAAGACCCTGAATTCAAGTGGAATCGTTTACTTTGTCATCAGTGTTTGTTTATTTGAAAATCCTGGCATGGCTCACGGGCTTATAGACTAAGGGTTGAAGCCCTGAAATCGTTTACATTTAGAACCAGGAATCTTAATGCCTTAATGTTCTGGTAGTACTTCTTCAAACATCATGAAGGCCTCAACTGCAAGACTTTTCAGTACTTGTTGACAGTTACTATGTCTAAGATACATTAAAATAGCAAACCCTGCCCATTTGCTGAAAGCTACCATTGTAGATCTGATAAGAGAGATGGTAAGGAATCTCCTCTACTGTTCCGCAAAATCCCCTGAACCCTTCAGTTTGGCACGCAAATTTCTGTTTAATGTACACATTGCACTTTTAGATGCGTCGGTTTAAATGTAATGGGGCCGACTCACAAAATTACTCATGAGTACAAGGAATTAGTTCTGCAGGAGTAATCTTTATGTAGTCTTGCCTTCCTTTAAGAACAGCAACCTCCCTATTCACATAAGTGCAATGAGAGCACAGTCCTATTTGAGATACAAGTGAATATTTAATTTTAGATGTGGGGACATCTCACAAAGACCTGTAAGAGTGCTCAGAACAGTACTACAGGTGCACTACTTTCTATGCTCAAAAATGTTTTTGTAAATAGACCCCAATATGGTTATTTGTATTTAGGTTCTGCAGCACAGGTTTGTTATATGTGCATGTTGGAGTTGATTTGTATACCCTTAAGAGGCTTTTTGCACATGGGTGTCCGCATTTAAGAGCGGTAAGATTACATAAAAAAAAGTAATGTTTGTATTTGCACAGACACCAACTTAGAAAATACTACAGATGTGAGTCTTGTGTAGGTTTATTACTTGATACTATTATGGTGTTATAAAAGTCGGCGTGTTTAAAACTACCACAGCTGGGGGGCTGTTAAACAATGTGTAGTGAAACATGTTTTTATCTATTCATTTATTTATTTATTTTCAGCAGTCCGATCATTTTCAGACAGTCTTCAAATGGAAGAAATGTTCATTTGTCAAGGCCTGAAATCATTTGCTTATTATATATACATCTACAAAGTATAGTAAATATATAGTTACAGAGGGCCTGATTCCGAAATGTAATCAGGAATCTACGACCTCAATTCACAACTTTCAGAATTTCACATTTCTAGAGGTATGCATGGCAACCTATCACTGGTTTACAAGTGTACCCCTTAAAACTATTTGTAAATTGCATTAGCAGATATACATAAGTATATTTCCGCATGTATGTTTTTTTCTTTAAGGAGAATTATTTTTCTGTGAGGAAAAAACCCTATTACTGTATCTCATGCAAATAGGTTCCCTCATCCTGTAAATGGATTAATTCCTGCCCTTGACAGGAGCATATTTCTGAAGTTTTCTGGATTGGGAAGGAGTGGGAAAGGATGTCTTCAATATCCACAATCCTGTATGTTTGTAGGAGTCCACATACTAACATGACCTTCCACCTCGGCACACCTCTCCTCCCCACCCATTCTTGAAGAGTTAGCTACACAAATATCTTTGTCTGAGGAAATCCAGGGGCATATTATCAAGAAACGGCGTTAAAATTATCGCCGCTTTAGCGGCAGGAAACTGTTGCTAAAGCGGCGATAATGGGCTTGATAATATGCCCTTGAGAATTCCAATAGAAGCCCATATTCACACCAGAACATGAGCTTCTATTGGAATTCTAAAGGACATATTATCAAGCCCATTATCGCCGCTTTAGCAGCAGCTTTCTGCTGATAAAGCGGCGATAATTTTAACACCGTTCCTTGATAATATGCCCACCTGTTCATCCAAAATAAAGCCAACTTTTCTGAATTTCAAAGTGTTTTGTATTTGTATCCACATTCTCTATAAATGTGGAAGCCAAATGTAACCATGCAAAAAAGCCTTGTGATTCTGGACCAGTTTGTTAGAGCAGCAGCTATTTGTTCTCAAGCAGTTATAAATACCAGCTGACCTTTACAAAGGGATGAGAAATGTGATGATGACACCATGCACAAGAGAGGCTAAGAACCTAGCTCCATGGAAGTGTAACGGTAAGGATACATTTACTAGAAAAAGGAAAAGTATATTGTCTGTGTGCTCTGGAAGCACCAACCTATTTTTTAACGATGAAACCCAAGGAATAATAGACCTGGAGGGATGGTTAAGCCCCTTTCATACATTAGCCCTGCATTTCCTGTGCTGTTAAATGCTTCCCATAATCCTGTGATATTGGTCACAGTGGTCGACTATAATCCGTTGATGGCCTGTGGGTGATGCAGCTGTTCTTGAAGAAATCCTCTTCATCCCCTCAAAGAAGCTACCATTTTGGAAATGAGGCATTTCTTGTGTCGTAACTGATACCTTAGAGATGAAAAGCTATCAGCTATTGTACATCAAGTAACATGCTTCCATGACCATCCTCTTGCCACACATAGGTCTTGGCCTGGTAGTTATAAGTGGACATTGTATTGGGGACAATACAAAGCCCTAGTGCCTTTTGTGTACTGACCACATCACAGCGAAGGTCAGTAGGCTTTTCACAGCCTCATCTACACTCCCTGTGTTCAGCTACTCAGTAGTTTCTGTCAGTTGAGTCCAAATATAGCTACACTATACAGCTTCTATACCACTTTTTCTGTGTTCATTATTTTAGAATTTACACATCGCCGCTGACCGCTCCTGGAAAGGTGGCCAGTTACATACAGAGGACATCTTAACTGCTGATTACTGCTCGGTACTTGGACTCCTCGCCACTGCTAGCTTCGATGGAGATATTATTGTGTGGAAATCAGAAACACAGAGACCGCATCTCTACCTCAGGAAGGGCCAGCCAAGCAGGTACTCTGTTATAAGATCAGGCTAATTATCTTCGTAGACACTTCATTATGTGTGATAAGAAAACTGCCATGAGTTTGCGCTTCGTTCAACTACTGGTTGTTACAGCACTCCAAAATCCCTTTATTCAGCACCAACAAGAAGTGGTATGAAAATTACAGAAATACGCTTTTATTCATACTATAATTAAACAAATTCAGAATTACACAAAATGAATTTGAATTGCAACTTTTTTTGTTTAAGATGATGATATTCTAACTACACAGTGGCTTGTATAACCTAATCATCGTAAGGGAACAACTCCTAACATACAGTTTCCTTGATCCATATAGATAAAAAAGAACATGAAAAGGTGGTCAGAATGTGTGAATGGATTCTGCAATTAGTCATTTTCTGAAATATGTATAGACTCTGCATTGGAAGCTGGAACTATTAATAATGAATATTAACATATTTTAAAAGAACATCTCGGCACTCCCATTTTACAAAATAAAGACTGTCTTTCTCAAGTAATTCGTGTTTATTTGCAAGTTCTAAACTTCTAAATATCAAGTAATTTTAATTTGATTACTTAATTTTTAAATACACATAGCTGCCTACTTTTCACATTCCTAACATGTACAGTTTTCTAGAAATGAAAACCCCCAGATCTAAATATCCGAAACAGAACTGCAATATTGATAATGGGAAGTTGCAAATATACACACGCACATTTGGGATTCTTAAAATAATCCAACACACAACCGAACCCTTGGGACTATGAGCATTTAGCGCCTAGTTTAGCACCTAACCATCATAGAGTGTCCCTTTTAAAGGAGAGTTTCCCTCACCTACCGCAGGTGGCATGCCTCATCATTGGGAACCATCCCATATTGTGATGCTTAGTCATGATACAGGCTACAGCACCTCACTGAGAGAGACGAGTTCAGGAATGTTTTTGCACTAAGATATGGGAGTTTAGTTTCTAGAGTTATTCTCCTGGCCAGTTTCTGAAGATCTGCATCTTCAGTCCCTGCTTCATCTGGTGTCACTGCTATTTGTTGCTATCTGAGGGGGTAGTGACATAGTCAACATCCCCCCATCTACTTCTTCCTTTTCTTCTACTTCTTTCCCATTAAGGAGAGTTTTGTTTGTAAGGGCCTTGTCATTGTCTGCCAGCAACTGCTGCTAGAGATGGGCTTTATTGGGGTTAGGACCCTACACAAGTTTCCATGCCTTGCACAAATCTTTAAGTTGGGAAACTGTAAGATGTGCATAGAGACCCAGGCTGAGTTCCTGGCTGGTACCCTGCAGTATAAGCCATGTTTTTTGTTGTAAATAATTGGGGTCTTATTAGAGAATTAAAGAAAACTCTAAGCATTTCTAGGGGCTAACTACTTTTTAAGTCTTTTAAGTTTTTAAAACAGTGGTGACCTTAACCAAGGCCCTATCACTACTTTTAAACAATATGGGAAAAATGAAAAGAATTCTATTCTAAAGACAAATTTTGGATTTCCTCATTGAAATCAATTATTAAGCAAGTTGTACAACAAATGTCAAAATCTTGTACCCTACCTCTGACCGCCAATGTTGGAATCTGTCTCTGTGTGTGATATTGCCACTTGGTGATGATACTGTGCACAGAGTCCAGGAGTTCCCCTAAAGTGTAAAGGGCTCAATGCTAAACCCAAAACACTCTCTTGCTGGTAGTGTGGGTGATCAGTATTAGGCCTAACACAGAGGAGTGTAAGACATTTATTGCACACACATGACCAATGAAGGACACACAACTCAAGAAGGAGATCCGGACCAATTTTATAAAATGTACTTTGTTTGTACTTTATTTTAAGACCCAGGCCTCATAATAATGTATGTTTTTAATTAAAAATACTTTCCACTTTCAAAAATCAACACTAAAAACCTTTTCATACTGTCCAATGTCGTGCTAAAAGGAAAACAATATTGCATTTAAACAGGTAAGTATTGAACTTACAGTTCAGTCTTTGGAGCCAAAGGTCAGCAAGCACCAGGGGTCAGGTAAATACTAAAACTGCACCACTAGCGGCACAGGTGTGGCCAGATGCAGAAGTCAAAATCAGGTTTCGACCCAATGCTTTCCAATGGAGACGGGGGGTGCCTGGAGCCACGCTTGTTGCAGGTAAGTAGATAGGTTGCAGGGGCTAAGCTTTGGGTGTTGGGTAAACACAGGGAGGGGGCACAAAGCATCACCAAACATAAACCACCAGCGCCACAGGGCAGCCGGGTGCAGGTTGCAAATTTTATATCGGGCACCCAATGCTTTTCAATTAGGTTATCTCTTGACGGTAAAGAGGCTGCAGGCGTGGCATCAGAGGTTGCAGGTGGAAGACCAGCAACAGCAGAGGTAAGTTGGGATGTAGGGGGTTGTAGGGGCACCGTTGGTTCAGCTCACCAAGGCCCAGGGGCTTAAGGTGGAGGGGTGCCTTGGGGCATCAGAGTCTTCTTACCTGAGGCGGTCTTAGTTGGGGGGAGACTCTGGATTTACACTGCATGTGCCATCTCAGAGGGCAGAAGAGGTTAACCTATGCTGTACACGAGGTCAGGATTGCCAGGAAGACTTCACTGCACAGGTGAGGCACTCAGACTTGGGCCATGGGCGATGGGTGCAGAGTGGGCTGGGAGCGTAGATCCATCTAGATCAGGAGTCCCTGGAGTCGATTTCTTCTGGACAGATCCTCTGTCCTCTTGAGATTGGAATCTTTGTTGAAGGCAACCGTCCACCCAGGGTCTTTGAAGGTCATTGTTTCAAGACAGGTCGCACGGTCATCGTAGCTGGAGACAAGCCGGTAGGGCTAGGGCCAAGGTAGTTGTCGTCTTCTGGCATCTGCTGCAGGGTGCCTTCTTTCTTCCTAGGTCATTGCAGAACTGATGGTCAGGTTTGGGGGAGCCCTCTAAATACTAAATTTAGGGGGTGTTTTAGAGGAGTAGCATGAAGGGCCAATGGGCATCTTACCTGATGTGGCTACACCCTCTATTATGCCACCCTCCTTTGGGATGGGGCGTAGGCTTATCCATGATTGGAGGGGTCACCTATCCTCATGAAGGCGGGGACTGAGAGTTGTGCTTCGCCTTGCTTCCTCTCACCTTAGGAGTGGGGTGACAGAGGTAGGCATACCTGCTACCTTTTTCTATTTTTCTGCCAGTTTTCCTACCCAAAGCGGGGGTGTAAACCTGGGTCTGCCATCTGCTGCTAGCAGCAGAGGCTGGGTGTCTCATTACAAAGGCAGCAGGCCTTTGAAGCTTCACTCTTCAAGCAGTGTCTCATCCTGGGGAGGTGGCAAGAAACCCTGTCTAGGATGTGCATTGTTTCTTGTCCCAGAGAGCAGGGACTCTCTACCCCGGGACCAGAAACATGTCTGATGGTGGCTGGTTGCCTACAGCGGGTCAGAGACCACATCAGGGTTGGTAGGAATTTAAGGGGGCACCCCCGAGGAGCCCTCTGGGTACCTGGTACAATAAATCCCACACTGGCATCAGGGTGGATTTATTGAAAGGGTAGTTTGGCACCAAAAACTCTTACATTCAGTAAAGCCATCAAAGCGCTGTTGAACTCGAGTTGTGTAGTTCCCAGCCCATGTACTCTCTGTGGCTTCACTGGCACTAACAATACTGGGAAATGGTGCTGAATATTGTAGGGGACGTCTGCTCATGCAGATATGCCCTCACCTTGAGTATAGTGCACCCCGCCTTAGGGCTGTGAGGCCTGCTAGAGGGGTGACTTACCTAAACTGTGAGGCAGTGATAGTTGGCATGGCAGCCTGGCAGGGTGCCATGTCAACTTTGTCATTTTCTCCCTCACAGGGGCATGCAGGCTGCAGGGTGAGTGGCATTGTCCTAGTGAGAGGTTGTCCCATTGGACCCTCTTTAGCTTCCAGGCCCTAGGTACCCAGGATACCATTTACTAGTGATTTACAGGCGGCAGAAGTACCAATTGGAGGTTTGTTTTAGGGAAGGAGCACTGGCACAGGGGACCTTGATGGTAGGGACCCTGTGCATCACATTTAAAACCACATCAAAACCAGGCAAACGTGGGGGGCTAACCATGCAAAAGAGGCACTTTTTCACAAGGATATTTCTCAAATGTCTCACGCAGCCTATCAAAATTCTTACAGACTCAGGGACTATGTTTTTATGTTTCACCTGCAACAGTGCATACAAGAGAGATTGTTTTCTTCAAAAGCTGTAGAGCCCATCCACTGATTAGCATTTGTGGGCTTCACTCTGACTCTCATTTGCTGCCTCCTAATTGGCCAGCACTGTCAGGCTTCCCTTCCTCTCCTTTTGTGTGGAGCATGGACCAAGTACTGATTGCTTCATCTTGATTAGTGTCCCTCTGCTGCTTGCACTGTTTGAGGTTCTATTTGTATTGTTTTCTTCTTTCAATCATGATGCTTCTTGTTTTTTTAATTTCTTATCCCTGTTGTGTTGTGTCTTCTCCCCCACACCCTAATCTTTGTTGTTTCTTCCACCCTTGTTGTCTGCGTTGCCTCTTTCCTTCCACCCGTACCCTCTTGTTGCCCGTGTTGTTTCTTCCCTCCATTCCCCTACCCTCCCATTGTCTTTGTTGCCTCTTTTGTTGTCCATGTTGCCTCAAACAGGTGAGATGTATTGGCTCTGCCAGTGCTTAATTTATTTTCTAAAGGCCCATTAGGTTTGTCTAGTGTAGCTAAGACTAAGGTTGGTAAGCACCAAATTCTGCCTCTGCACGAACCATCACATCGTTTTTTTTCCTTTGCCAAAGATGCTGCCACCATTAAGGGTTTCTAATGTCCTTAAAAATGTCAACCTAACAACATTTGTAAATGTGGTATGACGCCTGTGTCTGGGCTACCCCAGCCGGTTGGTGACTGGTCTGGCCAACACTTAAAGGCTCTACATGTTTTAGATAAAGGCTATGTCGGGTAAGAAACATCATTTCATTACATAAAATAACTCGTTCTGACGAGCATTATCAGGCTGGGGCATGGACATTATTAACTTGCAGAACCTGGGCACAAGAAGTTAATTCCTTGCTTGAAACAAAATCCTATCACCAGCAAATGTTAAAAGAAGAAGAAAACAAAGCCATGCTTGATGGAGTCTATGAAGCAGGGTCCTCCTGCTGTGAACCTCAAGTCACCAGAGAGCCTGGCATACTTGACATCATACACACTTTGACTGCCACATTGAAGGAACATTTCTCAAGATGAGTAGCACAGCAGATAAGAAAATAAATATACTATGTTTTTAATTTTCACGTGGTTTGGAATTTGCACCTAAGTAGTGTATTTATAGCTACTATGCAAAGTAAAAAACGTAGCGACTAATATAGCCTTAGAACCTTCCTTAATGGGCTCTGCAGGCCGTTAAAGGCCTGCTCCAGCATTTGGCTTGGGCCTTTAACAAGAGTTTGGGTCTTTGGTGGACTGCAGAGCCCACTACAGAGGGTTCTAAGGAGAGCAGAATGTTCTAATTTGTAAGACAAAGGCCTCACAGAGCCAAGGGGGGGTTGAAATCCCTTGAGGCTCCATGAGACCTTTATTCACAGCAACATCAGTGAACAAACATTGTAATGTTGATGCTCCTGGCGTCGACCAGCCGTTAGATGTCCAGAGCACTTCATTGTCTTCAGTGGAGCGCTCAACATTCCAATGTTCAAATATATGTTTAATTTGAGTTGAATGCATCAGATGACAGGTTGAGGCTTGTGTTTTAAGAAGTTGTCTGAGAAAACAGCGCTGGGCGGTAATCTAGCTGTGCACAACAGATATGAATGCTAAATTCAATTCAATGAGCTCAATTTATGACCCAATTGGTAATTTACATTTGCTTTATTATAGCCTTAGAGCCCTCCATAGTGGGTTCTACCGTCCATTAAAGGCCCACTATAGTGCTCAGCTTGGGCCTTTAACAATGCAGTGGACCTTTAATGGATGGTAAAGCCCACTACAGAGGGCTCTATGACTATTAGACCATTCTGCCCCACAGGGCAGAATGTTCTAATTTGTAAAACATAGGCCTCACGGAGCCCTAGGGAGTTGAAATCCCCTCAGGCTCTGTGAGACCTTTGTTCACAGATGCTCCGGGCTTCAACCAGCCCTTAGAAGCCCAGAGCACTCCATTGTCTTTAACGGAACGCACAACATTCCAATGTTCTAATGAGATATATAACTTGCCGCGTCCTTTTTGTCAGTAAGGAGCAATACCGCAAAATGTGTATTAGGTGTCTACTATGTGGAGACTCACATACTGACTGTGAACGCTTCACTTTGTGATTGTGAAGGCTGATGTCACACGGCAGGTAAATACTGCAGTATTTGTATGAAATGCTCATTCTGGCAAGACACACAAACTGTCAACAATAAAGTGCTCGCATTATGAACTAATGCACACCAGCTGCAAACACTACACCCATTTGTATGAAGTGAGTTTTACCGGCAGACAATCGAAGTGCACCAAGTGTGAAGCGATTGAGAGCTTTCAAGCCAAACCTAAATAGGCCGTCACGACCACCTGTATATCTGAGTGGATGTGAGGCGTTTCCAACCGTGCCTAATGTTCAGCCATTAATTCACCTGATCAAACTCTTTTGATGGTATCACAGAGGTAGGTAGAGAAATTTGTCAGGTCTGGAAAGTGCACGCAGGGGAAAATGGCTTCCTGTCACTCTCACTTCAGAGCATTGTCCTGGAATGACCTGATTCTTGAATGGGGTTTATTCTCATTATCGCACTTTTGCAAGCACGTACCCACACAATTGTGCGAGGGATCTGTGCCATAATCGGCAGGGCACTGTTTGCAGCGGAAACATTAGTTTCCAAGGGGAAAGTAATTACTGTTACACTGCATAACTCATCGTACATACTCTTTCTCTCTCGCTTCAACCCTCATGCATCCATTTATCCACCTACTGACTCATTCTTGCAGTCACCCATTCACAAATTCAATCAGCGTATGCATGATAAATTAATAGAATAAAAGTTGAAAAAAAGAGGAATTATGCACCTCTGCCGTATGCTCACAATAAAAATGATGAAATTTAAACATCCAAGACTGATGCCATGTTGGAATAGGGTTGTGCCTAGCGAATCATTTTGCACAGACTCATTGTGGCAAACATGCTGCTTCTTTAAGGTGGCATCTATAATGGAATGTCAAAAAAATGACACACTATGGGCAGCAACCTTCATAGATGGCTGCCTCATTTAGAAGCAGTGGCTGTGCGCATGTCGCTCAGTGATTAAATGAGCGGAAGTGAGCAGCTCAAAAGCATCCTCTTGGGAGATACTGACTGATCGTGAAGATGGTAAACTAAAGTACGGACTCACCCGCTCTGGGGCAGAAATGCACTCATTTTGAGGCGCAGGAACTCCTGTGATGAGACAAATTATACCCCTAAAAGGGCAATAGAGCCAAGGGGTGAAGTGCTTTGACCCGTTGCCCCATACCCTATGACCCTAAGCCCCTCCACGTATATATGTGTGTGTTTATATGATTTAATTTTTGTTACAAGAGCAGAGATCACTAAAAACGGGCAAAACAGGACACACAGCTAAATACTACGCATAAAATCAATATTATAAAGAAACTTACAATTGGCAGAACAATATGCATTCCTTCTGAATAGTCCCTAAACGGGATTATCGCTGTGCAAATCTACCGCCATGACTTGTCCGAGGGCATAACCAACATCTAAACCTTGCCTAATATGGTGAACCGGTAGATTCCATTTAACAAAATATCTGTCTCCAGCCTTATATACAGATATACAGTGTAATATCCGCCGAGATTAAACTGCTTATTAGCTTTAATATTTGCTTTTCATAATAAAGAAATTAGGCCTGCTGCCATTGTCGTACTTTTTCATAATAAACAGATCAGACCTATGCCATCTGACTCATCTATTTCAAACAAACCTATGAGACCCAGAGCCTTTCCTATTTGCTTGTCACTAACCACCTAAGACCCAGTTATTGAACAGAAGATTTCTCACCAGTCATCCTTCAGGAATAAGGTCATAAAAGGACACATTTGTACAAAGTTACATTTCGGAAAAGAAGATACATTAATAAGGATTATCACAGTGCAATTCTCCTACCCAGGGTATGTCAGATGGGGTAACCAACACAAACATTCTTGCTCAAAATAGTCACCTGAGAATCTAGGTAACGAAAGACCTGTCTACAAGTTTTAGCACATTGTAATAACAATCCACCCTTAAGGGCATACTGCCTCTAACAAATGTTTTTCACAATAAATATGTAAAGTGTCCTGCATTTGTCATACCATTGCATAATAAAGCTGATGTAAATGAATAAGTTAATTCCATGAAGTTTCTTTATGAAGATTTATTCCAAGTACGATGTTATACACAAGAGCCCCACAAGGAGCAGTGAACAGCAGGTATAACAAAAGCAATCACCCTTGATCAATGACTTGTCATTGTAACTTACTCAAGCCCACTGTACTCAGTGTAATCTTTTCCACAAAACTGGGAGAGGAGTTGGCCTAACGGCTAGGGCGGTCGATGTGGAATCTGGGGAACCAGGTTCGAGTCTTGGCAATGACGCTGAACATCCTGTGGTTGTGGGCAAATCACTTAATCTACCTGTGCCGAACAAAAATGAATGTGTCCCCATGTAACGCCACTGATGCTTGTGTAAAGTGCTCCGATACCTTCAACACAATGCTCTTTTTTAGTGCAAGCATTCAGTTTCTGCCCAATCAAAATGTTTAGAGAGGAGGATAAGCATATGGGAGGAGCCTAATCCTCTTTTTTATTACTGTTCCTTAGAACTATTTTGATGGTGATCACAGAAGATCTAACAACAGCCGCACTGTCAAGCCAGCCATTGTGATAACAGTGTTGATGTTCATATTCTAAACCTTCAGTATAATGAGTACCTGGCAGAAGGGGCCTTATTCTGCCTTTCTGGTTGGCCAGGGAACCTTTGCCATGTGAAATACAGTTTTGTTACCTGACAGGGAAGTCCCTCAACCATACCCACAAATTTGTAAGCACTTAAGGATGTGTTTTGAAATGAATTGTGCCTGGGTGGGCAAGGACTGCCGTGAAACAAGATGGCCACATAACTGCAGTGCTCCGGCAGCCGGAAAAACCATGCGATATTTCTTCCCAAGTATATACTCCATCCATTTTCTTACATCCTGCAAATGGTCCCTCTGAGCTGAGAGGAGCTTACTAATCCTTCAGTGGTTGCCGGAGAGCACACGGAGGAGCCTTGGGTTTGGCCAGTCAGGATCGCTTTGGTGCTCTGGGGTGTCTGAAGCCTTGCCTGAGACAAGCAGACTGGTATGGATGTCAGCGGGTCACAGTGGTGCCCACAGCTATTTCTCCATAGTGCCTGCATCTGGACAGGCTGTTGAGCAGTCGAAGACAGCTGTGACATCCGAGGGTGACTACGCCTGCTGGAGCCAACAATTGTGGTCTACTTGAGCTGGAGCCTGGTGTTGCTGGCCTGGGGGCTGCCTCAGCTGACCCTGCCACTGCTTGGCACACCTGGTGGTGCCCTGGAGAGGACTGCCATCCTGGGATGGCGCCTTGGGTCTCCATGGCCCTAATGTCCGTTGAGCCCTGTGTGTCTGATGATGGCTCCCACGCTGCTGCCTCTAAGGGGTCTGGTACAGACCCACTGATTGAACATTGCTGCAGCTGTTGAACCTGAGGCACTGGTCTTGATCATCATCATTCTGCCCTCTGTGCTTGAGCCCTGCTCTACGGCGCTTTCGCATGCTAAATAGACATGAGGTGTCAAAAGCTCTGTTATACGGAGACACATCTCAGCAAGACTGATACTGCCAGATTTAGTTGGAAGTTGGAACACTGTTACCTCGCATCCTACAGGTTCTTCTCCTCTGGGATAGTCATACTGATACAGAAAACTGTTGACTACCAACACAGAACAACATACTACCAACACAGAACAACATACCAAGACCTACAGGACCGATACATAGTAATTGTTAATTAATGTATATGGCCCCAACATGGGTGACACTTCGAAATTCGAGACAGTTATAGACATGTGTCGCCAACACACTGACTGCTTGCTCCTTTGCGGCTGGGACTTCAATTTAGTTATTGATGAACCTCTAGACAGATCATGCCATGCATCCTCCCCCTCCCGGGTAATGCTAGGCATGTTGCAGTACGGTATGGAACTCCTTGACCTGTGCGACACTTGGCATGCCATATACAGGACTGACCAAGCACACTCATACTATTCGCCAATACACAATCTCTAGTCCAGAATAGACTTCCAGGGGTGTTCTGTCACCTCACTGGGATGGATTAGCGAACAAAGTTACCTTCCATTTACTTTCTCAGGCACTCGCATATATATATATATATATATGCCTCCAAATCGCCGCTTGTAGCTGCCTCTCCTGGGCAAAAAGACGAAAAGTGGACCCAAACTTTGGTGCCAATCAGTTGTGCTTTATTTTCCAACCAGTCAGTCCGCCATGACGCGTTTCGACCCCCACTCGGGTCTTGATCACATGACGCGTTGTCACAGGAATGGTCGGCATTTAAAGTGTGTATACAGGAAATAACACTATCTCAGTGCAAATCACATCATAGAAAGCAACGAGTTACTTTTAGCAGCTTTTTACATTTGAACTGTGCAAAATGTCATGCATAAATTCATGTAGGCATCATTTCGAATAAATATATAAATATAGTAATAAATATATAAATATTTAAAAACATTACTTTGATGCTTTAAAAAGATTCGCTGTTATGTGTCACGGTAATAATTCTGTTTCATACCATCCTAATATCATGATGTCTGACACTTTGAAATATAGATACATACGGTACTTGCCCTATTCGACTTGTAACCTACAAGTCCAGGTATACACAGGTAAAATAACTTGGTGGGCCAATCGTTTGTAAAACATATGCATATACAGTCTACATTTTCCAAAATTCATTTTTAAATTACCACAGTTGCTTTAGAACATCTTGTTATATAGCCCAAGTGGGCAACAATTTTTAAGACACCTGAGATAGTAGTGTAATTCAATCCTGCATTTAACATCACTTTATACCAATACGAAAAAATATGTGCAAAATAGTGAAAAATGAATAATTAGCGCCCTTATGCACAAACGCACCTATTACAGGTGCCACTGTGCATTAATATTAAAGTCCCAAGAGAAAGTGTTACAAAGCAAAAAAATGTATAATCCCTAAATCAATTCATAGATATCGACTGGGGGGGGGGTGTATCTGTATAAAAATGTAAAACCTGAGGAATACTAAGAGGCCGAAATGTATTTGCTCTAATAAATGATTATTGAGAAGGTCCCGAGAGTGCTCCGCATTTTGGTAGCTGAAAAAAATAAATAATACGCGTTTCGACACAAGCCAGTGTCTTGATCACATATATAAATGCGTCTGTGTACATATTCAAAGTTCCTCAATACTACATATCCCTAAACTTTACTGACTACCTCTCAACACTACTCTTCCCTAAACAGAAAAATATTACTACCCCTCTGCACTATCCATTCTTGATTCCTAAATATCCCTTGCTTTCCTATGCACTACCCACCCTAAAAACTCCATATTCATCCATAGACTACCCATTCCTGATCCCTAAAAAACCCTTATCTACCCTACACACTACCCACCCCAGAACACTTAAACTTTTTACCACCCCAAAACTAAAGCTATTCTTAACCCCTTAGTATTCCATCAACCATACCCTACCCTCCCTTACACCCTCACATATGTTTTAAATGTAATGTACTGAAACTAATCTTGTAATTTGCCTTGTTGTGGTGTAAGTGTTTTGTTTTTGTGGATGTGAGGAGTTGTAGTGGCATGATATCACGAGTTGGCCATGTGATTAACTGGGAAAGGGGTTGTAATCAATGACTTGAATTTTAGACAATAATTCCCGAATTTTGGCTCTCCAGATGACCCTCAGTTATATGCAGTCCTGACAGGTAAATCGAAAACAGGTATTTGTAATATCGTTTAGCTGTCAGAAATACAAATCAAAGGATTGATAAAAAATGTCTTGGATCAGTGTACAGAATTATTGAAGGTTGTATTCTCTACCAAGTGAGGGTCTCAACCTCATATTGGGCACACCAAGGAATTTTCAGCTGCTTACTGTAGAGAAATGTTTCAATATGAAAACGGAGGCTCAGACATATTTGATAAAGAGTGGTCTCTTCACTGTGCAATACTGTGCAGAATTGTGCTTAAATCAGCAAGCCTGTCACTCAGAAGCTGTTTATCCTTCACAGAGAGTTCTTCTGTGTCCCTTTTCCAGCTTGTTCTAAAGGTAGGAATGTAAAGGCTCTATTTAGGCAAGAGTTCTATTGTGGTCAAAAGTTTTTATTATGCATCCGAGTGCTTTTGCATGGCAGAGAGAACACGAACAGAAAGAAAATGTTGTCAGTCTGAGTGTGGCTGTTTCCCAGATCTTCACTATTTATAGTTTAAACTTCCATTTAAATAGGTCCAGCCCTTTCAACCGATTAGACAATTAACATCTTTAGTTCAGGAATGAAATATATATATATATATATATATATATATATATATATATATATATATATATATATATATATATATATATATATATATATATATATATATATATATATATATATATATATATGCTTAGCAATGAGTGCTATTAAAAATGCACACAAACCACAATGGTAGTCCTGAAGTCATACACTTCTGTCTTATATGTAGGTGGCGTAAGTAAACATTACAGTCCATGTGTGAATTTTATTGTTCATGCCACTGTTTCATATTCTGTGCTGTTTACCATGGTGTTACTGGAAAGATAAATAAGCCATTTGGGTGAAACCAATGCACAGTACATGTTTTAAGGGAAAAGTAAACCGGGGGGTGACATTGTTTAGCATTGTCACAGCCAGAGAGCCCTAAAGATAGAAAAATAAGATAAGAAAAAATGGGGAGACAGGACAAAAAAAAACCTTTCTTTGTCAAATGAGCTCCCTCCAGCTGAAGGCAAGGAGAACACACCCCATACCCAATTCCTTAGAAGTTTTCACCTCCAAGATGGAAGAACCTGGATAGACAATAAGATTTAGATCAGTCGGATCCAGGTTTTTGTTCCACCAAGAAGTCCATTGCCTGTAATTAGATGAATCACCTCAAGAGTCTAGAGTTTTCTCCTTCCTCCAGACCTTCATCCCCAACCCTCTTGCCCCACTTTGCATTAGCTAGCTGAGTTGTCTGAACTGTAAAATGAGTCTCAAACTGTTGTGGTGTCATCAGCAGCTACTCAACAGTCTAAGTTCCCCCCTCTGTGTCACTCATTAGTAGCCGTTTGCTAATGAATGCTACAGGTTGATCCTGTCTTTCATTATTAAGCTGGTAAAACATTGCCACTATTCTATACTCTATCTGTACCACAGACTCCTTACTGAAGGCAGGTGACTTGACACTCCGCTGTCCAGATACATTTCTTTGACTATTTCTATGAGATCAACTCTGTCAAAGATGCAACAGTGTTCCTATATCCCTGGACAATCATGTGGTAGTATCCTGTGAGTCCCAAAGAGGCCATCTTGAGTCTGTATCCCTTCATATACCCCGTGCAATCAGCACAGGAAGAAGAAATAATGTTTCTGCACAGCCACAATCTCACTGGATCAGCTCTCCATGTCTCCTGATTACTTATCATAGGGTGGGTGGGTGGTTGTATTGGCTTGGCATGTGGCATAATAGTTAATGAAGGTTCCATATCCAATTTGCATTCAGATTCTTTCACCTTAGTTCTGAGCCGGAACAGGATGCACAAAGACTCGCCCTTTAATTACCTACCTGGAATTGATACACACATAGTGGACCCTCTACTCCAACCAACTAATAGACAACCAACTCAAAATCCAGTGGACAAAAATAAAAAACTCCTCTGCACAGTGACCCAAGCGGGCCAAGCTAACCTCAGATACCAAATTCTCACAATAGACACAGGCTAAAAACCTTTGTAGTTTTTCATTTTTAACTTGGAATTTAGCAATTTTAACATGTACTTTTGTAGAATGGTAAATGGTTTTTAGGAAACTAAAACTATGAAGAGTACTACTAACGCCAAACAAGACAAACTTTGCCAACACAAAATTAACGGATTGTACAAGTCGGCTATCAAAAAACCTAAGAAAAGGTACTAGTCAGACAGAATTCAAAACGCTAAATGTGCAAATAAAGTATTCTATAAAATACTCAATGAATTTCCAAACCAAATTGCCTAGAAGGAACTTATCCTGTTAATCAAGATTTCACAGACAGACTGGCAAATCAATACACGGATAAAGCAGACATGTTGGACTCGTACTTAAAACAGAAACAAAGCACCGGCACTAACCCTTGTACAAAACAACAATCCTAGAATGTTCTAATCAAGCCTCTCCGTTCCTTCCAACACATCTCACACGATGAATTTATGGACCTGGTCAAAGCAAGCAGGCCTGCCGGCAGCCCTTCTGACCTCAGTTCGCCACAAACTTTCAAGACAATTCTTTTAACAACCTCTGCTGCCACTCTAGTAAGAAGAATCATCAACGATTCCTTAACTACCGGAATATTTACAGAATAACTCAAAAAGTCATACATACGCCCTTTACTGAAGAAAACAAACTTGGACCCGCTGAACCCTGATAACTACAGACCAATTACAAATGGACTTTCCTGGGCAAACTGATAGAAAGAGCAGTGTTCACCCAGATGTCACAATTCATTGAAGAGAATGACATACTTTCAGACTTCCAAACAGGATTCCGTCCAGGAAGAGTCACTGAATCTGCCCTCCTTGCCATCTGGGATGACCTAAAGAATACAGTTGACCGCAACAGGGTTGCTGCGCTACTTCTCTTGGATCTCTCAGCTGCCTCTGACACAGTTGACCATGACACTCTGAAACAAAGACTTTATGAAGCCGGCATAGAGGGAACTGCTCTAGACTGGTTCGCGTCCTACCTTCGATACAGAACTAATGTCATCTATACCTCACCTTTCCCGTCCAAACCGTACTCCACAAAAGCAGGGGTCCCTCAAGGTTCTATCATCTCACCCATGCTTTTCAACAGCTACATGAAGTCATCACCAGTACTGATCAATACATTTCACCTCATGTGCTACAACTATGTGCAGATGACACGCAAATACTCCTTCAACTGGAATGCCCAAAGACATTGGAAAATCACCAATTTTAAGCTGTCTCAGAGCCGTGGGTCAGTGGATGACTTGGAGCCATCTCAAATTGAATGGTTTAAAAACTGAAATACTCACATGTGGTGATTGGAAACACTACAACCCGCTTGCATGGCCTGATGTACTGAGATCACTGCCTAAAGTATCAAAGGAAGTAAGAAACCTCAGAATGGCCATGGACTCCAAGCTGCCGATTAATGCCCAAGTGGATAAACTAGCAAGATCAAGCTTTGCTACTATAAAAACGCTGCGACGAATTTTCCCTCATTTGGGATTTCCACACACGGTCCACGCTACCATCTCTCTTGTTCTGTCCAAACTCGATTACGCCAATAGCCTCTACCACAGATCACCTTTAACGACCATGAAAAGACTACAACAGATTCAGAACCCGGCTGCCAGACTACTCTTGCATATCAAACCGCGAGAGCACATCTCCCCTGCCTTGAAAGCTCTGCATTGGTTACCGGTTGCCAGAAGATCCAATTCAAGCTGCTTTGAGTTTGAGTTTGAGTTTTAAAATACTTGTAAAGCGCTCGTACACCTGCGGTTTCTTGGCGCTACTGCTAACCACATCCAGGGCTAAAAGACGGGGAAGACTGCTGGGGATTTAATCAAAGGATTTTGTGAACAAATAAGCTTTGAGATGTTTGCGAAATTGCGGGTACAGGGCGATGGATCGCAGATCCAAGGGAAGGGAATTCCAGAGGATCGGGGCAAGGGTAGCAAATTTCGAGCCTCCCCACTTCTTTGTCCGGTAGCGTGGGATAGTGAGGAGGGACTGGGAGGACGAGCGGAGTTCCCTGGTGGGTACATAGGGGGTGATCTCTGAGGAGATAAAAGCTGGAGCCAGGTCCAGTCGGGCCAAGAAGGTGATGGAGGCGAGCTTGAATTGAATTCGGGCTCGCACAGGGAGCCAGTGCAGGGATTTCAAGAGAGGGGAAGAACGGTGAAATTTGGGAAGATTGAAAACCAGGCGGGCCGCCTGGTTTTGTATCTGCTGCAAGCGCCGTAAACTATATGCCCGGATACCTGCATATAGGGCGTTGCCGTAGTCCAGGCGGGACACCACCATGGCTAAGGTGATGAGTTTGAGAGCAGAGAAGGTGAAGAAACGGGACACCCTGCGTATAGTACGCAGTGAAAGGAAAGAGGAAGATACCACAGAGCTGACCTGGGAGTGAAGAGTGAGTTGAGAGTTGAGCTTTATGCCGAGGGTTTTAACAGAGGTAGAGGGTTCCGGAGAGGGGCCAAGAGAAGGGGGCCAGAAGAGAGGGGACCAGGGGCTGGATGAACCACCCGTCAACACCAGCTCGGTCTTATCAGGGTTGAGTTTAAGGTGATTGTGGTTCATCCAGTCCCGGATGTGGAGCATGACAGATTGAAAATTAAGGACAGAAGAGGGAGAAGAGGAGAGGTTAAAGACCAGCTGGAGGTCGTCCGCATAATTAAATACGGCGACCTCCATTTGTTGAAGAGAAAAGATAAGAGGGGCAATATCACCCACAAAGCAATACATGGAATAGGACCACTCTTCATCAGGAATAAAATCACCAAACACATTCAACAAAGGAACCTCCGCTCTAAAGGAGCATCTTGCCTCAAAATCCCACCATACAAGAAAAAAACCATGGGTGGCACATCCTTCTCTGTTCAAGCAGCCAAACTATGAAACTCTTTACCCCCCAACATAAGGTCCACCGACAACCACCTTATCTTCAGAAAACTACTCAAGACTTGGCTCTTCCACCACATAAGCACCATACACAAACAGAAATGTACAGCATATCCCTCTGTATATAAGCATTTGTTTGCACTATAGATACGTACCTATCTTTGTGTATTACTTTGTATAAACATGTAAAATAATATTATGTTAAGAAAAAAAATAATAATAAATAAATAAAGATCATCTTTGGTCTACATGTACATACTTCCATTGTGCACCTATGTACCATCCATGTACTTGGATCTGTGTGTCTGTTACTTTTCTCCTGAAAAAGCATATCCAATGCACTACCCTATTTCTCATCCTGTGCCTCTATCAATATCTTTAATCTACATATACTTACCTCTTTTATGTATCTATATACTTTTAATGTACCTATGGATCTATATATTTATCACTTTCTTCTAATTTAGCATTTCCAATGCACTACCCTATTTCTTAGCCTATACTTCGCTCAATATATCTTCCAGCCCAACCTTCTGACTCATCTCAAACTTCTTTCTACTACTCCTCCAATGCACTACCCTATCTCTCATCCTATATATCTATCAATACATCCTCTACATCCACTCTCTCATTTATCCCAAACCCCATACCACTACTATGATCGCCAAGATAACCCTTTCTAAACTCTCTACTACTCTACCCTTCCTTGCATCATCTGACACCTCTTTTTACTATACCGATCCCCTAAAACAAACGTTTCTAAAATCTTCCTTCTGACTCCTCCCGTCCAAAACTCCTTTGTTACTCTTCCAAAAGCCTCCTCCTACTGCTAAGACCTAAAAAAAATCCTTTACTCTTTTATCCCTCCACTATCCTTTTCGATCAAAATTAACAGACTAACATGTTCACTTCTCAAATTCCATATTCAACTATACTAATATACTACCCAAATAACTGAATAACATCCACTACTCAAATTACTTCATATTTATACTATACTAATTTTCAACACTATTCCTTTATGGGTTCGGGAGTGGCGTGCTACTCGCCAGAAAAGCGCTTCAACAACCATCAGGGGAACAAGTGCTCTATGAATGCAAATCTTTCTTCCCCTTTTATCCCTCTGCTATTCTTCTCACTCCAAGTAACTGACTAATATCCACCACTGAAATTACTTCATATTTCACCATTTTAATTCACCACTAATCCTTTATAGTTTTCCTGAATAGCGTGCGTCAACAAGCGCTATACAAATATAAACCTTTGTCTTCCTCTATCCTTCTGCTATCATTCCAAATCCAAATAACTGACTAACCTATCCACCACTTAAAATGTACTTGCATGTTTCACTATACTAATTCAACACTAATCCTCTATGGGTCCCAGAGTAGCGTGCTACTCACCGAAAAAGCGCTTTGACGCCTAGTCAGGGGTAGTAAGCGCTATATAAATGCAATTACAATACAATACAGTACCACAGGCCATTTACAGTGTGTCTCTTTCTGTGCACAAGCATGTCTGCAGCAGAGCTTAGACTCGGTCAGTAAAGTAAATGTGACCACTTTTAATACATAATAGGAATTCTATCTTAGTAAAAAAAAAAAAGGGCCTGCTGAGATTTTCTGCCAATAGACATGAGGCAGCAGCACACTTGTTCCATAGCCCTCCTGTAATTACCGAAGCAATCCTACGAAAAAGCATGGGAGGAGCTCTGTGAACATAAACAACAGTCTGCATTTTAAAACATGAATTAATAGCATCAGTGTCCTCAACCAAATTGTTATTTAATATGCTAACATTTAATATGGAAAAACAGTGTGTTACGTGGGAACGTAAGCACAACCCTGTAAGTGGGCACACTTGTATAGTTCAGCGTAGCTGATTCAAAAGAAAGTTCAAATCCGTGGGTTTGTAGAATTTGTGTGTATTTAATCAGTTCAAAAGTTCATTGTACTAGGCGTTGCATCACGCCATATGTTCAAGTGGAAGTAATCACAAAACATGTAGTTCAAAGTGTGCTCCGATGCATTTCGGACTCGAATAGTCCTTTATCAAGGAGCGCTCTGGGAAGGATACAATAACATCATTTTAGATCAACGAGAAGTGAACAGCAATAAAGTTATGCGCATTCAGTAAAAGGTGTGTTCCGGTAAAGAAGAAAAAGAAAAAAAAGAACAGAGTGAATTCATGCAATTTGCGGGAAGGGTGTGGTTTCGTGCTCATGCGGTCGTTGCAAACCATGTGGGTCCGTGATTTTATACTAAGAATCGCGTGCCGTTGTGATAAGTAAGTGGGGCGCTTGGTGGTACCTTAAAAAAACTTCGGTGGTCCTAGGGTAAAGCGTGCGGATGTGAGGAAAAGTCAAAGTGACGATTAAGGGTAAAACGTGAACAGTTCAAGTGCAAGAGGTCATGTAATGGGAAGTATCTTACGCTTCCACATCAATATGCGGCTCACATCAGGGCTGCAGGGGAACGAGACAAACAATCAATTAATGGTTGTAAACGGGCGAAAGTGGTTTAAAAGGTGATGTGTTAAATCGCCTAGCAGTAATGGTAACTTACTATGGAGGTTCGCAAGAAGTGAACTGCTTGTCTCAGGCTTCGCGTAGGTACTGCGGAGTTCGTGGGGAAGTGTGGGGTGGTAGAAATAGAAAAAAGATGTCCCATTAAACGAGAGGCGGCCATCTTGTAGTGGTGAAAGTAGAAACACCATGAGAAGTGTTACAATGATATCGGCACAACTTAAGAAATAACAGTAACTGTAATGATGAATAAGCAGAATACGGGTTCAATGTGTCAGGCAACTTAATTATAGGTAGCAACTCAGTTCTGTGCGGTCATTAAGCCCGAATGGTTAATGGTTAATGGTTTTCAGTCTGGTCTTTATTTTTCTACTGGTTTTGATTTCTCCAACAGCTTAGCAAAAAAAAGGATTTGAACCCAAGACTAACACTGGTTTCTAAATTTTCCACCGTGAGCAAAATGTACAAAAAAATCATCTTAAAGCACTGGCGCATTTTGTCGTCGGAGCCGGATTTCGGAGATCTCTTCAAGGATCCTCCGATCTTCGCCTATAATCGACCTATGAATGTTGGAGAAATCCTATCAAAACCTACAGACAAACCACTGAAACATACTGGCACACGACCTTGCCATCATTGCAACAATTGCAATAATATAATCGTGGGTAACACCATCCATCACCCGATGAAAGGATTTGCGATCCCTTTGAAAGTAGATGCCACCTGTGATTCAGCCAACCTAATCTACTTATTAAAATGCCCGTGTGGAAAGACCTACGTAGGCAAAACCAGTAGAAAAATAAAGACCAGACTGAACGAACATTAATCGAACATTCGAACAAAGAATACCAAGTCCATTTTGGCCACACACTTCAATGAGGCGCACCACAGCATAGCCCAACTGAAATTCTTGGTATTGGAAATGGTCACCCCATCCGAGGGCAGAGACAATAACAAGACCCTCTTACAACGTGAGACATCATGGATTTATAAACTCCAATCTTTGAAGCCATTCGGGCTTAATGACCGCACAGAACTGAGTTGCTACCTATAATTAAGTTGCCTGACACATTGAACCCGTATTCTGCTTATTCATCATTACAGTTACTGTTATTTCTTAAGTTGTGCCGATATCATTGTAACACTTCTCATGGTGTTTCTACTTTCACCACTACAAGATGGCCGCCTCTCGTTTAATGGGACATCTTTTTTCTATTTCTACCACCCCACACTTCCCCACGAACTCCGCAGTACCTACGCGAAGCCTGAGACAAGCAGTTCACTTCTTGCGAACCTCCATAGTAAGTTACCATTACTGCTAGGCGATTTAACACATCGCCTTTTAAACCACTTTCGCCCGTTTACAACCATTAATTGATTGTTTGTCTCGTTCCCCTGCAGCCCTGATGTGAGCCGCATATTGATGTGGAAGCGTAAGATACTTCCCATTACATGACCTCTTGCACTTGAACTGTTCACGTTTTACCCTTAATCGTCACTTTGACTTTTCCTCACATCCGCACGCTTTACCCTAGGACCACCGAAGTTTTTTTAAGGTACCACCAAGCGCCCCACTTACTTATCACAATGGCACGCGATTCTTAGTATAAAATCACGGACCCACATGGTTTGCAACGACCGCATGAGCACGAAACCACACCCTTCCCGCAAATTGCATGAATTCACTCTGTTCTTTTTTTTCTTTTTCTTCTTTACCGGAACACACCTTTTACTGAATGCGCATAACTTTATTGCTGTTCACTTCTCGTTGATCTAAAATGATGTTATTGTATCCTTCCCAGAGCGCTCCTTGATAAAGGACTATTCGAGTCCGAAATGCATCGGAGCACACTTTGAACTACATGTTTTGTGATTACTTCCACTTGAACATATGGCGTGATGCAACGCCTAGTACAATGAACTTTTGAACTGATTAAATACACACAAATTCTACAAACCCACGGATTTGAACTTTCTTTTGAATCAGCTACGCTGAACTATACAAGTGTGCCCACTTACAGGGTTGTGCTTACGTTCCCACGTAACACACTGTTTTTGCTTATCTATTGGACGTACTCCGGCCAGTTACGTCACCTGTTGGAGCACCTTTACCTTTCCCCACTGTTTTAACCACCTCATACAATTTGAGTCTATCTTCCATTGCTGTGCGCCTACGCCTGTTTCTCAATTTAACATTTAATATGGCACATTCCTCAGAACAGGCTACACAAAATTGTTCCATGTTGGATTACTCATCACTCACATGTTGGTGGATGTCAACAAACATTGTGAAGCGCACTTTGCACAAGGCTTTTGACCCCAAGGATATGTCCTATCTAGGAGCCGCAAATAAAGAATCCTCCATCTAAAAGCTGCAAATTCTCTATACAACCCGGGTATCTAGATTTCATTCTCTCTTTGAATTCTCGGGCTGCCAAGGTGTCCAGCTCTTTTTACTTTCAATCAAAGACTGTGAAGAAATGGGGTGTATTATATGGTGTGGCTGTGCGACCTCAATGTGTAATACACTTACCAACCCATTTTGTCTGTAAAGCCCCAGCTCAACCCAGGGAAGCTGTGGCAATAAGCAGCAAGACTTACCTAGAGGAACAAGTGTTAAGTGGAGCACATATTCATCATCCCTAGAGAGTTGATTTCTGTGAGTCTTTGAACAATGCATATCAAACCACCTTGCAGGTTTCGCTTTATGGGGCCGCTGAGGGGCCAGTTGCAATTCCCTAATTGATCCATGTAGTGTGGCATAACGAGTAATAATTGCTTCTAGACTAACACCTTCATCCAGACACCTCAGGAACTTTAGATTATTGTTCAGAATTTCCCTTGACAAATCTATCCCATCTCATTTGGACCCCCTTCACCTTTTTTCCTCTCATATTGTTGGGTCGCTGGTTGGATACTTAGGCGAGGCCAACCTACCAATAAAGGACATCTACAAAATGCTGCAGGTCATGGATCTTTTCTGTTACATTTAAACAGCTGCATCTTACAAGTAGTTAAGCCTGCCTCATGTTTATCAACACAGTCCTTCATCTGTTCTCTGACAACGGTGTCTACATTGTTTATTTTAATTTATTGTTTTCTGGAGGTCTGTATTTTGTCTTGCTGTTTAGTACATCATTCTATAAGAAGTCAAATTTTTTATGCCTAATTGGTCATGAGGTTAATCAATTATAGGAAGTTGGAGAGTTTTGACTTCTTTGCATATTCAATACTTCCAGTTAAAAAAAAAAGTAGCATGCTAAAGGTAATTGTTTTGCTATTTTAAAATATTCATTTGGTAGCCTGTGTTCCACTTAAACATAGATACACTACCTACATTACTACTGTAGGTTACTTAATCTTTACCTATAGTAAATCATTATTTTAATTGAAGTTACGTGCTATACGTTAGCATGTAAGCTTGTGACATTCACAATTTCTTTAGTACAAATTATATTTTTATGATTGTACTATGCATGTGACTTCCACCTTTACTTAAGATGTTTTGCCCGTGAATTCGCCTCTTACACATTTTAGTGTATGATGTCTTACTTTTAATTGTAATACTTGAAATTACATTCCAGCATGTGACTTTCCTATTTTACTGAAATTGCTGTCATGGATTTGTCACCTACACATTTTAGTGTGTTATGTTTTATTTTAGATTATAGTACATTGCATGTGACTCTGTAGTGCAGTCACCTACATATTCCTATTTAAGGTACGTTGTGCACACGTTACTTAGTAGGAATTGTAATTGAGTTAAGTAC